>NC_045138.2:5937368-6612410 GCF_008831285.2 Nymphaea colorata | reverse complement strand
CATTGTTGGTTTAACCCCTTACGTGTGTGGGTTGCTTTGGCTTACATTGCAGGTTTAACCCCTATGCCTACGTGGGTTGCTTTGGCTTGCATTGCAGGTTTAACCCCTTTACTTGTGTGGGTTACTCTTTTGTCAATAATTTCAGGTTTTACCCCTTTCCTGAATGGGTTGCTCGATAACAAGTGGCAATGTCAGGAAAGAACCCTCATCACCTCGAATACCTTTGTTGAAACAAGGAATGAAACTCTATTGCTCCAACATTGGTTGTGACAAGAAACATCCTATCACCTCGACCTTATGGTGAAGTTTTTGTTTTCACCAAAGTCTGGATTTTGAACTTGTTTAATAAAATTTCCCAAATTAGTGTTTGGGTTGAGCTTGCTTTGAAAAGCCCTTGGCCAAATGGCCAGGTTGCGCTTGCTTCATAAGATTCTCTTCCTGGCGACCAGGTTGAGCTGACTTTAGAATACTCCGAACCTAGCGACCGGATTGCGTTTGATCAAATCTTTAGCTTAGTAGCTGAGTTGACTTGATTGGGATATGATCCCTCTTTTTCTATGGACAATGATGATTGTGAAAGAAAAATGTGTGTCGCAAAAACATTTTAAAAATGCCTCGAAATATTCATAATTAAAAAAAAAAGCCCCAGTATTAGCAATTGCCATGATTGATAATGGATAGAATCTGATTCAAAACAGAATGCGTGAATGTACTTAGCAGAAGGTAGAAGGTTGATGTTTTGAATTGAAACTGAGGCGAAGAAAATAATGGAAATTGTCTCAATGAAAAAAAGGTGTAGACAAAATTAAATAAAGAAAATTGATATATTTTCCGTTAACAGGAAAATGAGGGAGTAAGGTAATATGAGCTTTGGTATGAAAGAATTTTTGTTTTATCTTTAATGAAACAAAATTGAGACAAAGCTTATAGGAAAGAAAATGATAATATGATCGGTAGATGGTGATTCCCATAGCGAGATAATATAGGACAATAGGGGTGGATGAATAAATTAAAAATAAGTGTCCGACAATTAAAAATGATGACCCAATAAAAGGACGGAAGTAGTAAAATGGGAAGAAAGACACACCATAGATATTGAAGCTAGAAAATTATTTCGCTAAATATAAATGAGGAAAAAATGCAATGCATGACCTCAGTCAAGCATGCGATGATCACGAACTGAGACTGAGGCGAAGAAAATAATGGAAATTGCATCAATAAAATGAATGCGTGAACAAAATTATATAAAGAAAATTGATATGTGAGGGTGAAAGGTAGTATTGTGTGTATGAGCTTGGATATAAAATAATTTTTGATTTGTCTTTAATGACAAATAATTGGGATGAAGCTTGTAGGAAAGAAATTTATTGTAGAAATATGATTGGTAAATAGTGATTTTTATAGAGAGATGTCAAGTTAATAATATAGGAAAATAGAGAAAATTGTGAGCAAGTTATCACTTATATAGAATCTTAACTTCGAAAGGATTGGACCTCCAGTAGAGTATAATAAATGCATGAAGCTTGATACATATATATTCAATAAGTTAAAATCACATGTCTGATGATTGAAAATGGAGTATAGCAAAGATTGATATTCAATTTGGAATAAATGATTAGCCAATAAAATCATGAAAGTAATACAAATAGGGAGAAATATATACAATGGGTGTTGAGGCAAAAAAAAAATATGTATGACTTGAGTCAAACAAAGTTAGTAATTGAGCCAATAGATAGCTATCATGTTCAAGAATAGGAGGTCAGACAAAGATGATGAACCACCAAGAGATCTCTTTGTGCTCCCTTGAGGAGTTCGAACTTGAAGAATGTTTGTTCCCAATGTTGGAGAAGAAGAAAGAAATGGAAAGAGAGAGCTAAGGAAAATAAAAAATTTCAAGTGGGGAAGCATGAGAAGTTCCTCCATGGTTGGCTCATACTCAAGAGGAAGGATTGTGAGGGTATTTATAGAGATTTTGGAGCCAAAATTCAATATTTGAATTCAAGAGGGAAAAGTTTTGGAGCTAAAATTCAACATTCGAATTCAAGGTTTCAATTCAAGATGAAAGAGTTTTTGCATTCCCAATTGGATCTAAACTTGGATCTTGAATCTAATTCGGATTTGATAATTAGATTTTGGATTTGAATCTCGCATCTAAGGTTGGGTTTTGAATTTGAATTTTGTTTTGGTTTGGATAGTGGTTTAAAAATTCATTTTGGATCCGATAGTGGCAATTTTTTTTTTTTTGGTCTAAAATTTAAATTCAAATAATAAAATAGTAGTTTTTTTTAAAAAAAATTGGGGTGATAACAGTGAGAAAAAAATTAATGCTAGACATCATTGAGGGCCTATTTGGATGGAGGGAAAGCAAGGGAAAGGGTAGTCAATCCTGTGTTCAATTGGTTAAGTCAAAAGGAGGAAAAATGAAGGAAAAAAAAACATGTTTGGTTGCAAAGAAAAGAAAATGATAACCTAATGTAAATCATATCCCTCCAAAATTGAAGAGATTGAGATGGAAATGAAAAAAGTTACTCCTTTTGTTGCTTACCTTCTATTCAAACAAGCTAAGCTTTATGATTGTCGCTTTCATTCACTTTCCTTTCCTTTAATTTCTCTCCTCATTCCCTTCCCATTCCTTTCCTTTCCTTTTCATCTCTCCCTTTTCTTTCCTTTCCCTCCTTCCAAACATGCCGAAAAACAAATAATTTCTTTTAAAAAATGAATCTGTGTTAGGAGAACAAAAGGCCACTATCAATTTGTTCTTCATTCCATGTTTGGGCAAGTTAACTGTTAGGTATGATTTCAAAAGTGAAAGCAAAATTAATTGACAATCAATTCCCTCTCTCTTTTTTATTAACATCTTTTTTGTTTTCTCTCTCCAATTTCTCTTTTTTTTTTTTCTCTCTTTTTTATTGATCTCTATCTCTTCCTCTCTCTGATTTCTCTCTTAAAATTTTTCTGCTTTATTAATCTCTCTCTCTCTCTGTCTAACTTCTCTCTTAGAAGTTTTCTTCTTTGCTCTTTTATGAATCCCTCTCTCTTTAATTTTCCCTTTTAACATCTTTTTTTCTTTCTACACTTAACATCTCTCCCAATTTCTCTCTCTCTCTTAAAATCTCTTTCTATCTCTTTTAATTCTATCTTTTCAATTTCTTTCTCTCTCTTGAATCTCTCTCTATCTTCTAATTTCTCATAAATTATTTTTACTCTTTTTTATTAATCTCTCTCCCTTTGATTTTTCTATTAAACTCTCTATTTTATTAATCTCTCTTAAAATCTCACTTTCTCTCTATTTTATTAATCTATCTCTCCCTCTCTCTTTCTCTCTTGATGATTTCTCTCTTAAAATCTTTATTTCTCAGTTTTTTAGTTTTAAATCACTTTAACCACATTCTTATATTCATTTTCTTGATAACTATATATTGACTATTCTATTTAGTGTCCCAAAAGAGTCTTTTCGTCAACTAGTTCATTTCCAACCTATGTAAAAAATTATAAAGTTGGCAAATATCAAAACTTCATTTTTAAACTTACAATTTTAGTTTCTACAAAAAATTAAGATGTCTTCATTATAGGAAACCTCTCTTTCTAGCTCTTTTCAATTTCTCTCTTTAAATCTCTTTTTATCTCTCTTTCTCTCCTATTACTCTTTCTCTATCTTTTCATTAGAAGTCTCTCTTTCACTTTTTTTTAACCTCTCCCTCTCTCTCTCTCTCTCTCTCTCTCTCTCTCCAAGTTATATATATATATATATATATATATATATATATATATATATATATATCTTTTCTCAATTTTTCTTTTTTTTCTCCCTTTTAAATATCACTTTCTCTCTCACTTTGATTCATCTATAATGAATCTTTTTTTCTCTTTTTTATAATATCTCTCTCCCTCTCCTTTATTTCTACGCTAAAATATCTTTCTGTTTCTCGTTTATTAGTCTCTCTCTTCGATCTCTCTCTCGGATTTCTGTCTTAAAATCTCTCTTTTATTAGTCTCTGGCGCTCCCTTGGATTTGCTAATCTCTCTTCGACTTTTGCCCTAAAATCTCTCTTTCGGTCCCTTTTATTAATCACTCTTTCCCTTTCATTTCTCTCTTAAGATCTCTCTTTCTCTTTCACTGATTTCTCTCTCTCTCTCTCTCACGCTCTCTTTAATTTCTCCCTTAAAATCCTTTTTTGCTCTTTTACAATCTGAATATGAAACGAATCTATTTTTTACATTCTTATCAAAATCTCAATATGAATATTGAACCAATATTGGCCTATTTTCAGAAAGTAATAGCATTGCATATAGGATATTTGGTTAAAAATAAATTTGATCTGAATCCGTATCCGAATCCGATTGGATATTTATGTATAACTGAATCCAATTAGATGTCATTTTTTAAGCTGAATCCGATAGATTGGATATGTGATTCAAATCAAATATATTGACATACCTAAGTGAGTATTTGTGGATTTCTAGAATCAAAATTCTCATTTTTTGATGAAATGAGAATTGCATTATCAATTGAAGAATATTGATTCTCAAATTATTGGTTCATTGTTGAATAAAAATTCTAGAATTGTGCTTGTACCTTAGGGGGTGGACTTATGATTCTAAAATTTTATAATTTTTTTCATATTTCTTTAGGGCACATAGATGTCATGAAGGTTGTAATTCGTCAATTATAGAATTTGAATTTCTTTTTTATCAAACATGACATTTCTAAAAACAGAATTTCAGATTATTAAATACAAAGGAAAAGTAGAAGTAGATTTTTCATTTGAATTCTAATTCGTGGTAGAATTTGGTTTTTACAATTTTAATTATAGAATCAAAATTCAAGGCCATCAAACGCCCTCTAAAAGAACTATAATTTGTCACTGGAACCACCATAAATGGTCACCACACAATAAACCATGACTAGTACCAATCTTGCCCCATCCCAAGAAGCCAGCCATTTCTGTACATACTACATTTTGAACATGGAAAACAATGAAGGATGACTTATTATTATTAATACATAGCACTGCACTGTTTACAAACTGTGTTAACACATTTTTAGTAGAACAAACTTGTCTTGGCTCAGCTACTAAAAATTATCATGCCATCAACAAAAAATATACTTGGAGATTCAAAACAATTAGCACCTGCTAACCAAGGAATCATAATACTCTTTCTCTCAACTTCTCTTCGAAGACGTCTTGATAACATCTCAACTACTACATTCAATCAAAAGCAGTTGAGAGCCCCTTGAGTGGTATAGATAAGGGAGAGAGAGAGAAGAGATGACGAAATGCAAAAAGATGAATACTTAACCAAAACAACACCAATTTTATAAACCACACACATTTCAGACAATTCAGAATGAAGAGAAAAGGTTCAGTAACATCATATAGCAACACTAATCATCTCTTTCTATTAACCTTTCTCCAAGATGGTCTCTCAACTCCTGAGGCAGATCGAGTGCGGGGCATCTGGAAATAAACAACTTTTGAAGCTTCGAGAGGCAGGCAATCCGTTGCTTTGCATAGGTGGGACATGTTTCTTTTTGTTGGGGAGTAATATTATTGACGTCCACAAGAGATTTGAGATTGGGGAAGTCATAAAGCTCTAGGTTTCTTAGTTTCAGGAGGCATTGCCAGTGGCCTCCCAAGCTGATGTCCTCAGTGAAACATCCTAGGCACAATTCCTCCAGTTGGGAGAGAGCCCACACCCAGTCAGGCACCTTTCCCCATTTCAGCTCACCAGTATTGTTGTCCTTCAAATGTAGAGCCTTGAGGGAGGGTAAAATTGTTGATACCTCCGATGGCAGTACTGCTGATTCTGAATTCAACGTTAACTTAATGAGGTTAGGCAGTTGTTGAAGCAATTTCCATCCCAATCTTGCATTTGGGCAATCACACACTGTCAGCTCTTGGAGTTGAGTCGCTTGACCATCAAGCCCTGCCAGCTCATCAATCAAGCCTTCTGTCTGCATCTTGGGACAATTAGTAAAATCCGCCTCTCTTAGGCATGGCATAGATGTAAATGTTGTTTCTCCTGATCCAGCTGCTGGCCACCCCTCCCAGTTAGCCACATTCCATACTCTCAGTTCCTCAAGTGAAGGAAGGTGAGTAGGGAGCTGCTTCAGAGCGTTACAATCTCTCACATCCAGCAACTCCAAGGAGGCAGGCATGTTAGCAAGAGTCTCCAGCCCATTACATCCGCACAACCTCAACGACTTGAGAGCAGGCATCTCAGCTATTTCCTCTAGGCTGCCACCTTCATCCACCTCCAACGACTCCAAGGACGGCATGTTAGCAAGAGTCTTCAGCATATTACATCCGAACACAGTCAATGACCTGAGTGCAGGCATCTCAGCTACATGCTCTAGGCTGCCACAATCTATCACGAACAACGACTCCAAAGTAGGCATCTCAGCTACTTCCTCTAGGCTGCCACATTCTCTCACCTCCGATGACTCCAAGGCCGGCATATTAGCCAGAGTCTTCAGCATATTACATCCATACACCCACAGTGATCTGAGTGCAGGCATCTCAGCTATTTCCTCTAGGCTGCCACATTTATCCACCTCCAACGACTGCAAGGCCGGCATATTAGCGAGGGTCTTCAGCCCATTACATCCGTTTACCTCCAATGACTTTAGAAAAGGCATGCTTGGCAATTCACACAATGTCGGGCAGGCCCTGACCTCCAATTTTTCCAATGATTGAATTCCTACCACCGTTGCCAACAATGGGCAACGTTCTAGGCGTAGTGTCTGCAGCTCCACATAGTTGGTGGTGTCCAAAAACCACGCAGGCCTATCTCCTTCATAATCATAAATTCCCAACCTCTCTATGCCATGTGGAGGTTCCAAAGCCTCTAGCAAATTCTTGTGTTCAGAAGCACTATCCACTTTGTCATCCTCTCCCACCTTGAACTTTAATTCCACATCATTTAGCTCATGCTTCTCCTTAAGCTGTGCTTTCTTTGCATCAATTACTTTCACCCTTTCCCCACCCAAACCTTCTATTAACAATTCCCCTCTCAGTTTCTTCAAGTCTTTTAGTTCCCCAATACTGCATCCTCTTGTGTCCCCTTTGTCATCGCATACCAGAAACTTATGCAAGGTCCGTAAATTGGTAAGCTTCCCCAAGCCTTCAGCTATGAATTCCAAACACGCTGTTCCTTTCAGCCCAAGATACCTCAAGTTGCATAGTTCACCCATTTCCTCAGGCAACTCTTCAATTTGACTAAAACTTAAATCCAATGTTTGCAAGTTACAGAGTTTGCCAATTGACTTGGGCAATCGTCTCACTTGAGACCGGAATAGATCGAGACATTTTAGAAGTGAAAGGCATCCAATGGAGTTTGGTAGCTCATCCATCTGACAACTAATCAACGACAACATCCTCAACCACTTGAAATTGGTTAATTCCAACAATGACAAGTATTCAGTCAACAATGTCCGCACCTTATTTGCTGCTCCTAAGGCATTATAGTTCATGGCCGCTTCTGCATCATATACACCAAGTAGTGATAGATGGCGGGTGTGCCCAGTAGCAAAGGCATGGGTATATTCCTTTCCACCTATATACGAGGCAAGGTCATGCAAAATGTCATGCAGTTTGATTTCCTTATATTCAGTTTCTTCAAACAAACACCGATTTATCAAATCATCAATATATTTATTTGCCGTCTCTTCCACATCAATGCCTTTCTTTTGGACAATCAATCCATTTGCCACCCATTGTTTTACCAAACTCCCCTTTTCAATCTCATAATCCTTTGGATAAATGCAGCAATACGTGAAACAACTCTTCAAATCATGTGACAAGCCATCATAGCTCAGCATGAGACCAGGAAGAATGCTACCATATATTTCAGAAGATGGTGATGAGGCAGGCATCTTCCATTCCCAGATCTCACTCTTCTCAATGCTTTCCCAGACAGCTTTGGTCATCCTTTTTGTACGCATTAAGGACCCTACCGTTTGGATTACAAGCGGCAACCCACCACACTTGGCCACGATCCTCTCCCCAATACCTTTCAAATTGTGACTCACCAACTCACTTTCTTCTTTCAATGCCACATCCAGAAATAACCTCCAACTTTCCTCGAAAGTCATTTCTGGTAATTTATGCATTTTAGCACCAATCCCTTGGGATACTTCAACATTTCTACTGGTGATCAAAATCTTGCTCGCCTTTGCACCTCCCATCAGGGTGTTCTCTATCTCTCCCGTCCACCAACCTAATTCCCACACATCATCTAAGACCAACAAAAACCTGCTCTTCGAGAGCTCACTCTGTAATTGTGTGCACAAGTCACTCAAGGAAGTGATACCCTCAAGTTCTCTTTCTGATTCCTTGCATACTTCCTTTAGTATCTTTTGCAGCAAACCTGTACGGTTTGGCTTATCTGAAACACAAACCCACCATCTGTGTTTCCCGAACTGTTCTTCGGCTTCCTTAAAAACCATTTTTGCAAGAGTACTTTTCCCAATCCCACCTTGACCTACAATGGATACAATAGAAACACCACGTCTTCCTAACACACTATTCTCCGTAGAGCCATCAAACAATAGTTCTTTTACTTTCTCCTTATCGTTTGCCCTGCCTATGGGTGGTTGTGCAGTACTTATGTGATGGGTTGTCTCTGGAGGATTGTTATGTTCATCACCAATAGGACCCCCACCACCACTCTCTTTTGGTGTTGTATTGAGCAAATCCACCATTTTACTATCGTTTTCTATTTCATCAAGCCTTTGGTTTATCTTTTTAATTTCATTGCCTAGTTGGTAAGAAGCAGATACATGTTCTTTAAAGCAAGAGCACAGAGTGATCCAGGGCTTTCTTACCTTGTTCAATGAAGTCATAGAATCCTTCTCCCTTTTGCTGAGATAAACTATGTTTTGGTATTCTTCGATGATGTCCTGTGCATCGTAGAAAATGTCCTTCAGCTCTATCTCTAGATCTCTGTCACGCTCAGTGCTGAAAAACGGCTTGCAATCCGTGGCTTTGAGGTCCTTCTGCAACCGTTCCAGCTTCCTATTGAGCTTTCTGAGATCGTCTTTGGCATTCCGTATGAGGTCCACCTTCTCTTTCAACAAACTGGTTACAGCCCCCAACAGGTTAGAAATAGCTGTTTCTGCAAGTGTGTCGATCACCATTACCATCTTTGCTGGTTTCTCAATAAATGGAGCAAGAGGAAGAGAAGCAATTTTCAAGTGTGGGAAGAAAGGCAAATAGCCAACATATAAAGACCATGCTGTCAGAATTACCGTTGACAACTACCTCCACCACCACATGGTTGGCTTGCCGGTGGTAGAGAGTAGATGCGACAGCTCTCTCTTCTCCTTTTAATTTATGTTACATGACAGCAAGTGGGTTTAATATAAAAATATATCCAGCCCTTGGTATCCACGTTCTTTCATCAATTCCATAGGCGGCTCTTTCTCCCATCCGGACTAGCTTCATTCAAATTGCTGCTTCTTTTTTCTCCAATTCTAGATGTTTATACCATTCACATGAATTTACCCATTAGCCATATAGTGTGACCTGTTTTTCTCTTCAATCAGGTGAAACATGCTTATAATACTGGAGCACATAACAAAAATATTCAATCATACATGTTTTTATTAAGTAGAGCTAAAGAAGAAATTAAATTAGTTATATTTAGTTGCTGCTAAATAAATCTGGTGGAAAGATCCCTAACACAAGCCTTCTAAGTCTCTTAGAGTTCCTGTTATCAGATTGGTGACATTTCATGTTAATCTTCTGTTTATCTGATTTCATTAGCTACAAACAAATTGCTGCATTTAACAGTCAAATTCGGACTCATTGCAAATCTACATATTGAATCCATTAGCCAGATCCAACCTTTCTCATAATGTTAAGTTGGGCACAACGTCATATATATATATATATATATGAGAGAGAGAAATAAGTATAACATTAGCAAAGGAACAATTACGTATGTCTAAATGCAATGTTCAACATTTTTTTAACAGTCTAACCATTTAGATATTACCTTAAAAATAATTTGTTAGGTGAACCAAGCTAATAATTGAGATCAAAATATGTCTAAAGCCATTATATCTTGACAACTACTTCCATTTATTGATAGACTAAGTTTGATGAATTCCAACGCAGATGAGCTTGCGAATTTGCTGGCTCTTGGGAGCAGTTGACGTTGAAAAATGAAGCCAGGAACTGGAAACATGCCACTTGTAGCCCAGCTTCCAATATATTAGAATATTATTTGGAGCATGGTGCGCTCATGTTCTCTACAGGTTGGCAAGATCCATAATTGCTGATCAAACAAATCAGGAAAAATCCCCAACCCCAATCTTCTACGTCACCTAGACGTTTAGGTTCGCAGACAATTTTAAAAAATATATATTGGAGGCGAAAGCTAATATTGGACCATCTCTTTTCCCTGCTCTAGTTTCACATGTTGTGATTTCAAAAAACGGGACTGTATAAAGATAAGGTTACCAAATCCCATCAATATATATATATATATATATATATATAGAGAGAGAGAGAGAGAGAGATAAGGTCTTCCCCTTTATTTATTCACCTAGTTCTTCCTCTTTCTTTACGTTATAGTTGCTGATTTTATAAAATAGAATAAACCCATCAGCCTGCCCACCACTTAATTTTTGGACATGTGCTCTAAGGGCTGGCAAGGTCCATGATGGGTGCTAAATAAATCCCGAAAAGTCTCTCAACCCCAATCTTCTTTGTTTAGTCTTCTAGAGATTTACCCTTTCTGATCAAGTTTGTCGGATTCCTTTTACATTGGATGCATGCATGAACCTTCGGGGAAGCGTTTTTTTTTTTTTATTTCTACTTGCCAATTTTTTAAGTTTCTAGTTGCTTAATTTTGACCGTGTTTTTCTCTACAGGTTGGCAAGATCTACAATTGCAGATAAATAAATCCGGAAAATTCGCCAACCCCAATCATTTACGTCTCCTTGAACTTGTATGTCACTGACAAATGATATTAAAATGAAGATGAAAAAATTCGTAAATCAAGTCCTAACTAGCAAACGCGGTGCCAAACATATGTTGCCCGTAGTCGCACGTGATCATCATTATTATAACCGATAATATCATTTTTAAAGCTTTCGTTTTAAATTAATTTTCCATTAAGCAAGGACAAAAATACAAAGTTCATAAAATGAACCGCATTCTTATATGTGTCATACTAGTGTGTAGTTCAGCATACCTTTTATTAGTGAACCTGGT
This sequence comes from Nymphaea colorata, assembly GCF_008831285.2. NCBI lineage: Eukaryota > Viridiplantae > Streptophyta > Magnoliopsida > Nymphaeales > Nymphaeaceae > Nymphaea > Nymphaea colorata. Next base: position 6,601,188 of record NC_045138.2, on the reverse strand, counting down.
CTATATTGGTGCACAAATTTTTTGTACGTTAGGATGGTTATGATGAAAATACCCGCAGTTCACATAGAAAAGAAAACTTATGTAAACATCAAAATGAAAATTGAAAAAAAGTAAAAAGACCAGAAAGGATATTTAAAAAAAAAAATTACCAAAATGTCTCCCTAATCTTATTGGGTACATGGGTTTTATGCACCTAACGGCACACACAACTCAAATCTGCTTCAGATGCCTCATATTTTCTTCTTCCTCTTAAAATTTCTAAAGGGATATAATTGTAATCTCCTGCAGGTTTTGGCTATTACTTCCAATCTAAATATTAGTTATTGGCACTTTTCATATATAGCTGGAATAGAAATATTGTAGTCCAACGAGATGCAGGTCTAATTAGTTTATCCAGTAATAGGCATGCTGCGCGTTGAGCGCGCACTGAATCTGAATCCAATGGCAAAAGGTCAGTAATCTGATTTTAGTTGACAGTATGCATACTTCTGATTTAGCCATTCTGATATAAATTTGAAACTTTTTTCTTTTTTTTTTTTGGTTGCTCACCAAATCTTAATCCAAATTCAATTGGACCAAAGCCAGTATAAAGTTGAAATTCAACTCATTTGCATGATCAGCCTATTGCAACAACTTAAATATGTCACTGAACTTGGATTTTATGATAAAAACTGAACCGAAGCAGTCAGACTTGCAAGAATCCCAATTGAGGAATCAATAGTGGTCTTTCTTTCTTTTTTTTTTAGAAACTATTTCTTTTAACGTTGTCCCAGCATTAACTAGTTTTTCACGGCTAAAAACAATAAAAAAAATCAAATACCAAAAATTTATAAAGTATATGTCACAGTTATAGGATAAATTACGGCGGTGGTGAGAATACAATGTGATAGCTATTACTGAACGTCCTAACTGAGAAAGTAAATCAAATTGTTGAGGGTTTGGAGAGTCCCTAGGGTCTCTTAATCGTCTAACATGTAGTTTCTCTGGACGGACTGATGTGCTGGCGAAAGTTCAGTCACTAGTTCAACTCTCATGGGTTTTATTCTTCTGGACTGCAAAGAGTGAATACACTATATTCTAGTTGAGGTGTATATTGACTGCTTCCCATCCAGGTTTCGAAACAGACATAGACCCTGAGGTAGAGGAAAAGGAGGGGAGTTTTATCCTCTTCAGGATGCCATACATACTAAAGCAAAAAGGACACTTGTGAAGTTTTAATAGAACACCAATAAAAGTCAAACTGATGACAAGAGTGCCATTTTCTTTGTGATAGACCAAACATTATTAATTACACATTTTCAGGTTTATTTCCCCTGTAAGGACTATTCTCACTTTATAGGGAAATTTTCCAGGATAATAAATATTTTAGACATCTAATTACATATGGCTATGTTCGGATTGCAGAAATCTATAAAAAAAAAAATCATTGAAGTCTGATTTGTGAATCAGATCTATAGGTATAATTAGAAAACAAGTCACATTTTTTTCTTGTAACTTAGGGACCATGAGATCACATCTACACGGTACCCTTTTATGGCTTTTTAATATGTACATTTACAACAATTTGACAACGATATTAGTGCGGGAAATTTTGGTGAACGTTGATCAGTTAGGCTCTTTTTTATGATTTCTTGGCATTACCAAAGAAACATTGATGAAATAAATAAATTAATATGAAACTGACATGGTTAAAATTAAATGAATATTATTGTACTTACATTCTGTTCCTAAGGAGGACTTTAGTTGAATCTAGGGTTTAGCATTAAGTTGTTTGTAAATTTACATTGGAGAACAGTGGAGCAAAGACTCAAGTGTAGGTACATATGGTAACCATTTGGCAACCATAACAAACTGTTACTATCCCATGAATCTATCTTGTAAACTAGGGCAAATTCATAGAACAATTCAACACACTTACACACCAGCCTTACATGTCAGATCTTTTGAGCTAGTTGAATCCAGGAATAACTTTTAGCTGACCCTACCAAGGTTAACTATGCTACATCAAATTAGACAGGCTCAGTCATGACTTGATCTATAACTCACTTTCACATTTGCGTCTCTAGCTACATCTACTTGGTGCAACACACACGATAATGCATGTGTTCCTGTGTGCCATAGATTCCTGAGAAAGAAGCATATCAGATCTACTTGTCATACTCTAAAAACTATTTCCTATACATTGTTTTGTTTCTAATGCACAATGAGCCATTTTTTTGGGGGCTGCTATAAGAGGGATCTTGAACTAAGAAATAGACCCTAGAAGCTAAAAGACCTAAGCAATTGATATAGTTTCATGGAAGTTAACCTCACTAGGACAAAAAAAATAAAAAAGTACACCAGTGATAATTTTACCTGGTATTAGCACGGGTATCAGGCCTATACCGGTGGTGATTTTCAAAGGCACAACTACAGAATATGCCATCAGCCACAACCACACCCTGGGTAATAGGCCATGAAAACCATGGCTTACGTATTTTCAGCCACTCTCTTTCACCTGCCCACTAAATGAGGGAGCTGTGGTTATAGACTTTGTGGCTATTGGGTTTAGGGCAAGGTAAACACTGTGGCTCTTAGGAGTATCAAATCATTTGTCATAGTCACAATTAACACCTTGGCTGTCACATGTCACAACCACAGAATATTTTTGCATTACCCACAGAAATGACCATGGCCAATGTGGCTGTATATATATATATATATTAATTCAAACATAAAAGTTGGTACAATATTTTTTGCATAATTATCTTTATAATATTTGATACGATATAGAATATCAAAAATCTATTTTTGCACCACCAACTCTCTCTCTCTCTTGTTAATCTTTATCTCCCTCACCTCAATTTATCCCTTTTTTAAAATTTCTTTCTCTCTTTTAATTAATCTCTTTTTTTTCTCCGTTATTAATCATTCTCTCTCTTTACCCCCCTCTCTCTCATTCTTCGATTTCTAAATTAAAATCTTTTTTTTCTCTCTTTTATTATCTCTCTGTTATCACCTTTTTTTTTTTTTGAAAAAACTGTATTTTATTTTCACCCAAAAGAAATTCTCAATTATTTTCGAGTTCGCGACTATTCGTTCCAAAATGAATCTCTAGACCCATCTCCGAACCCAAATACAAAGTTCAATTTCAAAACCCAAATTTAGAAGTGAGATTCAAATCCAAAATCCAACTCTCGGATCTAAATTAGATGCAAAAGCCAAGTTTAGATCTAAATCGAGAATTTGAAACTCAAAATCCAAAACTAAGACCAAAACGACAAAATTTGATGCTATCGAGCACCACACGCGTTCACAAACCTTCCCTTTGTTTTATGTCTCATCCTCGCACCCAAAAAAATGTTTTTGAGCTTAAAGAACTCAGCAAAATGCATCGGCGACCAATTGAACCCAATCCAGATATAAAACGAGTCCGAAATAATTTAAAACGGAGTTGGCCCCGTTTGTAACGAAAATCATTTTTACTCCTTTTAAATACACATTTAGAAAATGATTTTCATGTTTTAATGTATTTTATATGAAAAAAGGCCTTGAAGGCTAGGGAGGTGAAATCTGCCCCTTATTGGTACAAAAGAGACAATAAGGGAGGCAACGAGCACAAGTTTTATCTCTTTCTTTTTTATTTATCCATATCTTTTAATTTCTCTGAGTGCCTTCCTTGTTTGGTTCTCCCTCTCTCACTTTGATTTCTCTCTCAAAATCTCTTTTTCCCACTCTTTTAATAATCTCTCTCTCTTTCTTTGCGATTCCCCTCTCTTTCTCTTCTCTCTCTCTCTCTCTCTCTCTCTCTCTCTTTGATTTTGCACTTAAAATCTTTCTTTCTATCTCTTTTGCTATTTTTTCTTCTATCAATTCAATTTGTCTAAAAATTTCTCCCTCTCTCTCCCAGATGGTTGTGGGCTTCACTATGAGACTAAATGTCTAGATGTAGCATCCTCTTCTTGAGTGTATCCATTTGGTACAAGGCAAACCTTGTAATGTTCAAGGGATACATTTGCCTTGCACTTCATATTGAAAAGCCATTTGCAGCCAACCACATTTTGATTGTGTGGACACAAAACACAAGAGTCCATGCTCGGTTAGTAAGGAGAGCTTTATATTTCTAGACCATTGCATCTTGCCAATGTGGTGACCAGGCTTTGTTGGATCATGTCAATAGGTAATGGATGCATAGCAGTGGTGTAGACCTTAAGTACTTTAATGCCGTTCATAGACCTAGTCACCACTGTATGTGTCTGGTTTGGTGGAGGTTGACTTGAAGGTTGAGATGTCTGAGCTAATGGAATTATAACATCATGCAACAACTAAGCACCAGGTTGAATTCATATCAGCTTGAAAATGGAATCAACGTGCATATTCTTGAATTATAACAAGGCAAAAATAAATCCGCTCTAGCATTGCATTAGGACTAAACATGGTCAGGACCACTAAAAATTTTCTGCAACATGAGCATTCTGGCCGTTCTTGCTGTTACTCATTATATATGCGACTTATTTACAAACTCAAATTCTAATTTAAGCCCGAGCTCCACTTGTTTAACAAATGAGTCGACCTTAACATATATATATATATATATATTCAAAGGAAAAAAAGGATACTACAATGAAAGAAGTGTACATGCACTCAAGGCTCCGCACACACATGCACTTCTTAACTACCAACATAAGGGTTCGCACCAAACAATCAAAATATTGTTGAATGGCTGATCAAATTCTCATCAATATTAAAATAGTAAATGGTGTCCGCAAGTTTTAGCAAAAATAAATTTCAAAAGCCTTCAGTTAATCCAGCTTCATGTCTTCAGTGAACATAATTTAGTTCATGTCTTTTTTAAATATATAAATGAGTGTAGAGAATCCAGTTTCGAGGGAGAACCCTCTTTCTTCAAAGGCACTATAGGCATAGGCCTGAAAACTATGGCTGAATGCCTTTTCAGCCAGCCTGTTTCCCCAGCCCACTAGATAAGGGAGCTGTGGTTGTAGCCTTGGTGGCTATTGGCTTTCGGGCAAGGTAAAGACCGTGGCATATCAAACATTCTTACCAGTCACAATTAACAACGTGGCTGTTAAATGAAGCAGTTTGCATTATGCATAGAAATGACCATGGCCATTGTGGGTGCAAGATATATATCAACTACAAATTTGAATTTCAAACATAAACATTGATACAATCTTTGTTTCATAATAATCTTTATAAATATTTGATACAAACAAAAATATGAAAAATCCATAATGAAACCACCAACAGCAGATGTTGAATTCATTCTCCCTCTTTCACTAAATTGACACCACCAACATCAACGTAAGCTGCAGGTGATAGGGATGAATCTTTGGGCCTCGCTCGTGGTGATAGGAGTGAATCTTTCGCTCATTCAGGGTGGCCAGGAAATAGTTGGAGTTCCAACAAAAAGCAGATAGGCAAAAATTATAATTTCCCAGTCACCCATCGGCTACTGAACTGGAATAGATGGGCCAAGCCCATTATCTTAAATAGCAAAGAAATGCACACAAGGCCCAAAAACCTACCTAGCCAATCAAGTAGGCATACATCACCATATTGCTTGTGATGTACAAAGCACTTAAAAAGCGGGCTTTGCTCTTGTGATGATGTTAGGTCCTGCTGTGTTAGCTCTCGGCCTTGTTCAGAGAGGAAAAAAAAAAGGGCATTTTGGGATTTTTTATCAAAAAAATGAAGTTTTTGGGAAAAATAAAAGATATTTTGACAAAATCAAGTGCATTTGGGAAATTCAACGATATCTTGGGAACATTTAAGGGCATTTTCGAGGATTTTGAACTGAAATTTAATGGTTTGGAAATGACCATGTCTCAATCCTTGGGCCTGAAAAGGGTCTGTGACTTGGATTTGGATATGAACTAGATCAAAATACTAAGCCAGGTCGACATTAGAATTTTTGAGTTGGAAATGGAAACAAGCAATGGATATGAATCTAGAAATGCACCTAAAGTGCAGATTAGAACTGAATCTGGATCAAAATCTATGAATTGATCTAGAATCATAGTTTTGGATTTGAGTCTCTGATTCGGATCTGGAATTGCAGATTTGGATGTTAATCACATCTTTGGATCTGGGTTGAGTAAAAAATATGGAATTGGATTTAATTTTGGATACAAAGCGAGGATTAGGATCCAAACAATAACATGGATAGATTTTGGGTCTTAGATCCAGATCAGCTCTAAATTGCAGCCAAGCCTCATAATTGGATTGGGTTTGAAGTTAGATTTGGATCTTGATTCGGATCTGAAATTCTATTTTGGATCTAAGTTTGGATATGAATGTCTGATTTGGACCTGGGCACTATTTTGGATCTATGGCTTTGCCTTGGATCCTAAAGCTAGATTTTGGATATGAAACCTTATCTAGGGATCTGCTTTGATGCTACAGCTGGGATTTGGATCTAGATGTAGATATAGGGCTTTGTTATTGGTGGCTATATGAGTTTTTGGACTGGATCTATATCTGAATTTGGATATGAATTATGTAATAAGTTTATATTGGGGATTGGCTTTGGTGGAAAGTCTGGAATTAAATCCAAGTGAATCCTAAATAGAGTTGACCATCAAATTGAATGACAAGTTTATCAAAATTATGGGAAGTTGAAGTGTTTGAGTCTAAAAATCTTTCATATTGGTTGTGAATTCAGCATAAAATATTTGAAAAAGTGTCTGAATAGTTTTTTGAAAAAGTTGCGGTGATTACATAGTGATATATAAATCCAGGCTTGCCTTGTAAAGTGTGTTAGACAAGAAGGGAATATAATTCCTCTCTTGTGAATACTTCATTTAACAAACAACAATCTCTTTTCAATCTTGATATTGCAAAGCACTTTTCGATGGTTGGAAACTGGGGACGTACCTGAATGGGCAACCCAAGAAATTGATGGAAGAAAGCGTTGGTTATGATCGATGCAACCACCACTCCAGTAGTCTGCTATCTCAACTTTATGAGGAGGAACCTTAGTATAAACTTTTTTTCATCTTTAGGAAGCCATGATTTCACTAGTATTCAAGTTCACAACTCTTGCAAAGGGGTTTTCCCAAATTTTTTCGAAAAGACTGCATTTTTCACCCAAACACAAATTCAAAACTCAACTTTAGACGTGAGATTTAAATCCAAAATCCAACTTTGAAGTCCAAATAAGATCCAAAATCTAAGTCTAGACCCAATTGCTTATTTCAAACTCAAAATCCAATACTGAAATCAAGAACAAAATTTGAATTTATGAGCGCCGCGCTTGTGCACGGACCTTCCCTTTGTTTTATGTTTCGTTCTCGCACCAAAATGTGTGTTTAAGCCTAAATCGCACACTAGAGCACATTGGCGACTAATTGAACCCATTCCATTTTTTAAACGAGTATGGAGTCACTCAAAACGGAGTTGACCACCCATTTGGAACAAAAACCAATTTTATACACATTTTAAATAAAAGAAAAATGGTTTTATGTTTTTTATACAAACAGCCCTTTTTAGTTATTATTCACTCATTTTATCTTATTTTATTTCATTTCATTTCATATTATTTTAATTTAAAAAAATTTCACGCGACAAGATGTCGAGCACCCGCATGATATGGAATCGTGTGCAAACGCGTTCCACTGCATCGCATGACCATGCGCCAAGCGACGTGCGATCACACATGCAACCACGTGCATGTGCGCCTGTGGCTGAGCCAAGGCCTGCACACGGCGTAGGCCCCATTTCCATTTTGAGTGGGCATTAGCCCTGCCCACACCCCAACAAGGTATCTGCAATGGTAATGGTCAATCTCACTTATTCAAAACATATTTAAAACAAAAATTAAAATAATTCAAAATTATTTTAAATTCGCAAAAAAAATTGTTAAATTAAAAAAAAAAATCAAAAAAAATTGGAGTTTTGGCTCCAAAACCATTCTATAAATATCCCCTCAATCTTCTCCCTTGAGCATAAGCTAACCCTTGGGGAACCTCTAGTGCTCACTTACTTGAAGATTTAGAGTTTTCTCTTAGCTCTTTTTCTCCATTACACTCTTCTTCTCTTCTTCTTCTTCTCCAACCTTGGGAGCGAGCTTCTTCAAGGTTCAGCTCTTCAAGGGAGCACAAGAAGATCACTTTGGAAGCATATATACATCACCTTGGAGCTTCACCTAATGCAACCTTAGGGTCATCCGACAAGATATTATCTTCTAAATCATTCTCCTTGGACCTATGTAATCAATATCCAACTCAATTTCTTTTCGTTACTTCTTCCCTTCTTCATCTCCCATGGCCATATAAGATAGGTCTCAAATCACTTCTTCAAAGCCAAGAACCTATTCTTGAGTGCACTAAGAGCGTGAGAATGAAAAATAAGATTTCATTTTAAGATTGAAACATGTGCTCTTTTTTAGAATGTTGTCTTGTTTTGAGATATGATTTATGTATAGTTGATTGATTTTTCCCATTTATATATGAATGAACGATGAGAATGAGTGTTTGGGTTGGGATTCTTCGTTATTATTATGTTGATTTTGAGATTGAAGTTTATTCAACCCGAGAAAGCCATTCACGAATATGTATAGGTTAAAAATGCTTCTTCGTATAATTCTTATGTTTAGTTTCATTCTTAATCACCAGATTAGGAACCCTAATGAGTGACTTATTATGTTGTTTGATTTTCTTCCATACCCAACGGTGGAAGAAATATATTCCCTTATAACAAACAAAATAACAATGTTGTATATTAATATATAGAATATTTAAAATCAATGCTCTTCAAAAGATTTTCAAAAGTAAGAACCCTCTCTAATGAAGTCTTGGATACTTTGCTTAGGCTCTTGCATGAGCCCAAGTTCATCTTCAGCCTACATAGAAAAATCGAAGTCAGACAATTTGTAATCATTTACTGATTTCAACTTTCATGAAGACAAATATGTATATATATGTTATACATGTATACGTGCACATTAGTATCTCTTTTTGTCCTTCTCTCTCTATGGTTCAACATATTAATTTACAAATTTTCTTATACACATGAATGCATACATGCATGTGTTTCATTTTCTCTCTTTATAATGTTCTGTTATTCTCTTCAAGTTGAATATTTTATTTTATAAATAAATATATATATATATATATATATTTCCTCTAAAATCTCTTTCTCGTCAAATCAATACATTCTTTATATAAACTTTCATATATGTGTATGTATGATAGCATGTACATGTATATGTGCATTTCTCTATCTCTCTTTCTCTTTTTTTCTAAGATCTTCTTTTTCCTCTTTATTTAAGTTAATACTTCATTTTCACAAGCTTTCAGGAGCATACATGTACATATACATATATATACTTGTATGTATATACATATAAAGATACGTACCTCCCTCTCCTTTTAAATCTTTTATTTAGTGATCTTAAAATCTTTTTCTCTCTCTCTTTCTTTTTATGGGAGTATTTCACCTTTTCTATTCTTTTGAATATTTTTGACCAAAGATATAAGGTTTCAACTTCTCATTTATTGACTTCACCAAGACCAAAAATCAAGTAATGGCCCAATATTTGAATTATACTTGATGGACTACAACCCCATTCCATTTTCAAAAAATTTTCTCTTTCTATAAAAACACCTATGACAATTATAAGAATGAGAAACTTAGATGTATGTAATGGTAAAAATGAATTATTTTCTTTTAGTCATGTAGAACCAATGCATTCATACATCTACATTTACTTAACATCACTTATGATCACAAACAACTCTCCAAAAGAACATAAGTAAGATGAGATAGACCTCTAACTAAGTAGTAACCAAATTAAAACAAAACCTGAAACCCAGTTAAAGTCTTAAGAGAACACCAAATCCACTTAAAATCTCTATTTTTGAGTCAAGAGGCTATTCTTGAGTGCACCGGAAGGATGAGAAAGTGAAGTAATCTTTCATTTTATGATCAAATCATGTTCTTTCTTTTCTTTAATATAGTTTTGTTCTTGTTACTTTCTTTCCTCTCTTATTCATCTCCTCATGGCTATATGAGGTAACTTTCAATCTCTATTTTAGAGTCAATAAGCTATGCTTAAGTGAAACGGGAGCATGAGAGGAGATGTTATTTCATTTTATAATTGCATCATGTTCTATCTTTTCTTAAATGTAGTCTTGCTGTGATGCTTGTCTTTCCTCACTTTTTCTTCTCTTCATGGCCAAGTGAGATAGCCCTTAATCTCTATTTTAGAATCAAGAGGTTATATTCGAGTGCACCAGGAGCATGAGAAAATGAGATGATATTTCATTTTATAAATAAGTCATTCTCTCTCTCTTTCCTTGAATATTTCTTTGTTTTAAGATATTATCTATGCTCAGTTATTTGATTTTTCTAAATTATATGTGAATGCATGATGAGAGTGAGAGTGTGGTGTGAGACTTTTTCTTTTTATGCTAATTTTGCAAGTTGAGACTTGTCCAACCCGAGGAAAACCCTTACGAATATGTACATGTTAATATGCATTTGCATGTCAATTTACGTTAGTTTTCTTTCAATCATCCCATTAGGAACCGGAATGAGCATCTTATCGTATAATTTGTTCTTCTTCCACACCAAACGATGGAAGAGGTATATTTTCTTGTAACCAATGACATGATTATGTTTATGTTCATATATAAAAACATTTAAAATCATGTTTTTTCAAAATATTTTTGAAAGAACCCTTTCCAATGTGGGTCTGTTTAATTTAATTAGCTGCAATACCACATTATTTTCTTGTCAGTGGTACAGAGTGCCTCCCTCTTTTTAATTTAGAAAACAGGACAAAAAGTAATTTTAATGTGGAAAAAAAAATCAACTTCCTCCACACTCTTTTAGTCCCCACTAGCTGCATTCATGTTGATCACCTTTTTATAAAATAGCAACCTAAAATTTTCTAGTTGTTACTTTTAACCTCACATGATCATTGAGGGATATTCCATGACGGTCGTCGATCATTGAGACGACTCCTTCAAATTAGTTATATGAATCCGAGACTTTAAGGTCTGCTTTTAATGGTGGACTTGAATTGATGTGAGTTACAGATGGTAATTCCAATTCATGAGTTGTGTTTTCCACCCAACGGTAAAAGCATTAGGAATATGTTCTCCTATAAACAACTATTATTTCCAGTTAGGTAGACGATCTAGATTGAGACTCTGTTCACGCAACACATATATAATCTTCTAAAAAAGAAAGAGGGTTGGGGATAGAGAGGGAGAGGAGGTGAAGGAGAGAGAGAGCGACGATCGTTTCATCTAGTTTCTTTTTTCTTCCTTTTTTGGTTTGCACATTTCAATTATATGGCCCCGTTCAGATGAGGCTAAAAAGTAAAAATCATGTAATCAATATGGTTTTATCATCAAAATTAACTTAAAGCAATTCATTTTAATAAAAAACTACGTTAATAACATGGTTTAACTTTTACTCCAATGATCATCTCTAAATTGATAAACTCGGAAGAAGCATTCAGTGATTTGGTAATCCAAACTTTAGAGGCCTTAATAGTGGAAGATGCCATAGCATATCTCATTTGAATAAATCCTTAAACATTAATTAATGCACTTAAGCAGTTAATAATGAAACTAATACCCATTTTTATCATAATCAGTTCAATTGTGCCGATAATGATATGCTCATTTTTTATGAGGAGATGAAAGTGAAGTCTCAGTAGATTGAGCTGCACAAGAGAGGAACCAGTTTTCATGATGTCAAACATGGTTAGAGGGGGAGCTAGGAAAATTAGGTGACAGCTGAACAGCAAGTATGCAGTAAAAGTTTTGCTTTGTCCATCTAAACACCTAGCCGTATGCCTTAAGGAGAAAGAAGCAAGAAGCTTTATTCGGTAAAGAAAGTGCAACTCCTGCACTTTTTCTCTCTTTTTTTTTTAATTATAGTTAGGAAAAAATGGCACACTCTCACACTTTCTCTCTCTTTATATATATATATATATATATATATATATATATATGTATATATATATATATATATATATATATATATAAAGAGGGAGAGAGTGAGAGAGAGAGACAGGTACAAGACATTTAGATGCCAAACAGATAAGAAACACATTTCAGCCCTTGATATTTTGTGGATCAGCAGTTGAGAGAAAAAATAAAGAAAAAAAGTGTGAACAAATAATAATAATCTAAAAAAGATTGGTTTTTACTCTATTCGGTGCAGCAACCCGGTGCCGGAAATTATTTCAAGGTGTTCCAAATGAAGATATAATGCTGAACTGCGTATATAGATTATCAAGTAACTTGTGCAAATATAGATCAACTAAGTGGCCCATGTGTACGATACTTTCTATTCAGCAATAAAATGATTGCATAATTCTATTTTTCTGTTAAAATATCTTTATCCCTCTCGTTTGTTACTTTCTCTCTTCGATCTCTCTCTTCTCTTGGATTTCTCTCTTAAAATCTCTCCTTCTTTCTTTTTAATAATCTCTCTCTCCTTTCTTCAATATCTCCCTTTGAACCAAATTTAGCCAATTATCAAAATCTAAGAGCATTAGATATAGCATATTTATTTAGAATAAATGTGATCTAAATCCATATCTGAATCCAATCAGATCTTATGTATTAGAGAATCCGATCGGATATCATTTCATAAAGCCGAATGTGATCTGATTTCTGAATCAGATATTCAATTTGTTTCCATATTCGATTTTTTCAGAACAGTTTGATAAGATATCAGATTCAAGTTGGATATATTGTCATGCCTAAGTGAGTATCTGATGAGGCCGGAATTGTAGAATTCTAGAATTAGAATTCTTGTTTTTGATGATATGGGTGTTGTGTAATCAAATGAATAATTTTGATTTGAGAATTTTTTGCTCGTTGTAGAATCTTGAGATTGTATTTTAGGAGGTGGAATTATGATTCTAGATTTTTTTTCATTTTTCCTTAAGGTACATGTTACGAAGATTGTAGTTCATCAATTATGGAATTTGAATTTCTGTTTTATCAAGCACATCATTTTCAATTTTAAAATCAAAATTTCAGATTATTAAATACAAAGGAAAATTAGAAGTTGAATTTTCTTTTGAATTCCAGTTTGCGGTATAATTTTGTTTTTACAATTTCAATTATAAAATCAACATTCAAGACATTCAAACACCCTCTAAAACTGCAATAGCTGTTACATAAACCAATGCTAGTACCAATCTAATGGCTATATACTTTAAGCAATACTTTTAAAAATATAAGGTGGGATGGGTTATGATTCAAAAAAGAGCTAACGAAATACAAAAAGATAATATTTATAAACTAAACCGAGTATCATCTTCTTCTAACCTTTCTCCAAGATGGTCTCTTAACTACTGCGGCAGATCTAGTGCAGGGCATCTGGAAATACGTAAGCATTCAAGCTTTGAGAGGAACGCAATCTGCTGTTTTGCATCAGTAGGACATGTTGTCTCATTTTGTTGGGGAATAATATTATTGACGTCCACCAGAGACTTGAGATTGGGGAGGTCCATAAGCCATAGTTCTTTCAGTTTCGGGAGGCATTGCCAGTGGCCTCCCAAGCTGATGTCCTCAGTGAAACTTTTGAGTCCCAATTTCTCCAGCTGGGAGAGACCCTTGAGGGAGGGTAGAAATGTTGATACCTCTGCCCCATCTAGTTTTAGTTCAATGAGGTTAGGCATGTGAGCCAGAGTCTTCAGCCTATTACATCCGGTCACCTCCAATGACCTTAGTGTAGGGATCTCAAGTACTTGCTCTATGTCACAAGCTCTCACAGTCAAGGACTCCAAGGCCGTATTAGCAAAAGTCATCATCGTATTACAACTGAACACATCCATTGAGCTGAGAGCAGGCATGTCAGTTACTTGCTCTAGGCTGCCACATTCAATGACGTCAAGGACGGCATATTAGCAAGAGTCTTCAGCATATTACATCCCTCCACCCACATTGACCAGAGTGCAGGCATCTCAGCTACTTGCTCTAGGCTGTCACAATACCTCACCTCCAACGACTCTAACGCCGGCATAATAGCAAGAGTCTTCAGCATAGTGGATCCGTACACAAACAGTTTCCTGAGTACAGGCATCTCAGCTACTTTCTCTAGGCTGTCACAATAATTCACTTCCAACGACTCCAAGGCCAGCATATTAGCAAGAGTCTTCAGCATATTACAATTGTACACCCCCAACCACTCCAAGGCCAGCATATTATCAAGAGTCTTCAGCATCTCACAATTGTATGCAGCCAACGACTTGAGAGCAGGCATCTCAGGTACTTGCTCTAGGCTGCCACAAAATCTCACTTCCAACGACTCCAAGGCCGGCATATTAGCAAGAGTCTTCAGCATGTTACATCTGTACACAATCAATGACTTAAGAACAGGCATCTCAGCTACTTGCTCTAGGCTGCCACTTTCATCCACCTTCAACGACTCCAAGGCCGGCATATTAGTAAGAGTCTTCAGCATCTTACATCCGCCCACCTCCAATGACATGAGTGCAGGTGTCTTAGCTACTTGCTCTAGGCTATCCCAAAATCCTACCTCCAACGACTCCAAGGCCGGCATATTAGCCAGAGTCATCAGCATATTACATCCGACCACCCTCAGTGACCTGAGTGCAGGCATCTCAGCTACTTGCTCTAGGCTGCCACACGCAAACACCTTCAATGACGCCAAGGCCGGCATATTAGTAAGAGTCTTGAGCATATTATTTCCGGCCACCTCCAAAGACCTGAGTGCAGGCATCTCAGCTACTTGCTCTAGGCTGCCACATTCATCCACCTGCAACGACTCTAAGGTCGGCATATTAGGAAGAGTCTTGAGTATATTACATCTGCCCACCTCCAATGACCTAACTGCAGGAATCTCCGCTACTTGCTCTAGGCTGCCACAATCTCTCACCTTCAACAACTCCAAGCTCGGCATATTACCAAGAGTCTTCAGCATAGTACATCTGCCCACCTCCAATGACCTGAGTGCAGGCATCTCAGCTACTTGCTCTAGGCTGCCACAATCTCTCACTTTCAACGACTCCAAGGTTGGCATATTAGCAAGAGTCTTCAGCATATTACATCCGTACACTTCCAATTTTTTCAATGATTTAATTCCTACCACTGTTGCCAACAATGGGCAACGTCGCAGCTGTAGTGTCTGCAGCTCCACATAGTTGGTGTCCAAATACCATGCAGGCCTATCTCCTTCATAATCACAAATTCCCAACCTCTCTATTCCATGTGGAGGTTCCAAAGCCTCCAGCAAACCCCTCTGATTAGAAGCACTATCCACTTTGTCATCCTCTCCCACCTCAGAAGCACTATCCACTTTGTCATTCTCTCCCACCTCAGAAGCACTATCCACTTCATCATCCTCTCCCATCTGAGAATCACTATCCACTTTGTAATCCCAGTTCAACTTGAACTCTAATTTCACCCCAATTAGCTCATGCTTCTCCTTAAGCTGTGCTTTCTCTGCATCAATTACTTTCACCCTTCCCCCACCCAAACCTTCTATTAACAATTCCCCTTTCAGTTTGTTCAAGTCTTTTAGTTCTCTAATGTTGCATCCTCTTGTGTCCCCTTTGTCATCGCGTATCAAAAACCTATGCAAGGTCCGTAAATTGGTAAGCTTCCCCAAGCCTTCTACAATAAATGTCAAACAATCTGTTCTTTCCAGCCCAAGATACCTCAAGTTGCACAGTTTGCCCATTTCCTCAGGCAACTCTTCAATTTTACTATAACTTAAATTCAATGTTTGCAAGTAACAGAGTTTGCCAATTGACTTGGGCAATTGTCTCACCTCTGACCAGCTTAGATCGAGATATTTTAGAAGTAAAAGGAATTCAATGGAGTTCGGTAGCTCATCCATTTGACATCCCCTAAATGACAACACCCTCAACCACTTGAAATTGGTGAATTCCACCGAAGACAAGTATTCACTCAACAATAATGTCCGCAGCTTATTTGCTGCTGCTGAGGTGTTACATTGCATAGCTGCTTCTGCATCGTCTACACCAAGTAATGATAGATGGCGGGTGTGCTCAGTAGCAGAGGCATGGCTATATTCCTTTCCACCTATGTACGAGGCAAGGTCATGCAAAATGTCATGCAATTTGACATAAATACCCCTATAAAATCTATCATGGGTTTCTTCAATCAAGCAACGCCTTATCAGATCTTCAATGTATTGGTTTGCTGTCACTTCCACACCTACTTCTTCCTTTTCCTCAATCAATCCATGTGCCACCCACTGCATGATCAATCCTTCCCTTTCAATCTCCTGATCCTTTGGAAAAATGTTGCAATAAACGAAACAACTCCTCAAATAAGACGGCAAGTCATTGTAGCTGAGTATGAGACCAGGAAGAATGTTACCATATTGAGAGAAAGAGGATGAGGCAGGCATCTTCCATTCCCAAATCACACTATCCGCAATCACCTTCCACTCTGCTTTTTCCATGCTTTTCGTTTGCATTAAGGAACCAATTGTTTGGATCAGAAGTGGCAACCCACCACACTTCTTGACTATTTTTTTTGCAATATCTTGCAAATTGTGGCTCGCCAAATCATTTTCGGTCCTCACTGCCTTGTTCAAAAACAAATTCCAACTCTCATCTTCTGGCAATATTGGCAATCTATGCATATATAAAGCTCCGACCCCTTCGGATACATTTATATTTCGACTAGTGATCAAAATCTTGCTCCCCGTTGCAACGCTCGTGAGAGTGTTCTCTACCTCTCCCTGCCACCAATCGAGTTCCCATACGTCATCTAAGACCAGCAAAAATCTTTCCCTCCTGAGCTCTGTCCGTATTTCATAGCACAAGTCAACCGAAGAAGTATCAAGTCTTGCTTTAGATTCCTTGCACACTTCCTTCAGTATTTTCCGCAATAAATCCATACGATTTGGCCTCTCAGAAATGCAAACCCACCACCTGCGTTTCCCAAACTGTTGTTCGACTTCATTGAAGACCATTTTTGCAAGAGTAGTCTTGCCGATCCCCCCTTCTCCTACAATAGAGATAATAGAAACATAACTCTCTCCTGAGCCATTGGACAAGAGTTTTTCTACTATCACCCTTTTATCATTCTCCCTGCCTATGGGTGGTTGTGCACCTATGTGATGGGTTGTCTCTCCGGGGTTGTCATCTTCTCCACCAATATGGTCTTGGCTACTCTCTTTTAGTTTTGGTTTGAGCAGATCCATGTCCCAATTCTTTTTTATTTCATCAAGCCTTTCATTGATTTTTTTGATTTCGTTGCCAAGTTGCAAGGGAAAAGAAGCATGTTCATCAAAGCACTTAAATACCTTGTTCGTTGAAGTAGAACCATTATCCTTCTTGGTGACCTCAATTTTGCTTCGATATTCTTCGATGATGTCCTCGGCATCATAAAGAACATCCTTGAAATCTCCCTCTAGCTCTTTGTCACGCTCGCTGCTTAAAAAGGGCTTGCAATCTGCATCTTTGATGACCTTTTGATAAAATTTCAGCTTCTCCTGTAGGTTCTTTAGATCATCATTGGCATTCAAGATAACATCCGCCTTCTCTTTCAACAAATTGTTGACAGCGCCCAACAGATTGGAAATAGTTGTCTCTGCAAGAGCACCTATTACTCCCGCCATCTCCGCCCCTGTTTTGTTTCTCACTAGATTGAAGAGCAGAGGAAGAGAAGCAATTTTTAGATGGAGGGAAAGAAAGGCAGAACAACAACTAATAATAAAGAGCAGGCTGCCAACAATGACCATCGACTTCGGCCCCCATCCTCTCAAAAAGGTCAGGTTGAAAGAGTGGTAGTTGCAACAGCTTTCTCAGTCCCTTTAATTTAAACAACATGGCAGGAAGTGGTTTTGATGTAAAAAAGAAATTCCATGCACGACTCTTTCTATCTCCAATTTAGCTTGATTCAATAGCAGGATGTTTCTCTTCAATCTAGTGAAAGTACACGTTTATAATACTGGACTACATAGAGAAAAATAGGCAAGCGTCGCCAGAGATGAGTAGATTCAAGCATAAAATTTTGCTACAATATTTTTTGCATAACTATTTTTATAAATATGTGATAAAATGAGAATATCAAAAATCTACTTTTACACCACGAACACACACACACACTTTCTTTCTCTCTCTCTCTCTCTCTCTTTCTCTTATTATTCTCTTTTCCCTCTCCTCGATTTATCCATTTTTTAAATGTCTGTCTCTCTCTTCAATTACTCTCTTGGAACATCTTTTTTTTTCTCCTTTATTAATAGTTTTCTCCCTTTGCCCCCATCTCTACCTTTCTTGCATTCTTAATTGAAAATCTTTCTTCTCTCTTTTATTTATCTCCATCTATTAGATTAATATTTTAAATTACCTTTTTCTCTTTTATTAACTTCACTCTCTCTCTTTTAAAACTCTCTTTCTCTCATCGATTTCTCTTAAAATTTCTTTTTCTCACTTTTATTAATCTTACCCTTTTCTCTCTTCATTTTTTTCTTTCTCTCACTTTTTGACTCCTCTATAAAATTCCTTCTCTCTCTCTCTCTTACCTCTCTTTTTCATTAATAATTTGCTTTTTGATTCCTTTCTTAACATCTCTTTTTGTTTTTTTATTATTTTTTTCTCTTTCTTAGGTTTCTCTCTCTCCGCTTTCTTTTTTTGTTCTTGATTTTTCTCTCCCATCTCTCTCCTCTTGATTTCTCTTTGTCTCCCTCTTTGATTTGTCTTTTAAAATCTATTTTTCTCTTTTTTTATTAATATCTCTCCCTTCTCTATTTTGGATGTCTCTTAAAATCTCTTTTTCTTTCTCTCTTATTTTCTTTCTCTCTTCACGCAATCTCTCTTCTTCTTTCTTCTCCCTCTCTTTGATTTTCCTCTTAAAGTTTATTTTTCTCTTTCTTTTATTAATCTCTCTCTCCTTTTTTTTAAATAAAGGGAAAGAAAGGCACAGCAAGAACTGATGATAAAGAGCAGGCTGCCATCAATGACCATTGACTTGTAGTCTTTGGCCAACCTCCTCTCAAAAAGATCAAGTTGGAAGAGTGGGATACCTCTAATTTAGACAGTAGTAGTAAATAGATGCAACAGCTTTCTTGCTCACATGCTTATAATACTAGACCACAGAGAAAAAAATACCCAACATCGCCAGAGATGCAATGGGGACGCAATATATATATATATATATATATATATATATATATATATATATATATACTTTACAAATTTAAATTCAAAATAAAATTTACTACAATATTTTTGGCATAATTATCTTTATAAATATTTGATACAATATAGAATATCAAAAATCTATTTTTACACCACCAACACACACTCTGTCTCTCTCTCTTATTAATCTCTTTTTCCCTCCCCTTTATTTATCCTTTTTTTAAAATCTCTGCCCCTCTTCAATTACTCTCTTAGAACCTTTTTTTCTCCTTTATTAATAGTTCTCTCCCTTTGCCCCCTTCTCTTCTTTTTTTCGATTTCTAGATTAAGATATCTTTTTCTCTCCTTTTCAATCTCTCTCTCTCTTTTCAATTTCCCTCTTTTCTAGATGTAGCACTCCTTCTTCTTGAGTGTATCCTTTTGGTGATCAGGCTTTGTTGGATCATGTCAATAGGTAATGGACGCATACCAGTGATATAGACCTTAGGTACGTTGAAAGACCTAGTCAGCATTGTATGTGCATGGTTTGATGATGTCTGAGATTCAGGTTGATGAGGCGCCTTAGTATTAGGAGGTGAAGTTTCTATAGGAGCAGCTAGCGTCTTCATCTATACACATGCTAGGTTGATCAACTACTTGATTTAGAGGGGCTTTAGCTAGAGTTGTTAATAATTTTCTCCTAGTCCTATAGCTACATTTACATATTTTGTGGATTTAGAGCTAGTGGATTATTTTGTTACCATTCTTTTAGCTATTTGCTTTCATGTGGGCTTCCTTGATTTCATGCACAGGAGGCTGCATTTGAGGGTTTAAGACAATTGTTGTAAGCATAAATCCAACAATTTCATCCCACCCATTTTTTCCTAATGGTGAAATGTGCAGTTCATTAAGTACCTCTGTGGCTGTGGTCCCTATATATATACATATATATATATATATATATATACATATATATATATATATATATATATATACATATATATATATATATATATATACATATATATATATCTGTGTGTGTGTGTGGAAATTTAGAACTGGATCTCATTTGAAATCTGTTTGCCGACACATAAGGACTGCAGCTGTAGAAATTAGAGAAAACGAAGACTCAATGATCGATCCTCCATCGCCTTCCATACCCTTTTTCATTATTAGTGTCTATGGAGCACAGACTGCACCTAACAGCAGGAGACTCAATTATCGATCGGGACAAGGCGGACTTGGAGATAATTGGTGTTTGCAAGTGGGTTCACATGTCCCTGTCTGTTATCACTTTCTTCTTGTTTCCATTCACAGATATATATATATATATATATATATATGTATATATATATATATAGAGAGAGAGAGAGAGAGTCCAATGGGAAAGCAAAGGCCAGCAGCAAATAATTTTGGTTAAAATCTATCCTAATTTTTTAGACAAGTTCATGAGACAATAACAATTAGTTTTTACAACTGATTATATCAAAAGTCAGTCGCTGCTCCATCTATTGTCCAACCCATATATATGCAAGCCATGACAAAATGATCTAAACTTTCTTTATACACATGAATAATAACCAACAAGGGTGTGTGAGATTGGTTGGATTGCTTTTTCACATTAAAATTACGTTTTTGTCATGTTTTTTAAATTAAATGGAGGGAGACACTCTGTACCACTGACAAGACAATAATGTGTTGGTGGAGCTAATTAAATTAAACGGACCCACTTTTTCAACTTGATTTTTATGAGGGGAGAGCCCATGTCAACTGTAATTGTTGGCAGCATGGTCTTTAACCTTATTCTTGCTTTGCTTTTTTTTTCCTTCCATTTTTTTGGGGCCTGTTTCAATGAATTTCATCTTCGTGAAAAAAAATCTAACATTATGGAATCATAATTCCATCTCTTAGGATAGAATCACAATTCCAAAATTCTAATCCAATGATGGGCATATAATTCTGTAGTTAAAACTTTTTGTTGTATGACATAGTTCTCATGTCATCAAAAATGAAAATCTACTTTTAAAAATCCACAATTTTGGTCTAATCATCAAACACCCTCAAGCTTCAATGCGGATGTACAAATGGATGTGCAGTTCTCAAAATTAAATTATTTGCCAGGGAAGGGCAACTACTTTCTTTGGGTTTCCTACTAATTAAGTTGATTGGTTCAACATCAAGTTTTTAAAGATTGAAGAAAAGATCGATAGAAATGCAACTACTAAGTTGCATTTGAAGTGTTTTTCTTGATCACCCATCTTAGCAGCAGACCGTCAAGATAGATTATCATCCAGTAGTACTCCATTCTAATACTATATCGAGATGAATGGCCCCATTGTGCACATCGATTCATCGAATAATAAGAAGAAACGAGATACAGTTAACAGTGCACCAGTTACCCAGACATGACCAAGGCGGATCATGAAACAGTTTAAGAGACTATGAAATAGAAAAACGATCACAAGGAAAGACAAATTAACAGCAACGATAGCAAAAGAGAGAAAGCGTACAAAAATATCATGAACACCAAGTCTTATACTAAAAATAGGCAAAGTTGAAATGCTTAGACTCACCCACAATAGAAAGAACTCTACGATCTCTGTAAGTTGCAGTGGATCACGTCCAGACTGTTGGTACAGAACCAACTCAGGCTTCAACAAACTTGAATACAAGTATGCTTAGCTTCTTGCTTGTAGATTGATAAAGGTGTGTATGGCCTCTTATAAAGAAGAAGCGGACGGGGCAGCAGTTGTAGAAATTAGAGCAAAAGAAGAGAGAAAAGCTTCCGCTTCGCATGCTTTTCTTGACTCAGCCTGCCCTTAGAAAAATGCCATTGACATTAAAGCTGAACCCAAGAACAGCCTAGTGCCCCACACCTAAACAAGAGAGACTCCAATGGCAATGCAAAGGCCAGCAGTAGATAAGGCAATGCAGAAGAGGTTAAAGCCCCACATTTTATAAAATCTATTAACCACCTAAGTCACCCGGACTCTTCTATTTTACTATCGCACCCGAATCGTGTCGAGTCGGGTGCACACCGAACAAGGGTGCAGCTCCGATTCGCACCCGAGCCCAGTCAACACGAGTCGGATGCGGTCAGCTGCACCAAGCTATATTTGTCCATTTCTGACACGCATCTCACTCACATCAAACTCGAGTCGGATGTGGTCAACCCCGGTCCGGTCTAAATGTGTCTCATTTTTTGGTATTATTGTTGTATACATTTTAGCATTTTATTTTAGATGCTTGTTCAGTTGTTCTTGAATCTACTATAAAAGGTTCAAAGCTCAAACTAACAAATATATATTGTCAGCCTTGTACATATGCAGCGGTGCATATATACTTTGCAACTGATATAGTGATATATTGTCATGTTATAAACTTATAATATATAATATAAGCTTTTTATATATGCATTATGCAGCTGACCAGCTGTGGTTAGTGTTGTTCTTTTGAAGTTTTAATTTGAAATTTTCAATTTCTGCTTCTATGATTCTATCAATTTTTTATGTCATATGTTAGATTGTTAGAATGTCATATTACAAAATTATTATATATAATATATGTTGTTCTGATATTTTCCTATGCAATATACATTATGCAAGTATGTTATATACATTAATAATTAAATTACAAAAATAATATATACATTCTTATTCAGTTATAATATATAATAAATTAATAATAACAATAATAATAAAATACCCTCGCTGTACCGCCGCACCTAAATTTTTGAGATGTGCCTCTCCGGCACCTGTACCCTGCACCTAGGTGACATTGTTAATCACACATTTTCAAGTTTATTCATGCACCTTCTAACAATTGTTCTCACTTTGGGGAAATTTTTCAGGATACATATAAATATTTTATGTGTAGTCTTGAGTGTGGAAATCTATTTGTAAAATTTTAAAAAGATCGTTGAAACTCTGATCTATAGGTATAATTAAGAAGCAAGTGGCTAAGTGGACACCTTTTATGGCACAACCACAAAGTATGTTACATAAGAGGCCGTTTATGTTAAATAAGGGCTGTTTTTTCTACATAATTTAGAGAACATAGTTATGTTCATGTCTTTTTGAAATATATAAATGAGTGTAGGTCCGATTACGCCTCTTCCTAATCTTAAATGGAATGTAACGAGAGAGGTGTTCGTATCTATATATATCTATTTACATATGTACATAACCCTATTCCAGTTTGGCCCGGTATGGAATGAACTTATGAGGCCATTGTGGCTATATATATATACACATACACACTACAAATTTTAATTCAAACATAACAGTTGCTATAATCTTTTTTGCATAATTATCTTTATAAATGTTTGATACAATCTTGAATATCAAAAATCTATTTTTACACTACCAACACACACACAGACGTACTCTCTCTCTCTCATTAATCTATTTCTCCCTCTTCTCTATTTATCCCTTTTCTTAGATCTCTTTCTCTCTCTTCAATTTGTCTCTTAGAATTTCTTTTTCTTTCTCCATTATTAATCTTTCTCTCTCTTTGCCCCTCTCCCTCCTTTACTTATTTCTCTCTCCGTCTCTCTCTCAGATTAATATCTTAAAATAATTTTTTCTCTTTTTATTAATCTCACTCTTTTTCTCTCTCTGTTATCTATTTCTGTCTTAAATTCTCTTTTTCTCTCTTTTATTGATTTCATGGTCATTATCCCTTCAATTTCTTTTTTTCTCCTTCTCCCATTTTTAGACTTCTCTATAAAATTCATTTTCTCTCTTTTATTAATCACTTTTTCTTTGATTTCTTTCTAAAAATATCTTTTTCTCTCTTTTTATTAATCTTTTTCTTTCTCTTTCATAGGTTTCTCTCTCTTTTTATCTTTCTCTCTCTTCGATTTCAAACTTGAAATCTCTCATTCTATCTCTATTATTAATCTCTATATCTCTTTCCAATTTGTCTCTTAAAATCTTTAACCTTTGATTTCTATGTCCCTTTCCTGCTTTCTCGCTCTCTATTTATGAAATGGTACGTTGATCAACTACTTGATTTAGAGGGTCTTTAGCTAGAGTTGTTACTAATTGGCTCCAAGTCCTATGGCTACATTTACATCTTTTGTGGTTTCACAGCTAGTGGATTATTTTGTTACTAGCCTTTTGGTTATTTTATTTCATGTGGGCTTCCTTGATTTCATGCACGTAAGGCTGCAATTGAAGGTTTAAAGCAATTGGTGCATGAAGCAGAAATCCAACAATTTCATCCCACTCATTTTCACATAGTGGTGAAATGTGCAGGTCATTAAGTGCCTCTATGGCTGTGTTCCATATATATATATATATATATATATATATATATATATATATATATATATATATATAGAACTCGACCCCATTTGAAATCTGCTTGCCGACACATAAGGACAGAAGTTGTAGAAATTAGAGAAAAAGAAGACTCAATTATGGATCATTTGTCGCCTTCCATATCCTTTTTCATTATTGTCTATGGACCACTGACTGCACCTAACAGCTGGAGACTCAATTATCGATCAGGAAACGTGGACTTGGAGATAATTGGTGTTCGCAAGTGGGTTCACATGTCTCTGACTGTTATCAGGTTCTTCTTGTTTCCATTCACACACACACACACACACAAAGAGAGAGAGAGAGAGAGAGAGAGAGAAGTCCAGCAGCAAATAATTTTGCATGTAAAATCATTCTTCCCATACATATTTAAAAGATTTAAGTTTTCTTCGAATACGTACTCCCTCGACCACTTCAAGACAAATCGTTGGCGTTGACTTTACTCGTTCAACATCAAATGCTTAAAGGCCATTTTAAAGAATGAATGTTGTTGAAACTTACTTGTATGGTGAAAGGAGATATAAGAAGCACCCACGACTTTCTCTCTCCTAGGGCACAGGAGCTCTCGCGATTGTGGAAGAAGCAGCAGCTGGCCTCGGTGGGCCTGTGGCCCATCAAGGGCATTAGAACACGGGGGAGAACATGGTGGGACCAGACGGGAGTGGAGAATCCATGTACAGCCATGGCTTTGGGGGGAGAACATGGCTGTACATGGATTAGACTGCCTGATTTACCAGTAGAATGGTGGAATCCTCGCATTTTCAATGACATTGCAGAGTTAATAGGAGGCTCATTCGTGGAAACAAATGAATATACTAGGCATCTTCATCGTTTTGGGTTTGCTCGCATAAAGATTGAAATACCATTGGGGTTCAGCCCCATATCAGAGATCGAGATGGAGATTTGAGGGGGAAAGATATTCATTCAAACCATAGAATATGAAACCAAGGTTAAGTACTGCCACAAATGTGGATCCATGGCTCATTTTGAAGGGTCCTGTGCTGTAAGAGAGGCTGCCGCGAAAGGAGAGAAGGGCACCCCCAATGGGTGGCAACTGGTTAAAACTCCCAGAAGACGCGTCCCATACAACAAGGACAAAGAGGATTCCTTAAAACAAAACAGATTCCATGCACTTATGCTTTTGCCAGAGACCAAAACTGACAGGGAAAGTTCTGCCAAAAGTCTTGGTGGGAGGGTAACAGACAGCTCAGAAGGGAAGGGGAAGGGTTTAACTAATTTGGCAGAAGCTAATGGGGCAGAGGACGGATCTATTCCAGTTGCACAGTCCACGCAGCAAGGCGCTGAAGTTGTGCAAGCCTCACAAGCTGCCTTGGTGCCTCTAGGGCCAACCCCTAGCACCCTAAATGGCCTTGTGTGTTCTGCAACAATAGATTCAAACCTTCTGCCAGAGTCTAACAACACCCACATGTTTGAGAAGGTGAAGAAATGAACTCTTAAGCACAGGGAGGTGAATGACACCAAAAAGAGAACCAACTCACCAAAAGAGAGCGACAGAAATGTGAAGACATGTGGGTGTTTACAGGTAAAGACTGACCTTATTATGGTCGAGGAAGGTCCCCCTACAGATGATATGGATGTTGGCAACGTAGTGGCTAAGGCATGTACTAAGGCCATGGACAATGATAATGAGGATGATACTTCTAATGACCGGATGGGTAGCTGAGAAGGGAGGCAGCTCGGTCACCTTTGCTTATGAATATTCTTGCTTGGAATGTCCGCGGGCTGGTGGCGCCTCCTGCACCCTTGCACCAAACATAATATGGATCAACTTCAGAAGTTCAAATACAAAGTTCTAGAGATGCAGCTTGCTTCTAACATCCATATTTCAGGTCCATGGGCACGCATCATCGCCTTATGGGACCCATATGAGGTCTCCCTGCATAACTGGTATGCTCATCCTCATTGGATCGTTTTACATTTCTCTAAAATTCAGTCGGGTCTGCATTTTGTGGCTATAGGAGTTTATATGCATACTGATTTTAGAATAAGAAATGACCTTTTTTTGAGGCTTTGCGCTGTAGTGAATCAATGTAGTGTAACGGTAATTTGTATGGGTGACTTCAATGCAGTTTCTAACAACAATGAAAAAACTCGGAGGGCACCGGCTATCCAAGCATGCATTGCTCTATCCAATTTTGTTTCTCAATCGGCCTTATGTGAAATATCCTGTCCTGACATGAAATTCACTTGACTAACAACCGTGTGGGACAAGAGAATGTCATGTCAAAAATTGATAGGTGCTATGTCTCCCAGGAGTGGTTGGATGACCCTGAACTTACCCTGCACCTGGAAGTGCAGCCAAGGACCATCTCAGATCACAATTCCATTTTGCTTTATATATCCAAACGCAGGTACAACACTTGGGGTCGCTCTCCTTTTCGCCACTTTCAGTATTGGCAGGACATGACAGGATATAGCGATGTAGTCCGTTCTGCCTAGGCAGTAGACACTAGGGGCTATGCCATGATTAAGCTCATACATAAACTGGAGGCCACCAGGGACAAGCTGAAGGTTTGGTGCAAGGGTGAAGCCAATAATCTCCCTAATCAAATTATGGTGATGGGATTGTAGTGAGCTATTTTGCTTCTCTTGCTATTTTTAAACCCAATGGCCTATTCATGATGACATGATATTGATTGTTCATGTTCTTGTTTGAGCTTATCTTTGGTTTGTAAATATTGTATTCTTTTATTCTTTTACATGTAAATGTAATTGTAATTGAGAAAACTTATAAGAGACATGACTTGCGTAAATCAAACTATTATAATATAAAGTTCTATAATCAATCTTGTCTACTTTTAGTGTTCTCAAAGCAATTGTTAATCGCTTCATCACCGATAGTGTAAAGTATTCTTTTCTCATTTTCTCATTGTAGTTAAACCAAAAATATCACTCATTCATTTCTCTTGTTTCACCATACAAGTAAGTTTCAACAACATTCATTCTTGAAAAATGGCCTTTAAACACTTGAAGTTAAACTAATCAACTTAATTAGTAAGAAACCCAAGGAAAGTAGTTGCCCTTCCCTGGCAAATATTTTAATTTTGAGAACTGCCGATCTATTTGTACATCCGCAATGAAGCATGAGGGTGTTTGATCAGACCAAAATTGTGGAATTTTAAAATTAAATTTTTCATTTTTTATGACATGAGAACTATGTTATCCAACAAAAATTTTTTGAATTAGAGTTTTGGAATTGTGATTCTATCCTATGAGATGGAATTATGATTCCATAATTCTAAATCACTTTTCATGAAGATGAAATTCATTGAAACAGGCCCAAAAAAAATGGAAGTCAAAAAAGGTCAAAGCAAGAATATAGATAAAGACCAGGCTGCTGACAATTACAGTTGACTTGTAAACTTGGGCCCTCCCCTTGTAGAAATCAAGTTGAGCGAGTGGGTCCGTTTAATTTAATTAGCTCCAATACCACATTATTGTCCTGTCAGTGGTGCAGAGTGCCTCCCTCCATTTAATTTAGAAAACAGGACAAAAAGTAATTTTAATGTGGAAAAAAAAAACCTCCTCCACACTCTTTTAGCCCCTACTAGCTGCATTCATGTTGATCACCTTTTTATTAAATAGCAACCTAAAATTTTTTAGTTGTTACTTTTAACCTCAAACTTTTGCAGCTTAATTCTTCTAGAACATGCTCCTTCTCTCGCCTGTAAGAGCTCTGTCTACCATGTTCATGCCTAGTGGTTTCATTGTCACCATTAATAAAGAATTGAAGATAAGCTCGATTCCAAGACTAAAGGACCCTCATCCCTCGGCAATTGAAGGATATTCCATGATGGTCGTCGATCATTGAGACGACTCCCTCAAATTATTTATATGAATCCGAGACGTTAAGCCCTGCTTTTACTGGTGGAGTTGAATTGATGTGAGTTTACAGATGATAATTCCAATTCATGAGTTGCGTTTTCCACCCAACCATAAATGCATTAGGAATATATTCTCTTGTAAACAACTATTATTTCCAGTTAGGTAGATGATCTTGATTGAGACGCTGTGCACGCAACAAATATGTACTCTTCCAAAAAAGAAAGAGGGTTGGGGGAAGAGAGGGAGAGGAGGTGGAGGAGAGAGAGAGAGAGAGAGAGACGATCGTTTCTGCTTGTTTCTTTTTTTCTTCTTTTTTTACTTTGCACATTTCTCTTATATGGGCCCGTTTGGATGACGCTAAAAAGTAAAAACCATGTAAGGAATATGGTTTTATCATCAAAATTAACTTAAACCAATTCATTTTAATAACAAAACTAGGTTAATAACATGGTTTAACTTTTACTCTAATGATCATCTCTCAATTGATAAATTCAGAAGAAGCATGCAGTGATTTGGTAATCCAAACCTTACAGGCCTTAATAATGGAAGAAGCCATGACATATCTCATTTGAATAAATCCTTGACCATTAAATAATGTACTTAAGCAGTTAATAATGCAACTAATACCCACTTTTATATAATCAATTCAATTGTGTCGATAATTATATGCTCAACTTTTATGAGGAGATGAACATAAAGTCTCAGGGGATCGAGATGCACAAGAGAGGAACCAGTTTTCGCCATTTTCAATATTAGGCCTATGCTTATCAAGACTGGATTTTTTCTTATAAGGACTTTATGATGCCCAAGGAGCCGAAACTCCCCTCTTTTCCCCTTGCCTCTCCCCTCTTTTCCCCTTGCCTCCATAGTCCAAGGCTGCGACAAGGCCCAACTGGTTCCGGGGGAGGTGGGGTGGTATGCCTGGAAGAGAAAGAAGAAGGAACCTCTACTCAGTAAAGAAAGTGCAACTCCTGCACTTTTGCCCCTTTTTTTAATTACAACTAAGAAAAAGTGGCGCATTCTCACTCTCTCTCTCTCTCTATATATATATAAAGAAAGAGAGAGAGAGAGAGAGATAAAAGACATTTAGATGCCAAACAGATAAGAAACAATTTCAACTCTTGATCTTGGTAGATCAGCAGTTGAGAGAAAAAACAAAGAAAAAAAATGTGAACTAATAATAGATTAAGCTGTTGACCTATCACTTTTTTTATCTTCGTTTTTCTTTCAACGACCTATCTAAAAAGGATTAATTTTTATTCTATTCGATGCTGCAACCAGTTACTTGGAACAAAAAGTGGCTTCATCTTGAACTGCAGAAAATATTTCAAGGTGTTCCAAATGAAGATATAAAGCTGAACTGCATATATAGATCATCAAGTAACTCGTGCAAATATAGATCAACTAAGTGGCCCATGTGTACGAAATTTTCTATTCAGCAATAAAATAATTGCATAATTCTATTTTTCTGTTAAAATATTTTTTTCTCTCTCGTTTGTTACTTTCTCTCTTAGATCTCTCTCTCTCTTCTCTTGGATTTCTCTCTTAAAATCTCTCATTCTTTCTTATCTCTCTCTCTCTGCCTCTTTCTTCAATATCTCCCTTTGAACCAAATTTAGCCTATTTTGAAAATGTAAGAGCATTAAATATGAGATATTTGTTTAAAAATAAATGTGATCTAAATCCATATCCGAATCCGATCAGATTTTATGTATATAGAATCCGATCGGATATCATTTCATGAAGCCAAATCCGATCTGATTTCTTAAGTGGATATTCAATTTGTTTTCATATTTGATTTTTTTGGAACAGTTTGATCAAATATCATATTCAAATTGGATATACTGTCATCCCTAAGTGAGTATTTGATGAGGACGGAATTGTAGAATTCTAGAATTAGAATTCTTATTTTTGATGATATGGGAATTGTGTTATCAAATGAAGTTTTGATTTTAGAATTTCGGGCTCGTTATAGAATCTTGTGATTGTATCTTAGGATGTGGAATTATGATTCTAGATTTTTTTCATTTTTCCTTAAGGTATTTGTTACGAAGATCGTAGTTCATCAATTATGGAATTTTAATTTCTATTTTATCAAACACATCATTTTCAATTCTAAAATCAAAATTTCATATTATTAAATACAAAGGAAAGTTAGAAGTGGAATCAACATTGAAGACATTTCAATTATAAAGTCAACATTAAAGACATTTAAACACCCTCTAAGAGAACCATAATTCATTGGTAAAACTGCAACAGCTGTCACAGTATCATAAACCAAGGCTAGTACCAATCTAATGGCTATACTTTTTAATATATATGATTCAGAAAAGAGCCAATGAAATGTAAAAAGATGAATATTTAAGCAACATTGCTCCATTCATCATCTTCTTCTAACCTGTTTCCAAGACCGTCTCTTAACTCCTGTGGCAGATAGAGTGCAGGGCATCTGTAAATAGCTAAGTGTTCAAGCTTCAAGAGGAAGGCAATCTGTTGTTGCTTTGCATCTGTGGTACATGTTGTTTAGTTTTGTTGGGGAGTAATCAATATTATTGACGTCCACCAGAGACTTGAGATTCAGGAAGTCAGAAACCCAGAGGGCTTTCAGTTTTGGGAGGCATTGCCATAGGCCTCCCAGCCTGATGTCTTCAGTGAAATTTATGAGCCGTAATTCCTCCAGTTGGGAGAGATCCTTGAGGGAGGGTGGAAATGTTGATTCCTTCGCCCCATCTAGTCTCAAGTCAAAGAGGTTAGGCATGTGAGCCAGAGTCTTCAGCCTCTTACATCCAACCACCTCCAATGACCTGAGTGTAGGCATCTCGGCTACTTGCTCTAGGCTGTCACAACATGTCACACTCAATGACTCCAAGGCCGGCATATTAGCAAGAGTCTTCAGCATATTAGATCCGAACACAATCAATGACTTGAGTCCTGGCATATCGGCTACTTGCTCACAACATGTCACACTCAAGGACTCCAAGGACGGCATATTAGCAAGAGTCTTCAGCATATTACATCCTTCCGTGCATAGTTTTTTAACAATAATTTGAGACCTGGTTGAAGTGTTTAGCAACGAGTGGAAAGAAAAACCAAAGTTTTTTTTTTGGGAGGGTTGGGGGGCATAAGTTATTCACACCCATTTAAATATATATATATTATTTACTTAATTATTATGGTGAAGACTCCACGAAGATTGTACCACCCACTTGCTTTCACATCGATGAGAGGGAAGACTCTCTAGTCTTCCTTATGATTTTTCTTTGTATATAATTTTATTTTTTTTTCTTCATTTAATTTCTATTATAAATACTCCATAAATAGTATCGGTCACTGGTTTTGCCTTACATTGATGGAGAAAGGATTTTTTCAATCTTCTTGGTCGTTTTCCTCCTATATATAATTTCCACTTTTTATTTTAATTAATTTCTATGATGAAGACTATATGAAAGGTACTGCCCACTTGTTTTCACATGATTTGGTATAATAAGTGAGGTAGACTCTACCCATGAATTAACTAAAATAAAAAATTGATTGATTCGAAGTAATTAAATAAAAAAAACTTAAAAGTCCATTAAAAGTTAGAAAAATAAAAATACATAAAAAGTAAATTATATAGGGCACATGGTATAAATATATTTCTATAGGACAATAGAATAGTAGGGACGGACTGCCTGTCAATAAGATGTAGAAAGGCACTTTTGCACTTTTGAACTGTCAGACATGAGGTTGTTTTATTAATCTGCCTTAAATATTGGAGAAGATTCATGAAAAAATTATTCAAGTGGTTCATAAATTTAACTCAATATTTGAGTAAGAATCATAAAACACTCGCACAATGTTCCTCATGCAAACGAGTCATTAAGCTCCGTTAATGGTCCCAAAGCTGAGAGCCAATGCCCTAGGTTTCATCTTTGCTTACCTCTGCCAAAATCTATTTCAATGCCGTCTTACCCCATGTGACACACATTATTTTTTTGTTCATTGTTTTATTTTTTTTATTTTTTAACTTTCAATAAGCTTTTATATGTTTTTCTTTTTCTTATTATTATTATTTTTTTAGAATCGGTCCATTCGATTCAATTTCTGATTTTGTTTTAGTTATATTAACAAGAGTTTATTAGCTCACTTCATACACAATCGTGTGAAAACAAGTGGGCAATAATTTTCAAGTAGTCTTTATCATATAAATTAATAATTAGAGAAAAAATAAAATTATATATGGAGAAAAACGATGAAGAAGATTAAATCACAATCCCAACCTCATCAATGTAAAAACTAGTGTTATTAAAATCGGTGAATCGGCCATTTCGAATCAAATCGGTTCTTTACCAGTTTGCTGAAGGCCAACTCAATGCCCATGAAAAATCTGGCGATTTTTGTATGGATCCACCGCTCCACCTTATATATGTATGGGTAGAAGGACGACCAAAAATTGTACAAATAGCCCTTCAACATTTTCTTTTATTTAATAGACCGTACAATAAGTTTTAATTTATTTCACTAGACCTTAAATAATAACTGGTTTTTTATTGCTACTAAAAAAAATGTTGCTAGCAGGTGCAGAATCGCCATTAAATGAGTTCATTGTGTTTTTTTTAGTTTTTAAAAATTTTGCTTCTTTTCCTGACTGACTTTTCAATTGTTTAATTTTTATATCTAAATAAATATTTAATTAACTTTTTATTAACAAACGATTCGGATTGGATTCCCTGGTTCATAGAATCATTTTGCTTTCAGATTCAAAATTTGAAGACATTGCTAAAAACAAGTGAACTATTGTTTCATCAAGTATTTATAATAAAAATTAAATAAAGAAAAAGAATATAATTATATATGGAGAAAAATGGTAAGGGAGATTGTAAAATTTTGCCCCCACCAATGTGAAGGCAAGTGGGCAGTACTTTTCACGGAATGTTGACCATAATAATTAAATAATTGAAAAAAAATAAAATGTATATAGGGAGGAAAGTGATGAGGAAAATTGGAGAATCCTCTCCTTCCTTATCAGCCTAAAGATTATTTCAAGTAATTGGTTCATCTCTCCCTTAGGCAATCCATTTAATATTTATATATTATTCTTGAGGGAGGGAGCCACTAAGCAGTCAGTCTCGGTTTCAAACTTTTGTAGCATCAAATTTTTGTACTGCAAAAAGTAATAATGTATCGATATGAAATTTGAAGTATAGTGGTGGTGTTACCCTATACAACAAAAGTAGGTCGTCCTGAACTCTACGACGATTGAGATCGGAGACGTGAAGGTTTGGGCCTTCACTCGATTCAATGACGTACTCTTTTAGGAAATTTTTAGTGAGAGATGTTGTAATGAGCTTTTTCAGTGGGTTGAAAATTGTTTGTCAAATATGTTTTCGATTTGCTTCTCAGTTTTTAGTTTATCATTATTTTTTATTATCTTTTTCATAAAGTATTTATGCTTTCATGTCTTCTATTTTTCATTTTTAATGCCCCAAAAGCAAGAACCCAACCTATCCCCTGGAGAGAGAGAGAGAGAAGAGGTTATTAGCCTCTGAGGACTGGGACAAGAAATGGGGATCTTTTGAAGAGTTTGTTGCAAATGGTTTCTGGAAATGACACCACCATAAACGATTTTGAACCACAAGAAGAAGAATAATCTGCTAAATTCTGTCATCCAGTTAGATTCTTAACCATGTTCATAAAATTAGTTCAGAAGCAACATCAATTTTGAAAGGTTCCTACTTCCAACCCTTCCAGTATTTCATTGCTGATTGATGCTCTTGAGAAAGGAAGAAAATGAAAAGAAAAGGTCACTAAGAAAAATCTTATCAATCAACAAAAACCAAATTTTTCAAAATGTGATCATTTTGAGTCACTGTTTGCAGTCCAGAGAGTAGTGCTTACAGGAATCAAACCGATGAAATATATTGTGTTGCTTGCTTTCTGGTGGTGGTTTCTCTTTTTGGGGGATTGTGTTCGATATCTTGGGTTGGTGCTTCTCTGGTGTTAAAATATATATATATAGATAGAGAGAGAGAGAGAGAGAGAGCATGAAAGCGAGAATTTTTTTCTTGAAAAAACTTCATCCGTTTAGCTTGTAAAAAAAGGGTAAAATTAACAAAAGAAAAGACTAGAGAGCTGAAGGCTTCTAACTTTTTGTCAAAATGTTTTTCTGTGTACACAAAAAGATGTTTTACTTGGACTTTTGGAGCCTATCAGACTGCCCCTGCAGATTGGTGCTTATTGAAATATCCTTTATCATCTTCATCTTGGGCAAAACATGTAGCATGTGATTCTTTGGAGGAAGAAAAGAAAGATTTGATTTGATTTTTTTTCTGGTTTTAGTTCGAACAAGTAGAAAAAGAATTTTCCTCTCTTGAGGCGATGTGTATGGAGGATGGAGCAGGGGTGATGGGCATGAACGGCGGCAGATTAATTTGAGTTTTGGCCTTGAAGAAAAACAACACACGACTTTGGGGTTTGCTTTTAGTATATGCCTGTTACTTGTTACTTGTTGATGCAGGTTTTGCAAAATGGGTTCCTTATGGATATGATAATGGGGATTGGGATGAGGGTCTGAATTGATTAGGGGAAAAGGATCAAGCGGTTCTGCCTTTGTTAGTAAGGTAAGTTAACGTAAGGTGGAGGAGGATGAGGAGCCACTATGAATATTCTCCTTCTCCCTTCCCCTTTTAAGAGCATTTCAAATTCAGCTCCTCTTTCCTTGCATTCTTCCATGCCAGCTGTTTACTAGTTTTACGTAGCAGAGGATGAAAAGAGAATGTGCAAGCCACCATCTAATTTCCTCCTCCAGCTTCCTCCTCTTACCTTTTCTTTCCAGACGAGCTCCCCATCAAAGCCACGTCCTCCCTCTCCGACCACGATGACTCCCATAATCGTCGGCTCCCCTCGCTAGCAATCGGATTTGCAAACATAGCAGGTTACTCCGTCATATCTGGCCTGCTGATGGGGATGGAGCCCTTCTTCGGCCAGGCCTACGACATGCAGCAATGGAAGCTTCTGTACTGCGCCTTGGGGTGGTCTGCTCCACTGGCCGTGCCGACTTGCGTGTCCGTCTGCCCAGAGTGGTGGTGGTATGAAATCATGGTGGTGTTCTGCGGGCTGCGGACGGACCCAAAGGTGGTGACGGTGGTGAGACTGTCTTCGTCCTGGCTGTACCACAGAAAATCCACAGAAACCGTCGCCTCCTTTGGGTCCGCCAGCAGCCCGCAGAGCACCACCATGATTTCATACCACCACCACTCTACGCAGGCTGACACGCAAGTCGGCACGACCAGCCGGACTATGTGTGTGTGTGTGTGTGTGACTGAACTATTTTTGTTATATAGAGTCACCCAGATTTCTAACTAAGGCTGTCCATCTAAAGCAGACGGATGGTTGAGAGAAAAATGTATAAATTAATATTAGATGATGAAAATACCTATCACCTTTTTCTCTTTATTTTTCTCTTAACTGTCCATCATGTTCAAACGAGCTCCCCATCAAAGCCACCATCATGTTCAATCGAACAATATAGATTAGCCACTTGGGTGACTAAAAAACTATTCACTATTCAATATATATATATATATATATATATATATATACATCTTTTATGTCATGGCAAACAAATTGCAGTGAATATTTGGAGTCTGCACTATGAGTTCAAAACAGTCCTAAGCCCTAAAGGGATAAGGAAAAGGAGAGGCTATGACCTTCCCTTGAGAGTAGGGTTAGCATTCTACTCATCTAAACAACAAATATGTGCACTTTTGGGCTCAAAATGAAGCATGACTTCTGTATGTATTTGGGTTCATTTATAGCGAAAAATTTATCTTAATTAATGTTTTTTTTAGTCACTAGACGCAGGCTGCTCTTTCCTGTGATTCTGATCCTGTTTTCTTAAGCCCACACCAAACCAGCCTGCCTCCATTGTAGAAAGCGACATACAAAAGAAGCCATTTGCATGAGTTACAAGATTACAGGGTCTTTGTCTTCAAGGGCTACATTGCACTTAGCTTTGCCTCGCTTCGGTTTTTGCTGAGGGTTGACAACCATGAAAATCAAATCATAACCCTTGATACTTTCCGCTTCCACTAGGTCAACCCCTTCATGAATTCAGATTTCCTGAATTTGAAATTTAAAAGCGCAGGAGACGCCACAGCAGCAATCTCCTAGTGAATGAGATTGACTTGACACTCCTCTCTGAATGTGTTGGACTCATTTAAGGATGTGAATATATTGGATTTGAATAGGATATCTGACCAATCCGATCTGAAAAAAATGGATATGAAAAAAAATTTAATATCGGATTAAGAAATCAGATCAGATTCAGATTTAATAAATGGCATCCGACCGGATTCAGATTCGGGTATACACAAATATCCAATCAGATTCATATTCGAATTCGGATCGAATTCATTTTTAGACAAATATCATGCATCTAATGCTATTAAATTTTGAAAATTGGCAAAATCTAGTTCAAGATTCGTATTGGAATTTAGATATAAATATCAAAATCGGATTCAGATTGTCAAATCGGATTTCAGATTCAGATTCAGATTCAGATATAACTTTTCTGTATTTGAATTTGAATCCGAATATGTGACGAAAAAGCGGATATGGTTAAGGATATATCTGATTCGAATCTGATCCGTTGACATCCCTATTCTCATTACGCAAACACACAATTAAGTTCTCCAAAAATGACTAAAAAACCAACTTTTTGAAAAATTAATTTGGGTAAAACCTGTCCTTTAATTTTGAGTGTGTCATCTAAACGCTGCCTTAGTTTAGATTAACCCAAACCCGAAGTTGTTTGCACCATTGTAAAAAAATATATATATCGTTATTAAAAAAATATCGTGGTAAAAGCTTGAGAAAATAAGAAATGACAAGCAACTTGTTTTATCGCATTTTTTACTGTTCTAGGATCCAATTTTCCGAACTATCGATTTGCCTACATCCATGAGCTGAGCTGAAGCTGTCAACTGCTCCCTCTGACCCAGAATTTTTTGCAGAAGACACCTCAAAATCAATTTAAAAACACAGTTTTTGAAGTTAAAAATTGTTATTTGTTTGGATGATATAAAAAATGAGTTTTGCCGAAACTCATATTTGACAAAACATGTTTTTGAAAAAGGAATGAATGATTTGACACTTCATTGGTTATTCACACAAAAAATGTGTTTTGGTCTCATTATCCAAACCCACAGATAGGTTTTCAAAAATAACTAAAAAACTACTTTTTTGAAAATTTGTTTAGATAAAACTAGATTTTTTAGTATATAATACAAACGCTGCCTTAGACTAGATTAGACATAGTTCAAGCGCAAACCAAAATTTCTTTGTGCCATTATAAAAAAGTATGGTTATTATCAAAATATCACCTTAAAAACATGAAATTGAAAAAAAAAAAAAAAAACGTCATTATCGCATTTTTTAGTGTTCTTATTGCCAAGGAGCTCAAATCAGGGTCGTAATGATGTGTTGTCAGTCACAATTTAAAATGACGCTAAAAGCTTCACGAATCTTATTTTACTACTGAAAGTAAAGATTCTTCATTAAAACAATGGAAATATTTTACTACTGAAAATAAAGTTTCTTAACCAAAGACAAAATTTTCTTTTAAAAATGCCGCTTTAATTATTATTTATCAAATTATGCTCTCTTCAACTTAATATTATAATAACAAAAGAAAATAATTTCTTTTCAATAATAAGTGTTCATATCATAAATTGATTCTATCAACTTACATACGCATCTTTCCTTTTCTTTCATACCCACAAGGCAAGTCCATGTAACTTTGCAAAAATGCATTATTCATGTCCATTTTTCATGACAAACGCCTTATAATAACCATCTTCACAATTAGTGTGGAAGTTTCGTGATAGTGTCTACCTTCAACCAGGGGGCAGAGTCAAGGTAGGGCCCGCTTGGGCTTTGGCCACACATCAATTTTTTTTAAAAAAATTACATGTAAATTTTAAAAGAATTTCACTTATTTTATATAAAAACTTTAAAAAATAACATTTTGGCCCTAGTTAAAATTTAAAAACTTTAATTAGGTCCGCCTCATAAAAAATTTCCGGCTCCTCCTTACCTTTAACCTATGAATAACTATTAAATGAGCCTCATGCCTTTCAATTGTCCAGTAGCCTTGTACTTTATTCAAAAGACCCATGTATTTTCCTATGGTGCCATGGCATGCTTCCCTTAATGATGATGTCCTGCTTCACCATAGCCAACCAGATTAGGAATGCAAGAAATATAGACTAGATAAAGAGGTACCAATCGAGAACATTAATTCCTTCTTGACGATAATTGGGCTTGTAAGCTTCTATTGCATGGCCACACTGGAATAGAGGTCTTACAATAAAACAGAAGGTTTATGGGTTCTTGATGAACGATGAAGCTGTGTGATAGCTTCAATAGGATTATCCTATTGGAGACTAATTGTTGAGTTTTCAAGTTCAAGTGTTTGGGTTGATGGGGGTTCTCATCAAACCTTTATCAATGTGGTTCGGTATTAGAGATATTTGTGGAGCTTGTAGGTTGAAACCCATCTGCATTGACTAGATTTTCAAAATCATTGGGTGTAGGGGCGGAGCCATGATTTTTTTCGAGGGCGGGTCAAGTGGTCCAACGAACTGCAACGAAATGGACTGGGTTTTGTGAGTTGAATCTGGGTAGGACCAAACTAAACCCAAATCCAAACAATACATCGATGAAACAAAAAATTTTCAATTTTTTCAATGCATTTTTTTTTCAATTCCTTGGGGTGAGGCCTTGGCCTAGGCCGGGCCCCCTCCCTCTGCCCTGATTGGGTGGCAGTTCAATCAAAGTTATAGGTATCACTCTTGATGCTGGACAGCTTTGAATCTCTTGAAAAGGAAATATACATTAATGAAAAACCACTTTGCCGCAGCAAATCATTTTTTAGTTTCCACATCATATTACGTGCAAGCCTTATTTCTAAATGGATAACCCAGAAATATGCACTTACGAAACCTTATAAAAGAAAGAGAAGAAGAGAATTTAAAAATGGGAACCAGAGAAAAAGAGAAAGAAGGAAAGAAATTAATAAAAGAGATTTAAAGAAATAAATTCACTAGAGATAGATTAATAAAAAAATGAGAAAGGAAGACTTAAGTGAGACATAGAAGAGAAAGAGAGAGATAAAGAGGGAGAGAAAGAAATCGGAGAGAGAGAGAGAGAGAGAGAGAGAGAGAGAGAGAGAGAGAGAGAGAGAGAGAGAGAGAGAGAGAGATTAAAGAACAAAAAAGGTTTTTAAAAAGTAATCAAGAGGATATCTTAGTTTTTGGTAGAAATTAAGATTGTAAGTTTAATTTTAAAAATTTACTGATTTAGTCATTTTTGTTGTAGGCCAGAAATGAGCTATGGCTTACCGAAGAGCCTAGGATAAGTCACCAAAGTTTCCTTAGAGGCTTATTATAAAACACTTGTGAAACATGTTTACAGTTATCAATAACAAAAGATGGAGAGAAAGAAGGGAGAGAGAGAAATCCAATAAAAAAAAGAGAATAATAAAAAATGATTTTTAAGAAAGAAATCAAAGAGTGACAAGGAGATTAATAAAAGAGAAAGAAAATAACTTCCAGTAGAGAAATAAAAAAGAAACAGAGTAAGAGAGAGAAAAAGCGATTTTAAAATAGAAATGAGAAAGAGAGAGAAAGAGAAATTGGAAGAAGAAAGAGGTTAAAAAAGAGAGACAAAGAGAGATTTTAAGAAAGAATAGAAGGTAGAGGGAGAAAGAGAGAAATCAAAGAGATAGAGGGACTGAAGATATTTTTCAAAAAGAAATTGAACAAAGAAAGAAAGATTAATAAAAGACAGTAAGAGAAATTTTATGCGAGAAATTAAAAAGGAAAAAGCGGTTCAGAAATTCTATGCTTTTCTGCTGCAGGAATTACATTTCGTTGTCTAATTTTAACCCTGCCTTTGATGTTACTTCCTTTTTGTTAATGCTTTGTTCAGCGGTTTATAATCTGTTTTAAATGCTCTACCGCCTAAGCTGTCCCCCAGATTTTCATTTTTTTTATTTGTAAATATCCATTATTTTGTTCTATTATATTGGGGTGACCTCCGAATAATAAAATAGAGAGCAAGAGAGAAGGAAATCAAAGAGAAAGAGAGACAAATGAAATAAATAAAGAGACATTTTAAGAAAGAAATCCGAGAAAGAGAAAGAGGGAGAGAATCATCCTCTGCAAGAAAGGGAGAGAGAGAGAAGGAAGAGAGAAAAATCAATGGGCGTTGGGTGATTGAGTATCCTAAGGCCAGTCCTACAAACTTGATCATGAGTCTCTTAACTGGGGGTGGACTGGCCCTGACACCACCTCATTTTTTTTTTAAATTTACATGTAAATTTTAAAAAATTTTATTTATTTTATATCAAAATTTTTAAAAATGCTATTTGGGTCATAGTCAAAATTAAAAACTTCACTTTAGTTCCCTCATGAAAAAATTTTAACTCCACCCCTACTTTTAACTTTCTTTTAGCTGTGGCGTAAGACCCACCTAGCCTTACCATATGGGCTAAG
Organism: Nymphaea colorata; assembly: GCF_008831285.2. Lineage (NCBI taxonomy): Eukaryota > Viridiplantae > Streptophyta > Magnoliopsida > Nymphaeales > Nymphaeaceae > Nymphaea > Nymphaea colorata. Next base: position 6,560,395 of record NC_045138.2, on the reverse strand, counting down.
GCCACATGGCCAGGGCCATGCATCACATGGATCTGAATGCAAAGCAGCCAATGTGAAGCTGGGGTCTCGCAGACCAGAATAGGATCTGCACCTAACTGGTGTCATATGGCCTAGGGCCAATCGTGGTCGAGAGCCAAGTCACAGGGCAGAAGATAGCTTGGCTGAGCAAAGACGTTAGCTGCCAGATGAAGAGAAGGCCAAAGGGTGTACGAGAAAAGGCAGGCAGTGCCGACCACTCATCGGCCAGATCCTAGCCATGTGCAGCGATTGTGGCCATAGGCCGGCCACCAGCTGAATGCGAGAAGGTGGTGGGCTGGCCTTAGCCAGTTCTATCAATGCTGGCCAGGTCGCCAGACAGGGTTTGGCGGTGCTAGGGGCGAAGGGAGGACTTTTGTTTAGAGGTAGGTCAAACAGTTCAACTAACTTATTTGGGTAGGGCTAAACTAACCTAAATCTAAAAAACAATTTACTCAACTTCAAATTTTCAATTTTTTTAATGTAACTTTTTTTTTTCAATTAGGTGGGAGCGAGCCTCCCTTTCTTCAGCCCCTGACTCTGTAGAACGGGGGACAAGCAAGCTGAGGCGGATGGGTAGCACTGGCCAATAGCCGAGGCCGAGGAGAGTCCGTGTTTGTGGGGCTGAGGCACTGGGAGGAGACCAGGCAGCATGCACAGGCACCCAATGGGCCAGTGTGGTCTAGCGGGTCCCTTGGGTGTTCTGAACAGGTCTGCCTTGGCAACGTGGAGCCAATCAAGTGGCCGGGATGACATTCAGATTTGATGGCTGGCTGCGCCCCCAGATGCCCATTTTTGAAGGCCCAGCACTTGGAATGTCTGGGCGCCTCCATGTTGGCAAAGGGCCTGCAGCCGTGTCATTGGGCCAGGCATTGACTGTGCCTGGTCCATGGCTTGTCTGCAAGTGGACTCATCGCAGTCCAATGCGCAGAGTGCGACCGAACTAAGCCGAGCTGAGAGTAGCCTTCTGGCCAAACAGTGACCGAGTTGGGTATGGTCAGAATGACCACATTAGCCTCTCCAGCATCTGTTTCCTGCTGCTGCAGCCTGCATGACTGGAAGCTCACTTGTCAAGTCATTGGTGCAGGCTGACCTCTTGGCTGCTAGCACTGTTGGGCATGGGCACATTGCAACGTGTGTGGCCTTGATTGGTCACGGCCAAGTTGGTAGATTTTAAGCTAAGAAAAATAAGAATTTAGATCTAGACTATAAGATAAAAAGATAGAAAAAGTGGGTGACAAATAAAGAGGGGTATTCAAAAAGAAAAAAAAGAAAGAGAAAGAGAAAGACATAAAGACAGAGAGAGAGAGCGCCATAAAATGGGAATCTATACTAATAGAGAGAGAGAATTTAAAGAGAAGGAGCGTGAAGAATCCAAAAGAGAAAGAAGGAGAGCAAAATTAATAAAAGAGAGAAAATGAAAAGAGCAAGAGAGAAAGAGAGAGAAAAAAATCAAAGAGATAGAGAGATAGAGAGTGAGATTAATAAAAAAAGAGAAAACAGATTTTGAAAGATAAATCCAAGAGATAGAAATTGAAGAGAGAGAGAGACTAATCAAAGAGAGGAAACATTAATAAAATCAAGAGAAAAAATATTTTAAAGAGAAATCAAAATATAGAAATCAAAGAGAGCAAGAGAGACAGAAAGATGAAGAGTGAGAAGTTAAAGTAAGAGATTGGTGATTAAAAAAAGAGATAGAAATGGAGAGTTTAAGGGAGAAGCTGAAAGAGAAAGAGATTAATATAAAAGAGAGAAAAACAGATTTTAAGAGAGAAAAGGAAAATATAAGATGCTGCATTTGAGGTGCAAAATTCTTGAAAGATTTAGGGGAAGATGATCCATTTGAGGTAAAAAATTCTTGAAAGATTTATTGTAAATTCGCAACAAAATGTTTGAAAAATGATGAACATAGACTTGCAAATTTTTGGGTTATTAGAGTGACAGGTAAGTTTTTGACGGACTAAATGAGCTTACCGATATAAAATAACTAAAATACACTCAATTGAAACAAACGAGAAAAATTGAATGGTGATTCTTAGTTTTCTATTGTCACTCAGTCATCTAATATGTACCATTAGATCCAACAAGAACGGTTAAAAAAAAAAAAAGAGAAAAAAATGATGAATATTTTCATCATCTAATATTAGTTTTGTTTTTTTTTCTCACTTCTTTAGATGGACGGCCTTGATTAGATGGCTGGATAAATATAGATAACCAGATTCATAATAGATAATTTCTCTTTTTTGGCTTGAAAATGCGTATGATATTTGGTCTATTGATCGAAAGGAAAAGACTCCCTTAGGTAATTTTAATCATGCACATAAAATCTTGACTCCAAACTACTTTCCATCATGTGGACATTGCTTGATTGAAAATGCTCAACTCAATACACCCAGGAGAAGAAACTCAAGCTGCATGACATTCATTGTCCATGACCTTGCTCTCTCCCTCTCTCTCTCTCTCTCTCTCTCTCTCTCTCTCTCTATATATATATATATATATATATATATATATATATATATATATATACTCTGCTAATGAGCACACCACCATTTGTTACTGGTCAATGTGGAGATCCAGAAACAGCCATATGCAATGCCTCGCGTGCAGCAACTTACAAGTTGCAGAGATTGTTGAAATTTCAGTTAATCTTGCAAATTTCATAAATTTAAGTCTGCTGAGAGTGTTGTCATTGAATGGTTGTAAGATTGATGAGCTACCCGATTCCATTAGAGATGTTGCACTTCTAAAGTATCTCAACCTAAGCTCTTCTAGCGCTGCCTACATTGATTGGTACACTTTGTAACTTGCAAACCTTGAATTTAAATGAGAGTGACAGAGAAGAGTCGGCCAGGGAAATGGGTGAACCATGCAACCGAAAGGCTTGAATAAACTAAAAGAGAATCTTGCAATATAAGGTTTGGAGGGAAAAGAAATTGATGCAGGAAAAGCACAATTACTTGAATTTCTTCGGGTTCTTTATCTGTTCTGCTATTATGTTTTTGTTTGCAATTCCCAAAGGCTGCCACCACTGTAATTTAGTAGCTCAAATTACAAATATATGCACACATTATGACTGCAAAAGCAGACACGTGAGCATACTTGAACAAGTGAGTTATTTCACCTCCTCAATAGTCAGGGTAGATTCATAAGACACTGACACAATGTTCCTTTTGCCAAATGACCCAATATAGTTTGTCACTTTAAATGGCACAATAAAAGGGTGTAGCGGCTGTGAGTCTCTTCTTAATGGAGGTAAGGCTTTTTTCAAAGGAAAGGCTTTGATTTTATTTATAGCACCACACCCAGTATCTTTGTATCTATATATGTGTGCGTGTGTGTGTATATATATATATATATATATATAAAAAGCTGTTTGGAACAACTAACTTTAAACTATTGATATTCTGATCAGGAAGACATTATTTTTTCTTTAATTGATGAGGAATTCAGGCTATTTTGAGCAGACCCAACAATGATGTTAAGTTTTGTATGTTGCTCTATGAACATACTGAGCATATGCTAAATGTGGGCCCTACTACCAATATGCATCTTTACCTTAATGGCCCAATGTGCACAACCAATATTTTTTATCATGCACTTATCTTATACTTCTATCATTATCTCGTACCTCTGTCATTACTTCATATCCATGTCATCATTTCATACACATTATCTCGTACCTCTTGTCATTATCATACTATTGTCATTATGTCATACTCATTATCTTATACCCATGTCATTATCTCGTACTTATTATTCATGAACTCATAACGTTTCATAGTCATTATCTCATACCTCAGTCATTATCATATTCGTGTTGATGTCTCATACCTATTATCTCATACTTGTAGTGTCTGAGATAATGATAAGTAGTGGTATGAGTTAGTGATGGGTATGAATGAGATAACGACAGGAAAATGGGATAATGACAATGGTATGAGATAATGACAGAAAAATGAGATAGTATGTATGAAACAACAGAAGATGTATGAGATAATAACAAATGCATAAGATAAAGCTATGAGTAGGACAAAAAAAAAAAAACCAAAATTTTTTTTTGCCACTCAGAGGAATATATTGGTGATAATGAGACTGACACGTTTTACTTTTACTAAGCCTCAAAATCTTCCTTTTTGGTTTCTTTTTTGTCCTTAAAATGGCGCATGAAAAAATCATGCGTAGTCCTTGATATATAACCTGCTTCAGCCAACAACCCTGTTTCACATGAGAACATACGGATCAGACCTAAACTCCCTCCATATTTAAAACTGGAAGCGTACATGGACCTCCTATCGTACTCTCAATTACTCTACCAATGGTCAATTCTGCTTGCTCCACGAACCAGCATAATGAAGTAAAGAATATTACTGTTTCTGGATCGTGGGCAGCGGTTAGCATATTCTTGTCGCTGCCTTAATTTCTCCTATAACTGATTTCACAACTTGTTTAAATTATTGGGATCTAATTTTTTTAATATTTTAAACTGATAAAATAATTAATACAGAAAAATCATTAAAACCAATATTTCTAAAAAAAATATGAATCACTGTTTGCGTTCCTTGTTTTCTTTACCTTTTTACTATTTTGATGCATAAAAAGGTAAAAAAACAATGACGGCTTACAATTAGGGTTGGAGGCAGGAAACCGCTGGCAGGGGTCATGCCCCCACCCCCACCCCAAGATTTTTAAAATTTCAAATATTTATATGCAAATTTTATAAATCTCAGTTTCACCTATAGAAAAAATATGAAAAGTTATACTTTGGCCAATATTAAAATTTTGAAAGTATAGTTAGGTCTCTGCAACAAAAAAATTCCTGGCTTTGCCCTTGCTTACAATGTATCGAACCTAAATTGTTACTTCCATAACCATGATCAGGTCATGATTGTTGACTAACAACTTGATCTGAATCCATCAATTCCATTAAAGTGATTGGTAGGTGCTGTTTCTAGGCTTTAGGTTATTAAGAAGTAGTTGGGTGGTAGGGACACTTTGTAAGTGTCTCTTGAATCTAATCTTTACCTCCAATATTAGAACAGGTTTATGGAACAATAGTTCTAGTATCCAACTAACCTGCCCCAATCATTGAAATACTCAAATAGCAACTTTACTGCCAAATGACCTCTAAGGTCTTGGTCTTAATAGAAAAACCTTCACACAAGTATAAGCACGTAATAACTCTTTAGTGCGGTTTGTGATACAGGAGAAATGTATCATGATAAAGGTTTTGGGGAGCAGTTCTTTTTCCTGACCCATTTTTGGAGTGAGGTTGGATTGAATGATTTAGCTGACCTGTCCAAGCACATGGACTCGCCACAGTCCAAATTAAGCTGTAGGTTGGTTAAAGTGCCGATACTTGTTGATGGGACTATTCTTTCTCATAAAATCTGCAACTGGATATTAAATATATATATATAAAATGTTGACAAAGAAGATCAAGGAAGATCAATATCGTAAACAATAAAAAATTATATTGTGACTATATATATATATGTATATATATATATACACTTTTAAGTGCTCGTGCTGGTTAGAAATTTTGACCTCAATTTTTGGATTTGTGGACTAAGGGAAATGGAGATGGAGTGTCACGCGGGGGAAGCTCAACTAACATTCTTCTACCTGTTAGATCGTCCATCATGTTGTATTGTTAATGTGTCCTAGGATGGGCCTCCCATAAGCCACCATATCATGTCACCGGACTCTTTCTTTCAAGAGCCAAATGCAAGATTGGGATGGAAATTGCTTAAGCCCCTCCCTAACCTCATTGACTTGACATTGGAGGCAGCTTTTGAATCCACAATTCTATCGCCATTGCCATCGGAGGCATCAACATTTCTACCCTCTCTGAAAAAAGATGCAGTAGCAACAACATTTCACACAGATGCAAAGGAAGACTTTTTCTAGCTCTCGAAGCTTGGATCGTTGGCAATTTGCAGATGCCCCGCAGTCGATCAGCTGGACGAGGTAAGACTCCATTTGGGGGAAAGGTTAACAGTAGTAGGTGAGGAGTTGGACTGTGATGAGCTATTATATTATTATGACTAACTTTTTTGGTTAAATATGCATTTTCATTTCATCATCTCTCTCTCTCTCTCACTCTCTTGTTTATTCTTAGCGGATACAACCTCCATTTTAATTTCCATCTGGATATAGCTAGCGAGTTCTTCTTTTATATATACATAGTCAGGGATAAGTCCCAGACCCTTAAGTCAGAGACAAAAACCAAATCCTTTAAATTTTTATCAAAAAATGTTTTAAGCAAAATATAAGCATCATAATAAAATTATAAAAACTATTTTCATAAAAAAAAACTTTGATTCATGTTAGTTTTAGGGAAAACATAGATTTTTCTGCTAGCAAAATGTTGATGTTATGGGAGCTGCTCATGTTTGCTCATTATAAAACCACCATTAAACTCCCAAAAAAATGATCAAGTTAATATATGTTTTTTATCAACTCATTCTTAATGTCATATCAATAAGGTTAGGTTACAAGAAAAACACTTTCATTATGGCATTTACGCAATCTGGTTTTGTCCTTGACCTAATGGTCTGGGACCAAACAATATATATATATATATATTTACTCATCTTAGATCAGGAGATGACATGGTTACAAGGGCGTGGGATCAGTTGACTATATTTGCTCTCATTGTGTGGGGTTTGGAACAACGGACTTTGAACTCGTGATTTCTGATCAGCAAGGCATTGCATTCTCTTTCCGTGACCAAATATTACCCTGTTTTCCACAAGTGCATGCGGTTCCTCTGATAAGATCCAAACACGCTCCAAATTTAAAACTGGAGACATAGATGACCTCCTTTCCTATTCTCAATTACTCCATCAATGGTTAATTCTGCTTGCTCCACAAGAAGTCATTACTGTTTGTAGATCATGGGCTGCGGTTAGCAGAGATATGGTCAATTTGTGGCATGTAATGAGCTAGAATTGCTGGACCCGCTCTGGTGTAGGCACCAAAGGTGGCCGAAGTCGCATCCAGCTTACATGACGAAAACACCCTATCCAAATTCAGTTATTCATCAAATTACTGGTACTGGATACCAAGTCCAACTAAATGGATAGGGATTCCATCAGCTTTTTTTAGTATCAATTTGGATTTTATCCTTTTTTTCTCAGTTGTAGCAACATGTTACCTGCATGAACTTCTTTCAAATCTCATGGTTTAGGTCAATGGTTTGGATTTAGACTTCTTATCTGGTTGTATTGCTCCATCTAATTTGGATCGAGATCTAGTCACAAACCCAAAAGAGGGGAAAAAGTCCAATACAAATCGGATATACTTCCTGATCATTTGAGACCCTGTGGTTTATCAATGTCATTTTGGGGTTGCAGTTGCCCTTCTTAATGATTTTGCCAATTTTCTATTGTATGCACTCAGATTCTGACTTCGTAGTGGCCGAACCAGATATTTTCATTCCTTAAGGGGAACCGGTGGATACAAATTAGCAAATATCTATAAGACAAACAAAAGTTGTAAAACTGGTGTGGGCAACTGCCACTCAATTCAGCGAATTGATTTTCCTAGGAAAAGTTTGTGTTTCAAGAGTTGGTAAAAACAAAGGGCAGAAATCAGAGCTTCCACCCAAGGAAGACCAAACTGATTTCAAGACAAACCAAGGCAATGGGGGCAGGTGCAGAATTGTTTCTCATTAGTCACTGCATTCAGCAACATTTGGACTCAACTTTTAAGAGGTGGTCCTGTGTTTGTATGACCTTTAAGGAACGTTTTTGTTATTATCTACTAATTCTTCAAGAGAAACTGCAAAATTTGGTTTGCAATTGCATGAGGGGCATGACTTTCCCAGGAGAAGGTAAATAAGCAGGAAATGTTTTTCTTGTTTGTAGGAAACCTAACTGTCATTGGTTTGATTCTTGTAGGCACTATTTCCCTAAAATGCAAAGAAAAAGACTCATTCTCTCTCCCTCCCACCAAGTGATGGGTAGCGCAATGGGTGAGGTTGGGTTGGAGAGCACTATCGTGATGGTATTGAGGAGTAGTGTTGATCTTGAGATTAGATGTGACATTATAAGCCAAGTGGACCTGTTCTTCAACGTGGTTGGAGAGGGAGGACGTGGCTTTGATGGGGAGCTGACGATTTTGGTCTGGGAAGAGATGGTAAGAGGAGGAAGCTGGAGGAGGAGATGGTGGCGTGCACATTTTCTTCCTCTCCTACGTAAATCTCAGCTTGGTTTTGAGGGAAAAAGGCGTGGAGGGAGAACCGTGAGCAAGGGGGTTTTTATATCCCCAGGATCAAGATTTTTCCCCGCCTCCTCCCCTTCCAACCTTTATTCTCCGCTCCCATGTAAATTTTCGGTTACTTTCAAAAAATTTTACATACGACCACCGTCGTTATTCCGTTGCTGGGCTCCCTCTCTGGTTTTACCAGACGAGCCCGACAGTGTCACTGCATTCCAGCAAGGTCAGCAAATGATTAAAATGCTAATATTTCTTATAGATAGAAGTTACGTATGAGTTTCTTGAAATAGATGGGGACATATAGTAAATAACGTAAAAGATGGCCACATATCTATCAGTTGCATAGGGGAATCGGCTGTACACTTTAACGATAAGTGAATTTCAGTTGGTCTCAGATCTCAACAAAGAGCATTCGACTCCCCACTTTGTCTTTGGCATACATGCTGTACTTTTATTTATATATGCATATATAACCGATAAAATGAAAAATTCGACAACAAAGATTATGACAAAGGTGCTAAAAAATAAAAGGAATACTGGAGCTAAAAAATAAAAGGAATACAAAATAAACTGCAAAAAGCAAACAAACAAAGAGCGACATGATAAACTAGTCAATTGCTGGCATCGAAGAACGCGAATGTGAAGCGAGAAGAATGCAAGGAAAAAGGAACTGAATTTGAAATGCTCCTAAAGGGGAAGGGAGACTAAGTGTATTCATGGTTTGTAACAAGTAACAAGCATTTGAAATGCCCCAAAATCGTGTGTTGTTTTTCTTCACGGCCAAAACTCAAGTTAATCTGCTGCAGATCATGCCCACCACCACTGCTCCATCCTCCATACTCATCGCCTCAAGAAAGTAAAATGCCTTTTCTACGTGTTTGAATCAAAACCAAAAGAAAAATCAAGTCAAATCTTTTATTTCTTCCTCCGGTTTGTTGGTCACAGGATAACATCTAACAAATGCATCATTTCATCAACCTTTTTTTTTTTGAAAAAAAAACATACATATGTAATTAGATTCCTTCAGGACAGAAAAATGCAGAAATCTTGCATATATAAATCCCTTCTGGACACGAGCCAAAAACGATTTTTTTGACCCCATCTAGTCTACTCATATCTCAATGTATGAGTGGCTAGATGGGCATACTTATGTTGCATTAGGCTATTACAAATCACAAGATCTCTCATTAGTCATTACTAATTATTAAGATAAGAAGTATCCCGAAATTGATTTTAGATGTGCTTTCGATTAGTTAGCAATCTCTAAGAAAAAGGGTTTGCCATAGTTATTGAAACACAACTAATTAGATTCCCTGCACTGTCCTCATGAGGGATGAGCATGACATATCACGTCACACTTGAGGGCATATTGCTAGTGATTTCTCCTTGCATTCAATTCATTTTAGTCAGGCGCATTTCTGCAGCTTCACGCCGACACACAACCTATCCCCACAGTTCTACCGTAAAAACCAGTGTCCTGCAAAAATGTAATTGAATGTCCTCGGTGCAATACCTAATTAATTTATCTTCTATTTTCAAATATTTTAAAATTTTAAAAAACTTTTATATGCTTTTCATTTTTCATAAGTTTAATTATTTGGAATCGGTTCATTTGATTCGATTTTTGATTTTCTATTACTTATATGGACAAGAGTCTAATACATCTTTAATCAAATCTGATTCAGAAACGATTCTGATTCACATCCGATTCACCTATTCTGAATCATCTATCTTTCTGATTCCATCCAAAAAACAGACTTTGATGACATTGGTACAAACTGGTGAACAGTTGTATTCGTTGAGTATTCGTAATAGAAATTAAATAACGAAAAAGAATACAATTATATATGGAGAAAAATGATAAGGAAGATTGGAAAAATTTGGCCCTCAACAATGTGAAAGCAAGTGGGCAGTACTTTTCATGGAATGTTGACCATAATAATCAAGTAATTGAAAAACCATAATAATCAAGTAATTGAAAAAAAGTAGAATTATATATGGAGAAAAATGAAAATGAAGATTGGAGAATCCTCTTCTTCCTTATTTACAAAGAATTGTTTCAGGTAACTGGTGCATCTCTTAGTCTTGGGGAATCTATCCAATTCCTATATATTATCGTTGATATTTGTTTTTGATATTCAAGGGATTGAGTTGAAAGCATTGTTGTAAAATCAGTGGGAATCAACCTGAATAGGTGGATTTGAATCAAATTGTTCCCTTTGCGATTAGATTGAGGAGATGATTCTTTTTCATTAAAACTTGAACTTAGCAAGGGTCAATCAGTTTTTATTTTGAATTCTTGTAATATCAATGTATTATAAAAGGAGGATACAGATATGAAGTTGAAAAATAGAAGAAATGTCATGTGTATATATATATATATATATATATATATATATATATATATATATATATAGATATATATATATATACCATTGCAGAAAGCTAGCCCTCCTTGCTAGACCATTTCATCTCAAACCAAAAAAAATATTTTTTGTTTAGGTCATAAATAGTAAAATGCTTACATAGTTCTGAAGGATGTAATATGTTATTTTTAGTACTGTACAAAAAAAAAAAAAAAAAACATTTGAAGAGTCCACATGGTTTTACTTGAGTGCCTTTTCAAAGGCTCCTGCCGGCAACAGCCAACATCAGCCTACAGTTGCCTCAGCTACTGCTGTAATTATATTATAACACTAATAATTGATCAACTATCTTGTATTTTTGTTGAATTTTGAAATTAAAGTGAGCTTAACCATTCCCATACAGTTTTCCAGTGGAACCATTCACATAAGTATCAACCTGTAACCTCCACCTGATCAATTGTAGACCAACTATATCCAATGCCCATGCTGAGAACCGCCAAGGAGTCATGGTCGGATGCAGAGTCGAATGCGGTACATGGAACCCATGTTCTTTACATCTTCGACATGCTTTAGCTTTCAAACTGGAATGAATCGCCTTTCATGGTAGGCCAGCCTTCACGCATTCATTATACGCTGCGATAGCTGATGTCCCCCTTGGTGCTCACCACATGCGCCGGCATGAGCCTCTTGCAACGCTTGAGCGGCTCCGATCTTTTCGACACATTGCAGCAGTCGTCCTGAGATCGACGCGTAAGTCGATTGTCATCGAGGTTGAGTTGCTTGGCGTCGAATTCTTGCAGCTTCTCATCGATTCTTTGGGGTGTCCATAGTTTCAACGAGATCTTTCTACCATTGAGCACGTTATTTTGAGGCAGTGACAAACACAGATTTTTCCGCGGCATGATGCAAGCAGGATGGCCAATCTCTCCCAAGGAGAGGAAATTGTTGATGTATTGTCAAAGCACTTGCAAAGTGAAGCATGAGGGAACGAGTGAAGCAAAAGTAAGCGAGTGTGCCAAACTCGCAAAGCGAAGCAATATCACATCACATCACGAGCAAAGCCCCCAGCGGCCCTCATGCTTCACTTTGCCAGTGCTCGTCAAATCCTTGGGCCTTTCACAACACACCACCAATGCATTTCGAGTGTCCGATGTTATGGACAGTTTGTTTGGTCGTGTTTGCCTGATAATGGTTTGGGTAGCCGTGATTGGATGAAACTTAAAATGACTGGATGCCTTCAACTTATATATATATATATATATATATATATATATATATATATATATATATATATATATATATATATATATATATATATATATATATACTTTATTTCCAACCTCTCGGACCCCGCTCGCCTAATTTTCTTTCGAGACGGCACAATGGAAGGAAAGGGTGTTTGTGTGGCTAGTGATGCATTAGCAATGGGGTGAGTTGGTTAAATTGGTGTTGGGGGCCAACCGATAGCCAGCGGAATGATAGAAAGGAACCAGTATAGGGGACTCGAGCCCAGCCTAATAGTTTACAAGAGTGGACACGGGTTTTTATGTGAGCTCCAAGAGAGGAAAGTGGAGGCACAAGTAAATGTTTTTTCTTCCTTCTCACTCTTTTTTTTATCTTTGTGATTTTTTTTGTTTATTTGCCTGAGCCAATCTGTGTAGCACTTTGGTGGAAAGATATTCTTTTTCGAATCCCCCCTCCCCCTTCCTCCATCTTAAATTTTATGCATTTATATAAAAAAAAACATTTCTTCCTATGCTTCCTTTTAAATAAATACATAAAATTTCAGATGGAGGAAGAGAGACGGGAGATTCCGATACGAAGATCTCCCCACTAAAATGCTACCCAGCCTGCCTCAGTCAAATAAAACAAAAAACTTTTACAAAGAAAAAAGAGAGAGAGAGAGAAAGAAAAAAGGAAGCATCTCCTTCAGCCTCCTCTTGGTGCTCACATTAAAACGTGTGCCCAGTCATGTAGACGGCTAACTCTGGATCGAGTGCTGGCCCCTTCTATCGGTTCCCTTCCTTTCTCCCCCTAGCCATCGGTTGAAACCCGGAATCTACTTAGCCCACTCCCCCTTTTCTAATGCATCACCAGCCACGCAAACACCCATTCCTTTCAATGTGCCATCTCGAAAGAAAACCATACAAACTAGGGGATCGAGAGTAAGATATGACAAATGAAAACATCATTAAAAGATAATGATATTTTTATTTCTACTTTGACAGCAAGGAACATGAATTCAAAATATGACATACAGATATCTGAAAAAGCAGATATTGTAAAGTATAGATTCAAATTTTGGTCCACGTCGACATTTCTCTATGTTAATGCAAGCAAAAAACAACGGCGAAAGATGGGCATGTTAATTGCCTGCAAATCATATACCAATTTGTAAAAGCGAATTAGAAATAATAGATGAGAACTGAATGAGAATGTAACTTTTTTCTTCTTATATATGTGATGCACGAGGACCTCTTCTTGTTAAATGTTGTTTTGTTGTCTCTTGTCCTCTCATTCCCTTGGTCAAGTAAAAAAGAATATGATTGCTGAGCTTAGATAGGCCCTATTCTCCACCCGCATCAGTTTTGAACTCTTGACCTCCCCTGAAGTTGAACAACTGGGTGAATGGTGCTCTTATTTGTTTCTTGATCCAAACGTTAATTCCAATAGAGATACAGATATTGCACAAATGGGTCCAGATCTGGTTAGCCCTGTACCAATGTGAAGGAAATGAAATTCACAAAAAATATATTTCTGGCTCTGGTTCAAACAAGTTAGAAAGATCCATTTTTTGAGTTTTTGCTCATGAAAATGGATATCTTTCAGGAAAAGTGAGCAGACCAACATTGGGTTCGTATTCAGATATTATGACTTTTCTTCACTTGTATGTGATATGGCATAATTCTTCATTTTCAATCGATTTTGCAATTTTTTTTCTCAATTTTTTTAAGCTTTTAGGTTGTACTGTTTGGAGAACTAGGCTTAATTTCACAAATCATAGTTTTTTAACAATAATCTGAGTCCTGGTTGAAGTGTTTAGCAACGAGTGTGAAAGAAAAACCAAAGTTTTTTTTTTTTGGGAGGGTTGGGGGGCATAAGTTATTCACACCCATTTAAATATATATATTATTTACTTAATTATTATGGTGAAGACTCCACGAAGATTGTACCACCCACTTGCTTTCACATCGATGAGAGGGAAGACTTTCTAGTCTTCCTTATAATTTTTCTTTGTATATAATTTTATTTTTTTTCTTCATTTAATTTCTATTATAAATACTCCATAAATAGTATCGGTCACTGGTTTTGCCTTACATTGATGGAGAAAGGATTTTTTCAATCTTCTTGGTCGTTTTCCTCCTATATATAATTCCACTTTTTATTTTAATTAATTTCTATGGTGAAGACTATATGAAAGGTACTGCCCACTTGTTTTCACATGATTTGGTATAATAAGTGAGGTAGACTCTACCCATGAATTAACTAAAAATAAAAAATTGATTGATTCGAAGTAATTAAATAAAAAAAACGTAAAAGTCTATTAAAAGTTAGAAAAATAAAAATACATTAAAAGTAAATTATATAGGGCACATGGTATAGATATATTTCTATAGGACAATAGAATAGTAGGGACGGACTGCCTGTCAATAAGATGTAGAAAGGTACTTTTGAACTGTCAGGCATGAGGTTGTTTTATTAATCTGCCTTAAATATTGGAGAAGATTCATGAAAAAATTATTCAAGTGGTTCATAAATTTAACTCAATATTTGAGTAAGAATCATAAAACACTCGCACGATGTTCCTCATGCAAACGAGTCGTTGAGCTCCGTTAATGGTTCCAAAGCTGAGAGCCAGTGCCCTAGGTTTCATCTTTGCTTACCTCTGCCAAAATCTATTTCAATGCCGTCTTACCCCATGTGACACACATTACTTTTTTGTTCATTGTTTTATTTTTTTTATTTTTTAACATTCAATAAGCTTTTATATGTTTTTCCTTTTCTCATTATTATTACTTTTTTGGAATCGGTCCATTTGATTCAATTTCTGATTTTGTTTTAGTTATATTAACAAGAGTTTATTAGCTCACTTCATACACAATCGTGTGAAAACAAGTGGGCAATAATTTTCAAGTAGTCTTTATCATATAAATTAATAATTAGAGAAAAAATAAAATTATATATGGAGAAAAACGATGAAGAAGTTTGAATCACAATCCCGACCTCATCAATGTAAAAACTAGTGTTATTAAAATCGGTGAATCGGCCATTTCGAATCAAATCGGTTCTTTACCAGTTTGCTGAAGGCCAACTCAATGCCCATGAAAAATTTGGCGATTTTTGTATGGATCCACCGCTCCACCTTATATATGTATGGGTAGAAGGACGACCAAAAATTGTACAAATAGCCCTTCAACCTTTTCTTTTATTCAATAGACCGTACAATAAGTTTTAATTTATTTCATTAGACCTTAAATAAGAACTGGTTTTTTATTGCTATTAAAAAAATGTTGCTAGCAGGTGCAGAATCGCCATTAAATGAGTTCATTGTGTTTTTTTTTAGTTTTTAAAAATTTTTGCTTCTTTTTCTGACTGACATTTCAATTGTTTAATTTTTATATCTAAATAAATATTTAATTAACTTTTTATTCACAAATGATTCGGATTCGATTCCCTGGTTCATAGAATCATTTTGCTTTCAGATTCAAAATTTGAACACATTGCTAAAAACAAGTGAACTATTGTTTCATCAAGTATTTATAATAAAAATTAAATAAAGAAAAAGAATATAATTATATATGGAGAAAAATGATAAGGAAGATTGTAAAATTTTGCCCTCAACAATGTGAAGGCAAGTGGGCAGTACTTTTCACGGAATGTTGTCCATAATAATTAAATAATTGAAAAAAAAAATTGTATATAGGGAGGAAAGTGATGAGGAAAATAGGAGAATCCTCTCCTTCCTTATCAGCCTAAAGATTATTTCAAGTAATTGGTTCATCTCTTACTTAGTCAATCCATTGAATATTTATATATTATTCTCGAGGGAGGGAGCCAGTAAGCAGTCAGTCTCGGTTTCAAACTTTTGTAGCATCAAATTTTTGTACTGCAAAAAGTAATGATGTATCGATATGAAATTTGAAGTATAGTGGTGGTGTTACCCTATACAACAAAAGTAGGTCGTCCTGAACTCTACGACGATTGAGATCGGAGAAGTGAAGGTTTGGGCCTTCACTCGATTCAATGACGTACTCTTTTAGGAAATTTTTAGTGAGAGATGTTGTAATGAGCTTTTTCAGTGGGTTGAAAATTGTTTGTCAAATATGTTTTCGATTTGCTTCTCAGTTTTTAGTTTATCATTATTTTTTATTATCTTTTTCATAAAGTATTTATGCTTTCATGTCTTCTATTTTTCATTTTTATTGCCCCAAAAGCAAGCACCCAACCTATCCCCTAGAGAGAAAGAGAGAAGAGGTTATTAGCCTCTGAGGACTGGGACAAGAAATGGGGATCTTTTGAAGAGTTTCTTGCAAATGGTTTCTGGAAATGACACCACCATAAACGATTTAGAACCACAAGAAGAAGAATAATCTGCTAAATTCTGTCATCCAGTTAGATTCTTAACCATGTTCATAAAATTAGTTCAGAAGCAACATCAATTTTGAAAGGTTCCTACTTCCAACCCTTCCAGTATTTCATTGCTGATTGATGCTTTTGAGAAAGGAAGAAAATGAAAAGAAAAGGTCACCAAGAAAAAACTTACCAATCAACAAAAACCAATTTTTTCAAAATGTGATCATTTTGGGGTCACTGTTTGCAGTCCAGAGAGTAGTGCTTACGGGAATCAAACCAATGAAATATATTGCGTTGCTTGCTTTCTGGTGATGGTTTTTCTTTTTGGGGGATTGTGTTCGATATCTTGGGTTGGTGCTTCTCTGGTATTAAAAATTTATTACATATATATATATATATATAGAGAGAGAGAGAGAGAGAGAGCAAGAAAGCGAGAATTTTTTTTCTTGAAAAAACTTCACCCGTTTAGCTTGTTAAAAAAGGGTAAAATTCACAAAACAAAAGACTAGAGAGCTGAAGGCTTCTAACTTTTTGTCAAAATGTTTATCTGTGTACACAAAAAGATGATTTACTTGGACTTTTTGAGCCTATCAGACTGCCCCTGCAGATTGGTGCTTATTGAAATAATCATCCTCATCTTGGGCAAAACATGTAGCATGTGATTCTTTGGAGGAAGAAAAGAAAGATTTGATTTGATTTTTCTTCTGGTTTTCATTTGAACAAGTAGAAAAAGAATTTTCCTCTCTTGAGGCAATGTGTATGGAGGATGGAGCAGGGGTGGTGGGCATGAACGGCGGCAGATTAATTTGAGTTTTGGCCTTGAAGAAAAACAACACACGACTTTGGGGTTTGCTTTTAGTATATGCCTGTTACTTGTTACTTGTTGATGCAGGTTTTGCAAAATGGGCTCCTTATGGATATGATAATGGGGATTGGGATGAGGATGTGAATTGATTAGGGGAAAAGGATCAAGTGGTTCTGCCTTTCTTAGTAAGGTAAGGTAACGTAAGGAGGAGGAGGAGGAGGAGCCACTATGAATATTCTCCTTCTCCCTTCCCCTTTAAGAGCATTTCAAATTCAGCTCCTCTTTCCTTGCATTCTTTTCTTCTCTCTTCACTTTCACATTCTTCGATGCCAGCTGTTTACTAGTTTTACGTAGCAGAGGATGAAAAGAGAATGTGCAAGCCACCATCTAATCTCCTCCTCCAGCTTCCTCCTCTTACCTTTTCTTCCCAGACGAGCTCCCCATCAAAGCCACGTCCTCCCTCTCCGACCACGATGACTCCCATAATCGTCGGCTCCCCTCGCTAGCAATCGGATTTGCAAACATAGCAGGTTACTCCGTCATATCTTGCCTGCTGATGGGGATGGAGCCCTTCTGCGGCCAGGCCTACGACATGCAGCAATGGAAGTTTCTGTACTGCGCCTTGGGGTGGTCTGCTCCACTGGCCGTGCCGACTTGCGTGTCCGTCTACCCAGAGTGGAGTTGTTATGAAATCATGGTGGTGTTCTGCGGGCTGATGGTGGACCCAAAGGTGGTGACGGTGGTGAGACTGTCTTCGTCCTGGCCGTACCACAGAAAATCCACAGAAACCGTCGCCTCCTTTGGGTCTGCCAGCAGCCCGCAGCCCGCAGAGCACCACCATGATTTCATACCATCACCACTCTTGGCAGACTGACACGCAAGTCGGCACGGCCAGCCAGAGCAGCCCACCCCACTGTGGAGCAGTCCAGAAGCTTCCATTGCTGCGTGCCGTAGGCCTGGCCGCAGAAGGGCTCCATCCCCATCGCCAGGCCAGATATGACAGAGTCACCCGTTATGTTTACAAATCCGATTACTAGCGAGGGGAGCTGACGATTATGGGAGTCATCGTGGTCAGAGAGGGAGGACATGGCTTTGATGGGGAGCTGGCAATTTTTGTCTGGGAAGAGAAGGTAAGAGGAGGATTCTGGAGGAGGAGATGGTTGCCTGCACATTTTCTTCCTCTCCTACATAAATCTTAGCTTGGTTTTGAGGGAAGAAGGCCTGGAGGTAGATCCGTGAGCGAGGGGTTTTTATATCCCTATAATCAAAATTTTGCCCCGCCTCCTCCCTTTTTTTCCAACCTTTGTTCCCCACTCCTATGTAAATTTTCAGTTCGTTTCCAAAAATTTTACATACGACCACAGTCATTATTCCGTTGCTGGGCTCCCTCTCTGGTTTTACCAGATGAGCCCGACAGTGTCACTGCATTCCAGCAAGGTCAGCAAATAATTAAAATGCTAATATTTCTTATAGATAGAAGTTACAGAGGAGTTTCTTGAAATAGATGGGGACCTTTATTAAATAATGTAAAAGGTGAGCACATATCTATCAGTTGCATTGGGGGAATCAGCTGTACACTTTAACGATAAGTGAATTTCAATTGGTCTCTGATCTCAACAAAGAGCATTTGACTCCCACTTTGTCTTTGGCTTACATGCTGTGCTGTTTATTTATATGTGCACATATAACCGATAAAATGAAAAATTCAATAACAAAGACTATGACAAAGGAGCTAAAAAATAAAAGAATACAAAATAAACTACAAAAGGCAAACAAACAAAGAGCGACAAAATAAACTAGTCAACAACTGGCATCGAAGAATGTGAATGTGAAGTGAGAAGAATGCAAGGAAAAACGAACTGAATTTGAAATGCTCCTAAAGGGGAAGGGAGATGAACCATATTCATGGTTAGTTACAAGTAACAAGCATTTAATAAAAGCGAACCCCAAAATCATGTGTTGTTTTTCTTCACGGCCAAAACTCAAATTAATCTGCCACCGATCATGCCCACCACCCCTGCTCCATCCTCCATACTCAACTCCTCAAGAAAGGAAAATGCTTTTTCTACGTGTTCCAATCAAAACCAAAATAAAAAATAAGTCAAATCTTTTTTTTCTTCCTCTGGTTTGTTCGTCACGAGATAACCTCAAACAAATGCGTCATTTTAACAACCGTTTTTTTTTTAAGAAAAAACATAAAAACTCTATTACTTTGTAAGAAATGAAAATAAAAAAGGCTAATATCCTTTAAAACATTAGTGTCTGGATTTCTGTATTCAGACCCTTGAGGACAGGGGCGGAGCCAGGAATTTTTTCAGGAGAGGGCCAAACGGTCCAGATCTTTGAGCCAGAGAGGGAGGAAGCGACGTTGGGTGGGGCCGGCGAAATATGGTAGGGCCAACACATCGCGAAGGGTCGGGCCAAAATAAAAACTTTTGATTTTTCAAGTATAAATTTTTTTTCCCATCCGTTTACTGAATCACATGAAATTTTATTCAACCCCAAACACATACATATATATGTTATATGTAAATGGAATGTATGGGCGGAGGGAGAAGGAGAATTTTGTACTAAAATTCGAGCAACAGATGCAAATCTAAATGACTCGATAAAACATTCATGGAAACAAGTTGGATTCTGCCACTGATACCATACCTATGGAGTCCACCCGGGCCATGGCCCAGGCACTGCCCCCCTCCCTCCGCCCCTGGTTGCACCCACATTATCACACCATATTGTTGGAATATGCGTGGAATGTATATTGATTTCTTGCACCAAATATTTCATCCATAGAAGCTCAGCCATTGCATTTGCTAGTGCTTGATACTCGGCTTTAGTGCCTGACCTGGATACTACATTTTGTTTTCTGGAGCTCCATGTGACCAATGTTTATCCAAGGAAGATGGCATATCCCCTGGTGGACCTTTGATCAATAGGGCAGCCGACCCAATCTGCATTAGTAAAAACAAACAGAGATAACTGCGATGAAGCATTTATAACTAGTCCCTCATGGATAGTGGCCTTTGAATATCTTAGGATCATTTTTATAGCTGCCCAATGGGTCTTTGTAGGTGAACGCATAAACTGACACACCTGATTAATGTCAAGACATGTCAAAGCTGCATATAAGGCACCAATTGTACTACGACAAAGAGTAGCATCATGAAGTTTTTCTCCAGAATTTCCATGTTTGTTGTGGCCGTTGGTGCAGAGACAGGTCGAACTTCTTCCATTTTGACCTTAAATAGAAGATCCAAGATATATTTTTGTTGTGTGAGAGTGAGACCATTAGGTATTTCTATGGCCTCTATCCCAAGAAAGTAATGCAATGTATCCAAATCCTTCACTGCAAATTCCTACCCTAAATGAGACATGAGCTTTGATACTTCTTCCTTGTTTACTGTAACAATGATATCATCTACATAAACTAACACAAAGGGTTGAACTTGACCATCAATGAGAATAAATAGAGACGTATCAGTCTTGGCAATTCTGAACCCAAGCTTTTGCAAGTGCAAACTTGTTTGCATCCCAAAATTTTTGGTTGGTTTTGGTGTGCTCCAGAAAAATGAGTTTTTGTTTTGAAATAGGAAAGAAAGGGACTCGCCCATCAGTACGAGGGTCGACCGTTCCCGGCGCCTTTACCGGGGGTAATCAACTCAAGGGCTATGTTTATTATTAATGCATTTCGTTTTAACTTGAACATCTCTTTGATTCTATATGCGGTGTAGAAAAATATTGAAAGTTTGATGTTTCAAACTTTTGAAAAGGTTCTTGAAGAGTTGCTTGAGAATGTGAAATATTTTGGAAAAACTAGAAGGAAATCCTTGAGAATATCATTGGAAAGCTTGGGGAATCACTTTGAAGTCATTTTAGTGTCCTCTTAAGACTTCAAGTAGGCTTGAGATTTTGCTTTAATTCAGTTACCACCTAGTTAAAGCTCCATCTCATCTTGCTTAAATTCTTTTAGAGATGTGCTTGTGCTCACTTGTGACATTGAGTGGAAATGAATGCATGGATGCATCAATCATAAGATGAATGGAAGAAAAATGACTCATTCCTACCACAACAATCATCTAAGGCATTCCTACCACAACATATATCTAAGATTTTTGTTTTTATAGTTATCATATATAAGAAAGAAAAGTTTTTGAAAATGGATTGGGATTGTAGACCATCAAGCATGAATTCAATATTGGGCCATTATTTTAGTTGTGGTCTTAATGAAGTAGATAAATGAAAATGATCTTGGAGAAGAAAAATGTCCAAAAGAATGCCAAAGATGAAATATTTGATTATAAGAAAATTAGAGAAGGAGGAAGAGAATGAGGTCTTGAAAATAAAAAAATGAAGATTTAAAAGGAAGAAAGATATGCATTCCTACACACATACACATATACATCTATATGTATATCTATATACGTATAGATACATATATGTAAGTTTATAAAAATGAGGTTTGAATTTGAGTAGAGAAAGAAAATGAAGCTTTTAAAAGAAAGAGAGAGAGAGGGCGGTAGAAAAGATGCACATACATGTGTATATACAATCACATATACACATATATGAAAGATTGTAAAAACTTCATTGATGTGAATAAAGAAAAAGATTTTAGAGGAAAAGAAATGGAGAAGGATATATATATATATATATATATATATATATATATATATATATATATATATATATATAAGAAATTTGTAGATGAAGGCATTTGACTTGAAAAGAGAAAAAGATTGTAGAGAGAGAAAGTAAGAGATTCATATATAGATATGCATTTATGTTGATACAAAAAATTTCGAAAGAGATATGTAAACATAGAGAGAGAATGATAAAGAGAATCATCATGTGCACATATGTATATAACATGTATATGCATGTATGACTTTATGAGTCTAAAGATAAGTTAAATCATCCGACTTCAAGTTTCATATAGGCCGAAGGGGTGCTTGGACTCATACAAAAGGCTAAACTAAGTCTCCAAAGCCATATTAAAAAGGAATCTTTTGAAAATATTTTGAAAAACATAAAACATAGTTATTTCATTAGTTACAAGGGAATATGTTTTTTCCACCGTTGGGTATGAAAAAAACTCAAACCACACGATAGGGTGCTCACTAGGGTTCCTAATCAGTCGATTAAAAAGAAACTGACGCGAAATGATATGAAAATGCACTTTAACATGTACAAATTCGTGAAGGTTCTTCCCGGGTTGGACAAGCCCCGACCTCGAAAATTAATCAACATAATAATAAAGAGAGAATCCCGAACCACACTCTCATTCTCACCGTGCATCCACATATAAATGAAAAATTAAGCAAGCATGAATTGATAGCATATAGACAATATTCAATGAAGGAAAGCGAGAGAGAAAAAGAGAGAGGATGATAAGAAGAGAAAGATTCAACTAGAAGGGCGTAATATAACTATGAAATGAAGGATCATCTCATTTTTTCATGCTCCTGGTGCACTTGAGCATAGCCTCTTGTCTATAAAAAGAGATTAAGTACTATCTCTTTGGCCATGGGGAAATAAAGATGAGAAGAACATAAAGAGAACAACAACCAAACTATATTCAAAGAAAAGAAATGGCAATAATAACAAGAAAATATTAATGAAGAGGAAGAACAATGAGAAAACACTGTAATCAAGAAAAGAAAGAACATGATTTAATCATGTAATGGAAGGTGATCTCATCTTCTTATGCTCCCGGTGCACTTGAGCATAGCCTCTTGACTCTAAAATAGAGAGTGTGAGCTATCTCCTTTGGCCATGGGGAGAGGAGGAAAACGAAGAAAGAAAGAGGTGAGATATTGATTACATACCTCTTGTGAGAATAGCTTTTGGAAAATGAACACCTTAGCTTGAAGATCCCTTTGAGTGAAGCTCCAAGATTATGCCTTCAAGAGGGTTGTGGCTTGTTCTAAGTTAGAGAGAAATGAAAAGAGGAGGAGGGAGAGAGAGAGATCAAGAGAAACTCTAGGTCTTCAAATGAGAATACACTAGAGTTTCTCCCAAGGGCCAATCTTGCCCAAGAGGGGGGAAGTGAGGGGTATTTATAGAGGATTTTGGAGCCAAAACCTAAAATTTGATTTTTTTTTTTGTAAAAGATCAAAATCGCCCTCTAAAAGGAGGTTTTTTTGTCAAAAAAAATGGCAAATGGGTCTTGTTTGTAAAAAAAAAGACCAAAATTGCCCTCTAAAAGGTGGTTCTTTGTAAAAAATGAGGTACAAATGAGTCTTATTTACCAAAAGACCAAAATCACCCTTTAAAAGGAGGTTCTTTGTAAAAAAAAAGATGGGCAAATGGGTCTTGTTTATCAAAAAGACCAAAATCACCCTCTAAAAGGAGTTTCTTTATAAAAAAAAGAGGAGCAAATAGGTCTCATCCACCAAAAAGAACAAAATCACCCTCTAAAAGGAGGTTCTTTGTAAAAAAAGGAGGGGCAAATGGGTCTTGTTTACCAAAAAGACAAAAATCGCCCTCTAGAAGGATGTTCTTTGTAAAAAATGAGAGGCAAATGGCTCTTGTCTACTAAAAAGACCAAAATCACCCTCTAAAAGGAGGTTCTTTGTAAAAAAGGAGGGGCAAATGGGTCTTGTCCACCAAAAAGACCAAAATCACTCTCTAAAAGGAGGCTTTTTTGTCAAAAGGAATGGCAAATGGGTCTCAAATGCTTGATTTGGATTTGAACTTGGGTTTTTGGATCTAATTTGGATTTGACTGTGGTTTTAGACCAATTTAGATCCAAAAACTGGGTTTTGTGTTTTTAATAAAAGTGGGCATTCTTTTTGGAAAAATTTGGGGTGATTACAGATGCCCCTCTTTGTTAGTGAGCCGGTGCTATCCGTGCTTAGTGACAAATATAAGTACCACAAATTTTCCAAACAAAACATTTTTGGAGAGATGTTTTCAGGCTTAGCCCCTTACCTGAATGGGTGGTTTGAGCTTATATTGCAGGTTTAACCCATTGCCTGCATGGGTTTGCCAATATTGAATTCAGGATTAACCCAATTGAAATGGGTTGCATTGGCTTGCATTGCAGGTTTGACCCCTTACCTGCGTGGGTTGCTCTCACGTGGCAGGTTTATCCCTTTGCCTGCATGGGTGCCCCTTGAATAATAATTAAAAAAAAAATGACCCAGTGTAATCATCATGTTTCACAACTGAGAATAATATACATAAATATTTGTTATTGATTGAAAAGTTGATACAAAAGAACTAGGCATAGAATTTCTTGAGGTGAAGGGCATTAACAGGATCGGCAAGTTCCACCCCATCAGCATCGGTCAGTCGGTAGGAATTTTGGGGCAATGCTTCTTTAACAACATGTGGACCTTCTCAGTTTGGTGCCCACTTACCATGCAGTCGTCCTCTGAGGTATACCACCGATCGTAGGACCAACTCATTCACTTTGAACTGTCTCTCAATAACTAGCTTTGCAAATTGTCTAGTGACCCTTTGACGATAAGCTTCATCATGCTCAGCCGCTTTTAGCCTCTTTTCGTCAAGCAAATCGAGTTGCATTAACATTTTCCGCTGATAATGATTTAGAGAAAGCTCTCTAAGAGAAGCTAGTTTCAAAGCGAATTTCAACACATGTAATGGTAGGACTACTTCCATTCTATAGACTAACTATGCTGGAGTAGCATTTGTTGGAGTTCTCATAGTGGTGCGATATGCCTATAGAGCGTTATGCATCCTTTCATGCCAGTCTCTTCCAGTTTCTACTGTCCGTTCCAAGATGCGGATCAGGATCTTATTGGTGGCCTCCGCTTGTCCATTACCTTGGGGGTAGTAGGGAGTTGAAAAATCATGCATGATGCAGTATTTGCTGCATAGTTGTCTCATCTTTTCATTTTTGAAATGAGTCTCGTTATCAGATACTATATCATGAGGGATTCCAAATCTGCAAAGAAGATCTTTATGAATGAAAGACACTACATGACGTCCTTTCACATTTCTGAGTGTGACGACTTCTACTCATTTGATAAAATAGTCTGTTGCAGCAAGAAAATACTTATGACCATTAGAAGCTGCGGGGGATATCGGTCCAACTACGTCAAATGCCCACATTGAAAATGGCCAAGGAGATGCCACAGAATGCAAGTGAGAGGCTGGGGCATGTATCACTTGAGCATGTAGTTGACACTCTTTGCATCTTTTGACAAATTGGTGACAATCTTTTTGCATAGTAGGCCAATAATATCCTGCTCGAATTATTTTTGGTGAGGGTTTGGTAACCAACATGGCCTCCACCATCTCCTCGATGTGATTCTTTGATGATTTCCCTTACTTCATCTTCATCAAGACACCGATAGTATTATGTACTAAATCCACGTCTGTATAGCACTCCTGCAAGAATAAAGTACCTTGCTGACATATGCTGAATTGCTTTTTGTTCATTTTTGGACATTCCGATCGGGAATTCTCCACTTTCAATGTACCTTTTGATGTCATGGTACCAAGGCGTATTCCCCTCTTGGATATGATAGACATGCGTCATTGTTTCAAAAGCAGAGTGTTCCAATCTTCCAATCTTAAAAGAACAGATTGCTTCATTGGTTCGAAAGGTGAAAGTGGACCCTAGGCTCACGAGGCCATCCGCAATTGGGTTACCTTCTCTCTTTATGTGTGCCAGTTGTACTTTTTCAAATTGACGGATTAAGTAGATAGCAATTTCTTGATATGGCACCAACTTTTCATCTTTGACTTGCCATTCTCCATTCACTTGGTTTATAATAAGCTGAGAGTTGCCGAAGGCGTGCTCTCTTTTCACTTGAAAACTCAATAAAGAACGAAGTCCTTGTATAAGAGCTTTATATTCAGCCATGTTATGGACAAAGAGTACGGGATCATTTCGTTTTCCGGAGTGATGAGCAAGATGCCTATGCCTGCTCCAATCACATTTCTGGAACCATCAAAGTACATCTTCCATATCGGAACTGTTTCCAATCTTAGTACATGTTCATCTGGAAACTCATCATTTGTTCTGAGTTCTTCGTAGTGAAGAAAGTCTACTAACTGACCCACAATTGCTTGTCCTTTGATTGACTTTTGAGACACATATTCAAGATCATATTGCATCAACAGAACTTGCCATTTGACGATACGCTCATTAAGGAATGGTTGTTCCAAGATGTACTTGAGAGGATTTAGCTTGGAGAGTATCTTGACCTCACAAGCTAATAAATAATGTCTCAGCTTCTGACACATCCAAACCAATGCCAGACAAGTTTTCTCTATTGGAGAGTACTTCTTTTCGTACTTGACAAAAGTCTTGCTAATGTAATAGATTGCATGCTCGATGCGACTTCCTTCCTCATATTGTGCCAAAAAGCCGCCATATGCTGACTTATTCACTGTGATGTAAAGCAACAATGGTCTACCCAACACTGATGGTTGTAGAATTGACGGATTTAGGAGGTATTTCTTGATCCTTTCGAATGACTGTTGGCATTCAAAACCCCATTCAAACTTGACACCTTTCCTCAGCAGCTGGTTGAATGGTTCGCCTCTCATGACCAGATTAGAAATGAATCGTCTGATTGATTGGATTCGTCCTTGCAAGCTTCGCAACTCCTTGATATTGGTTGGTGGAGGCATATCGATGATGGCTTTAGCTTTGGTAAAATCCATCTCGATCCCCCTTTTACTGACCATGAAACCCAAAAGTTTGCCCGATTCAACCCCAAACACACATTTTTGAGGATTCAAACGAAACTTGTACTGTAAGAGTCTCCCAAATACTTGGGCAAGAGTTTCAATGTGATCTTCTCTCGCTTTAGATTTAATCAATATGTCATCAATATATGCATCCATGATTTTGTGCATCTGATCATGGAAGATAGCGGCCATGGCTCTTTGATAAATTGCTCCAGCATTTTTCAACCCAAACGGCATTACCGCATAACAGAAAGTGCCCGAAGGTTTAGTAAAAGCAGTCTTAGGTTGATCTTTAACTACTAATTTGATTTGGTTATATCCCGAATATCTATCCATAAAAGAGAACATTGCGTGTCCTGTGGTACTATCAACCAATAGTTCGATGTTTGGAAGTAGATAATCATCTTTTGGTGTGGCTTTGTTCAGGTCTCGAAAGTCGATGCATAATCTGACTTTACCACTTTTCTTGGGGACAACCACGATATTAGCCAACCACTCGGGGTAGTCAATGGCACGAATGAATTTTGCTCTTAGTAGGTCTTCTAGTCCTTCTTTTACTGGTCCTTCTAGTCGAGGATCAAGCTTGCGCAACTTTTGCTTAATTGGCTTGCCATAAGGATTTAAAGGCAAATGGTGTTCAACCAACTGGGGGTCTAAGCCTGGCATATTTTCATAAGTCCAAGCAAAAGCTTTTTGGTTACTTACAAGAAAGTCCACCAATCTTTTCCTCTCGTCTATTGACAAACTAGTACCAATTTGAAGGATTTTAGGGTCCTTGTTGGTTCCAATATTAATATCTTCGATTGGATCATTAACCATGGATGAGGAATGTTCTTGTTTCTGAATCTGAGTAAATTCCGGTAAATCTGACTCGGGTATTGTCATAGGTTCCATTTCACAGACTGCTTGTTTGACAAATGCTTTTCGAGGGGACTTCTGAGGAAAAAGAAGAAATTGAGACATGTTGAATTCCTACATCCTGTAAAGAGGAGGATAAAGGGAAAATTGAACAAAATTAAAATTGATAACAAAATATTACTTTGCATTTCATATTGAAACAAAGTTTTTAGTTCATAGATGGGGGTCCTCTCACGAGACCAGACAAAAAGAAGTACAAAAGAAGTTCAAGATTACAAAATTCGTGGGAAGATTACAAAATTCATGGGAGGATTTGAAACAAAGGTGAACACTATCAGCCCACAAGATCTTCAGCATGGTATCCTAGTCCCCTGGTATTCATCTAAAAAGGAATATTGATCGGCTGCAAGAGACCACCTTCACTCTTTCCAAGGCCTCTGAACGGACGATAACCACCTTTGAAAAGCAGCTGAAATCCCTTAGGGTTTTTCATGAATTGAACGTATAAGGGATATTTTTGATAACTGGCACGATTGCTTGAAATAGTATGGGCACTCCCAAATGATTCACCTATCTCCATGTTCTGCATCCATTCTTTCAAAGGTGTATCCTTTGTTATTCTTATGCTTGGTACATCCACCGGATCAGTTGGCCTAGGGAGCATGGGTTGCACCAACCTCTCGACTAGATCCTCAGCACGTACGATGATGACTGATGGGCCAAAATTCCATTTGTGGCACTGATGAAGAGTAGATGGGATCCCTCGTACTTGGTGGATCTAAGGTCGTCCCAAAAGCAAGTTATATGATAGTGGTACATCTACCACATGGAATACAATGTGATGACTTATATTTTCAATGATCACGTTCATGTCAATGGTACCTTTACTGCTCATGCCTCGACCGTCATATCTGTAGATTTTGATATCGTCATTGTGGTATTTGTCTTCACAGAACCCCAAAGCTTTGGCCGTAAGATCAGGACAAATATTCAAGCCGCTTCCTCCATCAATCAGGACATGTGACACAGTCATCCCATTGACCTGGACGACGATGTAAAGAGCCCCTTCATGATAATAACCCTATTTTGAGAGGTCTTTTTCTGAAAAGGTAATTGACTGGCCCTTAAATGCCTGAATCCACTCTCCTTCAATGATGCACTCTTCCAAGGGGAGGACCTCACCCAAGTAGCACGAATCTCCATCCAAAGAGTCACCTGACAATTTATCATCACCGCTTTGTAGGATAAAGGTCTTTGGGATTATGGGAAGTTTTTTGGGTGAACTTTCTGTCTTGCTACTCATCATAACAATAAAATCCAGTGGTTTCTCACCTTGATCTGTTATCATGACCTTGTGTGAACTGCTTCCCTCACAAGGTCGGATGTGCTCCTGTGGATGATATGGGAGTGAAGTGTCTGTGGTGATCATGGCCACTGCCGCCTTCCCATGGTCAGGAAATGGATTGCTCAGCACCTTAGGGATGCTATCATCACCAACCTGGAGATCCTTGTTCATGAAGTCCTGGATAATATTTTTGAGGACAAAACAATCCTCAGTATGATGTCCAGGGGCCCAATGAAACATAGATAGAGTTTCTTTATTGCCTCCCATCATTTTTGGAGGTTCTAACATTTTTGGCAAGACTATAGTTCCTTTGGCAAGGAGGTATTCCAGAATCTTCTCGCACGACTGACTGAGAGGGGTGAATTTTCTGTCATAACTCCAGCCTGGGTGTTTGTTTTTTCTTTCATCATTGCCTTTGGAAAACTGCATGTTCTTCTTGAGAATGATCTCCTTGTCATGCTTGTAGTTGTTGTTGTTGTCTTTTCAAATGCCAGCGTTAGCTATGAAGTGTGGAGGCAACTGTGTCCTCCCTCTTTTCTTATTATCCTCCTTGTTCTTATGAGCAATGATTCCATCAAAATAACCCTCCTTAATTCCTTCCTCTATGGAATTCGCTTGTTCAATCAATTCAGCAAAGGTTTCGATCGGGGCATTGCGGATAAGACTTTTTAAGGGCTGAGAAAGATTCTTTCTGATGAGCGACAGAGCTTGAGTTTCAAAAATGGGCTCCTTCATCTTGTTGCATTGAATTCTCCATTTTTGGATGAATTCTCGAGTCTTTTCTCCTTGTTTCTGACGAGGACTGCAAATGGTACTGAGGGTTGGAGCCATGGGAACATTTTGCTCAAATTTTTTCGACAAATATATTAATCAACTTGTCAAATTCCTTGAGTTCGATTGGGTTGACATTTTCTTTGTACCACTGTGCGGCGATGCCTTCAATACTTCTTGAAAATTAGCGAAACAAAGCTCTGTTATTTGCCCAAATTTTGTAGCAATCGTTGAAGAAAGTTGAAAGATGAACATGTGGGCAGGTGGTTCCATCATATCTGACGAACTCCCTGGGTAAGCCTTTCATGTCCTCATCTCCTTCAATATTGAGGTAATAATCCTCGCATGAGTATGAGCGTTTTCCTTTCCCCCTAAGCTCAAGATTGTTCATCCTTTTCTCCATTTCATAGAATCTACACTTAGTTGGACTTTCATCATCACTTGACTCGATTAATTCTGGCTTTGTCTTTGCTTTTTGCCCTTGATCTCCTTTACTTTCTCGGCAAAACTTTCACTGTCCGAGCTACTGCTGAGCACATACTTCCTTGTCTTTTTACCCCTTTTAGTTGGCTTTCTCTTTCTCTTAGGTTTCTCTTCTGAACTTCTAGGGGTGATAGGGCTAGGTGAGCCACTTTCTACCATAATTTCTTTTCCCTTCTTGCTTTTCTTCATTGTCTTTTTCTTATTGAGAGTATGCAACATGGGTTTTTCCTCCTTGCTAGTTGCTGAATCTGAACTCAAATGGTCTTCATCTTGGTCTGTAGGGGAAGATTTGTTGTTTTTTTTCTTTCTCTTTTGCTTGGTAGCTTTTTCATTTTTTGGCTCTGGAGCAATCATCAAGGTCTTTTGTTCTTCTTGCTCTCTCATGAATCTCTCCATGAATAACCAAAACATATGGTAGCCTTCTGGCTCTATTGCTGAGAGACCAAGTGTTTCTGGCCTAAGATCGAAAGATGAAGCCTCGTTCTGAGGAGCCTGTTTAGCTTGCGATCTGGTTTCAACCATCTGCTTTCAGGTATTCACCTTGTGAGGCACGAAAATGAAGAGTCATTGGGAGGAAATGATAACAAAATGAAGGTTTATATTGCATTAAGAATTTTTAAAAGTTACATCTAAAAAAAAAACTGAAGATGGAAGGAGGAGTACAAATTTGACAACATAAACTTTTAGGGAAGGATGGATGGTGGTCGGTTGGCATCCCACCACTCGACATATTCCTTCTTCACCACTGGGCCTGTGAACCAGGTGTAGGATATCTATGTCTTCCATTCTTGTCGAGCTACTGCAAACAATGCCGCCCACTGAGTTGAGCTGAGACCGAATTCCAGAATAGCTCCAATTGGTGCATGCACCCAAACCATCTTTTGCCTCTGAGAGAATTGCCTCATACATCTATCAACACAATAATCAACTATGAAGTAAGGGCCCAAGAGTGTGGTGCGCCCATGATGATTCTGAGTGTATCGAGGCGAACCTTGATGGCGATCAAAATAATCCCAAATGATCTCTCCTTCATTCAATTGCTCGATCAAACGACGGTATTGCTCCAATATTGTCAATGCTCCATTAGTGTTTCTGAATAGACTGGCTTGGGGTCCCGCATGCTTGAGGAACCACAATTGTAAAGCATTTGTACATCCTTCTATGAAGTCAGTATCAACAATGGTAAAGCGGGTGAGTCCTTGTTAAAGGAAGGTTAAGGTTGTCATTGCTACCGATACGTGTCGGGTCCCACTATGCCCCCATATCCGAAAAAGTTGGGCAATACAAACATCTAGGAGGTCACTTCCATTAGTGAAAAGGGTCACTCCTACTGTGGAAAGCATCATACAATGTTTGATTCTTCCTATGGCTTTCCGAGATAAAGTGGAAGGTTCAACATAGGCTCCAAATTCTTCATACAAATTCTTCATGTTGATGCATTGATTTTCATGGTTTTCTACTAAATGCTAAGTTTTTCATCCGGTGAAGTAGCCGATGAGGTCATTTGAATTAACCTTAGTCGTGTTCATGAGGAATTGTTTCTCTAATGGTTCATTTGGGTCACAAGTCGGGGTGGGAAGGTCTAGTATTTCGGCAAATTCATCTAATAATATTGTCATTTCTCTCCATGGAAACCAAAAAGAGGAGATCCTTGGATTCCAACGCTCGGCGATTGCATGCACCAAATTTTCATCCACAGTCTGCATTACTCCAGCTGCCACTGTCTCTAGTCCACATTCATCAAAGTATGAAGGAAACATCCGAAGAAGGTGGGATGCCAAGACCGATACCATTCGGGAGCTAAAGGTTTAGACTCAAGAGAAATGTAGGTAGACCGTTTGGGGCCTTCCCCAAAGAGGTATGATTATAAGGGAATGTGACGCCACGTTGCAAAGAATACATCTCCAATGATGACTATAAAGGATAAAGATTGAATTAGTGAAAAGATTGACTAGGTTGACCAAGACAATATGAAGTAGAGGTTTACAATGAGGTTGTAAAACATCACACAAGGTTTTATGCACATCCACGTCATTTGAAATAATTTTCGTAGAAAATGGGTATAGGTACCTAATTGAGATAATTTTGTGTCATGAAAGCCTAATATCAAGTTATGCTTATATACTTTAGCCAAATGACTTAGTACGAGCATAGATTCTTCCATAGGCAACTAAGGGTATGGTTTTGTCAACTTCTCCTTGATCGCTCGTCGATATACCACAAATTACCACTCATGGTACTAACAAGGGGGCTTTCCCGCCCAAGGTGTGATCTAGTTGTAAGGCTTAGTCTTGTGCTACCACCAAAGACTAAGCCCGGCAACATGATAACCGGGACCAATAGGGATGAGGAATTATTAAAAATCTTGTGAAATGAGTTGTCTCTAATGCAATGTTACCTAAGATGATGATTGAAATAAATATAAGAGCAAACATTGTTTTCAAACAAATCTTAAATTGAGGAGGGTTGTATTTGAAATTAGGTCTAAGTGAACATGATTGATCCTTCTCAGTTAGTCATATATGCAAAATAGCAAACATAATCACCAAACAATGAAGTGCCAATGGGGTCAAGGTCAAAATAGGGGACACGCTTTATCATTGGCAATATATGAGATGTTCAAGTTAGTAAAAATGTATCAATTATAACCATAGCCAAACGATGACGGGTCCCATCACGGTCACCATCTGTTTGCATCCCAAAATTTTTGGTTGGTTTTGGAGTGCTTCAGAAAAATGAGTTTTTGTTTTGAAATAGGAAAGAAAGGGACTCGCCCGTCGGTACGAGGGTCGACCATTCTTGGTGCCTTTACCAGGGTAATCAACCCAAGGGCTATGTTTATTATTGATGCATTTCGTTTTAACTTGAATATTTCTTTGATTCTATATGCGGTGTAGAAAAATATTGAAAGTTTAATGTTTCAAACTTTTGAAAAAATTCTTGAAGAGTTGCTTGAGAATGGGAAATGTTTTGGGAAAACTAGAAAGAAATCGTTGTGAATATCATTGGAAAGCTTGGGGAATCACTTTGAAGTTATTTTAGTGTTCTCTTAAGACTTTAAGTAGGCTTGAGATTTTGCTCTAATTCCGTTACCGCCTAGTTAGAGCTCCATCTCATCTTCCTTAAATTCTTTTAGAGATGTGTTTGTGCTCATTTGTAATATTGAGTGGAAATAAATGCATGGATGCATCAATCCTAAGATGAATGGAAGAAAAATGACTCATTCCTACCACAACATTCATCTAAGGCATTCCTACCATAATATACATCTAAGATTTTTGTTTTTATAGTTATCATATATAAGAAAGAAAAGTTTTTGAAAATGGATTGGGATTGTAGACCATCAAGCATGAATCCAATATTGTGTCATTACTTGAGTTGTAATACTAATGAAGTCGGTAAATGAAAAATGATCTTGGAGAAGAAAAATGTCCAAAAGAATGTAAAAGATGAGATATTTGATTGTAAGAAAAATTAGAGAAGGAGAAAGAGAAAGAGATCTTGAAAATCAGAAAATCAAAGATTTAAAAGGAAGAAAGATATGCATTCGTACACACATACACATATACATATTTATACGTATAGATACATATATGTAAGTTTATAAAAATGAGGTTTGAATTTTAGTAGAGAAGGAAAATGAAGCTTTTAAAAGAAA
This sequence comes from Nymphaea colorata, assembly GCF_008831285.2. NCBI lineage: Eukaryota > Viridiplantae > Streptophyta > Magnoliopsida > Nymphaeales > Nymphaeaceae > Nymphaea > Nymphaea colorata. Next base: position 6,526,631 of record NC_045138.2, on the reverse strand, counting down.
GAGAGAAAGAGAGGGTGGTAGAAAAGATGCACATACATGTGTATATACTATCACATATACAGATATATGAAAGATTGTAAAAACTTCATTGTTTTGAATAAAGAAAAAGATTTTATAGGAAAAGAAATGGAGAAGGATATATATATATATATAAGAAATTTGAAGATGAAGGCATTTGACTTGAAAAGAGAAAAAGATTGTAGAGAGAGAAAGTAAGAGATTCATATACATATACGCATTCATATTGATACAAAAAATTTCAAAAGAGATACGTAAACATAGAGACAAAATGATAAAGAGAATCATCATGTGCACATATATGTATATAACATGTATATACATGTATGTCTTCATGTGTCTAAAGATAAGTTAAATCATCCGACTTCAAGTTTGATATAGGACGGAGGGGTGCTTGGACTCATACGAGAGGCTAAGCTAAGTCTCCAAAGCCATATTAAAAAGGAATCTTTTGAAAATATTTTGGAAAACATAAAACATAGTTATTTCATTAGTTGCAAGGGAATATGTTTCTTCCACCGTTGGGTATGAAAAAAATTCAAACCACACGATAGGGTGCTCACTAGGGTTCCTAATCGGTCGATTAAAAGGAAACTAACGCGAAATGATATGAAAATTTACTTTAACGTGTACAAATTCCTAAAGGTTCTTTTCGGGTTGGACAAGCCCCAACCTCAAAAATTCATCAACGTAATAATAAAGAGAGAATCCCAAATTACACTCTCATTCTCACTGTGCATTCACATATAAATGGGAAATTAAGCAAGCATGCATTGATAGTCTATAGACAATATTCAAGGAAGGAAAGCGAGAGAGAGAAAGAGAGAGGATGATAGGAAGAGAAAGATTCAACTAGGAGGGCATAATATAACTATGAAATGAAGGGTCATCTCATCTTTCCATACTCCCAGTGCACTTGATCATAGCCTCTTGTCTCTAAGAAGAGATTAAGTGTTATCTCCTTTGGCCATAGTGAAATGAAGATGAGAAGAACTTAAAGAGAACAACAACCAAACTATATTCAAGAAAAAAAAAATGACAATAATAACAAGAACATATTAATGAAGAGGAAGAACAATAACAAAACACTATAATCAAGAAAAGAAATAACATGATTTAAACATGGAATGGAAGGTCATCTTATATTCTTATGCTCCCGGTGCACTCGAGCATAGTCTCTTGACTCTAAAATAGAGAGTAAGAGCTATCTCCTTTGGCCATGGGAAGAGGAGGAAGAGAGGAAAATGAAGAAAGAAAGAGGTGAGATATTGATTACATAACTCTAGTGATAATAGCTTTTGAAGAATAAACACCTTAGCTTGAAGATCCCCTTGAGTGAAGCTAGAATTTCTTCCAATGGCTAATCTTGTCCAAGATGGGGGAAGTGAGGAGTATTTATAGAGGATTTTGGAGTCAAAACTCAAAATTTGAATTTTTTTTTGTAAAAGACTAAAATCGCCCTCTAAAAGGAGAATTTTTTGTCAAAAGGAAAGGTAAATTAGTCTTGTTTGCAAAAAAAGACCAAAATTGCTCTTTAAAAGGAGGTTCTTTGTAAAAAAAGAAGGGTAAATGAGTCTTGTTTACCAAAAAGACCAAAATCACCTTTTAAAAGGAGGTTCTTTTTAAAAAAGAAAGGGCAAATGAGTGTTGTTTACCAAAAAGACCAAAATCGCCCTCTAAAAGAAGTTTCTTTGTAAAAATGAAGAAGGGGAAATGGGTCTCGTCCACCAAAAAGACCAAAATCACCCTCTAAAATGAGGTTCTTTGTAAAAAAAGAGGGGCAAATGGGTCTTATTAACGAAAAAGACCAAAATTACCCTCTAAAATGAGGTTCTTTGTAAAAAATGAGGGGCAAATGGGTTTTATCCACCAAAAAGACTAAAATCACCCTCTAAAAGGAGGTTCTTTGTAAAAAAAGAGGGGCAAATGGGTCTTGTCCTCCAAAAAGACCAAAATCCTCTAAAAGGAGGTTTTTTTATCAAAAGGAAGGGCAAATGGGTCTCAAATGCTTGATTTGGATTTGGACTGTGGCTTTGGACCAATTTAGATCCAAAAATTGGGTTTTGTGTTTTTAATAAGAGTGGGCATTCTTTTTGAAAAAGTTTGGGGTGATTACAAAACTTAATTTGGAGTACCATGTTCTAGGGGCTTGTTTAAGCCCATATAAAGCTTTGTGTAATTTGCAGACATGATCTCGTTTGTTGGGATCTTCAAATTCTGTAGGTTTATACATATAGACATCTTCTTCTAAATCATCATGAAAGAAATCATTTGTACATCAAGTTGTCATATGAGCCACTTCTTGTCAATGACAATAGTTAGCACTGTTCTAATGGTTGTGGGTTTTACCACAGGACTAAAGGTTTCAAAGTAGCCTAGGCCTTCATGCTGAAAGTACCACAGGACTAAGCGTTTCAAACTCCTTCCATTTTGACACTAAATAGAAGATCCAAGTTATATTTTTGTTGTGTGAGAGTGAGACCATTAGGTGTTTCTATGGCCTCTATCCCAAGAAAATAATGCAACGTACCCAAATGCTTCACTGCATATTCCTGCCTAAATAAGACATGAGCTTTGATACTTCTTCGGTCTTGTTTCCTATCACAATGATATCATCTACATAAAGTGGCACAAAAAGTTCAACTTTACCATTAATGAAAATAAATATTCAACTTTACCATTAATGAGAATAAATATTGATGTACCAGTCTTGGCAATTCTGAACCCAAGCTTTTGCAAGTGTGAACTTAAACTTGAGTAGCACACCCTGGGGGTTTGTTTAAGCCCATATAAAGCTTTGTGTAATTTGCAAATGTGTCTGGTTTGTTAGTATCTTCAAATTCCGCAGGTTGATGCAGATAGACATCTTCTTCTAAATCACCGTGAAGGAAAGCATTTTGTACATCAAGTTGTCCTATGAGCCACTTCTCGTTAACGACAATAGTTAGCGTTGTTCTAATGGTTGTGGGTTTTACCACAGGACTAAAGGTTTCAAAGTAGTCTAGATCTTTCAATAGATCCATCTGCATTCCTTTGTATTTTGAAAATCCACTTGCATCCTATAATGCTTTTAGCTTGACTTGCCGAAACCAAAGACCAAGTTTTGTTTCTCTTGAGTGCATTAAATTTTGCTTGCATAGCAGCCCTCCATCTGTCATCTTGATCTGCTACCTTGACATCGCTTGGCTCTACTTCAGTTTGAACTTGGGTCTGCAAGGGGTGGTGTATGCTTGCTTGATTAATATACTTTGGTTTTTAGACTCCCTGTCTGTGATCTGGTTATCATATGATGTGTGCGGCCAGATGATTTTTCCTCGTGTGAATATGAACCCTCGAGATATTGAGTTTCTTGCTCAGTTTTAGCAGGTTCAGTAAATTCAGATACATTTTCTATATTACCTGATACTGTTATGGGATGGTTAGTATTTTCAGAATTGTCCAAATTGATGTGATGCATTTCTCCATTTGAACTCATTTTATTTGGCATGATGAATGATGGCACGTCAAGGTTCTGCACATTGGGGTAACTTTTGTCGCCATTTTCCCTTCGTGGCATCTTCCTTTGAAGTTCAAGGATTGGGAATTGTTTTCATCAAACCTCACATGTTTGGAAATGAATATTTTTTTATCTCTTATTCTTAAACACAAGTACCTATGGTGGTTAGGAGCATATCCAATAAATGTGCACAACTCGCTTTTGTAATCTAATTTGTTCTGTCTATATGAATATGTACAAGGGTAACAAGTGCTGCCATAAACTTTAAGAACATTGTAATCTGACTTTTGTCTAAATAAAACTTCCATAGGTGACTTGTATTTTAAAACTTTGGGTGGGAGCAGATTAATGAGAAATACAGCTGAATGAAAAACTTGTGCCCAATAATCTTTTGGTGAATCAACATGAGTCATCATGCTCAAACTGGTTTCAACAATGTGGCAATGGTGGCATTCAGACATCCCACTTTGTTGTGGGGTGTGTGGGCATGACACTGTTTGCCCAATCCCATGTTTAGCTAAAAATTCTGAAAGGGCTTGAAATTCTCCACCCCCATTGGAGTGAAAAGATTTTATCTTCGTTTAACAACATTTTCAACATGTGCCTTGAAAGCAGTAAAAACTTTTAACACATTTGATTTATGTTGCATGCAATATATGCAAATATATTTGGAGTACCCACCAATGAAAATAACATAATATTTAAAGCCACTAGAGCTAAGTACTGGGGCTGGTCCCCAAACATTAAAAAAAAAAAATTCTAAAGATTCAATATAAGAACCAATTTATTTTTAAAAGGAAGTCTATGTGACTTGCCATCATGACAAGCTTCACCCACAAAATGATCAAAATAAGTGTCATACGGTGTATTCATAGAATTTGAAACTGACTCGATAATCTTAAACACACGGTGTCCAAGGCGCTGATGCCAAATAAGTGTCAACTTGCTCTCGGCATTTTTCGCTTGCTTATTTTGATGTTTGTTATAGTTCATCTCTACTTTGTCTGTGCTGAATGATCTCCCTTGTGCCCTGTTCCATACTATAACAAGCAATGGGTGTGAACTCAAATATGACGTTATTGTCTTTAATAAATTTATGCACAGATAATAAAGTCTTTGTAATGCCACACACATGTAAAATATCTTTCACATCAAAATTATTGGAAACACAAGATGAGCCAATGTGTTGAATTAACAGACCTGATCTGTCCCCTGTCTTCACCTCATCTTTTCCATGATATGTTGAATATAAAGAGAGGTTGTCAATATCAAATGATGGCTTGCCCCTGAGTCTGGATACCAAGAATCATCATCAGATGCAATAGAGTTGCTTGAGGCTTTGTTCCCTTTTGATACTTAGGCAGCAGATTAGTGTAGCAATAACAGGTCTTTGTAGTGTGTCCAATCTTCTCACAGATTTGACACATAGGTTTATTTCCAAATCGATTCCGTACCTTCTTCCAATTTTTCTTGTATTTGTTTCTATTATAAGTCTGATTATTGTATTGCACATTTTATCCCTGACCTTTATCACTGCTGGTCTTCATAATGACATTGGCATTGATATTCACAATATCATCATTTTCATTAAATCGAGCTTCTTGGATCAAAAGCAAACTCTGCAATTCATCCTAAAGACTAGAATTGGACATGTCCCTATAAATGTTCTGAATGCCATATACTCAGATGGGAGACCTTTAAGGATTTGCATCATTATATCTTCATTAGAGATTGGTTTCGATGCAATGGCCAACTGATGAGCCAAGTTTTTTGCTCTTTGAAAATATTCACCCACGGATTTATCCCCTTTTCTAAGATCTTGAAATTGTGATCTCAGTTGCATAACCCAACCCGATCAGGAATGTGCAGCGTAAGACTGTTAATGCTTTCCATACTTCATGCGAAGACTTTAAAGGAACAATCTGACTATGAATATTTTCGTCAGAGAAGATATCAACAAACTGACAAGTAACTGATAATGCCTAAGTCACTCATGCTATTCAGGATTAATCTCAAGTGTACCTCTTTTGTGTTTCTCAGGAGAAGGTGTACTGCCATCAACCATCCCCATTAAATCATAAGTGATTAAAATGGGAGTAAACTGTGACTCCCACAGGAGATAATTATCTCCAGTTTACTTAATCGACTGAAAGTGTTGGAAGCTATTGGTAGGGGTGCACAACGAGTCGAATTACTCGAACTCGACTCGTTTAACTCGACTCGTTTAACTCGACTCGTTAGTTTAAACAAGCTGCTCATTTTGTTAAACGAGTCGAGCTCGAGTTCGCTGGTCGACTCGTTTAACTAAACGGGTCGAGCTCGAGTTCACTCAACTGAACTCGTTAAAGCTCGACTCGGCTCGATTGTATTAAAATACCGGTTTTTTAAAAACCGGTTCAGAATCGTCTCAGGCGGGAAACACTTTTTTGTTTTAGTGTTTCCTTTTAGGGTTTCCTTTTCTCCGACTCCAACTATCCCTCTCGCTCTCTGCCTCTCTCCGACTTTTCCTTCTCTTCTCCCATTATCCCTCTGCGGCTCTGCCCTCTCTCCAACTTCTCCTTCTCTTCTCCCGTTATCCCTCTGGCTCTCTGCCTCTCTCCAACATCTCCTTCTCTTCTCCTGTTATCCCTCTGGCTCTCTGCCTCTCTCCGACTTCTCCTTCTCTTCTCTCGTTCTCCGTCTGTGAGTGACTGAAACTTTTCCTCCATTGTGAGTTTGCAACCCTAACGGCCTACCGCCTAACCTTTACTCGTCCGCGGACCACTTCCTTCATCCTTCAAGCCTTCAAGGTCAACCGGCTGCTCTGCTCTGCTTTCAGCCCAGGGTTCCTGCGTGTGTAAGTTCCTGTTGAAGATTCCTGCTTGTGTAAGTTCTCTCTCTTTCTCACGCTTTCTTTCTGCATTCTCTCTCTTGTTTTCATCGTGATTCCTATTTTTATTGGTTATTGGTTTTTCTAATGTTTTTGTTTAGCTGTAGTCCACATTTCTATGTAACTGGTCTGTGCCTTCAAGTAAGCTATGATCCAAAGATTAGAATAGCTAGATAAATGAATATCTCAGTCTGCCTGTCTGGGGTTTATTTCATTTTCCTTTGTTGGTCTTCCAGTTATGTGAATGGTTCCTTTGTTTTATTCAGCTATGATCTGGAGTTTACCGTGGACCATAAGCTTGTTGTTGTCAGCAATGGAGACTTACTTTATCAGGTTTGTACTGCCGTGTTCTTCTCATCTATCTTTTCATTAGTTTTTCATGTATATCAGTGGGTCGATAGTTTGGAAAAATTATGAATGGATTGAGTCTGCAGACTATGGCGTGCAACAATTTGTAGGAGTCATTTTTTTATATAGAAAAAGTGAAATTTTTTATATAGAAAAAAAAATTGAGGTGAGACGAAGGCCCAGAAGGGCCTTTGCTCCGCCCTGGTTGAAGGTCAAGACTATCATAAAACTTTCACACCAACTGTGAATATGGTTATTATAAGGTGTTTGTCATCAATTACAATAAAATATGGGTGAATATTGCAGAAAAATGGTCTTGAATAATGCATTTTTGCGAAATTACAAGAACATATTTACATGGACTTGCCTCCTGGATATGAAATAAAAGGAGAGTTGTGTATGCAAGTTGATCAAATCAATTTCAGATATGAACACTTATTATTGAAAAAAAAATATATATTTTCTTTTGTTATTACAATATTAAGTTGAAGAGAGCATAATTTGATAAATAATAATTAAAGCCGCATTTTTTAAAATAAAATTTTGTCTTCGGTTAAGAAACTTTATTTGTAGTAGTAAAATATTTCCATTGTTCTTAGTGAAAGAAACTTTACTTTCAGTAGTAAAATAAGATTAGCGAACCTTTCAGTGTCTTTTTAAGTTGAGACTGACTAATATGGACAATTGGCATGTCATTACAACCCTGATTGGAGCTCCTTGACAATAAGAACACTAAAAATGCGATAATCACCTTGTTTTTTTTTTCAACTTCATGTTTCTAAGGCGATATTTTGATAATAACCATATTTTTTTTAAAATGGCACAAAGAACTTTTGGTTTGGGCTTGAACTATGTCTAATCTAGACAAACGGAGCGTTTGGATGATATACTAAAAAATCTAGTTTTATCTATATAATTTTTCAAAAAAATGGTTTTTTAATTACTTTTGAAAAACTATCTGTGTGTTTGGTTAATGAGACCAAAACAGATTTTTGTATGAATAACCAAAGAAGTGTCGAGTCATTTCCTATTTCAAAAACATTTTATGTCAAAATGAGTTTAGGCAAAACTCATTTTTTATATCATCCAAACATGCTTGAATAACAATTTTTAACTTCAAAAAATGTGTTTTTAAATTGGTTTTGAGGTGTCTTCTGCAAAATTTTGGGTCAGAGGGAGCAGTTGACAGCTTCAGCTCAGCTCATCCATGTAGGCAAGTCGATAGTTTGGAAAATTGGATGTAAGAACAATAAAAAATGCGATAAAACAAGTTGCTTATATTTTCTTATTTTCAAGTTTTTACCACGATATTTTGTTAATAACGATAATTTTTTTTAATGGCGCAAACAAGTTCGGGTTTGGGTTAATTAAACTAAGGCAGCGTTTGGATGACACACTCAAAATTAAAGGACTGGTTTTACCCAAATTAATTTTTCAAAAAGTTGGGTTTTTAATCATTTTTGGAAAACTTAATTGTATGTTTGCGTAATGAGAATAGGGATGTCAACTTACCAGATTCGGATCGGATATATCCTTAATCATATCTGCTTTTTTCGTCACATATTCAAATTTTAATTTGGATTCGAATTTAAATAAAGAAAAGTCATATCTGAATCTGAATCCAAAATCTGATTTTACAATCCAAATCTGATCTGAATCCAATTTTGATATTTGTATCCAAATCCGAATCTAAATTTTGAACCGGAATTTGCCAATTTTCAAAATTTAATAGCATTAGATACATGATATTTGTCTAAAAATGAGTCCAATCCGAATCCGATTGAATATTTATGTATATCCGAATCCAAATCTGAATCCGAACAGATGTCATTTATTAAATCCGAATCTGATTCGATTTTTTAATCAGATATTAATTTTTTCTCCATATCTTCGGATCGAATCGGTCAAGTATCTGATTCAAATCGGATACATTGACATCCCTAAATTGTCAGTCATTCACTCACTCCCTGTTGACATCCCTAAATTGTAAGTCATTCACTCACTCCCTGTCAGGAAACAGGTTTTGCCAAAATGAGTTTTAGCAAAACTCAGTTTTTGTATCATCTAAAGATTAAATTGGGAAATGGCGTTTTGAAAGCGAAACCATTTTTAACCTCAAGATTTTATTCAATTTGCACCCCATTCAAAGCAAACATAAAAAATAACACGCCCCCACCCCTACCCTCTTCTCAGCATATGATTTCTTTTTTGTGTTAACCCTTCCACATCTTTTTTGTGTTAATCTGAATTCATGAAGGGTTCTTTCGTATGTCGCTTTCTACAATGAAGGCAGGCCGGTTTGGTTTGGGTTTAAGGAAACCGGATGGAGCCATGAGATTCATTTGAGTTCAGATTCACCTGGAATTCAGATTCACTTGGAAAGAGCAGCCTGCGTCTACTGACTAAAAAAACCTTAACTAAGATAAATTTTTCGGTATAAATGAACCCAAATACATGCACAAGTCATACTTCACCTTTGAGCCCAAAACTGCACATATTTGTTGTTTAGGTGAGCAAAAAGTTAATCCTGCTGCTCGAGAAAAGGCCATAGCCTCTCCCTTCCACTATCCTCTTAGGGTTTAGGACTGTTTTCAATGTCTTCAACTCATAGTGCACACCCCAAATATTCACTACAACTATTTTGCTACACCATGAAAGAAATATATATATATATAAAGTTTTTTATAGTCACCCAACCATCTAGTCTGCATTATTGGGTCCAACATGACAGACGATTAATAAAAAAATAAGGAGGAAAAGGTGATAAGCATTTTCATCATATAATATTAATTTATATATATAGTTTCATCTATATGTAGTTGTTTGGTCATCTACCCAAGTTAGATATCAAATTCAAACCTTCATTCAACCATCACAACCCCAATATTTAAAATCCTACGTCCAAAAATCAGCTTTCAGATTCAAACTAGACTCAAACACAATTTTGTTCGAAGTCCAAACTCTAGATCCACTTCAAATTAAAAATAAGACCTAAATCACATTTCCGGGTCTATTTCAGACCTAAACTATCAATTTCAGATCCCAATGTGTCTTTTAGATGTCATTCGGATCCAACTTTAATTTTTGGATCCATTTTAGATCCAAGCATTCAGTTTTGGATCTATTGAAATCCAAACCATCACTTTTGGGTCCATCAGCATCCAAATCATTACTTTCGGATCCATCTGGATCCAAACTATCAATTTGGGGCCCACAGGATCCAAACCATTACTTTCAGATACAGACCATAGAATTTAATTTATTTGTCAATTATGCCTAAAAAGAGGTTAGGTATGTCTCCCTCTATGTCTTAGACTTACGTTCTCTTTACTTAGCATGTTTAAATGAAGTTCAAGAATGATTAATCTCTTAATCATAGTACTAATCTTGATTTAAGGGAATAAAATTATCGTTTTTAAAATTTCCAATCTATATACTAATTTGTTTTAATTTTCATGTTAGTCTGGGGTAATGCATGACCCTCCTTCTCATTTATTTTAAGTTGTTAATTTTTAATTTTCTTTTTATGCATGTCATAAAGTTTGTTTTTCATTTTAGTATTAAACTCACTCACACAAAAGAATTTAGAAAGCACAAGTATTCCAAAAATGAAGTTTTCTAAAACCTCAAAGATCTCAATGAATAGGACACCATGAAACTTAGGAAAACCAAAACCAAATCAAGACTATCAACTTAGGCTTAACTGTTAAAATATCAAAGCCCCTCACCCTAAACCTAAATTAAAAAGCATCAAGTGATTCAAGTCACAAAACCTTGATGCATTAACAATTTCTCACCTCAAACGATAATATTATAAATATTAACATTCTAAACGACCAATTCTAGTGCTTGCCAAACCTACAGCAAACCATTAGGAACACACATCTTAACATCCCAAATCAATTAAGAAACCTGACGGAACCTAAGAAGTTTCCAAGATCCATTGAACTTGAACTCTTTAAGTCTCAAACTTGAAAATATCTCAAAACTTTGATCACATAAAAAATCCTAACTACCAAAACACTCATGTAAAAACTCAGCTTTCAATTTGAAACCAGTCTTCCAAAATTCCATTTCAAACCAGATCACCAATCAATTGAAAACTTAGAACCTAGACCCAAGTCTTGACCTTCAACCCTAGCAACCCAATTCTAATAATCAAATCTTTGAGATGCATGGATCATATAGCTTAGGAGAAATCGTTGTGTGGCCTATGATGACAATGAAGATAATCTAATGACATTTGATTACGAATCTTAAGTTTTGAGGCCAACTTAGATTTTAACAAACCAATACTTTCAAAAGTTAGGGCACATTTTCCTTTATTTTTGCATTAGAATCAATGTGACATTTAAATACTTAGACAATAGAAGGGTAAAGCTTAGTTTTTGGTTTGATTACCCTTGGTAAAGGCGCCAAGAACAGTCAAGCCTTGTTCCATCACGTTGGTCCCATCTCTCTAAAAATGTCGCACAAATCAAACAGAAGCGAATCTTTGAATGATTGATATGTGGAACGGTCAAATTTTACCTGAAAAACACTCAAAGAATTGACTCCGTAGTACTTCAAAATAGAGTGCACATATTTATTGTTAATCATTAGTTTTAGTCGGACATCTGACTTTAATCCAAACCATTTACAGCTCCATAGTTTGAGAAGTTTCATATCTAAAATTTTGATGAGAAATATTGATTATAACGTAAGTTGATCTTATCTTCTTAGTATAATAACATCAGTAAGAAATTGGAAATTAGAAGCATTCACAAACTAGTTCACTTCGATGAATTGGTTGGCCGAATCGAGCAGCCTCACCTACTGGGTTTCACAGATGGGTTTGAATTACCAAAGGTGAAAACCTTCCACTTAAATAGCAGAAACAGCCTTTGATTCCGAGGGCATGAGGAAGAAAGGAGGGCTTCAACCCTTCATCTGATGGCTTTCGTTCATTCCAAACTTGCTTTATAGGAAATAAAAGTGACAGGTTGAATAAATAAATAACAACATATTTTTCAGAATATTAAAAACTTGATCTTATTGAAACATGCGTTTTAAGAATCTCAAAATTAATGTTCTTCCTAACAAATGCCTTCTATTAGAGAGAGATTCTAAGAAATTGCTTTCATGAGAAATTTCTTCCATACTTCATCCTGTAGAAAATTAAGAGACTATGTGGCATGAACAAGGTTCCATAGCCAAACACGTTGCCCCTTACATTTCCACTAGAAACCTCCATTTTCTTAATGAAAGCAACTTCCTAAGATAGCAACCGGCTTTTTCCAATAACAGTTTCCTTATGAAAGCGACTTCCGTCTGTCTTGGCTTGATAAGAAAGGCCAAACATATTCTTTCAAACGCTAAATTTATTTTACTAAAAGATCAAACGTCAACATTACCCTTGACTAAACTCCGGTTCATTATCCACAGCCATTAGATTTAGTGGGGGAGATGCCTAGAAAAGAATGAAGCCGGCCCACTTTTCTTTTTCGTTACTCTTTGGGTCCGAGCAAGGGTGAAGTTAAAATTTTTTTGTTAGGAGGTTCGAATTAAAGTTTCTAAATTTTGACACCGGCTAAAATATCATTTTTCAAAATTTTTATATCAAACAAATAAAATTTTCTAAAAGTTATATGTAATTTTTTTTAAGAAAAATTGAGGTCGGGCCAAAGCCCATGTGAGCCCCTTGGCTCCACCCCTGGGTCCGAGTCACCTTTTGGATCTGAATAAAAAGTAGGAGTGTTGTAGTTATAGTTTAGAAAAGTAATGCTCACAAGAATTAAACTTAAAGATGAAACTTTTACCAGCCCATCGGTCTAACCAACTATCCAACAAAAATAATAACAGTTAGATTTATTGGATTTAAGCGACGGTTAATTTTTCTTTTTTCTGTGGTGGACTGCTTGGGATATCTGCTGTGCCTGTGACACGGCCGGGCTTTCTGTCCAGTCGACCTTGTAGGGACCAAAGTACTATAGACCTAGCTTTAGAGTCGTCTTGGCTAGAAAGCTTGGTTTCGGTCAACAGTCCCAACCACCCCTTGATATGAAGACAATGAGAAGATAGAACACGTGGGACGAAGACCGAAAAAACCAAAATAAATACTCATAAAGTTACCTATTCATTTTTGCTCGAGCCTGAGTCGAGCTTATAAATTCAAGTTCTTCAGTGAATTCAAACTCGGCTCCACTAAAAAAAAAAAGTGAGTTGAAAAATAAGCTCGAATTTGGCTTAAAATAATTTGTTTGAACTCGAGCCGAGCTGGTCAGTTCGTTATTCACACTTAGTACGTTATTCACCCTTAGAGGAGGGGGCCTTGTATTTCTTATTTTATGAAAATATTGAGAATCAACTGGTTCCACAAGGATGACATTTTTTTTATACTTCTACGGAAACAGGTTCCTATGAGTGGGATGAAGAGGCTATTCAACGTTCACTTCTCAATCACATATTCTAAGGGCTAACGGTACTTGCTTGTACCTTCAAGTGGTCAACTTTACCTTCGCTTTCTGTATAAAAATCAATGTTGTCAACATCCAATTTCAGATCATTTAGGAACCTTACAATGCCACCCTTTTGTCGCTCGAACCATTAGATTTTGAATAATTAAAAAAATTAAAATGCTCTTTTCAATTTTAAATGTAATTTTTTAATCTAAATCAGTTAATAATAATAATAATAATAATAATAATAATGTCAATGACGAAGGAAATTACTTGGAAACTCTGATGGAGATGGACTGTCGATGATTTCTCCCCATTGGTTTCGTACTTTTGACAAACAAATTGAGAGACGTGGTCCAACGAAGCACGAGCCTGCAGAAGGAAAACTGCGTCTACTTTGGCACTAATGCACACGTCTTCCAACAGACGAAGAAATCTTCAGGCCCATGGAAGTTGCAGAGGAATCTTCCCCGTCTTTCCTTCTATAAATGCATGTAACTCACGCCGGCCCAAAATTTCAAGCAGTTTCCTTCTTTCTCTTCTTTCTTCCAACCTTAATTTCTTCTTACCATATGCCGCTTCTGAAGCCATGGGAGTTGCAGACGCTCTTCGAGAGGTTCGACAGCAACCGCGACGGCCGGATCGACCTCGACGAGCTGCGGTCGATGCTGCGGCTGGTGGGGATCGACCCGGGGCGCCGGGAATTGGAGAAGGTCCTCGGCGTCGTGAGCCTCGACCTCGAGAACTTTGCGGCGATGTGTGAGGATGCAGCCGGCACCGCAAATCAAGAGGGAGGCAGCGACAACGGTGACGACGGCGAGAGGGAGCTGATGGAAGCGTTTAAGGTGTTCGACGAGGATGGGGATGGGTTCATATCGAGCAAGGAGCTTGGGAGGGTGCTGGTGAAGTTGGGGCTGTGGAAGGAAGAGGATGGGGATTGCATGGAGATGATCTCCAAGTTTGATTCCAATGCAGATGGACGGCTGGATTTTCCGGAGTTCAAGGACATGATGCATAGATCCTTGTGAATATTCTGATTGCTTGTTGTAAATACATTTGTTTATTATCCATTCATTCTTTCTTTATTCTTTCTTTCAATTCATTGATGAGACACTTTCAGATCCCTGTCTAACTTTTGATGTGTTACTATTGGCCACCTAATATTTGAAAAATTGCGTACTTAAATATTCAAGCAGATAAAATAATTTATAAACACATTGCTGAGCGGACAAAAGCATGTTAATTTTAAAATTTAAAACAAATCATTCTGATTGCCTGTTGTAAACTATTATATACGTTTGTTTATTATTCATTCATTCTTTCATTCATTGATGAGACACTTACAAATCATTGTTTAACTTTTGACGAGTTACTATTGGCCACCTAATATTTGAAAAATTGGGTACTTATTTTTCAAGCAGATAAAATAATTTATAAACACATTACTGAGCGGACAAAAACATGTTAATTTTACTTTATAAACTTCTCTCTCTCCCACTATTTTGTGGATGTTACTCTCATCGCCTGAGTAAACGCTGACTCCACCCCCACTTCGTCCTCCCAAGGTGTAGGGCTATTTTGCTGAAGCTTTCCCCTTTCACTCCACCCCCACTTCGTCCTCCCAAGGTGTAGGGCTATTTTATAGTGTCTGACCGATAAAATGGTTGTTCTGCTCGAGTAACAAACCATTTGTTTAACTAAATAACTAAATCAAATAAATAGACCCGGGATTTCGGCCTGAGTTTTACTCATGTATGGTTTGGGGGCCAAGCCACGATTGCAAAAACCGGAGAAAATCGGGAACTGTCGGTTACCTTTTGAATCAAAGTAAAGATGAGCTTCGAGAAACTAATATAAAGTAGTGCAGGTTAAACTACCGCCTCTCATACATCATCGACTGGTTCCCATAGAGGCCAACGATACACAGTAACTCCCCCTCAAACACAGCTTGAGGAAAGTTCATAAGAAAGGTGGGGCTTCAAAGAAGTCTCAAAGATGTACATTTGTTCATAGTTTGCCTGCTCGATAAAGTTTAGGGTTTAGGTTGCTCAATTAGAGGAAGGGTATTGGAACCTCACTCTTTTTACAACACATAAAGTTAATGCTACTGCTACCAAAATTTGAAAGAGCAACTGATTGCCTATTAGATCCGGCATTTGCCAGAATCCCCTTAGGGTTCTCTCTCTCTCAGTTTTGTCAATCAAGGTGGTGCACACAGCAAATATGCATCATATAAAAAAAAGTTATAGTATCCTGGAAATTTTTCAAAAGGAAACAATTTTTTACTATTTGTAACTTTTTTATGACCCTTTTGTCCATAGGGCTCTTCATTTTAATGATAAAAGCTATTGCGGTCATTACACCTTCTAATGCATAATTTTTGTTTACACCTAGCAGTGTGCATAACCAGCTTCATAAAAAAAAAGTAGTGGGAAATTATGGAGAAATAAACCTAAAAAATCTGCATTGCAAACGCTACAAAGTGTTCTCTTTTTTATAGAAAATAGTTTTTTGTATATATATTAATGGTTTCCATCTGGCAAATTGTTTTATGATCTTAGACCGTCATTTGTAATTCTTCAAATGTTAGATTAATTTTTGTAAATAAATCAAAAGCTTAGTAGTTTTTTTGTAATTCTTCTTCATTTATGTATTAGAAAACCGAGTCCTTGTAGGTTTCATGGCCTTATTGACTTTTGGTTCCAAACGATATGTTTTGACTTCATAAGATGTAGACTTTGGATTCGGTTTTATCGAATTATCGAATTGTAACATGTGTACAAATTCCATTTCTAGTTTTTTAGCTTACTTTTTAACAAACCGAATCCAGATCTACTTAATATAAGATCCGTATTTATATGTAACCGGGTAGAATCTTTATCGGATCCTAGTCAGGTTGTTGGGTTTGAAATTACATTTAATGATGATTCTTTGAGAGAGAGTGAGTAAATAGTAACTTTGCGTCACCATTCGGGTTGAGAAAAAATAACAAAAAAAAAAAGAAAAAGAGGGTAGACATTTTTGTTATATAATATTAGTTTCCACATTTTTTTCTTGTTTTTAACACAATAATTTATAACGATGAATCAAATGGCTCTCATAAATGAGCTTGATGATGCACAGTTACTATTTACTCACTCTCTGGCCAGCAACATTGCCCAATGAATAGGTATATGCGTGTGCATGTCTCAGTTTGCTCATTGCCAAGTTATTGAATGGGTCGGATCTGGGTCAAATAAAGCTGCTATAACTGGATCCAACGAGAATATTAGATCAACTAACTAAATTGGATCTGAATCTAGGTACTGATCCAGCTCGAACATTATTGGGGGAGTAACGATTTTTTTTCCATATGTGGTTTGGTGAAGTAGTTAGAGTTCAATTCCCAGTGTCGCCACCCTCCCATCCACAAGCCTAAGCAAGCATATAGCGTGGCTGGTGCCCTTCGAAAATATCATTGCAGTGAAACTAAACGCGGTTTTAGTCACATGTGATGCCCAGATCAGACGTTGACCGATTCAAAATGGCCGTCAACTAAAAAATCCTGGCTTCGCCGGTGTTCATATCCCGGGTTCAGTTTCCTCTAATTAGAAGCCAAATACTAGCATTAAACCAGGTCAGTCATCGAGTCACCAACATGTTTGACCTTTCAGCGCGACTCGGTAGCTTCTGGTTCCCTTCCTTTGAACCCTTCATCCTTGGCTCCTGATCATGTTGGACCTGACTTTTTGAGGCCCTGATCTAGACGTTCTGGATTAGCCAGTGGGCTGACTCGGTCCATTCCAAATTGGCTGGCTTAAATCAGAAGCCTTGAAAAATAAATGTGTAGCAGTGGCGGAAACAAGAATCTTTCAAGGGAGAGGGGAGGGGCATTTATATAGTTTTCAAAATATATATGAGGGCCAAATTAAAATTCTCCAAAAAATTAATAGTAAAATTTTGATTTTCAAACAACTGTGAGAAAAGCTGGAACCCACACAACCTGAAGCTGGTCATGTGCACATGGGTATATAATGACCAAAATACTTTTGATTAAATTAAAAAAAAAGCCTTTTATAAGGGAAAAAAATATGAAAACTGTTAAAAGTCCAAAAATTATAAATTTTTATAAAACAAATAAAACGTCTCAAACCCCGCTTCTCTTTTCTTTTCTTCAATGTATATTTATTGCCTGGACCTGGCTCCGTCCCTGTATCCGCGATACAACATCATTTTTTTTCACACCATGTCGGCCTAAGAAAAGACTTGACAATTCAAATTAATTATTTAATAATATATCAGTCTCTATTGAACGGTATGGGCTGATTCGGCCTCAGAACAACCGGTTCTTTGAGAAGGCCATATTGTGTTGGTTCATATTGTCTATTTCTGTATCGGATCTACATATAATGGTATCCAGCTTGGAGACTAATAAGAAAACAGGAGCACAGGGGTCTTGGCTCCTTAAAAATAAAAAATAAAAAATTACATGTAAATTTTAAAAAAAAATTATTTATTATAAATAAAAATGTTGAAATATTATATTTGGATCATTGTTGAAATTTTGAAATTATAATTTAACACCTTCATAAAAAATTATCGACTTAGCCCCATAAAAAAGGTGAAAACGAGTCTGGTTTTTTTTAACAGGAAGGAGGCTATGCAAAGACGCTTGGATCTCCAAAATTTATGAATACCAATGCCAAAGTCGGGGTGGGGTGAACTAGTAGTGTTGGATGAATGAAAGAGAAGAATATTTACTCCAATGGCTGAAAAGAAAAAGAGCTTGTCGCTAGGCAGTGGCGGAGCCACATATAGGCTAGTGTGGGCAGTTGCCCACACTAGCTTCTCAATTTTTTTAATATTAAAATAGTTTAATGTCTATTTTGTTATATAATTATTATGAAGACACGTAAATCAATGCCAATCTAAAAAAATGTTTTTTGGCTCTGCCACTGCGCGGAGGCAGTGAAAAGTATATATAGTGACAAAAAATCCTTCCTTTTCAACAAAAACGTGCTCAAATTATTAAAAACAATGAAAACGAAAAAAAAACGTCTTTTCCTTGCTTTTTGTAAACGACAGCAAAATGAAGTCTTTCATTCTTTTCTCGTTTTATTGTATTTTCCGATTATTTTTATGTTACTTTTGCTTTAAAGTTTAAAATTAACTTTTCTTAAATTACTCATCTTCATTCATTTATGTTACTTTTACTTTTTTTTCATTTACTTTACTCTTTCCTAATTTGTAAAATTTTCTTTTCTAAACAAGTTGCCGGACTGTTTTGAGATTTTCAGCTTCACTACAAGAACTATATGTGAAAAACCTCACCGTCTAAAAACTCGTTAACAATATTTGTGACTACTAGAAAGTATAGAGCACTGGACAACCTACCTTCAGGACAACCTACCTTTATGTGATATCTTGTTTATGCATTTTGTTTGATATGGGCTTCTTTTGTTATTTTAGTTATTTGCTTTCTTCTCATTAGATTTGAGTATATGTCTTGCTTACATCATGATTTTTGTGTAACTAACTTGAATTTATTTGGGAGAAACATTACATATATTCATGTACAAATCATTTGTATAACATCCTAAAAACCCACCATAATGTTTTTCTGATTTATTGCAAACTCATTTGCATACCAAACAAATTTATTCAATAAAGTTCATTTTTCTTGAATCTAATTGTGTTTACCTTTCCAAGAATAGTGCGTTCATTTTCTGCTTGTTTTAATAAGAACATATTTAAAATTGTTAAATTTACAGTAATTTTGCTTACCACTTAATATCTTCAAAAAATATTGTTATCAAAAAGCATGAAATCAAATCCTAATATTGATCTCTTCATCAATTCTCGACAATCTCTAAATTCTGGTCAGAAAGTTAGAAAATGAAAAACTATTTTTCGTTCTACAGATGGTCATAACACACATGGACCAACAATTTCATGCAACTGTTTATCCAGTTGATTCCCGGGACTGAGCACCCATCAGTCTCCACCCCAAGCTATTGCACCAACCCAACCCTCTTGGACATGCGAACAAAATCCCGGATCTATTGCTTTATGCATAGAAGCCCGTTTTAAGAATGTGCGTGGTTAGAGAGGGATGAGAAGCTCCCGTTTCACTTCATGGAGAGAACATAGGCATGATATAAGAAAGCTCAAAAAAAAAAAAGAAATAAAAGATAAATTTTGATTAAATTAGGTGGACGGTTCGAGTTAGAAGCGTAAGTTACAAAGATGAGATGAAATACGTGGGAACAGAGAACGCCATCCATCACAGCATCGCTTTCTCTCTCTTTATTCAGTTGGGAAGAGTAAGAGAATTTGAGGGAACTGCACAACTATGGACATCAGCCCCCTTTTTCATTTTAATTTGCTGTTCTAATTTGGACACCAAGAAGAAGAAGAAGAAGAAGACTCTGAAAAATATTACATCAAAATAAATTATGAAGTTTCTAGAAAAGAACCCACAACGCCTACCCAGTAATCATCCCCTCACTGACGTTCAGTTACAAATGTCAGTAAAACTAATCTGTACTGACATTATTATTTTTCCACGCGTCAGTAAATACGTTTTTCTTTTGGTTAGATGTGAAGCGTGGAAAATGGGTCCAAGTTAGAAAAGCAAACTAATACAGAAAAGGAGGCTGACATCCATAGTTGTGCAGTTTTCTCGAATTCTTTTTACTCTTCCCAACTAAATAAAGAGACAGAAAGCGATGTAGTTATGGGTGGTGTTCTTTGTTCTCATTTTATCTCATTTTAGTAACTTGCGTTTCTAACTCAAACCGTCCTTCTAATTTAATCAAAGTATACCCTTTATTTCTTGTGCATTCTTATATCATGACCATGTCATTCTCTCGATGGAGTGAAGAGAAAGCCTGTCAGCCATTTCTCCAACCACACACATTCTTAAATAGTGGCAGAGTCAACCATGGGTAGGAATGTTGACAGATCTGATTGGGGTCAGATGTACCCTTAATGTCATTTACCTTTTTGGATATTCATATATTCTGATTCGAATGTGAATAAAGAAAAGTCATTTTCCATCCAAATCTGATTTTTATATTCATATTTAAATCCAAATCCGAATTTTGAACTGCATTTGGCAGTTACCAAAATATAAGAACATTAAATATAGGATATTTGTTTAAAAGTAAATCCGATTTGAATCTGTATATGAATCCAATTAGATGTTTAGATATACTCAAATCCAAATCCGATTGGATGTCATTTCTTAAATCTGAATCCAATCCGATTGCTTAATCAGACATTTTTTCCGTATCCGATCAGATCACATATCTTGACATCCCTAACGGTGGGCTACTGTGGGTGATTAACTCACACCAGTCTACAGAAATTGCATTATTTATGCATTAAGATTCGTCACCGACCTTTATATATTCATTGCTAACACTATTGTCTAAGTCTGGCATACATCGGCAATAATATATTCAGCTATGTTCAGCACGCGTTGGTGAAACTAATCTATACCAACATGTGCACCGGAAATATCAATGATAGTTTTCACTGACATCCATAGTAACCATCAGTAAAAGTTTTTATCGAGGCAACATTTTTACCCATATTTTTAAGCTATGCTTATTTTTTGTAGTGTTAGAACAAGTTTTGTTCAGCTGGACAATTTCATTTTTATTCGAACCAATTCATTCTCAAATTGTTGGCTTGTGTACTTCAAGTCAAATATAGGCCATGCGAACATCTTACATTTCAATTAAGATCTATTATAAAATGGAAAGACTTGGGGTTGCGATGAAGTCATGAAGCCATGCAAGGTAGATTGGATGAAGCCATGAGTGGTTATTCCATCAACTCTACTATCTCAAATAATTAGTCGGCATTTGATGTCAACATTTAGTATGAAACGTAAAAATTTTCATCCTCTTTATCGAAAACATCAAGTGATGAGTTTTTTTACTTATGCATATAACTTTCAATTTTGAATCAATTGCAAACACTTTTTGCACGACATCTTCAATTTTACACCAGTGGTAGAGCCTGAAATTTTTTGGTTGAGGAGCTTGTAATCACCTCAAAATTTTTAAAGATTCTATATTTAGCATTTCTCAAATATTTTGTGATAACTTTATAAAAACCTTGAAGGATTTTTGGCTTCAAACACTTTAATTTTTCTTAATTATAGTCAATTTCTTTTTTTATTTGACTATCAATGATATTTGATACTTATTCTTCATACTATAGACACAAAGCCCAATCAAAATTTAGACTTAGGGCTTGTTTAGTAGGAAATTTAGACTTAGGGCATGTTTGGTAGGAGGAAAAGAGAGGGATTGAGCAATCCCTCCTTTGTTTGGTTGGCTAATTAGAAAGGAGGGAAAGAGGCAAAAGGTGTTTGGCTGCAACGGGAGGGAATGAGAGGGAAAGGAAAGGGAGGGATTGTTTAGTGTAAATCATTTTCCTCTCAAATCGAACGGATTAAAAATGAAAGGAAAAGAAAGTAAGTGGAAGAGTTTTTTATTCCTACACTACCCCTCCTTTTCTTTCCCTCCTTTCTAAATCCATGTGCAATTTAGTCTTTTTTTTCCATTCCATTCTTTTTCCTTCCCTTTCTATCCAAACAAACTTTTTAATCAACTCTTTCCATTTCTTTCCATTCCATTCCTTTCCCTTCCCTTCCCTTTCCCTTTCCTTCCCATTCCTTCCCTTTCCATCCCTTCCTTTCCCTCCAACCAAACAAAGCGTTATTCTATAATTCAAACTCAGATCCGGTTCAAAAACTCATATTGAAGCCTAAAACAAATCCTAAGATATAAATTTAGGTCAAAATCCTAGCCCTAGATCCAAATCTAGATTCAAAGCGCAGCCCTAGATCCAAATCTAGAACCAAACATTAGCCCTACATACGAAATAGATCCCCAGATTCAAACCACATACAAAATGGATCCATATCCAAATCCAATTTCTAAAACTGGGTCCACAACAAAACTAGATATAGACCCTAATCCAAATATCAATTTTGGACTCATTTGTTCCCAATTTGTGCCTTCATATCAATTCAGACCCGAACGGAACTCAAGGTCCAAAGTCTAGATCCATATCCTTATTCAGTTCCAAATTACTTATCTCGATCCAAATTTAGATCCAAAGAGAGGTTTATAACTTATTCCAGATTTAAATATGAGATTCAGGACCAAATATGAGTTTTGGATCAAAATGTGAGATCGAAATCCAAATATATTATTTTTGATCCATTTTAAGCTTTTGATCCAGATCCAGCCTCAAATCTGAGCGCTAGATCTATTTTCAGATTCGAATACAAGTCACAGATCATTCTCAGTTCAAGTATCGAGATATTATGATCATTTTCCAAATACCAATCATTTCTAGGTCAAGATTCTAAAAATACCCTTGATTTTCAGCATCATTTGTCATTCATTGAATGCCCTCAGTTTTCTTGAAATAATCCTTTCATCTAAAAGAAAGGAGCACAATGCCCTTGAGTCTTCTTCCTCTATAAAAACCTCCTCATTTCTCTCATTTAACATGGGAAATCAAGCATCTTTTCAAGCCTTTAAATTAACCTACTCCTCTTTTAATTTCTCATCTTTATTTGTCTTTTTTGTTCCTCTTCTCATTTCTCTCTCATTTAATTCTTTCTCTTTCAAATATCTATCTTGTTTTTTTCTCCCTCTTTTATCTTTATTTCTCTCTATGCATTTTCATTCTTCTCTTTCTCTCTTTTAATTTTTCTCTACACCTATTTTTGCTCTCTATCTTTTCATTTATCTATCTAATTCTATATTTTGTGGCTTGATTTTATGTGGATGGGTATTACATTCTGAAGATTCGGGGTAGGTCATTTTTTTATTTTCATCATTTTGTCATTTTTTTATTTTCATCATTTTGAAGTTGAGACATGTCCAACCTGGGAAACACCCA
The DNA here is from genome assembly GCF_008831285.2 of Nymphaea colorata. Taxonomy (NCBI): domain Eukaryota; kingdom Viridiplantae; phylum Streptophyta; class Magnoliopsida; order Nymphaeales; family Nymphaeaceae; genus Nymphaea; species Nymphaea colorata. The sequence continues at coordinate 6,503,554 of NC_045138.2, read as the reverse complement.
AACACCATTGATATACATGTTAATTTGCATTGAGCATGTCATTTTCGATTTTCAAATTGCAAATCATTCTTTATATTTTTCTTAATCATTTTTCTAGCCTTTCATTAGCCCACCTATATTTTCCATACACCCTTGGGTGACTCGCTAGATGAACCATTATCAATTTGTATCAAGAGTTTCCTTTTTGTTGCTCCATAAATATATGTTGTAGTAGGGAGCGTTTATTTTTATTAGGAATATAAAATTATGTAATCATGCATACACAATCACTTATGAGAATCATGAAGCACTTCTCTAAAAAGCCTAAGTAAGACAAAGTCAAGCCCTAATAAGGTGTTAATCGAATTAAGGCAAAATCTTGAAATTTATTTACGATTGAAGGGAAAACACTTTAGAAATTATAATAATTTCTTGGTTCAAATTTCAAATCTTTATGCTTTTAAACATATTATTTTCATATTTGCAATATTCCAAAATCGCTCTCTTTAGCCATATGATGAAAAAGAACTATGGTCATCATCCACCTATTTTGATATCTTATTTTCAAACAAAACTTGTTCTTACAAAGCATGACAAGTGCAAACCATATTTTGCAAAATAAGTAATTTACAAGTATGTTCCTAACAATATTTCCTTAAACAAATTGAAAACTTCGATTTTCAAAACTATCTTCAAATACAAGTTATTTTCTTGTTGAGTTCTAATAACAATATTTGAAGAACTCAAATGATCTTACAAGTGTCTTTTCTAAACAATTTGTTTCTTATACTATTTGGCTATTCCAACAACTCAATCTCAAGTTTCTAAAGTTACTAATTGTTAAGGGTTTGTTAACTCTTAAAATCATAGTTCCAGACCTGAGGGCACTTTTTTCCTAAAACCAAATCATATCTAATCATTTGAAAAATTTGTCTCAATATATTTCGATTTAGCACACTTGCATACGAAATAACACTTCAAATATCGGAATGTGCAAAGTAAGAGGTTAGTTCTTGATCGGTTACCCCTAATAAAGGCATTGAGAATGGCTGGACCTCGTACGACAAGTGAGTTATTTCTCTCTCATTTTGAAAATACTTTTTTTTTTGAAGCACTACAAAGACCAAAATATATTTTTGAGGATGCAAACAAATCACTATTTCACAAATTATCATTTTTTAAAGGGCTCAAGCATATATAAGTGAGCAAATGGTGGAGAACATCCATATGAAATAAAAGAAGCTTGTGGGGGATGTTGTACCCAACTACCCATGCCAGCCTACTTGTAGATTGACTATTGTTTTAGATCTAAGTTTTTTTAGACATTGATAGATCTGAGGGCCCATTCTCAACTCTACTATCTCAAATAAAGAGCAAGTTTCACTTAAAATTTTTAAATACTAAGGCTTGCACTTTGGAAAGTACATTTTCTAGTATTAAATTTAAATGGCATATTCCGATATGAATATTTGTATTAAACCTAAAATTTCCATTCTTGTTAGTACATCAAGAGACGAGTTTTTTTTGAATCAATTGCAAGTAATTCTCGCACTATATCGACCATTTTATATTCATGTTTTTAGATTATGATAAATATAAAGAATCTTTCCACCAATCCTACCCTTAAAAATAAAGCACAATTTTAAATTAGAAAAGTTAAAATACTAAGGCTCACAGTCTGGAAAGTACAATTGATAGAATTAAATTTAGGTGGCATCTAATGTTAACATTAATACTAGATATAAAATTCCCATCTTAGTTATTAAATATATCAAGAGACAGTTTGTTTACTTGTACATATTACCAAGCAAAGGCGGAGCTAGAAATTTTTTTGTTGCGGGAGACAAACTATAGTTTCAAAATTCTAACAGAGACAAAAATATAATTTTTTAATTTTTTATATATTTTAAACTAAAATTTATAAGTATTTTTTTTTTTTAAATCTGAGGGGAGGGGGACACTGCCAGTCGCCCTTGGATATAAGGACTCCTTTCACCAACTTTATTTTTTCCAATAATGCACAAGCCTAAGTTAGGAAAACTTAGATACAAATACTTGAACTTTGGAATGTCAAGTCGGAAGTGATAAATGACAATGTCAGCAATAATAATATTTAGGACTAAAATGGCCATCTTTATCCTCACTACATTGAGACCTGAGCTTTCTTACTTAATAGTACTATAGTATGCCTAGAATGTTATTTTCAGGTACCTTTCTTGCTCACAAATATTTTTCTTTAAATTTGAGTGTTGAAGGACAAATCTTTGTGTCCTGTTGAGCTTGCTAAGGGTGACCTCAAGTTTTATGTTTCACATACCTGTGAATGTATGGAAGATGACGATGCACTTCGATTTTTTTTTTTCTCGAAGAAGTTTATGTTATGTCATATCTGGTTTATGCCTTTTGTTTGATATGTGCTTCTTTTTTGTGATTTTAGTTATTTACTTTCTTGGCATTAGATTTGAGTATATATCTTGCTCACATCATGATTTTTTTGTAATGAACATGAATTTATTTGAAAGAAACATTACATATATTTATGTACAAATCAATTGTATAACATCCAGAAACCCACCATAATGTTTTTCTCATTTATTGCAAACTCATTTGCATTTCAAACAAATTTATTCAGTTGAGAAGGTGCATATCTTCGTATAACTGGGAAAGAATCTCTAAAGAAAAGAACCTCTAAAGATGAAATCATTGCTTGAGCATTACTTAAATAAACAAATGGTCGCATTTTTTATGATTCAAGTTTGGCGTGTAAGTTACTTCTTGCCTTTCAGAAGCTGCTGTTTCTCCACTAAATCTCCAATACATGGCATCAAAGTATGTGCATCGATATTATGTGGAGGGCCATCCACAATTCACAAGAGTGGAAGGTTACGATGGACATGATCTCATCCGCCCCAGGAAACGGAGAATTCTAACGTTAGGTGATAATAAGCTTTTATTAGTATGAAATGCATCTTAGTGGGATGTTACTATAAATATGTATGTGTTTTTTTAACAATAAGGCCCCTATAGATTCTGGTCACCACTTGGTCATGAGGGATTGGATGACCCTCTTGCATTAATACTTTGCCAACAGCAAAGTCAGAAGCATCAGTGTGGCCCTCAAAAAGGCTTCAAGTGGTCGGACAAGTTAAGCACAGGTTCTCTCACAAGAGTTCCCTTCAATCCTTCAAAAGCATCCTGAGTAGACTACGTCCAAGCCCAGGCCGTGTTCTTCTTGAGCAAGTCAGTGAGGGGTACAACAATCAAAGGATACCCTCAATGAACCCTTTGTAGTAGTTGGTCGCAGCCACGCCACTAAGACAAAGTGGCGACCAGAATCTATGGGCGCCTCGTTGTTAAAAAAACCCATACATATCTATAGTAATATCCCACTAAGATGCATTTTATACTAATAAAAGTTTATTATCACCTAACGTTAGAATTCCCAGTTTTGTGGGGCGGATGAGATCATATCCATCGTAACCTTTCACTCATGTGAATAGTGGATGGCCCTCTCATAATATCGATGCACATACTTTGATGCAATGGCGGAGCCACTTTGTGGCTGGATTGGGCAATTGCCCACATCAGACCATTAAATTTACATTATTTATATATACAAATATCATTAATTTTTAACTTTTTACATATAAGTGCCCCTAACAAGAAATTTCTGGCTTTGATGCCATGTATTGGAGATTTAGTAGAGGAAAAGCAGCTTCAGAAAGGCAAGGAATAACTTACACGCCAAACCTGAATCATAAAAAATGCGACCATTTGTTTATTCAAGTAATGCTCAAGCAATGATTTTATCTTTAGAGGTTCTTTTCTTTAGAGATTCTTTCGCAGTTATACGAAGATATGCACTTTCTTTATAGAAACGTAAGTTACTAAAATGAGATGAAATACGTGAGAACGGAGAACGCCATCCATAACGACATCACTTTCTCTCGCGTTATTCAGTTGGGAAGAGTAAGAGAATTTGAAAAAACTGCACAACTATGGATGTCAACCCCCTTTTCCATTTTAATTTGCTGTTCTAATTTGGACACCAAGAACAACAACAAGAAGAAACTCAGAAAAATGTACATCAAAATATATTATGAAGTTTATAGAAAAGAACCCACAACGCCTGGTCAGTAATCATCCCCTCACTGACGTTAAGACATAGAGGTCAGTAAAAATGAATATTTCCTGACAAGATTTGTTTTTTTCCACGCGTCAATAAATACCTTTTTCTTTTGGTGAGAAGTGAAGCGTGGAAAATGGGTCCAAGTTAGAAAAGCAAATTAATACAAAAAAGGAGGCTGACATCCATAGTTGTGCAGTTTTCTCATATTTTCTTACTCTTCCCAACTAAATAAAGCGAAAGAAAGCGATGTAGTTATGGGTGGTGTTATTTGTTCTCATTTTATCTCATTTTAGTAACTTGCATTTCCAACTCAAACCGTCCTTCTAATTTAAACAAAGTGTACAATTTCTTGTGCATCCATATTTCATGTCTATGTTATTCTCTCGATGGAGTGAAGTGGATGCCTCTCGGACCTTTCTCCAACCACACACATTCTTAAAATGTGCTCCTATGTACGGTAGCATAGTCAACCATGGGTTAACAGATCAGATTCAGATTAGATATATCCTTAACCATATTTATCTTTTTGGACATTCACATATTCATATTCGAATACTAATAAAGAAAAGTCATTGCCTATCCGAATCCGATTTTTAGATTCATATCTGAATCCAAATCTGAATTTTGAACCAAATTTTACTGATTATCAAAATATAAGAACATTAAATATAGGATATTGTCTAAAAGTAAATCCAATCCGAATCTGTATCCGAATCCAATCAGATATTTAGATATATTCGAATCCGAATCCAATTGGATGTCATTTCTTAAATCTGAATGCAATCAGATTTTTTAATCAGATATTTTTTTCCATATCCAATTTTTTTGAATCAGTTCGGTCGGATATCCAATTCAGATCAGATATATTGACATCCCTAATGGTGTGCTACTGTGGGTGATTAACTTGCACCAGCCTACAAAAATTGCTTTATTTACACATTAATATTGTAGTCATTTTATTTATTCTTAATTGAGGGCTCCTTCAAGTTTAAAATATATACAATTGATGCTTCTTCAGTCACAAATTCCTCGCTCCACAACTTCCTATATATGAAGCAAGAAATCAACAGCTTCCTGTCACAATTATTGCGTAAACTTACGAATGACAATGCTATTTAAGCAGCAAGAACATAACATTCTCAATGAAATGAAAGGTTGTTGAGGGATAGGGTCCTTACCACTAATTTATTGCAACAAAATATTTATGTAAAGATGCAAAGGACAGCTGGAGGATTAACTAGAGCTGATTGTACTGCTGCTTAGACTGAGTTTGAGAATTGCATTTAGAGTTTGTAGTAGTTTAGGGTGAGCGGAGTTTGGCTTGCCGCTTGAAGAAGGTCAAAGCCTCCACCCAAGCCCTCATCCCTGCTGAGGAAGATATAGAGCAAAGCAGAAAGTTAGATCTCATAGATCGGCAGAGGTTATGTTTGCCATCGGATGAGGGTGGTATGGTAGGCCTTTTAGATTTGATGATGTTCAATAAGGCTTAATTGATATTTTTGGCCTTCAAAGTTTATATTGGGACCTCATCTAGTTATTGTTTGTTAAAATGAAGTATATGAAACTTAAATAGTCTTTGGACTGTGCAGGGAAAATTTCATAATGGTTGGGCCTGGAAAGGAATTATCCGGGCATGGTCTAAAACTACTAAGCTTGTTATGTAAGCCATGCTGGTGCACTAAATTTCATGCACTAGTATGGTTAAAGATGAAAATGCCCCCATTTAAATTAAAAAAATAAAATTTTTGTAAGGATAAAAGTGGAAGACTTAAAAGTACATTTTTTTTTTCAATAATTTCAAAATATGTTCCTTTTTTTTCTTTTGGCATATGTATGTTGCATGCACCAAGGGGCGGATGCAACTCTGTCTCCTAAAATTAAACACTTGGTATTGTGGAGGGGGGGGGGGGGGTAATGGTATCTCTGCGGTTTTTGGAATGGTAAACTGGGGATGGAGGATTATATCCAGTCTGGTCTGAGGAGCAGATTGTTGTTCGTATAAAAAATGGAGGAATTGTTGTGTTTCTCATATGATGGGTGAGTTAGCTAATGAAGCATTGGTTAGTCTACAATCAACACATGTAGGTAGAAGACTTTTTCATCTTTAACAGATGATTCTCTCATGTGGGGAGATATGAGGTCAAGAAGTTGAAGAAGGACATTTATCATTTAATTCGGCCATGATCCTGTAATCTTCCAAGTTTAGCAGCCATTTGGGATAATGGCACTATACCCAGAGCTAATTAGAGTCTTTATCTAGTTCTGAAAGAAATAATTCTTAGTTCTGAAAGAAATAATTCTTACATTGTATAGGTTGAAAAAATATGAATTTTTTTTATAGCTTCAATAGGTGTCCATTATGCCTTATTAAGGAGGATGCGATCTCATTTGTTTGTGGACAGCAAATTTGCTAAACATTTATGGAATCACTAGAAGAAAGACTTTGTTATAAATGTTTTCCCCAAAAAGAATGCATAAGAAGACAATAACCAGCCAAAAACAACTGTGAATGCTGGCACAAACACTTTCAAACTTCAAGCATGATATATCCAATAATTATGCAGATATGGCACCCTTTAGCATCAATAAAACAATCCAAACAAGCCGATTTCATAAGAGGGATTGCACAAGACTGATGAAAAACGGAATCACTCGGCTGTGAGTACAAAATCATGTTTTCAAACACCAATATTGCAGAAATATACATCAAGATATATGCTAGACAATGCAGAAAATAAGCGACACCAATTTACGTGAAAAAACCCCCAATAATGGGGTAAAAACCCATGGGCAAGAGAGATTTTCTATATATCAAAAGAGAAGCAAAATACACCAGCAACAATATCCCTATTGTTTTAAGAAAAACAGTGAACTCAAGAGAACAATAACACTTTCTTATACGAATGAAAGAAAGAGCCCCAAAGAAACAAAAAAGAAATCACCCAATGAAGGCTCCATTCATTTTCTCTTTCTTCTTTGTCTTTCCTCTCTCTTATTGGCGTTCCGATCAACCCACGCAACCTTGCTGTGATTTCTCATTCTTCTCTTCCTTGCCTTTCTCTTCTGATTCTCCTTGCTGTGTGTAGCCACAAGAGTTCTCTTCTTTTCTTCTTTCCCCAAAAGAAAACCACGAGAGAGAGAGAGAGGGACGTGAGAGAGATGGGGCACCATCGGGTGCCCTCCCCTTTTCCTCTGCCCATTCATTTAAGTAACGGGTCGGGTTAGGTCCTCACTTGAGGGTGGACCCAACTTAACAAACTCCCCCTCTAGCTTCAAGAGAGGGATCATACCAGCAAAATGAACAAAATTAATACATTGCCTTAAAGGCCCTAATCCCAACTAGGTCTCTACACTTGTAATGCTTCTCTTTAGGTAGAGAGATCGGTAGGATTCTTCTTTGCATGTATCTTCTCTAACTAAATCAATTTTTGCTCAAGCACATCACAAATCCATTGATATTTGACATCAATTCATCAGATATGATGGAACCACTTGCCCACACGTTCATCTTTCAACCTTTTTCAATGATTGCTATAAAATTTGTACAAATAATAGAGTTTTGTTTCGATATTTTCCAAGAAGTCTTGAAGGCATTGCTGCACAATGGTACAAAGAAAATGTCAATCCAATCGAGCTGAAGGAGTTTGACAAATTGATTAACATGTTTGTTGCAAGATTTGAACAAAATGCTCCCATGGCTTCAACACTCAGTACCATTTGCAGTCTTCATTAGAAACAGGGAGAAAAGACTCGAGAATTCATCAAAAAATGGAGAATTCAATGCAATAAGATGAAGGAGCCCATTTCTGAGACACAAGCCTTGTCACTCATTAGGAAAAATCTTGCCCAACCCTTGAAAAGTTTCATCTGCAACGCCCCAATCAAAACCATTTCTGAGACACAACTCGATAGAAAAAGGGATTGAGGAAGGAGATTTTGATGGAATTATTGCTCCTAAGTACAAAGAAGATGGAAAGAAAGGAGGAAGGACAAAGCTGCCTGGACACTTCATAGCCAATGCTGGCATTAGAAAGAACCATGGCAATAACTACAAGCATGACAAGGAAGTCAGTTTCAAGAAGAACACATAGTTTCTCAAAGGCGACGATGAAAGGAAAAACAAACAACCAGGTTGGAGCTACGATAGGAAATTCACTCATCTCAGCCAGTCTCGGGAGAAGATCCTGAAATACCTTCTCACCAAAGGAACTATCGTCTTGCCAAAAGTATCAGAGCCACCGAAAATGATGGGAGGAAATAAAGAAAAACTGTGCAAGTTTCATTGTGCCCCTGGTCATGATACTGAGGATTGTTTTGTCCTCAAAAATATTATTCAAGACTTCATCAACAAAGATCTCAAGATTTGTGATGATAGCACCGCTGAAATACTAAGGAATCCATTCCCTGACCATGGAAAGGCGGCAGTGGCCATGATCACTACAAGCACTCCACTTCCATACCATCCACAAGAGCACATTCGACCTTATATTGGGAGTAGTTCACACAAAGTCATGGTGGTAGACCAAGGTTAGGAACCTCTGGATTTCATTGCTATGATGAATGGCATGATAGAAAAGTTGCCCAAGAAACTTCCCATGATTCTGAAGACTTTTATCTTACAAGGGGACGAATCATCAGATGACTCCCCAAATGAAGATCCATGCTATTAGGACGTTCTCCCCTTGGAAGAGCGTATGGATGAGGGAGACTCGGTTCAAGCTTCTAAAAATCAGTCAATTAAGACCTCTCAAAATGGGGATATTTCCATGAAGATGCTCTTTACATCGTTGTTCAGGTCAATGGGATGACGGTGCCACATGTTTTGATTGATGGAGGAAGTGGTCTGAATATTTGTCTTGATCTCACGGCTAAAACATTGAGGTTTTGTGAAAACAAATATCGCTCAAATGATATCAAGATCTATGGATATGATGACCGAAGCATGAACAGCAAAGGTACTCTCGATATGAACGTGACCATCGAAAATACTAGTCATCACATTATGTTCCATGTGGTAGATGTGCCACCATCATATAACTTACTTTTAGGACGACCCTGGGTCCACCAAATACGAAGAGTCCTATCCACTCTTCATCAATACCTCAAATGGAATTTTGGCACATTAGTCATCACCATACGTGCTTAGGATCCAACCGAAAGGCTAGTGCAACCAATGCTCCCTAGGAAAATTGATCCAGTGAATGTACCCATCATAAGAACAACAAATGACAGACTTTTAGAAGAATGGATGCAGAACATAAAGATAGGCAAATCATTTGAAAGTGCCCATATTATTTTGAGCAATCATGCAAGTTACCAAGAACATCATTTATGTGTTCATTTCACGAAAAATCCTAAAGATTTTTAGTTGCTTCTAGAAGGCGGCTACCGTCCATTCACAGGCCTCGGAAAAAAATGAAGATGGCATCTTGCAGCCGATTAGCATCCATTTTCAGATGAACACGAGAGGACTGAGATATCATGAAGGAATTTAAAGAAGATCTTGGGGGCTAATAGTATTCACTTTTGTTTCAAATCCTCCCATGAATTTTGTAATTTTAAACATCTTTTTGTCTGGTCTCATGAGAGGACCCATTTTATGAACTATGAACTTTTTTTTGTATGCAATGCAATTAATCTTTTGTTGTCAATTTTAATTTCGTCCAATTCTTTCCTTTATCATTTTTACAGGATGTCAGAACTCAATATGTCTCAATTTATTCTTTTTCTGCGGAAGTCCCCCAGAAAGCATTTATCGAACAAGTAGTCGGTGAAAGGGATTCTATGACAATACCCGAGTCAGAATTACCAGAATTCACTCAGATTCAGAAACAAGAACATCCCTCATCTGTGGTTAATGATCCAATTGAAGAGATTAATATTAGAACCAGTGAAGATCCTAAAATTCTTCAAATTGGCACCAATTTGTCAGTACATGAGAAGAAAAGATTGGTGGACTTTCTTATAAGTAACCAAAAAGCTTTTGCTTGGACTTATGAAGATATGCCAGGTTTAGACCCCCAGTTGGTCGAACATCGTTTGCTCTTAGATCCTAATTGCAAGCCGATTAAGCAAAAATTGTGCAAAAGCTTGACCCTCGACTAGAAGGCCCTGTAAAAGAAGGATTAGAGGACCTGCTAAAGGCAAAATTCATTCGTGCCATTGATTACACCGTATGGTTGGCGAACATCGTGGTGGTCCCCAAGAAAAATGGCAAAGTTAAGATGTGCATCGACTTTCGAGACTTGAATAAAGCCACACCAAAGGATGATTATCCTCTTCCAAAAATTATTCTGTTGGTAGACAGTACTGCAGGCCGTGCAATGTTTTTTTTCATGGATGGATATTCGGGATATAATCAGATCAAATTAGCAGTCAAAGATCAACCTAAGACCGCTTTTACTACACCTTAGGGCAATTTTTGTTACACGGTAATGCCATTTGGGTTGAAGAATGCTGGAGCAACCTATCAAAGAGCCATGATTGTCATCTTCCATGATCAGATGCATAAAATCATGGATGCGTATATTGATGACATATTGATCAAATCAAAGACGAGAGAAGATCACATTGAAACTCTTGCCCAAGTATTCGAGAGGCTTTTACAGTATAAGCTTCGCTTGAATCCTCAAAAATGTGTGTTTGGGGTTGAGTCAGGCAAGCTTTTGGGTTTCATGGTTAGTAAGAAAGGGATTGAAACAGATCTTACCAAAGCTAAGACAATAATCGATATGCCACCACCTACCAATATCAAGGAGTTGTGAAGCTTGCAAGGACAAATCCAATCCATGGAACGATTCATTTCTAATCTGGCCATTAGGTAAGAACCACTCAACCAGCTGCTGAGGAAAGGCGTCAAGTTTGAATGGGGTTTTGAATGCCAACAGTCATTCGAAAGGACCAAGAAATACCTTCTAAATCTGTCAATTCTAAAACCACCAGTGTTGGGTAGACCATTGCTGCTTTACATCACAGTGAATGAGTCAGCATGTTGCGGCTTTTTGGCACAATATGAAGAAGGAAGTCGCATCGAGCATGCAATCTACTACATTAGCAAGACTTTTCTCCAGTACGAAAAGAAGTACTCTCCAATAGAAAAAACTTGTCTGACATTGGTTTGGATGTGTTAGAAGTTGAGACATTATTTATTAGCTTGTGAGGTCAATATACTCTCCAAGCTAAATCCTCTCAAGTACATCTTGGAACAACCATTCCTTAATGGGCGTATCGCCAAATGGCAAGTTCTATTGATGCAATATGATCTTGAATATGTGTCTCAAAAGTCAATGAAAGGACAAGCAATTGCAGATCAGTTAGCAGACTTCCTCAGTACAAAAAAATCACAACAAATGATGAGTTTCCAGATGAACATGTACTAAGATTGAAAATGGTTCCGATATAGAAGATGTACTTTGATGGGTCCAGAAATGTGATGGGAGCAGACATCGACATCTTACTCATCACTCCGAAGAATGAAATGATCCCGTACTCTTTGAAACTTGATTTTTCATGTACCCATAACATGGCTGAATATAAAACCCTCATACAAGGACTTTGTTCTTTATTGAGTTTTTAGGTGAAAAGAGTGCATGCTTTCGCGACTCTCAGCTTATTATAAACCAAGTGAATGGAGAATGGCATGTCAAAGACAAAAAGTTGGTGCCATATCAAGAAATCGCTACCTCCTTAATCCGTCAATTTAAAAAAGTACAATTGGCTCACGTAAAGATAGAAAGTAACCCTATTGCGGATGGCCACGCAAGCTTAGGATCCACCATCACTTTTCGAACCAATGAAGCAATCCGTTCTTTTGAGATTGGAAAATTAGAACACTCTACGTTTAAAACGATGGTACATGTTCATCACATCCAAGGGGAGAATATGGCTTCGTACCATGACATCAAAAAGTACATTGAAAGCGGAGAATTCCCAGCTGAATTGCCCAAAAATGAACAAAAAGCAATACAGTGTATGTCAGCAGGTACTTTATTCTTGCAGGGGTATTATACAGACGTGAATTTAGTACTGAATACTCTCGATGCCTTGATGAAGATGAGGCGAAGTAAGTCATCGAAGAATCACATCAAGGAGATTGTGGGGGCCATGTTTCACATCTCACAAATTCAATTTTCATCTTGTGCTCGTCTCAATGCAAGCATCTCTTACCTCATCAAGATCACCTACTCTATAGGATGAGAATAAATCTTGACATGGTCTGACATGATAAAATGCCATATTGTCTAATATTCATGTAGAATCACCATTCTCAACTGTAAGACAATTATTTTCCTTAAATAAAAGTAATTTTACCTCATCATCTAAAGCAAATGCAGTGCATTCTTTTGACTTTTGTTTTTTTTTTGTTCTTTTCATTTCCTATAATTAGTCATTTTGTGACTTGGAATACCACAACACTTTCCACAATGAAAGCATTTACCTATCATCTTGGGTCTTCATATGGACCTAGATTTTGATATGTCATACCATTTATTGCAGTTGTTATGTATGCCCTTCTCTTCCATCACTAGTACTTGTGAGCTAGTAGTACCAAGAGACTTTCTTCTTGTCTCTTTATTTAAAATATTGTTGGTTATATGCTTCATGATTAGCACACCATTTGGGGTAGAGTTGCTCAAAGAAACAGCTAGAGTCTCCCTCTCTAAGTTTGAGATTTACCAATTGTCTGATCAAGAAAGTCTTGTTTCTAGCTGTTTTTCTTTTGTAAAGATGATGCAACTTCTACCAAAGTGACTTTGCACTTGTCTCTACAGATACCAAATGAAAGACACTATCATCTAACCATTGTTTGATGATGTCAATGGTTTTTCTATATAATAGTTGTTGTTTATCATCTATCATATTCGTTGGCCTCTTGCTCTCAATGGGTGCGTACAAGTCTTTACAATAGAGCAAATCATTCATTTTTGCTTTCCATAAAGTCCAATTGTTTTCATTTAGAAAAATCATCCTAGTGGGGGTCAACTCCATATTTCAATAAGAATGAGCACTACGAACCTAGCGCTTTCATACCACTTTGTTATGGTTATTTTTCCCAATAAACCTTGTTTCAATCTTGTAAAAGAACTCACAATATGGATATATTCTTGCAAAACAGATTACCCCTGCAAACGAAATACTTAAGAAGACAACAACCAGTCAATAACAACACTTAATGCTGCCGCAAACCCCCACCCCAAGCTTCAAAAATGCATATATCCAATAATTAAGCAACTAACGATAGCCTTTATTATCCACATAGCAGCTCAAACAAGTTGATTTTATAAGAGGGACTGCATTAAAATTACTGAAAAATAAAATCACCTGCTAACAGAAGGTTGAGTTCCCAACACCAATATTGCAGTACTATGTCAAAAATATATGCTAGATAATGAAGAAACCAAGAGACACCAATATACAAGAGAAAAACCCCAATAATGTGATAAAAATCCATAGGCAAGAGAGGTATATATATGTATTTCAAAGAGGCAATACAACATCAATATGTGTTGTTTTTCTTGCAAAGAATAACACAAATCATCCTAAAGAATGAATGCATAAGAAAACTACAAGGAAAGGAATCACCATGCATTATTCTTTTCTTTTCCTTGTTTTCTTCACTTTCTCTCTTTGCACATGTACCCACACAGCTTCACAAACCCATAGCCATACATTTTTCATCTTTCCTTCTCCCTTCCTTCACTATTGGCACACACTCACCCTGCCCTCCTTGCTGGTTTGGTGAGCATTTAACAAGGGGGCTCGTTTCTCCCTTTTCTCATTTTCAAAACAATTGTGAATAAAGCACCATCGGATACCCTTCTTCTTTTCCTCGTCCACTCACTCAAGTGAGCGGGTGGGTTGGTGGGGTCCTCACTTGAGGATGGACCTGACCCAACAAGAGATACATTCTTAAGCCTCAGATATTTCATTACTTTAGATGTTTGCAGCGGAGGCAGGAATGCCAGCATGTGATCGGTCAGGCATGGGGGTGAATATTTTTGGATGCCCCATGCTCAAGTTTTTGGGAAACCTTAAAGTGACCCACATGCCTCTAGCTCATTGAAGGAAGGGTCAGCTTGAACCAGTTGAACTCATGATCAAATCCATAAAGTTCTAATTAAATACGTGACAAATGATTCATGATCTAGGAGGATAGGTGGATGCAGAAGAAGAGAGGATTCTGAGAATGAATAAGGAAGTGTCTCGATGAGGAAAAGAGCAGTTGGAGACCGGCTAGGGTGAGATGGATGTTGGAGGGTGATCATAATACAGCTCATTTCCAGACGATTACCAGAAGTAGGAGAAAAAGAAGTTCCATCACTGAGCTGGAGGTGGAAGGCTCCATGGTTAGGGATCAACATGCCATTCTAGCATCTTACTGAGAGTACTTCCAACAGCTCCTTGTAATCAAAGAAGGTGATGGGAACATGCTCTTTCTAACAGTGGATGTCCATGTGTCTCTTGCAGTGAAAATGAGGAGCTGAACCACCTCATAACGTTGGAGGAGATCAAGAGTACAGTCTTTCGATCTTTTTGGGATACCACCCCTGACTGGATGTCTTTCCTGCCTCTTTTTATCAGGCCAATTAGCATATTATAGGCACAGATGTGAGTAAATTGGTCCAGTTGTTCTTTTACATAAGGAGGCTTGTTCAAAAGGTCAATCGCACACAAATCACCCTTATTCCTAATAAGGAAGGTGTAAGAACTCTTCAAAAGTTCCAACCCATTTCCTTATTCATCAGTATCTATAAATTGATCATAAAAATTATGGTCGACAAAATGAAGAATGTTCTCAAGAGGATTCTATTAAATGACCAAGTATTTTTTTTGTCACCAACAAAGTCATACATGACAACATCAGCCTTGCACATGATATCATTCATAGCATGAAGAGTGGTAAGAAACAAATGGTTTGTCTCAAACTTGATCTCTCAAAGTCTTATGACAGGGTGAATTGGTCGTTCCTTAGATCTACCCTATTACATGTAGAGTTTAATTAAGAATGTGGAAATAGAGTTTTCACCTATATCTCTATTGCTTCGGCAGCAGTTTTGGTGAATGGAAGCCCAGGTAAGTTTTTTAACCTTAAACGGTATATGAGGCAGGGTGACCAATTTCCCCTTATCTTTTTATCATTGTCATAGAGGCCTTCTTTAGGCTTGTCAATAAATACGCTAGAGATAAGAGTTTTATTCACATATCCATCCCCCGTGAGGGTAATTATCCAGTGATCCTCTCCTTCATGTGTGATGTGCTGCTTTTCTCAGGCAAAGGTTAATTCCTTGAAGATGGTTGAATTTATGTTGGAGAATTTGTCCAATTGCGTGGGGCTTAGGATTAACTCCAGTAAGTATGTCTTCATTCCATTTCATGTGGAGGAGTTGATGGTCCTTCGGATTAGCTCTGTGCTTGGTTGGTTGGTCGGGAGTTTCTCCATTTGTTACCTTGGAGTCTCACTATTCCTTGACCGGTTGAGAGAGGAATGGAGTGAGTACATAATTCTCAAAGTCAACAAGCAGCCTGCCAGTTGGAAGTGAAGGCCCATCTTGTTTTCTGGCAGGTTGTGCCTGATAAATCATGTAATAATTTAAATTATTCAATATTGGACAGTGGTAATCCATCTTCTTGTGAGAGTCATTAAAAAGATCCAATCTCTCATATCTTCCTTCCTTTGGGACTCATCTTCTCAGACTGGATTCAAACATCCCATTTCTTGGAATGTGATCAGTCATTTGATTAAGGAAGGTAGGGCAGATATTAATGATGTTTGTCAAATTAGTCAAAGTCAAATTGCTCTTCTTTCTTTGCGGGTTTGCTTCAAGTTAAGCCCAGGCCAAATTTGTTCATAAGAATTACCTCTGAAATGACACTTTCTGGTCTCATGAGATATTCAAAATCTCCTTTTGGTCTGGCTTTTTAAAGGCCTCTCCAATAGCTGGAAAGGAATTGCAAATAACATTAAATGGAGGATTGAAGAAGGCTCAATAAAGTTTTGGAATCATAAATGGCTAACTTGTGCCCTTAGCAATTGTATTCTAATTGAAAAATATAGCATTTTGCGTTCCAACTCTCATTTCTCAGTTAATCAAAAGATGCATTTTGACCTTATATGCCAAAACTCAGTTCGGAGTCTTTTGGAGGGGATAGGGAAAACTATCCCTATAGAGGCATTCCTAACAAACTACGTCATCATGGCATAGTTGTACAATAGGAAAAGGTAGGGACATTTGGGATCTCATGAGGAAAAAATATATGGTGGAGAGTTGGTGTAAATGGATCAAAGGTTGTTTTTACATTCTGGTTGCATGAAAGGTTGAAGGTCATGATAGCCTCTAGAATAAAGGTTGTAAGAATGAGAGTGCAAGCCATCTCCTTTTTCTCTATCTAGTGGAGGTTAGAGTGTGGAAGACTATTGTCAAGAAGTTTGGTAAGAAATGGATTCGTCACAAGTCCTTTGAGTTGAAACATAAATGGTGGTGTTCCACAAGTTTTAAGAGGACTTAGCTTATGAGTTGCTAGTGGATGTGCTTTTATGTTGCTACATGGAAGCTTTGAGTTAATTGAAGTGAAAGGATCTATGGGGTTAGTGTGCAACCCAAAGACGCTCACAGCAAAGGTGTGGCAGGCTTATGTGGAGCACTTTTCTGCATCGTTCATCTGGGAATCCAATAACTGTAGAGCTTTGGAATGTTTTCTTAAATGGCCTTGTATCCTAGAGAAGGATCATTGCATCCAAATCTCTTAGGTAGAAGCCAAAGCCGTATTATAGGTGGTTTTGGTATTGGCAGTGGGTTGGGTGATGTCCGGCTAGGGACCAAAAGAGTTTCTTTTGTGTCTACATCCAATGAACTAACTTGAAAAATTGCTGTTTAGTTCCATGAGTCTATTAGAGCCAATATCTTCCTTGTCTCCAATAATGAAGATTTACTTTGTCATTTGAGAAGGGGCTTGGAGGGAAATACGCCTCCCCCCAGGAATCTGGCCCATGTTAATAGGTTCAGTCACATGTTTGTTATGCTCCATATTGACACCTCTTTTGATATTGTAGCTATGTTTAACCATCTTCAGGTAAAGTATGAGTAACTGCTTCTATTGTATAGCTAGTTTTGCTAAATAAAAGGTGGGACCAGCAGTATTTGAGACCAATATTAATAATGAACTTAAAACTTCTGTCCTTATTATTCAATACTTCAATGCCAGGGTTTTCCAAACTTGAACCGTTTGCTACTCTAGTCGTATCACTATATTTTCCATTTTATAAGATTATGACATCCAACTTTTCAGACAACGGCGGATATGAGGTCTTCCCACCAACTCTATTCACTCAAATAAAGCAAAAGCATAAGTATGGAAAATATAGAAATGAATAATCGAACTTTGGAATGTACTGTTGGTAGTGCTAATATTAGGCAACATCCAATGTCAATAATAAAATTAGAATCTAAAAGTGCCATCTTTGTTATCCCTACATCGAGGCATGAGTTTTTTGCCTAAAACGTTAATTTTCGGTGCCTTTCCGGCATATAGGTATTTTTTTTCTTTAAATTCGATTCTTGGAGGACAAATTCTAGTATCCTATTGAGCTAGTTGAGGGTGATCTCAAGTTCTATGAATCACAGGCTTGTGAATGTGTGCCAGATGATGAAGTTACTTTTTCACTTGTTTTCTTAAATAATTTTATTTTATTTGATATATGGTTCATGGTTTTTGCTTTTATATATATATATATATATATATATATATATATATATATATATATATAGTTATTTTGTTTACGTACTTTCTTGCTATTAGATCTGAGTACATATCCTGTTTACAGCATGACTTTTTATGTATCACTTACATGAATTTATTTAAAAGACACATTTACTATATTAAGTTTATGTTTCAGGAAGCTGAAAATGATGTGGTGCACATGGTATGGGATCAACCAATGGAAAGAGAGAAACTGCCTCAGGCATAATAAGACATCACAGTCTATGTTCAGTGAGTAGGAGGAGTATTTTATCCTACCAGCAAACAAGATAGTTGAAGGCATGATCTTCCCATGGTACCAGACCTGATTTTAGTGAACAGTCTCACTATGCTTCAACTTGTACATCAGTGTCTCTCTTTTTGCATAACAAGAAGCTCATGCCTGATGAGTTCCAAATATAAACTAGCTCCCCACCCCCAAGGATATGACTCAACAAGAATTTCTATAAAATAAAACTCGTATTCAAATTCAAAACACTTTGTTCTAATTAATAGTAGATTTTCAAAGAGATTGAAGGACCAAACATCTCAAAAACGGATAAAAAACCAGGCATATTGCAAGAAGAGGAGCACCAGTTCGTCAACAGCCACAGCAAGAAGAGAGGGTGACTCCTCAGCATTGGAACTATTATCTCCCTTGTTGCTGTGGCCCTGATCCTCTTTGTGCATGTGCATGTGTGTGATACGGGCAACCTTTGCTGGCAGCAGTTGAAAGAAAAGGGCATGCCCTCTGCTTTCTGTTCTCTTTCTTCTGTTTCTCTTTTTTCATGCATTTTTTCTGCTCTCTTTCCTTCGTATTTCTTCTCTAATTCCATTCTCACCCTCTTTCTCTTCTCTCTTCTTGTTTAAGGAGATAATGAGCAAGGGCGTCATAGGGATCTCACGTTATGCATGGTCCATATGACCACCCTAAGACCTTTCCTCTCTTTCTGTGGAATCTTTTCTATTTCTTTTCTTATTCCTTGAACCTCTCTCTATCACACACATTCCTTATATATATATAAGGGAGAAAGAGAAACAGAGAGGGAAAGAGAATACTGAAATAGCAGAAAAGAAATAGAGAAAAAGGGAAGCTCAAAAAGAGAAAAAAGATTTTAAGGTGGTCCTTGCACCATGCTTAATATGAGGTGTTTTCTATGACACCACTGCTCACTATCCGTTGAACAACGAGAACGAAGAAAGAGAGAGGGAGAAAGGAATACGAGAAAAAGTACGAAGGAAGGAGAATGGAAAAAATATGTATGAAGAAAGAAGAAAAAGAACGGAAAGCAGAGGACATGCCTTTCTCTCTCCCAACTGTTGCCGGCACTTATCAAAAAGACAAACGCATGCACACAAAGAGGAGGAGGGCCCAAATACCGAAGGAGAGAACAATGTGACTGGGAAGGAGCCGTTCTCTCTCCTCTCCATGGCCGTTGATGATCTGATGCTCCTCCGCTTCAGGTACCCACCTCCACCGTCTTCTCTCTCTCTCCCTCTCTCTTTCTCTCTCATTAAGATAAACCAAGGTTATTTGAGAGTTTCATTCAAAGAACGCGTATTGCTTTTCTTCGACGAACTGACACTAAGCTTTTTTCTACCTATTTCACAGATGTTTTGTCCTCAAACATCTCTTTCTAACCAGACCAGAGTGTTTTCGAATTGCTTTTGAGTTTCTTTTTAATGAGAATTACTTTGACATCGTAAACAATTACTATGTCTAAGGCAGTTCCTATATTTTCCATTTCATAAGATTATGGCATCCAAGTTCTAAAACAACAGTAGATATGAGGTATTCTCTCATAAAGCAAAAGCATAAGTTTGTAAAACTTAGATATGAATAATCGAACTTTGGAATGTACAGTTGGTATTGCTAAATGTTAGGCAACATCCAATGTCAATAACAATATTAGAATCTACATGTGCCATCTTTGTCATCACTATGTTCGAGGCATAAGCTTTTGTACTTATACATGTAATGTTGCCTAAAATGTTAATTTTCAGTGCCTTTCCTGCTTATACATATTTGTTTTCTTTAAATTTGATTGTTGGAGGACAAATCATAGTATCCTTCTCAGCTTGCTGAGGGTGATCTCACGTTTTATGAATCACAAGCTTGTGAATGTCTGCCAATCAGACAACATTCATGCAAATTCACCATGCTCTACACTAAACGAAACCTGTAAGGTTATACGCATCCCATTTAAAATTTTCTGCAATCCTGATACCTCCTTTCATAAAGTTTGCTCCATGATTTGTGTTATGCATAAGGCCTTCTGTTTTGCATGTTACACAAAGTGGTGAACCTATTAATTAAGAAGGCATGGTGATGGTCAACAGAGGAGTTTGCATCACTTATTAAGGTTATGTTTAAGGAAACTGAAAATGATGTGGTGCACATAGTATACGTTCAACCAATGGAAAGAGAGCAACTGCCTTTGTTCAAAGAGTTGGAGGAGGTTTTTATCCTGCCACCCAACAATATAGCTGAAAGCATCATCTTTCCAGTGTACCAGACCTGATTTTACTGCAAAGCCCTAATGTGCTTCAACTTGTATATCAGTGTCTCTCCTTTTACAGCACAAGAAGCTGATGTGCCATGAGTTCCAAATGGAAACTAGCTGCCTTCTAGTCTCAATCCCCAGGGATAGGACGTTATAATAATTTCCGTAAAGGAAAACTGGACGCCAAGTTCAAAACACTTTGTTCTAATTAATAGCAGATTTTCTTGAAGGACCAACCATCTCAAAAACCATATCGAAATCAAGGCTTATTGCAACTTCATCGAAGAAAAACAATGTGTTCTTTGAATGAAACTTCCCAATAACTCCATTTTTCCCTAATGAGAGATGCACACAGTGAGATAGAAATGAGGAGGTGGAGTTGATAACTGGAGAAAAGTAGCACCAGACCATCAACTGCAACAGCAAGGAGAGAGAATGACTCCCCAGCAGTTCTGCTATTCTCTCCCCCGGTGCTTTGGCCCTCCTCCTCTTTGTGTGCCTGTGCATTTGTGTGATAAGAAAACCCTTTGCTGGCCACAGTTGAGAGAGAAGGGAACGTCCTCTGCTTTCTGTTCTCTTTCTTCTATTTTTCTGTTTCATATATATATATATTTCTTGTTCTTTTTTCATTCGTATTTCTTCTTTAATTCCTTTCTCAGCTTCTCCTTCTTCTCTCTCCTTGCTTAAGGAGACAATGAGCAATGGTGTCATAGGAACTCATGTTATGCATGGTGCAAATGACCACCCTAAGATCTTTTGTCTCTTTAATGGCCACCTTTTCTATTTCTTTTCTTATTCCTTATACATCTCTATCTCTCAACTTTATAAACATATATATATGAGAGAGAGAGAGAGAGAGTGAGAGAAGATGTGTGTGTGTGTGTGTATGAAAGAGAGAGAGAGAGAAAGAGAATAATGAAATTGAATGGAAAGTAGAGGACATAGTTTCTGTCTCCCATGAAGTAGATGGAATGTGTTAATATCGAATTTAATACGATTGGCACATTTACAATGCTTTACAAATAGGTTAAAAAGTTTTCAAAAAGGTTTTGGAAGAGCATGCTAATGTTGTGGGTCATTTTGTTTTAACTGAGCATACTTTCTGGTCTTTCTTCTCACATTAACAGGTAGGAATTGCAGCTGATAAAGTTATGCTATCCTCATGAACATGACACTGCTTAGAGATTAAAGTTATGTCTTCTTACTTCAAAAAATATAGCAGCATCAATGGAAAAATATATATCAGAAAATTTTATTCAGTTGATGCTGCAAAGTTTTTAGAACTTTCTCTCGAATTTTGTGATTGTTGAACTTTCATGATGAAGTTTATAGGTAGGAAGATAACAAGTGCATACTATGTATACAACACAGTGGTAATCTTTAAGCAATGGCATGCACATGAGGGACATGTGGATTTCTTCATCCGGGTTTAGATGGAGCAATCCTCCGACTTACATCAGATGGGATGCATTGGGTAACCGTGGTTGGATGGAACTCAAGATGGCTGAATGATTTGAGCTCTTGTGTTCATGAGGATAACATAGCTTTACCAGCAGTGCCTGCTTGTTAATGTAACAGGAAAGACCAGAGCAAGTTAAAACGAAATGCCCAAGGTCAACATTGGCTTGATCATTTGACAATCCAAAACCCTTTCGAAAACTTTTTAACCTATTTGTAAAGCATTACACATGGACCAATCCTAGCTATTAGCTTCAACAATGAGACATTCCATCACTCCATGGGATGCTTTTTTGAAAATTAAGTAGCCTATAATAGCACCCCATAACCTAATTACATGTAGCACTATTTGCTCAGAAGTTTAAGGACATGATGCTTAGATCTTTGGGTAGTAAATCAAGTGATCCATTCAATTGTTTATTATTGATCTAATTCATTCATTTGTGTGTGAGACCTTTACAACTAACTTCTCAACTTTGATCTGTTACAAAAGACTGACCAATATTTGAAAATTTGCAGATAATTTTACGAAAAAAATGTGAATAAAAAATGTCAAGATATACTTAAAAAGACTATGTTACATCTAATTAAACCAAGGGAAATAAATTAAAATAAAAAATTTCTGCACCAGTTGTCTTGTGTCTTGACTTTTAGGTCACGATGTAATTTTGGTTTCGGGTTGGGTTTAATCTTTAACCAATTGAACTAATCATATTTGAATATTTGAATCCAGAGCTGATTTTTTGGAAAACTGAATTCGGATCCGACTAGTGTGAGATCCAGATTCATTATATAGATATGATCTTTATCAGATACTGGTGGTGGTGGGTACTTTATTCGAATTTATGTTTAGTGTTTAAACTGCAAACCGTATTTGAATTTAAATTTGATTGGGTCTGACCCGTTTACTTCCATACCAGATCTAGATCTGATTATGATTGTATATGTATGGTGGTCTCAAATAGCTCGTGACCCAGATTTGGCACATTTACAATGCTCAGACTTGTGTCCTTGCTAATGTCATATGTCACCTTCAGGAGATAAAATTAGATAACTAAATCTAAAGTGCAACTACTTTTTGATCTTTGAACTTGAAGTTGTTTTTATCATATTTAAACATGATTAATTATATAAGCTTCGTTTGATAAAAAAATAGAACAATTTTATTTTTACTTTTTGATGTAAAATAAGTTTTCCAAATTATTCACAGAAAACAACATTTATTGTCTTGTTGTTTGATTCAATGAAGGTTATTCTTTTCTTATTTGAATATTTGAATCCAGAGCTGATTTTTTGGAAAACCGAATTCGGATCCGACTTATGTGAGATCCAGCTTCATTATATAGATAGGATCTTTATCAGATACTGGTGGGTACTTTATTTGAATTTATGTTTAGTGTTCAAACTGTAAACCGTATTTGAATTTAAATTTGAATGGGTCTATCCCGTTTATATCCCT
Organism: Nymphaea colorata; assembly: GCF_008831285.2. NCBI lineage: Eukaryota > Viridiplantae > Streptophyta > Magnoliopsida > Nymphaeales > Nymphaeaceae > Nymphaea > Nymphaea colorata. The sequence goes on along the minus strand of NC_045138.2, from coordinate 6,480,288 downwards.
ACTTTTGAGACTTTATGAGGGTGACAATTGACCAGGCAAATGGGTCACGGGTTTGTGATAAAGAGGTATTAGATCTGAATCCTCACATATTTTCCATACCAGATCTAGATCTGATTATGATTGTATATGTATGGTGGTCTGAAAGAGCTCGTGACCCAGATTTGGCACATTTCCAATGCTCGGAATTTTGATCTTTGAACTTTATGTTGTTTTTAGCAAATTTGAACATGATTAATTATAACATTCGTTTGACAAAAAAAATACAACATTTTTATTTTTACTTTTTGATGTAAAATAAGTTTTCCTAATTATTCACAGAAAACGACATTTATTGACTTGTTGTTTGATTCTATGAAGGTTATTCTTTTCCTACATGGTCACTCCTCTTTTTAAAATGGAAGTGAACAGTTTTTATTGATTTTAGTCACACGTTTAGGGGTCAGCTTGAAAATCTGGGCAAAAGTTACCTGGGGTGAAAGCCGTCCCTACAAAAGTTGTTCAAGGCATAAAACAAGCCTCGTGAAGTAAACAGTAGGCTATGACAACATCCCCGCAAAATTCATAGTTCATGACAGAATCTATTTTAGATTCGATTTAAAATCTACACTTGAAATACTTAATTTACCTTCTAGCATTGAGAAAATGTCTAATTTAATATTGTTTAGCTTTGTATAGATCTCATATTTCAGAATTTGTAGGTTGATTCTAATCGAATTAACAATATGAATTACATATTTATAACCAATTTGGACTAGAACAACTCGAGAATATGAGATTTTAATATTCACGAGGTGTTGTAGAACACAAATGCTAATGAATCGGATTGGACCAGAGAATCTATATCATGATCAACTCTCTTTCTTATTTAGTGACAAAGAATCTATACCGCATATACTTGAATAAATATGGTTATTATTTTAATTATGTATGAAATTTGTTCCAAGAAAATTTCTGTTTTTCTGGCGTTACTTTTTGCTTATAACTTAAGTAGGGAAATATTAATAAGGATCACTCTTTTCATGAAAATTGTTGAATAAATACTTGAAGTGAAGACTTCTTAACTAGGTAATTATTCTGTTCTTAGTATTACCTTCTATGCATCACTAAATTGTGTATTAAATGAAACTAAATTGTAGATTTCGTTTCTCTTGTTTGGTGCGGTATGATATAATATTCTTCTTGCTCACCCAACAATTTCATGGACCTTATTTAACTCAGTACAACAGTTTATTCAATTTGCATATCAATCTCTACCCCACTGAAGATACCCTATGAAGAAAGACATTGTGAATATCCATTTGAAGTGACCAACTCTTAGTTCCTTCAATACAGAGAAAATATTTAAGAATATTTAATTAATTTGGCTACTGATGCAAATGTGAGATAATCCGAATAGCCTTCCTGTTGAGTATATATACTTTTAACAACTAAGTCTTACTTTCTTCTATAAATCCATAAGTTAAGTGTCAAATATTGTGCTGTGCACCAACTTATTCTCACTTAGTTTAAAGGCAATGCTGGGTGTGGCTTGACCATGTAGAACCACAATATTTATTTTATTTGCATATTGGTTCCTCCACATAATATAATTTGTTACATAATCGGTGCCATAAAATCTGGGATTTCTTTTGTTACTGCCTTTGTGCCAACGAGGATAAATAGTTTTCGAAATGGCATTGGTTCCATGTCTTGGGAGATGGCTACAAGAAAGGATTTATGATTTGCAAAACAATACTCAATAGATGTAAGGTTATGTAAATTAAGGAAAATGAGTATTTTTCCTTATCTTTGGTGTTGAATTGGGATAGGAACTACCATCTAAAGAAATCTCTTAATTGAATTGATGGGTGACATTCTCCAGTAGACATTCTCAACCACAGTAACTCTGTTTCCATTGTTGAGGAGCTGAATATCATTCAGATATTTGGTTGATTTCACCATATTCCCACATGTATCATTGGCATTGAGTCGTGCTATATAACGAGTCGAGCCTACTTGAACTTGACTTGAACTCACTCAGTAAACTCGAGCTTCTAAACTTAAACATATATTAAGGAAAGAGATCAAGTCAAATGACAGTTGTCATGTTGGAAAACAAGCTTAACAAAGTCGAGATCTAGCTAGGATCCAGTCTTTCAAGTCCAGCTCAAGCTGACCTTATACAACTTGACTCATTGCTCAAGGTTGAGCCAAGCAAATTAAGTATGTGTTGAGTAGTGTCGAGCTGACCGAGCTCATGCTGGACTCGGCTCATGTACCACCCTAATAGTAAAGAAGAGTTGTATTGGTACAAGCAGCAAGTCAAGTTCATACGAGTGTGTAAGGGAGATTGATGAACTAGAAAGGGAAGCAAGTATAGACACAAGCAAGGTAAACCAAGAAGGTGATGAGCAGGGAAACATAGTAGCAAATTAACTTAGCATTACTGCCCATTGTGCCAGCTCCGACAAGCTTTGAGAATTTAGTTCACAATGAAGACCAGCACATATAACTGCTTGCTCTTGGAAAGCCAATTTGTGGCTCTTGTCATCTCTTTTGATCTGCCTAGATTTCAATTTTGCCTTGTTATGAAATAGAAAGACCTGACCATTCTATGAAGCCATGAAAGCATGCAAGGCAAAGTGGATGAGGTCATGAAGCCATGAGGGGTCTTTAATTCCATCAACTATACTCTCCCAAATAAAACAGAAGCTTAAATTAGAAATTTAAATACTAAGAGTCACACTTTGAAAAGTATAAATGCTAGCATTAAATTTAGGCAGCATCCAGTGACAACATTAATATTAAATCTAAAACTCTCATCTTTGTTATTGAATACATTAGGAGACGAGCATTTTTTACTTGTACATATGACTCCTAAATTTGAATCAATTGTGAGTAGCTTTTAAACCATATCTCCTACTTCAAAAGAAAGTTTTAGACAATTGTGGATATAAGGGGTCTTTCCACCAAATATACTCTCTCAAGTAAATCACAAGTTAAATTTAGGAAAAAACTTGAATATAAAGGCTCTCATGACTTTGGAACATACAATTGTTAATGCTACATTAGGCGGGGTTCAATGATTGCATTAATATTAAAACATAAAATTGTTTTTCTTGGTGTTGAATACATTAACACAAGAGCTTTTTCACCTATAACTCTTAAATTTAAATCATTTGTTGCCCTAGTGTTGGCACTATATCTCCCATTTTATATCTACATCTATGGCCTGAAAGCTTTTGAACAATGATGTATATGAGAGGTCTTTTTCCTACTTTATTGTCTCAAATAAAGTGTAAGCATGGGTAGGAAACCTAGATACAAACACTCTGAACTCTTGAAGGTACAATTGGTAGTACTTAATGTTAATCAACATACAATGTCGATAATAACACTAAAAATTGACATCCACGTTCCAGAATACATCAAGATATTTTTTTTTATCTATACCTAGAGATCCTCTAGTGCTTTTTCATTTGCAGACGAGTTGTTCTCATAGCTCTCTCTCTCTCTCTCTCTATTTCTTTCCTCTTATCTTCTTCTTTTTCTCTAACTATCAACTTCCACTCTTCAAGGGAGCACAGGAGGCCTCTCGGAGAGACATCTTCAATACCATGGAGCTTCATTCGAGGAAGCTTTAGGATCATCCAAAGAAGGAGACTCATTTTCTAAAATCATTCTCATTAGAAATATATAGTTAATATCTCAATCCTTTTCTTTTTCTTTCTTTCTCCCTTCTTCATCTCCCCATGGTCATATTAGATAACTCTCAAATTTCCTCTTCGGAGTCAAAAACTATTCTTCAATACACCAAGAGGATGAGTAAGGTGAAATAAAATTTCATTTTGGGATCGAAATATGTTTCTCTCTTCGCTTGAATGTGAGCTTTGCTTTCAGACATTCATGCATAGTTGACTGTTTTTTCAATTAATATGTCAATGAACGGAAAGAATGAGTGTTTGGATTGAGATTTCTTTGTTATTATGTTGATTTTTAATGTTAGGATTTTCCCAACATAGGAAAACCCTTAACAAATGTGTATATGTTAAAGTGCATCTTCACGACATTCTTACGTTTAGCCTTCCTTTTAATCACCTGATTTAAATCCCTATGAGTGTTTTCTTAGGTTATTAACTTTTTATTTCTTGTGTGCTTGATTTTCCTACGTTTCTAATGGTGGGAGAAATAAATTTCCTTGTAGTTGATGAAATGACTGTTGTTTTATACTTATATGAAAATATTTGGAATCATGTTTTCAAAAGAATTTGGAAAATAGAACCCTCTTCAACAAGGCATTTGATAATTAGCCGAAGCTCTTGCATGAAACCAAGTTCCTCTTTGGCCTATATAGAAAAATCAAAGTCGGAAATGCTCCATGTTATCTCTTGATTTTTGTTTTCATATATGTATACACATATATACATGTCATAAACATGTACATGAATATATCTCTTTATCCTTCTCTCTCTTTGATTTAACATATTCTTTTATAGTTTCTCATATATATATGTACATATAAACAAATATATATGTGTGTCCCACTTTCCCTCTCTCTTTCTCTCTCTCTCTCCCTCTCTTCGAGTTAACACCTTCCTTTTACAAACTTTCATTAATGTGTGTGTGTGTATATATATATATATACATATTTCTCTATCCCTCTCTATCTAAAGTCTTCTTCTTTCTCTCTTTCTCTTAGATTAAAGATCATCCTTTTATAAATTTTTATATATGTATATATACACAATTTTATACACATACACATACACATACATCCCTCACTCTCTCTTTAAAATTTTTCTTTCCTTCTTTTCAAAATCTCTTTCTCTTTTTCTCTATTCCTCTTGACTTAAAATCTTTTATTTCTTTTTTCTCTTTTTCATTCTTTGGAATATTCTTTTCCAAGATTTAAGGTTTTAATTTTCATTTATCAATTTGACTAAGACCAAAACTCAAGTATTGACCCAATATTGAAATTATGTTTGATAGTTTACAATCACATTTTACTTTCAAATATTTGTGTTCTTTTCCTGAGAATATTTAGGACAAATATGTAAATAATTCTCAATGTGTGTGATGGTAAAGAGATCCTTAGATGAATGATATAGAATGAATGAACAATTTTCTTGCAATCATATAAAACCAAAGCATTCATGCATTCACATTCACTTGTGAAATTCATAAATGATCAAAACCATCCTTCTAAAAGAACTTAAGCAAGATGAAATGGGGCTCTAGCTAGGTAGTAGTCTAATTAGAGAAAAATCTTAAAGTTACTTCAGTTCTTAAGAAAACACTAAATCGATTTTGAAAATCGATTTTCAAAATACCCATATTATCTTCCAAAGATTTTCAAATAATATTTGCAAAGGTTTCTTTATACAAAAATTTTCCTAATCATGTGAGTGGACGGGTCAGGTCGGTGACGCTGGACCCAACCCAAAAACTCCCCCTCCAGCCTCAAAAGACGGATCATACCTGCAAAATAAATAAACTTAATGCACTGCCTTGAAGGCAGTCACCCCAATTAGGTCTCTACACTTGTCATGATTCTCTTTAGGAAGAGACTTTGTCATAATATTAGTAGGATTCTTCTCTGCATCTATCTTCTCTAACTGCATTACATTACTTTTTGCTCAAACATATCACGAATCCAATGATATCTAACATCAATGTGCTTCGTCCTTCAGTGAAAAGTTGGTTTTTTTGTCAAGTATATAGTACTCTGGCTGTCACATTGCTTTCTTTGCACATCCTTCCCCGTGAGGGCAAGTGTTCAGTGATCGCATCCGTCATGTGTGATGTACTGCCATTTTTTCAGGCAAAGGTCAATCCCGTGAAAATGATGAAATCTATGTTGCAGAAGTTGTCCAATTGCATGGGGCTTAGGATTAACTCCAGTAAGTATGTCTTCATCGCATTTCATGTGGAGGATTTGATGGTCCATTGGATTAGCTCTGTGCTTGGTTGGTTGGTCAGGAGTTTCTCCATTTGTTACCTTGGAGTCACTCTGTTCCAAGACCGGTTGAGAGAGGAGAGTGCATAATTCTCAAAGTCAACAAGCAGCATGCCAGTTGGAGGTGAAGGTTCATCTTGTTTTTTGGCAGGTTGTGCCTCATAAATCACGTAATAGTTTACATTATTCAATATTGGACAGTTGTATTCCATCTTCTTGTGAGGGTCATTAAAGAAATCCAATCTCTCATGCCTTCCTTCCTTTGGGACTCTTCTTCTCAGACTGGATTCAGTATCTCATTTCTTGGAATGTGATCAGTCATTTTATTAAGGAAGGTAGGGAAGACATTAACGATGTTTATGAAATGAGTCAAAGTCAAATTGCTCTTCTTGCTTTGCAGGTTTGCTTCAAGTTAAGCCGGGGCCAAATTTGTTCATAAGAATTACCTCTAAAATGACACTTTCTGGCCTCATGAGATATTCAAGAACTCCTCTTGGCTCTGGTTCTTTAAAGGTCTCTCCAATAGTTCGAAAGGAATTGCCAATAGCATTAAATGGAGGATTGAAGAAGGCTCGACAAAGTTTTGGAATCATAAATGGCTAACTTGTCTCCTTAGCAATTGTGTTCTAATTGAAGAATATAGCATTTCGCATTCCAACTCTCATTTCTCAATTAATCAAATGCTGCATTTTGACCTTATATGCCAAAACTCGGTTTGGAGTCTTTTGAAGGGGATAGGGAAAACTATCCCTACTATTAGGGGCACTCCTAACAAATTACGTCATCATGTCAAACTTGAACAATAGGTCACGGTAGGGACATTTGGGATCTCATGAGGAAACAATATACGGTGGAGAGTTGGTGTAAAAGTATAAAAAATCCCAATGTTGTCCTTAGAACAAGGTGGTTTTACTTTCTTGTTGCATGAAAGGTTGGAATAAAGCAGACAGAAAACTATCACTATATTTTTCATTTTATAAGATTATGACATCCAAGCTTTCAAACAACGGTGGAATTGAGGTCTTCCCGCCAACTTTATTCTCTCAAATGAAGCAAAAGCATAAGTTTGGAAAATATGGATGTGAATAATGGAACTTTGGAATGTACAGTTGGTAGTGCTAAATATTAGGCAACATCCAATGTCAATAATAAGATTAGAATCTAAAAGTGCCATCTTTGATAATCCCTACGTTGAGGCATGACCTTTTTTACTTATACATGTATTGTTGCCTAAAATTTTATTTTCAATGCCTTTGCTGCATATAGATATTTTTTTCTTTAAATTCGATTCTTGGAGGACAAATCCTAGTATCCTGCAGAGCTTGTTGAGGGTGATCTTAAGTTCTATGTATCATAGGCATGTGAATGTATGCCAGATGATGAAGTTACTTTTTCACTTGTTTTCTTAAATAATTTTATTTTATTTGATATATGGTTCATGACTTTTACTTGATATATATATATATACATTTGTTGTGATTTTGGATATGTACTTTCTTGCTATTAGATCTGAGTATATATCTTGCTTACAACATGATTTAAAAGACACATTACATATATTTATCTATAAATCAACTATATGACATATACTATGCTATGGAACAGAACATATAATATTATATATCCTAAAACCCCACTTTCCACTTCTCCAATTTTATCAAAGTAGTTGAGCCTTCACTTGTTTCCCTCTAACCACACTCCACACCTTTTTCGTCCATGACTTTGGGAGGGGGCACCAATCATATAACATTCATGCACATTACACCATGCTTTACTATAAAAGAAATCTATAAGGTCATCAGCATCCCATTTAGAATGTTCTGCAGTCCTGACACATTCTTTGATAAAGTTTGCTCCATGATTTGTCTTGTACATAAGGCCTTTTGTCTTGCATGTTACTTGGAGTGGTGAACCTATTAAATTAAGAAGGCGTGGGGATGGTCAACATAGGAGTTTGCATCACTGATTAAGTTTGTGTTTCGGGAAGCAGAAAATGATGTGGTGCACATGGTATGGGATCAACTAATGGAAAGAGAGCAACTGCGTCGGGCATAATAAGACATCACAGTGATATGTTCAATGAGTAGGAGGAGGATTTTATCCTGCTACCAAACAAGATAGTTGAAGGCATCATCTTTCCAGGGTACTAGACCTGTTTTTAACGAACAGTCTCACTACGCTTCAACTTATATATCATTGTCTCTCTTTCTACAGCACAAGAAGCTGATGCCTGAAGCCTTCTTTCATAAAGTTTGCACCATGATTTGTCTTATGCATAAGGCCTTCTGTTTTGCATGTTAGACATAGTGGTGAACCTATTAATTAAGAAGGCACGGTGATGGTCAACAGAGGATTTTGCATCACCTTATTAAGGATATGTTTAAGGAAACTGAAAGGGAGCAACTGCCTCTGGCATAATAAAATGTCACAGTGATTTGTTCAAAGAGTTGGAGGAGGTTTTTATCCTGCCACCCAACAAAATAGCTGAAAGCATAATCTTCCAAGGGTACCGGACCAGATTTTACTGCAGGCCCTATTGTGCTTCAACTTGTACATCAGTGTCCCATGAGTTCCAAATAGAACTAGCTGCCTTCTAGTCCCAATCCCCTGGGATAGTATATTTTCTTGAAGGTCCAACCATCTCAGAAAACATATCGAAATCAAGGCTTATTGCAACTTCATCGAAGAAAAAAATACGTGTTCTCTGAATGAAACTTCCCAAGTTAACCACGGTTTCATGCCACAAAGTTCTACAAGAAAGAGAAGATGACATTGCCTGCGGTACCCAAACTTGCCAAGAAGCCCATCTGTATTTGTTGCTTTGTTTACGGAACTGATTCTATGTGCCTCCTGTGCAAGGATTATGACCGAGGATGTGTCTTCGGCTGATGAAGTCTTGTTCTCACCATTTATCTTAGGGAAATTGTCTATTTCAAGTGAAGGCCCTGCTCCTAAAACTTGCAAGGATTTTAGTTGTTCATCAGTTAGTGTTCGTATTTCTTCTCCGACGCATGAGGCAGGATGGTGGCACCGAATGCTTTATTCTAATTCACTTTTCAGAGATTATCTTGCACAAGTTGAAATTAGTGGCAGCTAGACTGAAGGAAAAAATATAAAGGCTACTGAGTGCCGATGAGTGAGGAATCTAAAGGTATTAATGTAAATGGAAGTAGGAAAGAGGACCTTTAGGTGCATGTAAAGAAAGAAAGTGACCATAAAAGCCAACAAGTGAATATGAGTTTTTAAAATCAGAAAATTGTTAAAAGTTGTTGCATATTCGCAGCTGCGTTTTCATAATTGCCAAATCAATTATCTCTTTTCTGTCCGCAAAACATTCTCCCATTGTTTTAAATAATTTTTTTCTATTTGAAGGGCACTATAGCTTTTGAAATATTTCATTGTCTTTCTATGGAATTAGTTTTTCAGAGGTTCTAAGAATGGATCGAGAAATTTGTATGAAGATTTCCAGTTCACATAATACCATGACTGCTTGATATTGCAATAAAAAATAGGTTATTAACTTTTACCTTATCTAAGTTTGTTTTTCGCTTTTCATGCAGCAACTGATCAGAAGCATTTCGAACTTGCGCTCCATGTGACCCAAAGTGACTCATGTTTGCATATAGACCTTTGAACATTGATGATTCTGCCATGCACAAAAGTTCTGAGAATGATCGCTGCTCAAAACAGCTTTTTCTATATCTGTTCACAAACTCATCCGCTGGAGCAGCACAATCTGGACTTGATCCAATTTGATTAACAGCCTGAGTGCGGTCAAATTTTGGGAGAAAATTATGGAAAGGTAGAGCAAATTCTCATCATCAGTTGCTGTTGGTGGTATATTGCTGCCAACAATGGATTGGAAGTGCTTGTTGCTGTTGCTACCATGTGAGTCTTGACCTGTTTCACATTCATTAGTATGCACGATCTTAGTGTACATCTCCTCTCGACCTGTTGCATTCCTGTCATAAAGTTCCACCCTGCCAATTGTATCTGGAAAGGTGATTCTTTATGTTTTGATTCTTCAACTTTCATAGAACTGTGATCAAGCTCAGGACTCTTTCTCAAAGGTAAATTATTCAAGTTGGTCACGCTTTCATCTAGATCTCCAGTAGAAAACCGTTGCACTTGAGGAGGAGATGTGTCGATTTTCTTATTGCCACTAAATGAGGAAACGGATACTGCAAGACTTGGCAATGAGAAAATCGACACATCTCCTCAAGTACGACAGTTTCCAACGGGAGATCTACATGAAAGCGTGACCAACTTGAATAATTTACCTTTGAGAAAAGAGTCCTGAGCTTGATCACAGTTCTATGAAAGTTGAAGCATCAAAACATAAAGAATCAACCTTTATACAATTGGCAGGGTGGAACAAGTATGCATGAAACAAAAACAAAGCTATGTCCATTTCTTAAACCATAGGTCCAACTCCAACTAGTAACCATTAATAAATATAGTAGCATGATTTCATAGGTCCACTTAAACTTGTCATGAGAATAACAATTGTTCAAAATCACAACATAGGAAAGAGCAATTTGTCACCTTGCATTGCATTCTTTAAGAATCTCCACCTCAAAAATGAATTCTATGAAATTCATTCTCATTTAATAATTAACAACCACTTCAACATGAGAACCTCAATTTACCACTTCAACATGAGAACCTTAATTTTAATCTAATACTAATGTGTTTGTCACCATCTCTCCCCTAAAATAACATTAGGATTTTTTTTTCAAAAAAAGGTAATAGCTATCAAAATTTATAGTAGTTATTATATGTTTCGACCAGCATTTTGTTTATCGATGGACTATTTGATTCTTAGGTTTTACTTATGTCCTTAATTTTTCAGGTCACAAAATATGAGAGGAAATTGGAGGAAATGAGCAAAATGTCCATGCAGGAATACATTGTGACTCGATACAAAAGTGGTCATATACACCCCTGTGTGCACCAGAGTGCACATTTGCTGCTTGCACAGAGTGGTGCATGCTGCTCACTCTTCTTCAAGAAGGTAGGTTACATCTTCTCCCATCCACCCTTTGTGGAGAGGTGATTATACGGCGCATGACATGTGTCTTTCTGGCCCACTCTTGAGGGTACGTGTCATGCACATAGTCCTATGCACAATGTTCCTTGGCCCACTCTTGAGGGTACATGTCATGCACATGGTCCTATGCACAATGCAGAGGTTTGTGTTTGCAATCAGCTTTGCCATTTTTGGTACTATGTCTTTTGTATGCCTCAATAGTCAATACTTAATATATATATATTTATTAAGTATTGGAGCACAGCCTATTTGTTTTAATTTAGGTGGCGTTTGGAATGTTCAACACTCTGCATCTTCGAAACAAAAATGGTCATATACACCCTTGTGCACCAGCGTGCATAATGACCAAAATCCCACTTTACACTTCTCCAATTTTCTCAAAGTAGTTGACCCTTCACTTGTTTCCTTCTAACCACAATCCTCACCTTTTTCCTCCAAGACTTGGGGGGGGGGGGGGGGGGGGCGCACCAATCATATAACATTCATGCACGTTACACCATGCTCTACTAGAATGTTCTTTAATGTTGACAAATTCTTTCGTAAAAATTGCTCCATGATTTGTCTTGTACATAAGGCCTTTTGTTTTGCATGTTACATGGAGTGGTGAACCTATTAATTAAAAATGCGTGGGATGGTCAACATAGGATTTTTCATCACTTATTAAGTTTATGTTTGAGGAAGCTGAAAATGATGTGGTGCACATGGTATGGGATCAACCAATGGAAAGAGAGCAACTGCCTCAGGCGTGATAAGACATCACAGTCTATGTTCAGTGAGTAGTTTGAGTATTTTATCCTACCAGCAAACAAGATAGTGGAAGACATGATCTTCCCATAGTACCAGACCTGATTTTAGTGAACAGTCTCGCTATGCTTCAACTTGTATATCAGTGTCTCTCTTTTTGCAGAACAAGAAGCTCATGCCTGATGAGTTCCAAACATAAATTAGCTGCCCACCCCCAAGGATATGACTCAACAAGAATTTCTATAAAATAAAACTTATAATAAAATTCAAAACAGTTTGTTCTAATTAATAGTAGATTTTCAAAGAGATTGAAGGACCAAATATCTCAAAAACGGATCAAAAACAAGGGATATTGCAAGTTTATTGAAGAAAAACAATGCCTGTTTATTGAAAAAAACTCCCCAATAACCCCAGTTTTTCCCTGATGAAGAAGGCGCAAAGTGGGAGAGAGGAAGGAGGAGGTGGAGGTGGATACCTAGAGAAGAGGAGCACCAGTTCGTCAACAGCCACAGCAAGAAGAGAGGGTGACTCCTCAGCATTGGAACTATTATCTCCCTTGTTGCTGTGGCCCTGATCCTCTTTGTGCAAGTGCATGTGTGTGATACGGGCAGCCTTTGCTGGCAGCAGTTGAAAGAAAAGGGCATGCCATCTGCTTCCTGTTCTCTTTCTTCTGTTTCCCTTTTTTCATGCATTTTTTCTGCTCTCTTTCCTTCGTATTTCTTCTCTAATTCCATTCTCACCCTCTTTCTCTTCTCTTTCCTTGTTTAAGGAGATAATGAGCAGGGGCCTCATAGGGATCTCACGTTATGCATGGTGCATATGACCACCCTAAGACCTTTCCTCTCTTTCTGTGGAATCTTTTCTATTTCTTTTCTTATTCCTTGAACCTCTCTCTATCACACACATTCCTTATATATATATATATATATATATATATATATATATATATATATATAATGTAAGGGAGAGAGAGAAACAGAGAGGGAAAGAGGATAATGAAATAGCAGAAAAGAAATAGAGAAAAAGGGAAGCTCAAAAAGAGAAAAAAGATTTTAAGGTGGTCCTTGCACCATGCTTAATATGAGGTGTTTTCTATGAAACCACTGCTCACTATCCCTTGAACAACGAGAACGAAGAAAGAGAGAGGGAGAAAGGAATAAGAGAAAAAGTACGAAGGAAGGAGAATGGAAAAAATATATATGAAGAAAGAAGAAAAAGAACGGAAAGCAGAGGACATGCCTTTCTCCCTCCCAACTGCTGTCGGCACTTATCAAAAAGATAAACGCATGCACACAAAGAAGAGGAGGGCCCAAATACCGAAGGAGAGAACAATGTGACTGGCAAGGAGCCGTTCTCTCTCCTCTCCATGGCCGTTGATGATCTGATGCTCCTCCACTCCAGGTACCCACCTCCACCGTCTTCTCTCTCTCTCTCTCTCCCTCTCCCTTTCTCTCTCATTAAGATAAACCTAGGTTATTTGAGAGTTTCATTCAAAGAACGCTTATTGCTTTTCTTCGACAAACTCACACTAAGCTTTTTTCTACCTATTTCACAGATGTTTTGTCCACAAACATCTCTTTCTAACCAGACCAGAGTGTTTTCGAATTGCTTTTGAGTTTTTTTTTTTAATGAGAATTACTTTGACATCATAAACAATTACTGTTTCCAAGGCAGTTACTATATTTTCCATTTCATAAGATTATGACATACAAGTTCTAAAACAACAGTAGAAATGAGGTATTCCTACCAACCCTATTCTCACAAATAAAGCAAAAGCATAAATTTGTAAAACTTAGATATGAATAATCGAACTTTGGAATGTACAGTTGGTATTGCTAAATGTTAGGCAACATGCAATGTCAATAACAATATTAGAATCTAAATGTGCCATCTTTGTTATCACTACGTTTGAGGCATAGGCTTTTGTACTTATACATGTAATGTTGCCTAAAACGTTAATTTTCTGTGCTTTTCCTGCTTATACATATTTTTTTTCTTTAAATTTGATTGTTGGAACACAAATCATAGTATCCTACTGAGCTTGCTGAGGGTGATCTCACGTTTTATGAATCACAAGCTTGTGAATGTCTGCCAATCAGACAACATTCACGCACATTACACCATGCTCTACAAGAAACGAAACCTGTAAGGTTATCAGCATCCCATTTAAAATTTTCTGCAATCCTGATACCCCCTTTCATAAAGTTTTCTCCATGATTTGTGTTATGCATAAGGCCTTCTGTTTTGCATGTTACACAGAGTGGTGAATCTATTAATTAAGAAGGCATGGTGATGGTCAACAGAGGAGTTTGCATCACTTATTAAGGTTATGCTTAAGGAAACTGAAAATGATGTGGTGCGCATGGTATACGTTCAACGAATGGAAATGTGATCCTCCTTCAAAGAGTTGGGGGAGGTTTTCATCCTGCCACCCAACAAGATAGCTGAAAGCATCATCTTCCCAGGGTACCAGACCTGATTTTACTGCAAAGCCCTATTGTGCTTCAACTTGTATATCAGTGTCTCTCCTTTTACAGCACAAGATGCTGATGCCCCATGAGTTATGGAAACTAGCTGCCTTCTAGTCCCAATCACCAGGGATAGGACGTTATAATAATTTCTGTAAAAGAAAACTCAACACCAAGTTCAAAACACTTTGTTCTAATTAATAGCAGATTTTCTTGAAGGACCAGCCATCTCAAAAGCCATATCAAAACCAAGGCTTATTGCAACTTCATCGAAGAAAAGCAATACGTGTTCTTTGAATGAAACTTCCCTATAACTCCAGTTTTTCCCTAATGAGAGATGCACACAGTGAGAGAGAAAGGAGGTGGTGGAGTTGATAACTGGAGAAAAGTAGCACCAGATCATAAACTGCAACTGCAAGGAGAGAGAATGACTCCCCAGCATTTCCGCTATTCTCTCCCCGGGTGCTTTGGCCCTCCTCCCATTTGTGTGCATGTGCATTTGTGTGATAAGAGCACCCTTTGCTGGCCACAGTTGAGAGAGAAGGGAACGTCCTCAGCTTTCTGTTCTCTTTCTTCTATTTTTCTTTTTCATATATATATTTCTTGTTCCTTTTTCCTTCGTATTTCTTCTTTAATTCCTTTCTCACCTTCTCCCTTTTCTCTCTCCTTGCTTAAGGAGACAATGAGCAACGGTGTCATAGGAACTCATGTTATGCATGGTGCAAATGACCACCCTAAGACCTTTTCTCTGTTTATTGGACACCTTTTCTATTTCTTTTCTTATTCCTTATACATCTCTATCTCTCAACTTTATATACATATATATATGAGAGAGAGAGAGAGAGAGAACGTGTGTGTGTGTGTGTGTGTGAAAGAGAGAGGGAGAGAAAGAGAATAATGAAATAGCAGAAAAAAAATAGATAAAAAAGGGGAGCTCAAAAAGAAAAGAAAGGTTTTAAGGTGGTCCTCCTCACCCTGCTTAATTTGAGGTGTTTCTTATGGCACCATTTCTCTTTATCCCCTTGAAGAACTAGAGAGAAAAGAGAGAGAGAGAGAAACGAATGAGAGAAAAAAATACGAAGGAAAGAGAACAGAAAAAAATAAATATATGAAGAAAGAAGAAAGAGAATGGAAAGTAGAGGACATGCCTTTCTCTCTCCCATGAAGTAGATGGAATGTGTCATTATCGAAGCTAATACGATTGGCACATTTACAATGCTTTACAAATAGGTTAGAATGTTTTCAAAAAGTTTTGGACGAGCATGCCAACGTTGTGGGTCATTTAGTTTTAACTTGCTCTGGTCTTCCCTCTCACATTAACAAGTAGGAATTGCAGCTGATAAAGTTATGCCATCCTCATGAACATGACACTGCTTGGAGATTAAAGTTATGTCTTCTTACTTCAAAAAATATAGCATCATCAATGGAAAAATATATATCAAAAATTGTATTCAGTTGATGCAGTAAAGTTTTTAGAACATGCTCTCGAATTTTGTGATTGTTGAACTTTCATGATGAAGTTTACAGGTAGGAAGATAACAAATGCATACTATCTATACAACACAGTGGTAATCTTTAAGCAATGACATGCACATGAGGGACATGTGGATTTCTTCATCCGGGTTTAGATGGAGCAATCCTCCGACTTACATAAGATGGGATGCATTGGGCAGCCGTGGTTGGATGGAACTCAAGAAGGCTGAAGGATTTGAGCTCTTGAGTTCATAAGGATAACATAGCTTTACCAGCAGTGCCTGCTTGTTAATGTAACAGGAAAGACCAGAGCAAGTTAAAACGAAATGCCCTAGATCATCATTGGCTTGATCATTTGCCCATCCAAAACCCTTTCGGAAACTTTATAACCTATTTATAGAGCATTACAGATGGACCAATCCTAGCTATTAGCTTCAACAATGGGACATTCCACCACTCCATGGGATGCTTTTTTGAAAATTAAGTAGGCTATAATAGCACCCCATAACCTAATTACATGTAGCACTATTTGCTCAGAAGTGTAAAGACATGATGGTTAGATCTTTGAGTAGTAAATCAAGTGATCCATTCAGTTGTTTATTATTGATCTAATTCATTCATTTATGTGTGAGACCTTTACAACTAACTGCTCAACTTTGATATGTTGCAAAAGACTGACCAATATTTAAAAATTTGCAGATAATTTTACGAAAAAAAAAGTGAATAAAAAATGTCAAGATATACTTAAAAAGACTATGTTACATCTAATTAAACCAAGAGAAATAAGTTAAAATAAAAAATTTCTGCACCAGTTGTCTTGTGTCTTGACTTTTAGGTCACGGGTTGTAATTTTGGCTTCTGGTTGGGTTTAATCTTTAACCAATTGAACTAATCATATTTAAATATTTGAATCCAGAGCTGGTTTTTTGGGAAACCGAATTTGGATCCGACTAATGCGAGATCTAGCTTGATTATATAGATAGGATCTTTATCAGATACTGGTGGGTACTTTATTCGAATTTATGTTTAGTGTTTAAACTGCAAACCGTATTCGAATTTAAATTCGATTGGGTCTGACCCGTTTATATCCCTACTTTTGAGACTTTATCAGGATGACCATTGACCAGCCAAATGGGTCGCGGGTTTGTGATAAAGAGGTATTAGATCTGAATCCTCACATAGTTTCCATACCAGATCTAGATCTGATTGTGATTGTATATGTATGGTGGTGGTCTCAAATAGCTCATGACCCAGATTTGGCACATTTACAATGGTCGGAATTGTGTCCTTGCTAATGTCATATGTTACCTCCAGGAGATAAAATTAGATAACTAAATCTAAAGTGCAACTACTTTTTGATCTTTGAACTTTTAGTTGTTTTTATCAAATTTAAACATGATTGATTATCAGCTCCGTTTGATAAAAAAATAGAACAATTTTATTTTTACATTTTGATGTAAAATAAGTTTTCCTAATTATTCACAGAAAACGACATTTATTGTCTTGTTGTTTGATTCTATGAAGGTTATTCTTTTCCTTCATGGTCACTCCTCTTTTTAAAATGGAAGTGAACTATTTTTACTGATTTTAGTCACACGTTTAGGGGTCTTTCTGAAAATCTGGGCAAAAGTTACCTAAGGTGGAAGCCGTCCCTACAAAAGTTGTTCAAGGCATAAAACAAGCCTCAAGAAGTAAACAGTAGGCTATGACAAGATCCCGGTAAAATTCATAGTTCAAGACAGAATCAATTTTAGATTCGATTTAAAATCTACACTTGAAATACTTAATTTGCCTTTTAGCATTGAGAAAATGTCTTATTTAATATTGTTTAGCTTTGTATAGATCTCATATTTCAGAATTTGTAGGTTGATTCTCATCGAATTAACAATATGAATTGCATATTTATAACCAATTTGGACTAGAACAACTCAAGAATATGAGATTTTAATATTCATGAGGTGCTGTAGAACACGAACGCTAATGAATCGGATTGGACCAGAGAATCTATATAATGATCAACTCTCTTTCTTATTTAGTGACAAAGAATCTATACCGCATATACTTGAATAAATATGGTTATTATTTTAATTATGTATGAAATTTGTTTCAAGAAAATTTCTGTTTTTCTGGCGTTACTTTTTGCTTATAACTTAAGTAGGGAAATATTAATATGGGTCACTATTTTCATGAAAATTGTTGAATAAATACTTGAAGTGAAGACTTCTTAACTAGGTAATTATTCTGTTCTTAGTATTACCTTCTATGCATCACGAAATTGTGTATTAAATGAAACTAAATTGTAGATTTCGTTTCTCTTGTTTGGTGCGGTATGATATAATATTCTTCTTGCTCACACAACAATTCCATGGACCTTATTTAACTCCATACAACAGTTTATTCAATTTTCATATCAATCTCTACCCCACTGAAGACACCCTATGAAGAAAGACATTGTCAATATCCATTTGAAGTGAAGCAAATGTGAGATAATCCGAATAACCTTCCTGTTAAGTGTCAAATATTATGCTGTGTACCAACTTATTCTCAATTAGTTTAAGAGCAATGGTGGGTGTGGCTTGCGCATGTAGAACCACAATATTTATTTTATTTCCATGTTGGTTCCTCCACATAATATAATTTGTTACATAATCGGTGCCCTAAAGTCTGGGATTTCTTTTGTTACTGCCTTTGTGCCAACGAGGATAAATAGTTTTCGAAATGGCATTGGTTCCATGTCTTGGGAGATGGCTACAAGAAAGGATTTATGAGATGCAAAACAATACGCAATAGATGTAAGGTTGTGTAAATTAGGGAAAATGACTATTTTTCCTCATCTTTAGTAATGAATTGGGATAGGAGCTAGCATGTAAAGAAATCTCTTAATTGAATTGATGGGTGACATTCTCCAGTAGACATTCTCAACCAGAGTAACTCTGTTTCCATTGTTGAGGAGATGAATATCATTTAGATATTTGGTTGATTTCACCATATTCCCACACGTATCATTGGCATTGAGTCGTGCTATATAATGAGTCGAGCCAACTTGAACTCACTCAGTAAACTCGAGCGTCTAAACTTAAATATATATAAAGGAAACAGATCAAGTCAAATGACAGTTGTCAAGTCGGAAAACAAGCTTAACAAAGTCTAGCTCTAGCTAGGATCCAGTCTATCAAGTCCAGCTCAAGCTGACCATATACAACTTGACTCACTGGTCAAGGTTGAGCCAAGAAAATTAAGTATGTGTTGAGTTGTGTCGAGCTGACCGAGCTCACGCTTGACTCGGCTTATGTACCACCGTAATAGTAAAAAAGGGTTGCATTGGTACAAGCAGCAAGTCAAGTTCATACGAGTGTGTAAGGGAGATTGATGAGCTAGAAAGGGAATCAAGCATAGACACAAGCAAGGTAAACGAAGAAGGTGATGAGCAGGGAAACAAAGTAGGAAATTAACGTATCATCACTGTCCATTGTGCCAGCTCTGACAAGCTTTGAGAATTTTGTTCACAATGAAGCCCACCACATATAACTTCATGCTCTTGGAAAGCCAACTTGTGGCTCTTGTCATCTCTTATGATCTACCTAGACTTCCATTCTGCCTTATTATGAAATAGAAAGACCTGGCCATGCTATGAAGCCATGAAGACATGCACGGCAAAGTGGTTGAGGTCATGAAGCCAAGAGGGGTCTTTAATTCCATCAACTACACTCTCCAAAAAAAAAACATAAGCTTAAATTAGAAATTTAAATACTAAGACTCACACTTTGAAAAGTATAAATGCTAGCATTAAATTTAGGCAGCATCCAGTGACAACATTAATATTAAATCTAAAACTCCCATCTTTGTTATTGAATACATTAGGAGCCGGGCATTTTTCACTTGTACATATGACTCCTAAATTTGAATCAATTGTGAGTAGATTTTGCACCATATCTCCTACTTCAAATGTAAGGTTTAGACAATTGTGGATATAAGGGGTCTTTCCACCAACTATACTCTCTCAAGTAAATCACAAGTTAAACTTGGGAAAAAACTTGAATATAAAGGCTCTCATGACTTTGTAACATTCAATTGTTAATGCGACATTGGGCGGGGTTCAATGATTGCATTAATATTAAAACATAAAATTCTCGTCCTTGGTATTGAATACATTAACAGAAGAGCTTTTTCACCTATAACTCTTAAATTTAAATCATTTGTTGCCCTAGTGTTGGCACTATATCTCCCATTTTATATATACATCAATGGCATGAAGGCTTTTGAACAATGTTGTATATGAGAGGTCTTTTTCCTACTTTACTGTCTCAAATAAAGTGCAAGCATGGGTAGAAAACTTACATACAAACACTCTGAACTCTTGATGGTACAATTGGTAGTACTTAATGTTAAGCAACATACAATGTCAATAATAACACTCAAAATTGACATCCACGTTCCAGAATACATCAAGATATGTTTCTTTTTATCTATACCTAGAGATCCTCCAGTACTTTTTCATTTGCAGACGAGTTTTTCTCATAGCTCTCTCTCTCTCTCTATTTCTTTCCTCTTATCTTCTTCTTTTTCTCTAACCTACCAACTTCCACTCTTCAAGGAAGCAAAGGAGACCTCTCGGAGAGACATCTTCAATACCTTGGAGCTTCATTCGAGGAAGCTTTAGGATCATCCAAATAAGGAGACTCATTTTCTAAAATCATTCTCATTAGAAATATATAGTAAATATCTCAATCCTTTTCTTTTCTTTGTTTCTCATTTCTTCATCTCCCCATGGTCATATTAGATAACTCTCAAATTTCCTCTCTGGAGTAAAAAACTATTCTTCAATACACCGAGAGCATGAGTAAGGTGAAAAAAAAATTCATTTTGGGATCGAAATATGTTTCTCTCTTCTCTTGAATGTGTGCTTTGCTTTTAGGCATTCATGCATAGTTGATTGTTTTTTCAATTATTATGTCATTGAATAGAAAGAATGAGTGTTTGGATTGAGATTTCTTTGTTATTATGTTCATTTTTAATGTTAGGATTTTTCCAACACAGGAAAACCCCTTACAAATGTGTATATGTTAAAGTGCACCTTCACGACATTCTTACGTTTAGCATTTCTTTTAGTTAAAGTGCACCTTCACGACATTCTTACGTTTAGCATTTCTTTTAATCACCTGATTAAAATCCCAATGAATGAGTGATTTCTTAGGTTATTAACTTTTTATTTCTTGTGTGCTTGATTTTCTTACATTTCTAATGGTGGGAGAAATAAATTTCCTTGTAGTTGATGAAATGACTATTGTTTTATACTTTTATGAAAATATTTAGAATCATGTTTTCAAAAGAATTTGGAAAGTAAGAGCCCTCTTCAATGAGGCATTAGAGACTTAATCAAAGCTCTTGCATGAAACCATGTTCCTCTCCAGCCTGCATAGAAAAATTGAAGTCGGAAATGCTCCAAGTTATCTCTTGATTTTTGTTTTCATATATGTATATGCATATATACATGTCATAAACATGTACATGAATATATCTCTTTATCCTTCTCTCTCTGTGATTTAACATATTCTTTTATAGATTCTCATATATATATGTACATATAAACAAATATATATGTATATCCCACTTTTCCTCTCTAGAATCTCTCTCTCTCCCTCTGTTTGAGTTAACACCTTCTTTTTACAAACTTTCAATAATGTGTGTGTGTGTGTATATATATATATATACAGATATTTCTCTATCTCTCTCTATCTAAAGTCTTCTTCTTTCTCTCTTTCTCTGAGATTCAAAATGATCCTTTCATAAATATTTATATATGTATATAAACACAATTTTATACACATACACATACATCCCTCACTCTCTCTTTAAAATTTTTCTTTCTCTCTTTTCAAAATCTCTTTCTCTTTTTTCTCTATTCCTCGGGACTTAAAATCTTTTAATTTTTTTTTCTCTCTTTCATTCTTTGGATTATTCTTTTCTAAGATCTAAGGTTTTAGTTTTCATTTATGAATTTGACTAAGACCAAAACTCAAGTATTGACCCAATATTGGAATCATGTTTGATAGTTTACAATCACATTTTACTTTCAAATATTTGTTTTCTTTTCATGAGAATATTTAGGACAAATATGTAATTAATTCTCAATGTGTGTGAGGATAAAGAGATCCTTAGATGAATGAATAATTTTCTTGCAATCATATAGAACCAAAGCATTCATGCATTCACATTCACTTGTGAAATTCATAAATGATCAAAAGCACCCTTCTAAAAGAACTTAAGCAAGATGAAATGGGGCTCTAGCAAGGTAGTAGTCAAATTAGAATAAAATCTTAAAGCTACTTCAGTTCTTAAGAAAACAAAAAATCAATTTTGAAAAGTGATTTTCAAAATACCCATATTATATTTCAAAGATTTTCAAATAATATTTGAAGATTGGTTGATTTTCATTTTTTCTTTCTTATCTGCTGAGTAAGGAGATTGGTCATTTTTCAATTTAAAATATGCTGCTAAAGGAGTCCTATTATTTTGGCATCTTTCATACTGAACTTGCTAACCACCTTCTCAAAGTATTTCTATTGTGACAACCACAACTTCTTGGCCTCCTATCATGAATAATCCTCATGCCTAACAATTGTCATGCTAGTTTCACAATTTTCATATCAAAAGAACTTGCTTATGTCATTCTTAATTGGCTAATCAACCAACAGTCATGTCCAACAATAAGCATGTCATTTATATATAACAAGAAGATAATGAAGTTACCTGATGAGAACTATTCGATGTGGACACAATGATCTTCGCTGACCTGTAATACTTTTGAGTTATCATAAATGCATCAAATTTCTTGTACCACTACCTACGTGCTTGTTTAAATCTAAACAAATTCTTCCTTAACTTGCAAAACCATGTGCTTCTTCCTAGCAGCTACAAAACCTCCTGCTTGTGTCATATAGATTTATTAATCTAGATCTCCATGAAAAAAATCAGTTTTTATATATAACTGCTCTAACTCCAAGTCTAGATATGCCACCAAACCAAGTATTACCCTGATAGATGACATTTTAACCATAGGAGAGAAAATTTTATCAAAATTAATACATTTTTCCTGCTTGAAACCTTTCACCACTAACTGAGGTTTATATCTCAACTTGCTTTGGAGCATAACTTAGTGTGATTCTTGTATAGAGAATTCATATCTTCCTGCATGGTTTGACTCCATTCATCTTTATGAACATCATCTAGCATCTCTGCATAGTATTCTAGCTCAATACTATCTGCAAACATAATATATTCATTAGTAGAATATCTAGTAGATGAAATACGTATTCTTTTATCTTTGCCAAATTGCACTTCAATTTGTTCTGAATGAGGAGGAAGTTGTCCCTCCAACTCATGCTCATAATCAGCTTGAGTGTCCATAGGGCTGTCATCTATATACTGCTCATCTGCATTTATTTTGTCATCCTCTACATTATCATCAGTCTCACCATGCTTAGATGAAAGTTCTTTGGGTTCTGCACAGTTAGCTCATGAACACCACTAACTTCACACCTGACTATTTGTCTTTCATGATATCTTCAATCGTCTAATCCTTTCCGAAGACAACATCATGACCGTGTAGATTTTGTCATTCTTTGGATCCCAAAACCTGTAACCATATTCATCATCCGTATAACCAAGAAATATTATTGGAATAGTTTATCATCTAGTTTGGTTCGATGTTCTTTAGATACATGGATGAAAGCATTGTAAACAAAAACTCTGAGGTGGTCACACTTTATCCCTTTCACTGACCAAACTTTTTGCAGAATATCTCAATCTAAAGACATTGAAGAAGATTTATTCATCAAATAAACTGCAATGCACATTCCCGCTCCTCAACTTAGTCTACGTAGAGCAAGATAGCAAACTTCTGAGTCTCTCAACTATAGTTCTGTTCATCCTTTCTGCAACTCCATTCTATTTTCGAGTATACGGAGTTATCTTTCCATGTTTAATACCATGCTTAAGACAATATTCTTGTAGAGAAGAAGCTTTAAACTCACCACCATTATCTGTACGCAGTCTATTCATCTTCTTACCTGTCTCACTCTCAACTACTTCATGAATAGTCACAAAGATAATACTTACTTCACTTTTATTTTTCATTATAAAGGTCCACACCTTCCTCGATGCATCATCAATAAATGTAACAAAATAGGAGTTTCCACATTTAGATGTCATATTTATATGTTCATAAACATCTAAATAAACTAAATCTAATATATCTTTAGTTTTTGAAGAGCCATTTTTCTGAAAAGAGATTATGCAACTTACCAACCTAGCAATGATCACAAGGAGGTAATTGTGCACCATCTGCCTTTAATAACAAATTCTTATTTGCAAGAAAATTGATTCCTCTTTGACTCATGTGACCTAACCTCCTATGCCACAAATGTGACAAAGTACTATCAGTAATTGCATTTACCTCAACATTACAGATTCGAGAATTCATACTATACAAAGCGCCAAATCTAATGCCCCTTGTGTTAATTTCCAACCAACCTAACTAAAAGAAGTACAATAGCCATCTTCACTTAGTTTTTCTATAGAAATCAGATTCATTTTAAGATCTGTAACATGTCTCACATCACGCAAAGTCAATTTGCATCTTGTGTTCATCTCAACGCAAACATCTTCTACCTCAATAATCTCAGAAGTATCATTGTTACCCATACGAACTACTCCAAGATCACTTGCTCTATAAGACGAGATCAAATCACAACATGGTGTGGTATAATAAGATGCCCCAGTATCTAATATTTATATAGAATCATCATTCTCAATTATAAGACAACCACTTTTCTCAGATAAAAGTAATTCTACCTCATCATATGATGCAACTATATTGCATTCTTTTGATTTCACACTTTCTTGAATTTTCTTTTTATGTTCTTTCTCTTCTTTTCTTTTCTTGCAATCAATCTTTTTGTAACCAGAAATACCACAATGAAAGCATTCACCTGTCATCCTGGGCCTTCATTTGGACCTACATTTTGATCTGTCATGCCATTTATAGCAATTTTTTTTGCTACCGTTGTCTCCCATCACTAGTACTTGTGAGTTAGTAGTACCAAGAGTCTTTCTCCTAGTCTTTTAATTTAAAATGTTGTTGGTTACATGCTTCATTGTTAGCACACTATCTGGAGTAGAGTTGCTCAAAGAAACAATTAGAGTCTCCCAACTATTTGAAAGAGAACTTAGCCATAAAAGTGTCTGTAACTCATTATCTAACATCATTTTCATGGCTAACAACTAATTAATTATGATCTGCACTTCATTCAAATACTCTGACACAGGACTCTCCACTCTAAGTTTGAGATTTACCAATTGCTTCAACAAGAAAGCCTTGTTTCCAACTGTTTTCTTATTCGTAAAGATCATGCAACTTCTTTCGCAATAACTTTGCATTCGTCTTTTCCGATACCAATTGAAGGACACTATCATGTAACCATTGTCTAATGGTGCCAATGGATGGTTTTCTTGTCTAATATTTTTATTTATTATCTGCGTTATTTGTTGGCCTCTTGTTCTCAATGGGTGCATACAAGTCTTTAGAATAGAGAAAATTCTCTATTTTTGCTTTCTATATAGTCCAATTGTTTTCATTTAGGCAGATCATTCTAGTGGTGGTCGATTCCATATTTCAATAAGAATGAAAACTACAAACCTAGCGCTCTGATACCAATTTGTTATGATTGTTTTTTCAAACAAACATTGTTTCAATCTTGTAAAAGAACTCACAATATGGATATATTCTTGTAAAATAGATTACCCCTGCAAATGAAATACTTAAGACAACAACCAGCCAATATTAACACTTAATGCTGTCACAAACTCCCCCCCCCCCTTCTCCCAAGATTCAAGAATACATATATCTAGTAATTAATCAACTAACAACAACCTTTAGCATCAACATAGCAGTCCAAACAAGCTGATTTTATAAGAGGGAATGCACTAAACTACTAAAAAACAAAATCACCAGGCTGCTAGCACAAGGTTGAGTTCCCAACACCAATATTGCCGAAGATATCAAAAATATAAGTTACATGATGTAGAAAACAAGAGACACCAATCTACATGAAAAAACCCTCAATAATGGGGTAAAAAACCATAGGCAAGAGAAGTATATATATATATATATTTCAAAGAAACAAATACAACAACATCAATATGTGTTGTTTTTCTTGCAGAGAATAGCGTAAATCAATAAAAAAAGTGAATGCATAAGAAAACTATAAGAAAAGGAATCACCATGTGTTACCCACATAGCAGCACAAACCCATAGTTGTGTTTTTATTTATCTTTCCTTCTCCTTTCTCCACCGTTGACACACACTCACCCTGCCCTTCTTACTGGTTTGGTGAGCATTCAACAAGGGGCTTCTTTCTCCCTTTTCTCATTTTCAAAACAGTGGTGAATAGGGCACTGCTGGGTGCCCTTTTTCTTTTCCTCACCCACTTGCTCAAGTGAGCAGGTGGGTTCGGTCGGGTCCTCACTTGAGGCTGGACCCAACCCAACAAGAGAGACATTTTTAGGCCTCAGATATTTCATTACTTTAGATGTTTACAGCAGAGGCTGGATTGCCAGTTTGTAAACACTCAGGAATGGTTGTGAACATTTTTGGATGGCCCAGGCTCAAGTTTTTGGGAAGGCTTAAAGCAACCCACATGCCTCTAGCTCATTGAAGGAAGGGTCAGCTTGAACCAGTTGAACTTATGATCAACACCATAAAGTTGTAATTAATTATGTTGCAAATGATTCATGATCTAGGAGGGTAGGTGGATGCAGATGAAGAGAGGATTCTGAGGGATAAATAAGAAAGTTCCTCGATGAGGAAAATAGCAGTTGGAGACAGTGGCTAGGGTGAGATGGATGTTGGAAGGTGATTGTAATACCACTAATTTCCAGACGATTACCAGATGTAGAAGAAAAAGAAGTTCCATCACTGAGCTGGAGGTGGAAGGCTCCATGGCTAGGGATCAACATGCCATCCTAGCAGCTTACTGAGGGTACTTCCAACAGCTCGTTCGAATCGAAGAGGGTGATGGGTACATGCTCTTTCTAACAGTGGATGTCCATGTGTCTCTTGCAGTGAAAATGAGGAGCTGAACCAGCTCGTCACATTGGAGGAGCACAAGAGTACAATCTTTCGATCTTTTTGGGATATCAACCCAGACTAGATGGGTTTCCTGCCTCTTTTTATTAGGCCAATTGGCATATTGTGGGCATGGATGTGAGTAAAGTGGTACAACTGTTCTTTTACATAAGAAGGCTTGTTCAAAAGGTCAATCGCACACAAATCGCTCTTATTCCTAAGAAGGAAGGTGTAAGAACTCTTCAAAAGTTCCAACCCATTTCTTTATTTAACAGTATCTACAAATTGATCATAAAAATTATGGTCAACAAAATGAAGAATGTTCTCAAGACAATTGTATTAGATGACCAAGTAGTTTTTGCCGCCAATAAAGTCATACTTGACAACATCATCCTTGCACATAAGATCATTCATAGCATGAATAGGGATAAGAAACCAACACTTTGTCTCAAACTTGATCTCTCAAAGTCTTATGACCGGGTGAATTGGTTGTTCCATATATCTACCATATTACATGTAGAGTTTAATTAAGAATGTTGCGATAGAGTTTTCAGCTATGTCTCTATTGCTTCGGCAACAGTTTTGGTAAATGGTAGCCCAGGTAAGTTTTTTTAACCTTAAACGGGGTATGAGGCAGGGTGACCACTGTCCCTTTGTCTTTTTATTATTGTCATAGAGGCCTTCTTTAGGCTTGTCAATAAATATGCTAGAGATAAGAGTTTTCTTCGCACACCCTTCCCCCGTGAGGGTATGTGTTCAGTGATCCCCTCCTTCATGTGTGATGTACTGCTATTTTTTCAGGCAAAGGTCAATCCCTTGAAAATGATGGAATCTATGTTGGAGAAGTTGTCCAATTGAGTGGGGCTTAGGATTAACTCCAGTAAGTATGTCTTCCTACCATTTCATGTGGAGGATTTGATGGTCCATTGGATTAGCTCTGTGCTTGGTTGGTTGGTCAGGAGTTTCTCCATTTGTTACCTTGGAGTCACACTGTTCCAAGACCGGTTGAGAGAGGAGAGTGCATAATTCTCAATGTCAGCAAGCAGCATGCCAGTTGGAAGTGAAGGTTCATCTTGTTTTTTGGCAGGTTGTGCCTTATAAATCATGTAATAATTTACATTATTCAATATTAGACAGTTGTATTCCATCTTCTTGTGAGGGTCATTAAAGAAATCCAATCTCTCGTAGCTTCCTTCCTTTGGGACTCTTCTTCTCAGACTGGATTCAGATATCTCATTTCTCGGAATGTGATCAGTCACTTGATTAAGGAAGGTAGGGCAGACATTAATGATGTTTGTGAAATGGGTCAAAGTCAAATTGCTCTTCTTGCTTTGCAGGTTTGCTTCAAGTTAAGCCCGGGCCAAATTTGTTCATAAGAATTACGTCAGAAATGACACTTTCTGGCCTCGTGATATATTCAAGAACTCCTCTTGGCTCTGGTTCTTTAAAGGTCTCTCCAATAGCTCGAAAGGAATTGCCAATAGCATTAAATGGAGGATTGAAGAAGGCTCTACAAAGTTTTGGAATCATAAATGGCTAACTTGTCTCCTTAAAAATTGTGCTCTAATTGAAGAATATAGCATTTCGCATTCCAACTCTCATTTCTCAGTTAATCAAATGCTGCATTTTGACCTTATATGCCAAAACTCAGTTTGGAATCTTTTGAAGGGGATAGGGAAAACTATCCCTACTATTAGGGGCACTCCTAACAAACTACGTCATCATGGCAAACTTGTACAATAGGTCACGGTAGGGACATTTGGGATCTCATGAGGAAATAATATACGGTGGAGAGTTGGTGTAAAAGGATAAAAAACCCCAATGTTGTCCTTAGAACAATGTGGTTTTACTTTCTTGTTGCATGAAAGGTTGGAATAATGCAGACAGAAAACTATCACTATATTTTCCATTTTATGAGATTATGACATCCAAGCATTCAAACAACTGTGGATATGAGGTCTTCCCGCCAACATTATTCTCTCAAATGAAGCAAAAGCATAAGTTTGGAAAATATAGATATGAATAATCGAACTTTGGAATGTACAGTTGGTTGTGCTAAATATTAGGCAACATCCAATGTCAATAATAAGATTAGAATCTAAAAGTGCCATCTTTGTTAATCCCTACGTTGAGGCATGAGCTTTTTTACTTATACATGTATTGTTGCCTAAAATGTTAATTTTCAATGCCTTTGCTGCATATAGATATTTTTTTCTTTAAATTCTATTCTTGGAGGACAAATCCTAGTATCCTACTGAGCTTGTTGAGGGTGATCTCAAGTTCTATGAATCTTAGGCTTGTGAATGTGTGCCAGATGATGAAGTTACTTTTGCACTTGTTTTCTTAAATAATTTTATTTTATTTGACGTATGGTTCATGCCTTTTGCATGATATATATATATATATTGCGATTTTGGCTATGTACTTTCATGCTATTAGATCTGAGTATATATCATGCTTACAACATGATTTTATATGTATCACTTACATGAATTTATTTAAAAGACACATTATATATATTTATCTATAATTCAACTATATGACATATACTATGCCATCATGGAACATAACATATAATATTATATATCATAAAACCCCACTTTCCACTTCTCCAATTTTATCAAAGTAGTTGAGCCTTCACTGGTTTCCCTCTAACACACTCCACACATTTTTCCTCCATGACCTTGGGAGGGGGCACCAATCATATAACATTCATGCACATTACACCATGCTTTACTATAAAAGAAATCTATAAGGTCATCAGCATCCCATTTAGAATGTTCCGCAGTCCTGACACATTCTTTCATAAAGTTTGCTCCATGATTTGTCTTGTACATAAGGCCTTTTGTCTTCCATGTTACTTGGAGTGGTGAACCTATTAATTAAGAAGGAGTGGTGAACCTATTAATTAAGAAGGAGTTTGCATCACTTATTAAGTTTGTGTTTCAGGAAGCTGAAAATGATGTGGTGCACATGGTATGGGATCAACCAATGGAAAGAGAGCAACTGCCTCGGGCATAATAAGACATCACAGTGATATGTTCAATGAGTAAGAGGAGTATTTTATCCTGACACCAAACAAGATAGTTGAAGGCGTCATCTTTCTAGGGTGCTAGACCTGATTTTAGCGAACAGTCTCACTACGCTTCAACTTATATATCATTGTCTCTCTTTCTACAGCCCAAGAAGCTGATGCCTGAAGCCTTCTTTCATAAAGTTTGCTCCATGATTTGTCTTATGCATAAGGCCTTCTGTTTTGCATGTTACGCAGAGTGGTGAACCTATTAATTAAGAAGGCACGGTGATGGTCAACAGAGGAGTTTGCATCACCTTATTAAGGATAACTGTGATTTGTTCAAAGAGTTGGAGGAGGTTTTTATCCTGCCACCCAACAAGATAGCTGAAAGCATCATCTTCCCAGGGTACCAGACCTGATTTTACTGCAGGCCCTATTGTGCTTCAACTTGTACATCAGTGCCCCTTGAGTTCCAAATAGAACTAGCTGCCTTCTAGTCCCAATCCCCAGGGATAGGACATCATAATAATTTCCATAAAAGAAAAGTCAACACCAAGTTCAAAACACTTTGTTCTAATTAATAGTAGATTTTCCTGAACGACCAACCATCTCAGAAAGCATATCGAAATCAAGGCTTATTGCAACTTCATCGAAGAAAAAAATATGAGTTCTCTCAATGAAACTTCCCAAGTAAACCACGGTTTCATGCCACAAAGTTCTACAGGAAAGAGAATATGACATTGCCTGCGGTCCCCAAACTTGCCAAGAAGTCCATCTGTATTGGTTGCTTTGTTTACAGAACTGATTCTATCTGCCTCCTGTGCAAATATTATGACCGAGGATGTGTCTTCCGCTGATGAAGGCTTGCTCTCACCATTTACCTTAGGGCAAGTGTCTATTTCAAGTGAAGGCCCTGCTCCTAAAACTTGCGAGGATTTCAGTTGTTCATCTGTTAGTGTTCGTATTTCTTCTCCGACACATGAGGCAGGATGGTGCCACCCTATGCTTTATTCTAATTCACTTTTCAGAGATTATCTTGCACAAGTAGGAATTAGTGGCAGCTAGACTGAAGGAAAAAATATAAAGGCTACTGAGTATGATGAGCGAGGAATCTAAAGGTATTAATGTAAATGGAAGCAGGAAAGAGGACCTTTAGGTGCGTGTAAAGAAAGTGACCATAAAATCCAACAAGTGAATATGAGTTTTTAAAATCAGAAAATTGTTAAAAGTTGTTGCATATTCGCAGCTGCGTTTTCATAATTGCCAAATCAATTATCTCTTTTCTGTCTGCAAAACATTTTCCCATTGTTTTGAATAATTTTTTTCTTTTTGAAGGGCACTATAGCTTTTGAAATATTTCATTGTCTTTTTATGGAATTAGTTATTCAGAGGTTCTAAGAGCAGATCGACAAATTTGTATGAAGATTTCCAGTTCACAGAATACCATGACTGCCTGATATTGCAATAAAAAATAGGTTATTAACTTTTACCTTATCCAAGTTTGTTTTTCGCTTTTCATGCAGCAACTGGTCAGAAGCGTTTCGCACTTGCTCTCCATGTGACCCACAGTGACTAATGTTTGCATATAGACCTTTGAACATTGATGATTCTGCCATGCACAAAAGCTCTGAGAATGATCGTTGCTCATAACAGCTTTTTTTTTATCTGTTCACAAACTCATCTGCTGGAGCAGCACACTCTGGACTTGATCCAATTTGATTAACAGCCTGAGTGCGGTAAAATTTTGGAAGAAAATTACGGAAAAGTAAAGCAAATTCTCATCATCAGTTGCTGTTGGTGGTATATTGCTGCCAACAATGGATTGGAAGTGCTTGTTGCTGTTGCTACCATGTGAGTCTTGACCTGTTTCACATTCATTAGTATGCACGATCTTAGTGTACATCACCTCTCGACCTGTTGCATTCCTGTCATAAAATTCCACCCTGCCAATTGTATCTGGAAAGGTGATTCTTTATGTTTTGATTCTTCAACTTTCATAGAACTGTGATCAAGCTCAGAACTCTTTCTCAAAGGTAAATTATTCAAGTTGGTCACGCTTTCATCTAGATCTCCAGTAGAAAAGCGTTGCACTTGAGGAGATGTGTCGATTTTCTTACTGCCACTAAATGAGGAAACGGAGACTGCAAGATTTGGCAATAACAAAATCGACACATCTCCTCAAGTGCGACAGTTTCCTACTGGAGATCTAGATGAAAGCGTGACCAACTTGAATAATTTACCTTTGAGAAAAGAGTCCTGAGCTTGATCACAGTTCTATGAAAGTTGAAGAATCAAAACATAAAGAATTATACAATCGGCAGGGTGGAACAAGTATGCATGAAACAAAAACAAAGCTATGTCCATTTCTTAAACCATAGGCCCAACTCCAACTAGTAACCATTAATAAATATACTAGCATGATTTGATAGGTCCACTTAAACTTGTCATGAGAATAACAATTGTTCTAAATCACAACATAGGAAAGAGCAATTTATCACCTTGCATTGCATTCTTTAAGAATCTCCACCTCAAAAATGAATTCTATGAAATCCATTCTCATTTAATAATTAACAACCACTTCAACATGAGAACCTCAATTTTAATCTAATACTAATGTGTTTGTCACCATCTCTCCCCTAAAATGACATTTAACAGGATTATATGGTGCATCTTCTCCCATAGGATGGTAGGTTACATCTTCTCCCATCCACCCTTTGTGGAGAGGTGATTATACGGTGCATGACATGTGTCTTTCTGGACCACTCTTGAGGGTACGTGTCATGCACATAGTCCTATGCACAATGTTCCTTGGCCCACTATTGAGGGTACATGTCATGCACATGGTCCTATGCACAATGCAGAGGTTTGTGTTTGCAATCAGCTTTGCCCTTTTTGGTACTATGTCTTTTTTATGCCTCACTAGTCAAAATATATATATATTTGTTAAGTATTGAAGCGCAGCCTATTTGTTTTAATTTAGGTGGCGTTTGGAATATTCAACATTCTACGTCTTGGAAACAAAAGTGGTCATATATACCCTTGTGCACCAGCGTGCATAATGACCAAAATGTCTTGGTCGGTAGAAAGGAGAAAAAATTATGGTTTTTTAAAAATTACCAAACTACTTTAATCCCACCTTTGGGTGCACATTTGCTGCCTGCACAAGGTGGTGCACGCAGCTCACTCTCCACTGAGAAGGTAGGTTACGTCTTCTCCCTGCCACCCTTTGTGGAGAGGTGATGCCTTTAGTCAGCTGAGGGCACCATCCTTTTGGTGCCCTCAGTAGATCTGTCGATGGTGGCAAAGAGAGAGAGAGAGAGAGAGAGAGAGAGAGAGAAAGAGAGAGAGAGAGAGATGGCTGGTGTTAAGGTCATTGAGTCCACTTGGAGTCGACCCTTTAAAACATGTACTTCTTCATAAAATTTCTGTAACTTTAGTTATTTTTCCTATATTACAAAACTAGACTCAGATTTTAGAAATCTTCAAATTATCCAGTAGAATTATGTGAATTTGTGAATACCATTATAAGTAGCATAGTCAAACAAATCATATGGGTCACATTCTGACGCCATAGTAAGTGTCTGTTTCAAGTGCGACTCTAGGCTTAATTATGTTTGTTTCAAAACCTGTCCACTAAAATGGAACTGATTAATTGGTCGGTGATTTTATTGTTGTTTCCATAAAAATTTACTTTTGAGTTTCTACTGTAAAAATTTGATGTTGTAAGGGTGGGCTTATTTTTTGAATGAGTCAAATGGCTTAGATTGTTTACAGAAATAATCATGTAATACTAATTAAAATTGTTAAATTATTTTTTCTCTAAAAGAAACATGCATGTTCTCACGCTTCGCATCTCATATTAGTTCCTTGTTTTTGGTTTGTCATCAATGTGTCAATGTGACTATTATATTTGAGTTGTGAAATGATGTTTTCTTGATTATTACCGAAATACATGTGCAGTTAATTTTTCAAGTTTAAGGATCGATTTTGTTTATTTTATTTTTATTACGCAATTGAATTATGTTAAGATGAGATTTTTTAATTTCCACATGGAAGATATTGTTAAGACAGATGGATTTTACAAGAATTGTTACGTGAGCATGCATGAAACATGATTAACACGATTCAAATTCGTTTTTTTTTTATAGTTTTTTACTTATATATTTGTTATTTTAGTTTTTCTCTTTCAATTTTTTCATTAATTTTGTGCATATTATTTTTTTAACATGTCGATCCTGATGTTTATGCTTAAATTCCTAGATGCTTACGCTCACCTCATGACAGGCTTAATGATTCGCCTCACCTCATTGCATTGATTGATAAAGAAAAATGCATGTAAACTTAAATCACTCGCAAAATTATATCAATAATTCACGTTGGACTACAAAAAGTATTTTGATAATCTATTCTAATAATTTTTCATGTAGTGGGCAAGCTATGACTATATCCACCGTTCTTTGAAAGCTTGGATGTCATATTGAATAATTTTGTAGTTTTGTTTCTTTTGATGTGCATTTGTGATAAGAACACCCTTTGCTTGTCACAGTTGAGAGAGAATGGAACGTCCTCTACTTTCTGTTTTCTTTCCTCTATTTTTCTTTTTCATATATATTTTTCTTGTTCTTTTCCTTCATATTTCATCTTTACCTTTCTCACCTTCTCGCTCTTCTCACACCTTGCTTAAGGAGACAATGAGCAATGGTTTCATAGAGACTCATGTTATGCATGGTGCAAATGACGACCCTAAGATCTTTTCTCTCTTTATTGGCCACCTTTTCTATTTCTTTTATTATTCCTTATTCATCTCTGTCTCTCAACTTTATATATATATATATATATATATATATATATATATATATATATATATATATATATATATATATATATATCTGTGTGTGTGTGTGTGTGTGTGAAAGAGAGAGAAAAACAGAATAATGAAATAGAAGAAAATAAATAGAGAAAAAGATCCAAAAGAAAATAAAAGTTTTAAGGTGGTCCTCCTCACCATGCTTAATTTGAGGTGTTTCAAATGGTGCATTTCTCTTTATCCCCTTGAAGAACTAGAGAGAAGAAAAAGAGAGAGAGAGAGATGAATAAGAGAAAAAAATACTAAGGAAAGAGAATGAAAAAATATATATATATGAAGAAAGAAGAAAGTGAATGGGAAGCAGAGGACATGCCTTTCTTTCTCCCATGAAGTAGATGGAATGTGTCATTATTGAAGCAAATATTGGCCCATTTACAATGCTTTACAAATAGGTTAAAACGTTTTCAAAAAGGTTTTGGACGAGCATGCCAATGTTGGGGGTCATTTCGTTTTAACTTGCTCTGGTCTTTCCTCTCACATTAACAAGTAGGAATTGCAGCTGATAAAGTTATGCCATCCTCATGAACATGCCATTGCTTAGAGATTAAAGTTGTGTCTTCTTACTTCAAAAAATATAGCAGCATCTACGGAAAATTATATATCAAAAAATTTAATCAGTTGATGCTGTAAAGTTTTTAGAACTTGCTCTCAAATTTTTTGATTGTTGTACTTTCATGATGAAGTTTACAGGTAGGAATACAACAAGTGCATACTTTGCATACAGCACAGTGGTAAACTTTAAGCAATAACATGCTCATGATGGACTTGTGGATTTCTCCATCCAGGTTTAGATGGAGTAATCATCCGACTTACATCGGATGGTGCATTTAATCACATTCATCCAATATATTGGGTAGCCGTGGTTGGATGGAACTCAAGATGGTCAAAGGATTTGAGCTCTTGTGTGGTCATAAGGATGACATAGCTTTACCGGCAGTGCCTACTTGCCAATGTAACAGGAAAGACAAGAACAAGTTGAAATGAAATGCCCAAGCTCAACATTTGCATGATCATTTGCCCATCCAAAACCCTTTTGAAAACTTTTTGACCTATTTGTAAATCATGCACTATTTGCTCAGAAGTCCAAGAACATTATGCTTAGACCTTTGCCTAGTAAATCAAGTGATCCATTTATTTGTTTATTATTGATCTAGTTCATTCATTTATGTGTGAGACCTTTGCAGCTAACTGCTCAACTTTGATCTGTCACAAAAGACTGACTAATATTTGAAAATTTGCACATAATTTTACAAAAAAATTGTGAATAAAAAATGTCAAGACATACTTAAAAGAACTATGATACTTTTAATTAAACAAAGAGAAATAATTTAAAACAGAAAAATTATACACCAGTTGTCTTGTGTCTTGACATTTTAGGTTGGAATATAGTTTTGGTTTCAGGTTGGGTTTAATTTTTAACAAATTTAACTAATCATATTTGAATAATTTCAATTTGAATCTGGAGCTGATTTTCTGGAAAACTGAATTCGGATCCGACTAATGTAAGATCCAGCTTCATTATGTAGATAGGATCTTTATCAGATACTGGTGGGTACTTTATTCGAATTTATGTTTAGTGGTGAAGCTGCATACCGTATGTCAATTTAAATTTGAATGAACCTAAAATTTTTTTACCACATCCAGTTAAATCGATTCGGTATTTGTTTGTTAATCTGTGATATGTCTGGCCCGTTTAAATCCCTTACTTTTGAGATTTTATGAAGGTGACCATTGACCAGCCAAATGGGTGTCCGGTTTGTGCTAAAGGGGTATTAGATCTGAATCCTCACATAGTTTCCATAGCAGATCTAGATCTGATTATGATGGTATAAGTATTGCGGTCCCAAA
The DNA here is from genome assembly GCF_008831285.2 of Nymphaea colorata. Taxonomy (NCBI): domain Eukaryota; kingdom Viridiplantae; phylum Streptophyta; class Magnoliopsida; order Nymphaeales; family Nymphaeaceae; genus Nymphaea; species Nymphaea colorata. Next base: position 6,443,762 of record NC_045138.2, on the reverse strand, counting down.
TAGCTCGTGACCCAGATTTGGCGCATTTGCAATACTTGGAATTGTGTCCTTGCTAATGCCATATGTAGGAGATAAATTAGATAACTAAATCTAAAGTGCAACTACTTTTTGATCTTTGAACTTTAAGTTGTTTTTATCAAATTTAAATATGATTAACTATAAGCTTCGTTTGATAAAACATAGAACATTTTTATTTGTATTTTTTGATGTAAAATAAGTTTTCCTAATTTCTCACAAAAAAATGACATTTATTTTCTTGTTGTTTGATTCTATGAAGGTTATTCTTTTCCTACGTGGTCACTCCTCTTTTTAAAATGGAAGTGAACAATTTTTATGGATTTTAGTCACACGTTTAGATGTCTACCTGAAAATCTGTGCAAAAGTTACCTAGGGTGAAAGTCATCCCTACAAAAAGTTGTTCAAGGCATAAAACATGCCTCGAGAAGTAAACACTAGGCTAAGAGGAGTTTGATTACTTCAAATTTAACATATATCGATCTGCCCTTGATTTAATCTGACATATTTTTGCTGATATGACAAAAGATCCCGGTAAAATCCATACTTCATGAAAGAATCTATTGTAGATTCGATTTAAAATCTACATTTGAAATACTTAATATCCTTTTTGCATTGAGAAAATGTGTTATTTAATATTGTTTAGCCTTATATAGATATATTTCAGAATTTGTATGTTGATTCTGATCGAATTAAGAATATGGATTACATGTTTATAACCAAGTTGGACTAGAACAACTCAAGAATATGTGATTTTAAAATTCATGAGGTGCTGTAGTACCAGAATGCTAACGAATCGGATTTGGGTCAGAGAATCTATACCGCATATACTAGAATATCATGATCAACTGTCTTTCTTATTTAGTGACAGATAATCTATACCACATACACTTGAATAAATGTGGTTATTACTTTAATCAGATATAAATTCGTTACAAGAAAATTTCTGTTTTTGTTGGATTACTTTTTTATTATAACTTAAGAATGGAAATATTAATAAGGGTCACTCCTTTCATGAAAATGGTTGAATAAATACTTGAACACTTTTTAACTAGGTAATTATACTGTTCTTAATATTACCCTTTATGTATCACTAAATTGTATATTAATTCACCACCGAAAGCAGACTTGGTACTCTGGGGGGAAGGGTGGGGGTATCGTTTCTCTTGTTTGGTGCGGTATGATATAATATTCTTCTTGCTCACCCAACAATTCCGAGGACCTTATTTAAGTCCGTGCAACAGCTTATTCAATTTGCATATCAATCTCTACCCCATTGAAGATGCCCTATGAAGAAAGACATTGCGACTATCCATTTGAAGTCACCACTCTTAGTTCCTTCCTTCAATAGAGAAAAAATATTTCCCAATATTTAATGAATTTGGCTGCTGAAGCGAATGTGAGATAATCCGAATAACCTTCCTGTTGAGTATATATGCTTTAACAACTAAATTTTACGTTCTTCTATAAATCCATAATTTAAGTGTCATATATTATGCTGTGCACCAACTTATTATCAATTAGCTTAATGGCAGAGCTTGGTGTGGCTTGCCCGTGTAGAAACCACACAATTTATTTTATGTGCATAATGGTTCCTCCACATAAATTGATTTGTTACATAATCGGTGCCCTAAAATCTAGGATTTCTTTAGTTACTGCCTTTGTGCCAAGGAGGATAAATAGTTTTTGGAAAGGGCATCGGTTCCATGTTTTAAGAAAGGATTTATGAGATGCAAAACAATACTCAATAGAAGTAAGGTTATGTAAATAAGGGAAAATGAGTATTTTTCTTTATCTTGGGTAATGAATTGGGAAAGGATCTAGCATGTAAAGAAATCTCTTAATTGAATTGATGGGTGACATTCACCAGTAGACATTCTCAACCAGAGTAACTCTCTTTCCCTTGTTGAGGAGCTGAATGTCATTCAGATATTTGGTTGATTTCACCATGTTCCCACACGTATCATTGGCATTGAGTCCTGATATATAATGAATCGAGCCAACTTGAACTTCTAAATGAGTCAAACTCAAACTACATGAACTTGAGTACATACATACATACATATATATATATAGATACATATACATACATATATATATATAGATACATATACATACATATATATATATATATATATATGTATATATATATATTCTACAGTCTCTAAACTTAAAACAAAGGAAAGAGATCAAGTCAAATGACAGTTGTCGAGTTGGTAAACGAGCTTAAACAAGCCGAGCTTTAGCTGGGACCCAGTCTATCAAGTCCAGCTCTACCTGACCTTATACAACTTGACTCACTGCTCAAGGTGAAGCCAAGCAAATTAAGTATGTGTTGAGTAGTGTCGAGCTGACCGAGATCAACCTTGACTTGGCTCATGTGCAACCCTAATAGTAAAGAAGAGTTCTATTGGTACAAGCAGGAAGTGAAGTTCATGCAAGTGTGTCAGGGAGATTGATGAACTAGAAAGGGAAACAAGCATAGACATAAGCAAGGTAAACCAAGATTTCTTATGATCCGCCTAGATTTCAATTCTGCCTTGTTATGAAATAGAAAGACCTGACCATGTTTTGAAGCCATGAAGGCATGCAAGGCAATGTGGATGACTCCATGAAGCCATGAGGGGTCTTTATTTCCATCAACTATACTCTCCCAAGTAAAACATAAGCTTAAATTAGAAATTTAAATACTAAGACACACTTTGAAAAGTATCACTGCTAGCATTAAATTTAGGCAGCATCCAGTGACAACATTAATATTAAATCTAGAATTCCTATCCTTGTTATTGGATACATTAGGAGACGAGAATTTTTACTTGTACATATGACTCCTAAATTTGAACAATTGTGAGTATCTTTCTCGCTATATCTCCTACTTTATATGTAAGTTTTAGACAATTTTGGGTATAAGGGGTCTTTCCACCAACTATACTCTCTCAAGTAAATCACAAGTTTAAATTAGGAAAAAACTTGACGTAAGGTCTTTCATGACTTTGGAACATACAATTGTTAATGCTACATGTAGGTGGGATTCAACGATTGCATTAATGTTAAAACATAAAATTCTCATCCTTGTTATTGAATACATTAACTCATGAGCTTTTTCACCTATAACTCTTAACTCTAAATCATTTTTTGCCCTAGTGTTAGCACTATATCTCCCATTTTATATATACATCTATGGCATGAAAGGTTTGGAACAATGATGTATATGAGAGGTCTTTTTCCTAGTCTACTGTCTCAAATAAAGTCCAAGAATAGGTATGAAACTTAGATTCAAACACTCTGAACTCTTGAATGTGCAATTGGTAGTACTAAATGTTAAGCAACATACAATGTCAATAATAACACAAAAAATTGACATCCACGTTCCAGAATACGTCAAGATATGTTTTTTTTTATCTATACCTAGAGATCCCAAAGTTGATTTAATTACAGTTGCTTTAGTACTGCATCTATTATCACCCCATTTTTTTTCAAAAGACTTTATTTCATTCAAACAAGATTCTTGGTTATTTCAACCATCTTTACAATGATTTGTGTTTAATTTTGGATGCCGAGTCCAAGCTCAACCCAAAAAAAGACTTTGTTTCATTCAAACAAGATTCTTGGTAACCATCTTTACAATGATTTGGATCTAATTTTGGACGCCGAGTCCAAGCTCAACCCAAAACAGACTTCTAAATTTGTATCCAAATTCAAATTTTGATCCTAGATCCAAGACAGACTTCTATAGCCATATCCAAGTCCAATTCTCGACGATTTGATCCAAAATGGACCTCTAGACCCATATCTGAATCCAAATGTATGATTTAAATCCAAAATTCAACTTTAGATCAAGATTAGGATCCAAATCCAAGTCCTAGATTTAAATAACATACCTTGATCCAAAATACAAAGCCAAAGTCCAAAGAAGGAGACTCATTTTCTAAAATCATTCTCATTAGAAATAAGTATTTAATATCCCAATCCTTTTCTTTATCTTTCTTTCCCCCATCTTTCTCCCCATGGTCATATTAGATGACTCTCAAATCTCCTCTCCGGAGTCAAGAACTATTCTTGAATACACAGAGAGCATGAGTAAGGTGAAATAAAATTTCATTCTAGGATCGAAATATGTTTTTCTCTTCTCTTGGATATGTGTTGTGCTAAGAGGTTCATGCATAGTTTATTGATTTTTCAATTATTATGCGAATGAATAAAAAGCATGAGTGCTTGGATTGAGATTTTTTTGTTATTATGTTGATTTTTGAGATTAGGATTTGTCTAACCCAGGAAAACCCCTTACAAATGCACACATGTTAAAGTGCATCTACATGACATTCTTACGTTTAGCATTTCTTTTAATCACCCGATTAGAAATCATAGGTTATTAACTTTTTATTTCTTGTGTGCTTGATTTTCTTACCTATCTAATGGTGGAAGAAATAAATTTCCTTGTAGTTTATGAAATGACTACTGTTTTATACTTGTATGAAAATATTTGGAATCGTGTTTTCAAAAGAATTTGAAAAATAAGAACCCCCTTCAATGAGGCCTTAGAGACTTAGCCTAAGCTTTTGCATGAGCCCAAGTTCCTCTCCGCCTATATAGAAAAATCGAACTCATAAATGCTCTAAGTTATCTCTTGAATTTTGTTTTCAGATATGTATTTGCGTATATACATGTTATAAACGTATACATGAAAATTGAATATCTATGTTTATCCTTCTCTCTCTTTGATTTGACATATTCTTTTGTAGATTCTCATATATATATGTACATATAAACAAATATATATGTGTATCCCACTTTCTCACTCTAGAATCTCTCTCTCCATTCCTTCGAGTTAACACAATCTTTTTACAAACTTTCATATATATATATATATATATATATATATATATATACACACACACACACACACACACATATTTCTCTGTCTCTCTATCTAAAGTCTTATTCTCTCTCTTTCTCTTAGATTTAAAATCTTCCTTCTATAAATTTCGTATGTCTATATATATATATATATATATACAATTTTATACACACACACATACATCCCTTGCTCTCTCTTTAAAATTTTTCTTTCTTTCTTTTCAAAATTTTTTTCTCCTTTTCTCTATTCCTCTTGGCTCAAAATCTTTTCTATTTCTTTTTTCATTCTGTTAACTATTCAATTTTATACACACATATACATGATTCTAAGATTTTAATTTTCATTTATCGATTTCATTAAAACAAAAACTCAAGTGCATACCCAATATTATAATCATGTTTGATGGTTTACAACCACACTTTACTGTCAAATCATTTTGTTTTCTTTTCATGAGAATGTTTAGGACAAATATGTAAATAATTCTGGATGTGATGATAGGGAGATTCTTAGATGAATGATATTGTATGAATGAATAATTTTCTTTCAATCATATAGAACCAAAGCATTCATGCATTCACATTTACTTGTGAAATTCACGAATGATCACAAGCACCCTTATAAAAAAAACATAAGCAAGATAACATGGAGCTCAAGCTAGGTAGTACCCGAATTAGAGCAAAATCTTAAACCTACTTCAGTTCTTTAGAAAACACTAAATCTATTTTGAAAAGCGGTCTTTAAAATACCCCTATTATCTTCCAAAGATTTTCAAATATATTTGCTAATGTTTCTTTATACAAAAATCTCTCAAATCAAAATGACTTATATTTTCAGATGACTCTTCAAAATTTTCTCATCCAAAAGTTTGAAACATTAAATCTTCAAATTTTTCAAGCACCGCCCACATTTAGAATGGAGAAGATATTTATGTACAAATGAACACATCAAGAATAAGCATAGCCCTTGGGTTGGTTACCGCCGGTAAAGGCAACAAGAATGACCAATCGTCGTACCAACAAGCGAGTCCTTATTCTCTCTTTTTTCAAAAATAAAACTTTATATTTCTGAACACTTCAAATTCAAAATAAATTTTGGGATGCAAAACAACATATCTCTTTTTTAATCCAAGTTTTCGATTGATGGTAGAGATTTCATTCCATTAATTATAGTTCTCAAGCAAAACGAACTTGTAAAACTTGGAAGGTACAGTTGTTAGTGATAATTTAGGTACCATTCAAGGCTATGATTAATATTAAAACGTAAAATTTTCATCTTTATTATCGAATACTTCAACGCATGAGCCTTTTTACTCGTGTATAACTTCCAAACTGTAATCTTTTCTCACCATAGTGCTGAGGGTGTTCTCAAGTTCTATGAATGACAGGCTTGTGAACGTGTGCCAGATGAGAAGTTACTTTTTCACTTGTTTTCTTAAGTAATTTTATTTTATACGATATATGGTTCATGCGTTTTGCATGAAGTGTTTTTTTTTTGTTATTTTAGCTTTATACTTTCTTTCTATTAGATTTGAGTATACATCTTGCTTAGAACATGATTTTTTATGTATAAGTTACATGTATTTATTTAAGGGACACATTACATGTATTTATGTACAAATTAACTATATGACATATACTATGCTATGCAATAGAACAATATAATATTATATATCAGATATGCCTCGATAGCCTAAAACCCACTTCACACTTCTCCATTTGATGACCCTTCAGTTGTTTCTTTCTAGCCACACTCCTCAACTTCCTCTTCCATAGTGGGGGCACCAATCAATCAACATACTTACTTTTTTCGTACTTTCTCTGCCTTCGCCACTTCAAACAAACATCCCGAGCCTCTTTTTTTTGTTGAATTAGAAAGAATTGGATGGAAAGATGAAAGAAAAATAAAGAGATCAGGGGGCTTGATGATCAGAGGAAGGGAAGGGGACGACCCGCTTCTCAGTTGTTTGGTGGGGGAACCCGGGGGGACGACCCGCTTCATTCCCATCAGAAATCACCAACATGTTGCGTATAGAAACAAAAACGTACCACTGGCTTCTATTCTTGGAGAGGAGGTTTATTATATGAAGAATGGGTTTGTGGTCCCTTTCGTCCAGTAGTGAGGACATCGTCTTTTCTTATTTAAAATTTTCTGCAATCCTGGCACCTTCTTTCATAAAGCTTGCTCCATGATTTGTCATATGCATAAGGCCTTCAGTCTTGCATGATAGAATGTAGTGGTGAACATTTTAATTAAGAAGGCACGGAGATGGTCAACATAGGAGTTTGCATCACTTATTAAGGTTATGTTCAAATGAGCTGAAAATGATGTGGTGCACGTGGTATGGGTTCAATGAATGGAAAGAGAGCAACTGCCTTGGGCAGAGTAAAACTTCACAGTAATTTGTTGAGTAGTAGGAGGAGTAGTTTATCATGCCGCTTAACAAGAGAGACAAGCCACCATCTTCCCCAGGTACCAGACCTACTTTTGATGCACATACACGTATGTTATGCTTCAACTTGGATATCAGTATCCACTTTTTGCAACACAAAAAGTTGATGCCCCATGAATAACCAATGGAGTAATCTACCAACATCTACCCCTTCTATTGTGCCAACTCCCTTAGGGATACAATGTCACAACAATTTCTGTAGAGGAAAACTCAAAACCAAATTAAAAATACTCTACTCTAATTACTAACAGATTTTAAAAAACATTGAAGGATCAAACAACTCGAAAATGGGTCGAAAACAAGGCTTATTGCAACTTTGTCGAAGGAAAACAATAGGAGTTCTTTGAATAAAACTCCCAAATAACCCCATTTTTTCCTTAATGATAGTGACATAGAGTGAGAGAAAGACATGAGGAGGTGGAAGTGGGTACCTAGAGAGAAGGATTGCCAGATCATCAACAGCCACAACAGGGAAAGAGGATGATTCCTCAGCATTTGCACTATTCTCTCCCCCATTACTTTGGCCCTCCTCCTGTTTCTGTTTATGTGCGTTTGTGTGAGAAGAGTGCCACTTGTTGAAAGCAGTTGAGAGAGAAGGTCACGACCTCTTCTTTTTGTTCTCATTCTTCTGCTTTTCTGTCTTCATATTTTTTTGTGTTCTCTTTCCTTCGTATTTTTTCTCTAATTCCTTTCTCACCCTCTCTCTCTTCTCTCTCTTTGCTTAAGGAGATAATGAGCAATGGTCTCATAGGGACCTCATGTTATGCATGCTGCGGTGACCACCTTATGAACTTTTCTATCTTTTTGAGCCACCTTTTCTATTTCTTTTTGTATTCCTTATACCTATTTCTCTCTCACTATGTATATATATCATGTGCGTTAGAGAGAGAAGGAATAATGAAATAGCAAAAAAGAATTAGAGAAAAAGGGGAGCTGAAAAAGGGAAAAAAAAAGATTTTAGGAGGGGCTCAACACCATGTTTAATATAAGGTGTTTCCTATGATGCCATTGCTTATTATCCCCTTGAACAACAAGAAGCAAGAGAGAGGGAGGGAGAAAGGAATAAGAGAAAAAGTACGAAGGAAACAGAATGGAAAAATATATATATGAAGAAATAAGAATGAAAACAGAAAGCAGAAGACATGTCCTTTTCTCTCCCAAATGTTGTTGGCAGGGGCCGCTCTTATCAAATAGACAATCACATGCACACAAAAAGAGGAGGAGAGTTTGAATAACGAAGGAGATAACACTGAAAATGACAAGAAGTCAATCTGTCTCCCCACCATGGCCATTGATGATCTGATGCTCGTTCTCTCGCGGTGGCCACCTCCACCTCATTTCTCTGTCTCTCTCTCTCTCTCACACACACACACCTGAATGTCTTCTGCTAATCAGAACAGAGCGGTTTTTAATTTGGTTTTGCATTTTTTGATGGAAATTACTTTCACATCTTTAACAATTAGAATGTCTGAGGCAATTACTCTTTTTTCATTTTCTGATGGAAATTACTTTCACATCTTTAACAGTTAAACATGTCTGGCTAGAAGACAAATGACGACAAAGCATCATTCTGTCCAAGAAGAACAAAAAGTCATCCATCCGGGAAATGCCCCAACCCCTGGAACACGAGCCTCAAAATAAAATGTCCTTCTCTACTACAAGTTTTCCCTCATCATCGTCACCATCGTCAGTTTTTGTAATCAAGTAAACCTTAATTTCTCCATTTTTTGCCTCTACTCAGTACATATGGGAAAAGGGGAATGAGCTAGGTACGATCCAACCAACCAACGGCTAGAATCCCTCCCGACAATACTCAGATCGAGATGGAAAATCTGGAACTGTTTGATCCAAGAAAGAGAAAGGCAGTGCGAGAGAATGAAGGCAATCATAAAAGACCCAGCTGCACAGAGTGCAAGCACAAAATAGAAAAATTAGGGTTTACCTGAACACAGCAACTGACGATGGTGATGAGGATGAGGAAGAACTTTTAGCATATAAGAATAAAGGAATTTTCCTTGATGAATATCATATCCTAAACAAGAAAACGAGGAGGAAAAGGGCCTAAAGCACACCTTCACCATTAATAGAGCTTCAAAACCCTTATGTTGAAATAGTTCTGTGACCAACAAAGAGAACCACCTCTCCTTCTCTCACAGGCCTGCACAAAAAGCCTTCACTCTTCCAGAATCACTCCTCCACCTTCACAAACCTACACAAAAATATGGCTGCTTTGCAAGGCCTCTCTAAACAACAGACAAACACTGATGGGAGAGGGAGAGAGCAATGGTTACCTATGGTGGAGGGGCAAAGATGCAAAGATTTGACGTGGAGAGGATCTATTGCGTCAAGCAAAATACGAGGATTGAAATAGAGATGCATAGGGGTGAGTTGATTTTCATCAAGTATGGATAGTGAGGGTTGAAACATTTTATTTCGAGGCTCAGATTCCATGAGCTGGGGCATTTCTAGGAAGGACACTTTTTTTTGTCATCAGCAACACTTGTTCCTTAAAACATGTGTCTGGTTTATTTTGAGGATTCTGATGATCACTTCTTTTGTTGGTCAGCTTGATCATGCAGTCAAGATAAGGAGCTTGCCAGAAGTAGAGAAATACTACTTTTAGACTATCTTTGCTCTTAATGAAGTTCTGGCAAAGCTGGCCTAAGCTCTATTATATTGTTCTATGATGTCCCTGTTGTTGAGCTTGTAGAAGTCAGTCGTCTTTTCATATGGTACTCTTATGTTCACTGAGGACAAGAGAGAATCATATGTCCAACTTGGTGAGGAAACTTAAACATGCAAGAAAACTTCTATTCTCATAAAAGAAGGCACATGTATAAGTGTCATGTATAAGTGCTCCTTAAGGTGTGGAAAGATAAAAGAACACAGAATTGGAAATAGTGTCATGTATAAGTGCTCCTTAAGGTGGGAAAAAATAGCTTTGACAAATAAGGCACATTCTGACAAGCCTAGGAAGTTTGATTTATACAATTGTATGATGAGTTGAGAAATGATTCGGGAGGTGAGTTTATTTCCAATGAATTTGAACAATTTCTAAAAGGCAAAGGCATCTTACATAAAAAATCTTGTCCAAAGACTCCACAACAAAATGGAGTGGCTGAACGAAAGCATAGACACATTATTCAAACTGTAAGAGCACTTCTCTTATCCAAAAATGTTCCTAAAAACTTTTTGGGCTGAAACTGTTCTAAATCATCCTAGCCGATTAATAGAATGTCTACGATAATCTTGAAACATATTTCTCCATTTGAAAGATTATACAATATGAAGCCAAATTATAATAGACTTAAGGCTTTTGCTGTAATGTTATGTTTTCAGTGACCAAAATGATAAAGTTTCCTCTAAAGCCATTAATTGTGTGTTCATTAGTTACTCAAAAACACAAAATGGTTATAGATGCTATGATATTGAGAAGGACAAAGTTTATGTTATTAGAAATGTGATATTTTTGGAAGATGAAGATGGCATTAAGAATGAATCCAAGCAACTAGAGGATTATGTTTTTGTATGGACTGATTTTGGTGATGATGATGATTCTAATGATGAGGATCAAGTTGAAGAAATTGGAAAAGAAAGTTCTACAAATGATGATCCTTTGGGGATATTATTGTTTATATTTAAAGGAGTCATGCAGCTTAAGAAACTAACCAATCCAATCCTAGAAAGTCTCAAAGGCATGTTAGACCACACCAAATATTTATTCCATATGAATGCTTTTCTCATAAACACCGAGCTTGTTTTATGGCACATCATTATTTTTGTCAGCCTTCATCTTATTGTGAGGCTAAGGAAGATCCAAATTGGAATGAAGCCATGAATCTTGAGCTTAAAGCTATCGAAAGTAATGAGACTTGGGAAATTGTTTCTTTACCTACAAGAAAAAAGACCATAGGATATAGGTGGATCTATAAGGTCAAAACTAGAGGTGGAGGTAAATTAGAAAGGTATAAGGCTAGATTTGTCGCTAAGGGCAATGCTCAAGAATATGGGATTGACTATGAAGAAACTTTTGTTCTGTTTGCTCGAATAACCTCTATTAGAACTCTTATTGCAGCTGCTTCTACTAAACAATGGCATATTTTTCAAGTAGATGTTGAAAATGCTTTTCTAAACAACTTCAACAAAAGCGACATTCTTAGGCCTCAAATATTTCATTACTTTAGATGTTTGCAGCGGAGGAAGGAATGCCAGCTTGTGATCGCTCAGGAATGGGGGTGAACATTTTTGGATACCCCATGCTCAAGTTTTTGGGAAAGCTTAAAGCAACCCACATGCCTCTAGCTCGTTGAAGGAAGGGTCAGCTTGAACCAGTTGAACTTATGATCAAAGCCATAAAGTTCTAATTAAATATGTCAAATGATCCATGATCTAGAGGGTAGGTGGATGCAGATGAAGAGAGGATTCTGAGGGATCAATAAGGAAGTGCCTTGATGAGGAACAGAGCAGTTGGAGACACCGGCTAGGGTGAGATGGATGTTGGAAGGTGATCGTAATTCCACTTATTTCCAGACTATTACCAGAAGTAGGAGAAGAATAAGTTCCATCACTGAGCTGGAGGTGGAAGGCTCCATGATTAGGGATCCACATGCCATCCTAGCAGCTTACTATGGTTGCTTCCAACAGCTCCTTGGAATCGAAAAAGGTGAAGGGAACATGCTCAGTGGATGTCCATGTGTCTCTTGCAGTGAAAGTGAGGAGCGGAACCAGCTCATCACATTGGAGGAGCACAAGTGTATAGTCTTTCGATCCTTTTGGGATACTGTAGGCCAAATGGCATATTGTAGGTGCAGATGGGAGTAAAATGGTACAGTTGTTCTTTTAATAAGAAGGCTTGTTCAAAAGGTCAATCGCACACAAATCACCCTTATTCCTAAGACGGAAGGTGTAACAACTCTTCAAAAGTTCCAACCCATTCCTTTATTTAACAGTATGTATAAATTGATCATAAAAATTATGGTCAACAAAATGAAGAATGTTCTCAAAAGGATTGTATTAGATGACCAAGCAGTTTTTTCCACCAATAAAGTCATACATGACGACATCTTCCTTGCACATGAGATCATTCATAGCATGAAGAAGGATAAGAAACCAATGGTTTATCTCAAATTTGATCTCTCAAAGTCTTATGACAGGGTGAATTGGTTGTTCCTTATATCTACCCTATTACATGTAGAGTTTAATTAAGAATGTTGAAATAGAGTTTTCACCTATATCTCTATTGCTTTGGCAGCAGTTTTGGTGAATGGTATCCCAGGTAAGTTTTTTAACCTTAAACGAGGTATGAGGCTGGGTGACCGTTTTCCCCTTATCTTTTTATTATTGTCATAGAGGCCCTTCTTTAGGGTTGTCTATAAATATGCTAGAGATAAGAGTTTTCTTCACACCATCCTTCGCCCGTGAGGGTAAGTGTTCAGTGATAGTCTCTTTCATGTGTGATGTGCTGCTACTTTTTTGGGGAAAGGTCAATCCCTTGAAAATGGTGGAATCTATGTTGGAGAAGTTGTCCAATTGCGTGGGGCTTAGGATTAACTCCAATCAGTATGTCCATTTCATGTAGAGGATTTGATGGTCCTTTGGATTAGCTCTGTGCAAGATTGGTTGGTCAGGAGTTTTTCCATTTGTTACCTTCGAGTCTCACTGTTCCATGACCGGTTGAGAGAGAAATGGTGTGAGTGCATAATTCTCAAAGTTAACAAGCAGCATGCCAGTTGGAAGTGAAGGCTCATCTTGTTTTTTGGCAGGTTGTGCCTTATAAATCATGTAATAATTTACATTATTCAATATTGGCCAGTAGTATTCCATCTTCTTGTGAGGGTCATTAAAGAAATCTAATCTCCCATATCTTCCTTCCTTTGGGACTCCTCTTCTCAGACTGGATTCAGACATCTCATTTCTTGGAATGTGATCAGTCATTTGATTAAGGAAGGTAGGTAGACATTAATGATGTTTGTGAAATTAGTCAAAGTCAAATTGCTCTTCTTGCTCTGCAGGTTTGCTTCAAGTTAAGCCCAGGCCAAATTTGTTCGTAAGAATTACCTCTGAAATGACACTTTCTGGTCTCATGAGATATTCAAGAACTCCTCTTGGTTATGGTTCTTTAAAGGCCTCTCCAATAGCTGGAAAGGAATTGCCAATAGCATTAAATGGAGGATTAAAGAAGGCTTGATAAAGTTTTGGAATCATAAATGGCTAACTTGTGTCCTTAGCAATTGTATTCTAATTGAAGGATATAGCATTTCGTGTTCCAACTCTCATTTCTCGCTTAATAGGTTGAGTCACATGTTTGTTATGCTCCATGCCTTGCACTATGTTATTGAGGGGATGTGAAATGGATGAGTTGCCAAATTGCATTCAATGCCTTGCACTTGTAAAATATCTTGATCTAAGCAAGTCTAAAGTGAGACGGTTGCCCAGTTCAATCGGCAGACTCTGTAACTTGCAAACATTGGATTTAAGTCATGGTGCCATTCAAGAGTTGCCCAAGGAAATGGGCGAACTGTGCAACTTGAGGTATCTTGGGCTGAAAGATACAAAGGAATTGAAATTCGTAGCTGAAGGTCTGGGGAAGCTTACTAATTTACGGACCTTGCATAGGTTTATGGTATGCGATGACAAAGGGAAGACAAGAGGTTGCAATATTAATGAACTAAAAGACTTGAAGAAACTAAAGGGAGAATTATCAATTGAAGGTCTGCGTGGGGGAATGGTGAAAGTGATCGATCCAAAGAAAGTGGAGCTTAATTTGAAGCATGAGCTAATTGGGGTGAGATTTATTTTCGAGGAGCAAGGGGATGACAAAGTGGATAGCGCTTCTGAAGAGAGGGGTTTGCTGGAGGCTTTGGAACCTCCACATGGCATAGAGAGTGACACCTCTTTTGATATTGTAGCTATGTTTAACCATCTTCATGTAAAGTATGAGTGACTGCGTCTGCTGTATAGCTAGTTTTGCAAAACAAAAGGTGGGGCCATCAGTATTTGGGACCATTATTAATAATGAAACCTAAAATTTCCATCCTTATTATTGAATACTTAAATGCATGGATTTTTTTATTTATATGTACAGCTTCCAAACTTGAACCGTTTGCTACTCTAGTCCTATCACTATAGTTTCCATTTTATATGATTGTGACATCCAACTTTTCAAACAACGACGGCTATGAGGTCTTCCCGCCAACTCTATTCTCTGAAATGAAGCAAAAGCATAAGTTTGGAAAATATAGATATGAATAATCGAAATTTGGAATGTACAGTTTGTAGTGCTAAATATTTGGCAACATCCAATGTCAATAATAAGATTAGAATCTAAAGTTTCATCTTTGTTAATTCCTACGTCGAGGCTTGAGCTTTTTCACTTATACATGTATTATTGCCTAAAACGTTAATTTTTAGTGCCTTTCCTGCATATAGATATTTTTTTCTTTAAGTTCGATTCTTGGAGGACAAATCCTAGTATCCTACTGAGCTTGTTGAGGGTGATCTCAAGTTCTACGAATCACATGTTTGCGAATGTGTGCCAGATGATGACGTTACTTTTCCACTTGTTTTCTTTATAATTTTATTTTATTATATATATATATATATATTCTGATTTTGGCTATGTACTTTCGTGATATTAGATCTGAGTATATATCCTGCTTACAACATTATTTTTTTATGTATCACTTACATGAATTTATTCAAAAGGCAAATTACATATATTTATCTATAAATCAACTATATGACATATACTATGCTATGGAACAGAACATATAATATCATATAATCAGATATGCCTACGTAACCTAAAACCCCACTTTACACTTCCCCAATTTTATCAAAGTAGTTGACCCATCACCTGTTTCCATCTAACCACACTCCTCACCTTTTTCCTGCTTGACTTTTGGGGGGTGGGGGGGAGGGAACCAATAAAATAACATTCATGCACATTACACTATGCTTTACTATAAAAGAAATCTATAAGGTCATCAGCATCCCATTTAGAATGTTCTGCAGTCCTGACATGTTCTTTCATAAAGTTTGTTCCATGATTTGTCTTGTATATAAGGCCTTTTGTCTTGCTTGTTACGTGCACTGGTGAACCTATTAATTAAGAAGGCGTGGGGATGGTCAACATAGGAGTTTATATCACTTACTAAGTTTATGTTTCAGGAAGCTGAAAATGATGTGGTGCACATGGTATGGGATCAACCAATGGAAAGAGAGCAGCTGCCTCGGGCATAATAAATCATCACAATGATATGCTAAGTGAGTAGGAGGAGTATTTGCTCCTGCCACCAAACAAGATAGTTGAAGGCATCATTTTCCCAGGATACCAGACCTGATTTTAGTGAACTGTCTCACTATGTTTCAACTTATATATCAGTGTCTCTCTTTTTGCAGCACAAGAAGCTGATGCCGCATGAGTTCCAAATGTAAACCAACTTTTTTCTAATTAATAGTTGATTTTCAAAGAGATTGAAGGACCAAACATCTCAAAAACGGATCAAAACAAGGCTTATTGCAACTTCATTGAAGAAAAACAATGTGTGTTCTTTGAATGAAACTCCACAATAACCCCAGTTTTTCCTTGATGAAAAAGGCAAAAAGTGAGAGAGAGGAAGGAGAAGGTGGAGGTGGATACCTAAAGAAGAGGAGCACCAGCTCGTCAATAGCCACAGCAAGGAGAGAGGGTGACTCCTCAGCATTGGAACTATTCTCTCCCTTGTTGTTGTGGCCCTGATCCTCTTTGTGCATGTGCATGTGTGTGATAAGGGCAACCTTTGCTGGCAACTGTTGAAAGAGAAGGGCACGCCCTCTGCTTTCTGTTCTCTTTCTTCTGTTTCTCTTTTTTCATATATTTTTTCTGCTCTTTTTCCCTCGTATTTCTTCTCTACCCTCTTTCCCTTCTCTATTCTTGTCTAAGGTGATAATAAGCAGTGGCGTGATCGCCCCAAGACCTTTCCTCTCTTTCTGAGCCATCTTTTCTTATTCCTTGAACCTCTCTCTATCACACACATTCTTTATATATATATATATATATATATATATATATAATATAAGGAAGAGAGAGAAACAGAGAAGGAAAGAGAATAATGAAATAGCACAAAAGAAATAGAGAAAAAAGGAAGCTCAAAAAGAGAAAAAAATTGAAGGAGGTCCTTGCACCATGCTTAATACCGCCAACTCTATTCTCTCAAATGAAGCAAAAGCATAAGTTTGGAAAATATAGATATGAATAATCGAACTTTGGAATGTACAGTTGGTAGTGCTAAATATTAGGCAAAATCCAATGTCAATAATAAGATTATAATCTAAAAGTGCCATCTTTGGTAATCCCTACATCGAGGCATGAGCTTTTTTACTTATACATGTTTTGTTGCCTGAAACGTTAATTTTCAATGTCTTTCCTGGATATAGATATTTTTTTTCTTTAAATTCGATTCTTGGAGGACAAATCCCAGTATCCTACTGAGCTTGTTGAAGGTGATCTCAAGTTCTATGAATCACAGGATTTCACTTGTTTTGTTAAATAATTTATATATGGTTCATGCCTTTTGCTTTATATATATATATATACATATAGATTTTGGCTATGTACTTTCTTGCTAATAGATCTGAGTATATATCCTGCTTACAACATGATTTTTTTTGTATCACTTACATGAATTTATTTAACAGACACATTACATATATTTATCTATAAATCAACTATATGACATTGGAACAGAACATGTAAGTGATTACACCATGCACATTACACCATGCTTTACTATAAAAGAAGCATAAGGTCAGCAGCATCCCATTTAGAATGTTCCGCAGTCCAGACACGTTCTTTAATAAAGTTTGCTCCATGATTTGTCTTGTACATAAGGCCATTTGTCTTGCTTGTTACATAGAGTGGTGAATCTATTAATTATGAAGTTGTGGGGATGATGAACATAGATGTTTCTATAAAATAAAACTCAAAACCAAATTCAAAACACTTTGTTCTAATTAATAGTAGATTTTCAAAGGGATTGAAGGACCAAACATCTAGAAAATGGATCACAAACAAGGCTTATTGCAACTTCATTGTAGAAAAACAATACGTGTTCTTTGAATGAAACTCCCCAATAACCCTAGTTTTTCCCTGATGAAAAAGGCACAAAGTGAGAGAGAGGAAGAAGGAGGTGGAGGTGGATGCCTAGAGAAGATGAGCACCAGCTCGTCAATAGCCACAGCAAGGAGAGAGGGTGACTCCTCAGCTTTGGAACTATTCTCTCCCTTGTTGTTGTGGCCCTGATCCTCAACCAGCATGTGCATGTGTGTGATAAGGGCAACCTTTCCTGGCATGTGCATGTGTGTGATAAGGGCAATCTTTTTTTTTTCATATATTTTTTTTGCTCTCTTTCCTTAG
Source organism: Nymphaea colorata (assembly GCF_008831285.2). NCBI lineage: Eukaryota > Viridiplantae > Streptophyta > Magnoliopsida > Nymphaeales > Nymphaeaceae > Nymphaea > Nymphaea colorata. The sequence goes on along the minus strand of NC_045138.2, from coordinate 6,426,044 downwards.
TATTTCTTCTCTAATTCCATTCTCACCCTCTTTCTCTTCTCTCTCCAGGTAAATCGGGACGATCACTGTACATATCGGCCTTGAGTCATCAAAGCCCATTCTTGCTATCAGATCAAGAAACTTGAATCCGGTCGACGTGAGTCGGCTCTATTACTGTAAATAGTACATATATATAAATATATATATATATATATATATATATATATATATTCATTCTGATTTATCGTGAATGGTTTGATCGATATTAAAAGAATAAAAAAAAAAGTGATGGGTGTTTTTGTCATCTAATATTAGTCCACATCTTTTCTCATTATTTTTATTTTCAACAGTCTAAAAGTGAATGATGAATGGCCCTGAATAGTTACTCACTATATATGTGTATATATATCTGCATTTGATGTTGTGGCACATTGTGTGGCGGACAGAAGCTATAGTAAGTGAATTTAATTTTATTTATACACATGTAACATCCCTCTCTCTCGCTCCCTCTCTCTCTCTCTCTCTCTCTCTCTCTCACTTGTGTGGTTTTTCTTTTTGTTTCTTTTTTGTTCTTGAGAGATAGCAAAGTAACCAGATATTTTTTTTTCATATATAACTTAATGTATAATTTCATTTCCTTTTTGCCCCTATAAACGAACAAATGTTGGTTAAGTGTAACCATCTTTTTTTCCACGAAAAGTGTTGGAAACTTTGATGGTGTTTCTCCCTCGAAAATGTTCGAGGGAGAAACACCATCAAAGTTTCCAACACTTTTCGTGGAAAAAAGGATGGTATGGACATAAAAGGAAACTAGGTCCTAAAACTAATCGAATACCCAAGACGACCCTTACTTTTTCCCTTATTGAATTCGTAACAGTGCTCATTGAAATTTTTATATGAACTTGCAAAAGACGATAGCCGAGGTATTTGAAATTGAAGATAACAAATAAATCAAAAGGTGCAACTGGCCATAGCATGAAAAAGATAAAAAGGGTGTTTAAACACCTTTTAAAGAGGTTACTGGTTTCTCCTGGAAATGTTATGCAACACGGCAACTGAGCGTTACACTTAACCAACGTTTGTTGGTTTATAGGGGGAAAAAGGAAATTTCTATAAAGGCTGACGGTTTCAAACCGCTCTTCAAATTATGGCTTTAAAATTTTTAAATGAAATTATACATTAAGTTATATATGGAAAAAAAAATATCTGGTTAGTTAGCTATCTCTCAAGAACAAAAAGAGAAAAAAAAAGAAACAAAAAGAAAAACCACACACGTGAGAGAGGGAGGGAGAGAGAGAGATGTTACATGTGCATAAATAAAACAAAATTCACTTACTGTAGCTTCTGTCCGCCACACAATGTGCCACAACATCAAATACAGAAATATATACACATATATAGTGAGTGAATGAATGCTATTCAGGGCCATTCATCATTCACTTTTAGACTGTTGAAAAAAAACAATGAGAAAACGTGTGAGCTAATATTAGATGACAAAAACACCCATCACTTTTTTTTTTATTCTTTTAATCTAACCTGCTTTAGCAACCAACATGCAAGAGAAAATTCCATAAACAAATACAAGCAGCTGATTAACAGTAACGAAATTTCTCTCCCATCCAACAAAATCATATATGCCACAACAGAACTAGGTCGATCATGATTATCAGATCTCCGGAACACTTCAAAAACTATCTCTCTCTCAAGCACACACCAGGAAAATTCTCTCCCAGCTACTAAAAACAAAGTATGAAGCGATTTCCAGCAATCTACAAAATGGAAAAGAAGATTTCCAGCTAATAGTCAGTTCATCCTCAAAACGAAATGCTTCCATACTTGTGAAAAGATGATTGGTCCTCCTTGAGTCTCGAACAGCCCTTCAGCTTTCATCATCTCAACAATCTTTTGAGTGAATCCCTTCCTTGCAGCCTTCATAATTCAAAAAAAAAATGAAACAGAAACTCATCACGGCCCACTTTTTCATTTCACTAGATCTAAACATGTCGCCAGCAGAAAATTCTTAAACAGCTAGAGGCAACAAAGCAAAAAAATACCTTAAAAGAATCATTGTCAGTTCTAAAGCTGATACCATGTACATACCTCAACCAAACCGGTAATCCTCTGTAATATCAAAACGAAGTTAATGCACAAATCATTAAATCCAAATCCAAGCAACGGAATGTGAACATTCTAATTTGCAGATAAAATCAAGACTGACCCAAAATTCCATTCAGCACAAATATAAGGACCAATCCACAAGTGAACATAGAGGCCGGCTTGATGAACCAGCTTTGAACCGAATATCTGCCCACAAAATAACACTGCAAATGACAGAAATATATAGGACAACATTATGAACCTATCCACCAAAAAACAAGAAAAGAAAAGAACAAGTACCACTAAAAGAGAATCTGGAAGTAGAAGGAAACGAAATGTTACCTTCCCAGGAGAGGGCTCATGGCCGTTCCAGAAACATAAGTTTGGATAACATCCAAGCCTCATTCCTTGGCTTTCTGTATCAGATCAGGCCACATCTACATGAACCCTAACAAATTTTATTATATCAGCGCCTTCTTTAGTAACAGAATATCCAAAAAGCTAACAGGTTGAGAAGAAACCCATTTTCCTCATTTCCAGATTTTTTTATGAATGTGCCTCAGGAGTGCTCCATGGGTAGTGAATGGATGGAGAGTTGAGAATCCTCCGCTATTCAAATAGACTTAACCATCTTGTTTATTGTTTCGAGTATCTTTGTAAGTTCGAGCTTCGAGCCGAGATTTTTCGAGGAAGTTCGAATCGAGTACGAGTTGGCTCGACTCATTGTGCAACCCTAAAAAAACGGCAAAATCTCCAGCCTTGAAGGACGAAAATAAGTTGATGTTTTAAATTGTTTCATCCATCTAGTTGTCCTCAACCCTAATCTAAGCCCATCATCTCTTAAAAATCTTTATTGTGTTATGTTTTATTTACTTACTGAATGTTAATTAATAAAAATGCACACATTGATTACATAAGATAGTTTTAATTAAATAGTTATAATAGACCACTTTTTAATTTTTTACTTATTTTTATTTACTTGTTAAATAGTTGTTTTTTGTGAAATTATAAAAAATGTTGCATTGATTTATTAATCAATAAAATAAATAAACTCATTGAATAAAACTTGAGTTTAATTCTTGATTCTGAAGTTTTGTATTATTTTCACCTACTTTTTTCTGATCAATTCTTTTTTTTAAATGTTTATCTAAAACCTATCTTTCATTTCATAATATGGTTGTCCTGGAGGATAACCATAATCTTTTTCCTTCATAAATACTTCAGTAAAAGTCAGATTATTGCTTTATACATGTGATTTCCTATAGTTTTGTCGAGTTTTATTCTTAACTATTTTGGACAAATAATTTTATTTTTATCTTTTAGATTTTCATATCTTCTTTTGATGAACAAATATTTATTACTTAATTTTGACGTGGTTGGTTAAGATGTTTTAACTTTTAGCTCATCAATTTTCTTAATAAGTTCTTCATACTCATAATTGATTTCTATATCTTTAAGTCCTGTTGATAACCAATGGATCATTCTCTTCTTCATTTATGTCTGCCAGATCCATATTTTGAGATATATCATTCAATATGGCAAGGAGTGAAGAAGGGGCCTGTTAATAACGCTTTTCTTGTAAGTTATCTTGTAACCAATTGATTCTCTTCTTTATTAATCTATTACCAAGTCTGGAGATATACTCTAGAATGTCGTACGATATATATGTAACTGCTTGTATATATTCACCATCAATGAATCAAAATATATAACTTAAATTAAAGTCTCCTAGCTTAGGAGGCTGCTAGGTAGGCTGGACAAAACTGACATGACTCAGTTAATTTTCTTCTCGGAACAAGATAGAAAATGCACTGAACCTAAGAGGTTCATCTTTTCATCATACAGCGAACCTTGTATGGTGACGAAAGCAAAAGGAGAAAGGGGGGTCGACCACGAATACAAGTTTTAGGCACAACAATCCTTCTAATGAATTTGTCGAAAGGAATTTGTGGCTTGAGCGAGCAAGGAATTTATTGAGGAAAACGAACGTTCTGTTAACTGCTTTCGGATCTAAACTTTGAGATGTAGCCAAATAGTTTTTATGATACGATTGGACGTGCAACCAATATTATTCTTTCCAAAATGTTACGTATCCAAAAAAAACAAAACTGCCACAACTGTATTGTAACTATTTCGCAGATGTTTTTGTCCTCAAATGTCTCTTTCTAACCAGACCAGAGCGTTTTCGAATTGGTTTTGTTTTTTTTATGGAAATTACTTTGACATCATAAACAATTACAATGTCTAAGGCAATTACTATATTTTCCATTACATAAGTTTATGACATCCAAGTTCTAAAATGACGGTAGATATGAGGTATTCCTACCAACCCTATTCTCTCAGATAGAGCAAAAGCATAAGTTTGTAAAACTTAGATATAAATAACCAAACTTTGGAATGTGCAGTTGGTATTGTTAAATGTTAGGCAACATCCAATGTGAATAACAATATTAGAATCTAAAAGTGACATCTTTGTTAATTTTTAGTGCCTTTCCTGCTTATAAATATTTTTTTCTTTAAATTTGATTGTTGGAGGACAAATCATAGTATCCTACTAAGCTTGCTGAATGATCTCAAGTTCTATGAATCACAGGCTTGTGAATGTATGCCAATCAGACAACATCCATGCACATTACACCATGCTCTACTAGAAATGAAACCTGTAAGGTTATCAGCATCCCATTTAAAATTTTCTGCAATCCTGATACCTTCTTTCATAAATTTTGCTCCATGATTTGTGTTATGCATAAGGCCTTCTGTTTTGCATGTTACACAGAGTGGTGAACCTACTAATTAAGAAGGCACGGTGAGTTGGAGGAGGTTTTTATCCTGCCACCCAACAAGATAGCTGAAAGCATCATGTTCCCAGGGTACCCGACCTGATTTTACTGCAAAGCCCTATTGTGCTTCAACTTGTACATTAGTGTCTCTCCTTTTAAAGCAAAAGTAGCTGAAGCCCCATGAGTTCTAAATGGAAACTCGCTACCTTCTTGTCCCAATCCACAGGGATAGGACGTCATAATAATTTCCATAAAAGAAAACTCAACACCAAGTTCAAAACACTTTGTTCTAATTAACAGTAGATTTTCTTGAAGGACCAACCATCTCAATAAACATGTCGAAATTAAGGCTTATTGCAACTTCATCGAAGAAAAAAATACACGTTCTCTGAATGGAACTTCCCAATAACTCCAGTTTTTTACTAATGAGAGAGGCACACAGTGAGAGAGAGAGAGAGAGAAGGAGGAGGTGGAGTGGATAACTGGAGAAAAGTAGCACCAGATCATCAACTGCAACAGCAAGGAGAGAGAATGACTCCTCAGCATTTCTGCTATTCTCTCCCCTGGTGCTTTGGCCCTCCTCCTCTTTGTGTGCTTGTACATTTGTGTGATAAGAGCACCCTTTGCTGGCCACAGTTGAGAGAGAAGGGAACGTCTTATGCTTTCTGTTCTCTTTCTTCTATTTTTCATTTTTATATATATTTTTCTCGTTCTTTTTTCCTTCATATTTCTTCTTTAATTCCTTTCTCACCTTCTCCCTCTTCTCTCTCCTTGCTTAAGGAGACAATGAGCAATGGTGTCATAGGGACACATGTTATGAATGGTGCAAATGACAACCCTAAGGCCTTTTCTCTCTTTATTGGCCACCTTCTCTATTTCTTTTCTTATTCCTTTCACATTTCTATCTCTCAACTTTATATATATATATATATATATATATATATAAATATATATATATATATAAGTGAGAGAGAGAGAGAGATAGAATGTGTGTGTGTGTGTGTGTGTGTGAAAGAGGGAGAGAGAAACAGAATAATGAAATAGAAGAAAATAAATAGAGAAAGGGGATCAAAAAGAAAAAAAAGGTTTTAAGGTGGTCCTCCTCACCATGCTTAATTTGAGGTGTTTCTTATGGCACCATTTCTCTTTATCCACTTGAGAACTAGATAGAAGAAAGAGAGAGAGAGAGAGAGAGATGAGTAAGAGAAAAAAAATACGAAGGAAAAAGAATGGAAATATATATATGAAGAAAGAAGAAAGAAGAAAGAGAATGGAAAGCAGAGGAGATGCTTTTCTCCCTCCCACGAAGTAGATGGAATGTGTCATTATTGATGCTAATAAGATTGGCCCATTTACAATGCTTTACAAATAGGTTAAAAAGTTTTCAAAAAGGTTTTGGACGAGCATGCCAATGTTGTGGGTCCTTTCGTTTTAACTTGCTCTGGTCTTTCCTCTCACATTAACAAGTAGGAATTGCAGCTGATAAAGTTATGCCATCCTCTTGAACATGCCACTGCTTAGAGACTAAAGTTACGTTTTCTTACTTCAAAAAATATAGCAGCATCTATGGAAAAATATATATCAAAAAATTTATTCAGTTGCTGCTGTAAAGTTTTTAGAATTGCTCTCGAATTTTTTGACTGTGGAACTTTCATGATGAAGTTCAGAGGTAGGTAGACATCAAGTCCATACTTTGTATACAACACAGTGGAAATCTTTAAGCAATGACATGCTCATGATGGACTTGTGGATTTCTCCATCCGGGTTTAGATGGAGTAATCCTCCCACTTACATCAGATGGAGCATTTAATCACATTTATCCGAGCCATTGGGTAGCTGATTTTTTGGAAAACCGAATTCAGATCCGACTAATGTAAGATCCAGCTTCATTATGTAGTTAGGATCTTTATCAGATACTGGTGGGTACGTTATTTGAATTTATGTTTAGTGGTGAAACAGCAAACCGTATTTGAATTTAAATTTGAATGGATCTAATTTTTTTACCACATCCAGTTAAATGGATTCGGTATTTGTTCGATAATCTGATATGTCTTACCCGTTTATATCCCTACTTTTGAGACTTTATGAGGGTGACCATTTGACCAGCCAAATGGGTCGCGTGTCAGTGCTAAAGAGGTATTAGATCTGAATCCTCACATAGTTTTCATACCAGATCTAGATCTGATTATGTTGGTTAATGTATGGTGGTCTCAAATAGCTCGTGACCCAGATTTGGCCCATTTGCAATACTCGGAATTGTGTCCTTGCTAATGTCATATGTTACCTCCAGGAGATAAATTAGATAATTAAATGTAAAGTGCAACTACTTTTTGATCTTTGAACTTAAGTTGCTTTTATCAAATTTAAATATGATTAATTATAAGCTTCGTTTGATAAAAAATAGAACATTTTTATTTCTATTCTTTTATGTAAATAAGTTTTCCTAATTCTTCACAAAAAATGACATTTATTGTCTTGTTGTTTGATTCTATGAAGCTTATTCTTTTCCTACATGGTCACTCCTCTTTTTAAAATGGAAGTGAACAGTTTTTATTGATTTGAGTCACACGTTTAGGGGTCTGCCTGAAAATCTGGGCAAAAGTTACCTAGGGAGAACAAAATGAAGAATGTTCTCAAAAGGTTTATCTCAAACTTGATCTCTCAGTCTTATGACAGGGTGAATTGGTTGTTCCTTATATCTACCCAATTACATCTAGAGTTTAATTAAGAATGTTGAAATAGAGTTTTCACCTATGTCTCTATTGCTTTGGCAGCAGTTTTGGCGAATGGTAGCCCAGGTAGGTTTTTTAACCTAAAACGAGGTATGAGGCTGGGTGACCATTTTCCCCTTATCTTTTTATTATTGTCATAGAGGCCTTCTTTAGTTTTGTCTATGAATATGCTAGAGATAAAGAGTTTTCTTCGCACATCCTTCCCCTGTGAGGGTAAGTGTTCAGTGATAGTCTTCTTCATGTGTGATGTGCTGCTATTTTTTTTGGCAAAGGTCAATCCCTTGAAAATGGTGGAATCTATGTTGGAGAAGTTGTCCAATTGCGTGGGGCTTAGGATTAACTCCAGTCAGTATGTCCATTTCATGTGGACGATTTGATGGTCCTTTGGATTAGCTCTGTGCAAGATTGGTTGGTCAGGAGTTTTTCCATTCGTTAACTTCGAGTCTCACTGTTCCATGACCGGTTGAGAGAGGAATGGTGTGAGTGCATAATTCTCAAAGTTAACAAGCAGCATGGCAGTCGGAAGTGAAGGCTCGTCTTGTTTTTTGGCAGGTTGTGCCTTATAAATCATGTAATAATTTACATTATTCAATATTGGGCAGTAGTATTCCGTCTTCTTGTGAGGGTCATTAAAGAAATCTAATCTCCCATATCTTCCTTCCTTTGGGACTCCTCTTCTCAGACTGGATTCAGACATCTCATTTCTTGGAATGTGATGAGTCATTTGATTAAGGAAGGTAAGGTAGACATTAATGATGTTTGTGAAATTAGTCAAAGTCAAATTGCTCTTCTTGCTCTGCAGGTATTACCTCTGAAATGACACTTTCTGGTCTCATGAGATATTCAAGAACTCCTCTTGGTTATGGTTCTTTAAAGGCCTCTCCAATAGCTGGAAAGGAATTGCCAATACCGTTAAATGGAGGATTGAAGAAGGCTTGATAAAGTTTTGGAATCATAAATGGCTAACTTGTGTCCTTAGCAATTGTATTCTAATTGAAGGATATAGCATTTCGTGTTCCAACTCTCATTTCTCGCTTAATAGGTTCAGTCACATGTTTGTTATGCTCCATATTGACACCTCTTTTGATATTGTAGCTATGTTTAACCATCTTCATGTAAAGTATGAGTAACTGCTTCTGTTGTATAGCTAGTTTTGCTAAACAAAAGGTTGGACCATCAGTATTTGGGACCATTATTAATAATGAAACCTAAAATTTCCATCCTTATTATTGAATACTTAAATGCATGGATTTTTTTCTTTATATGTACAGCTTCCAAACTTGAACCGTTTGCTACTTTATATGTCAGTATTTGGGACCATTATTAATAATGAAACCTAAAATTTCCATCCTTATTATTGAATACTTAAATGCATGGATTTTTTTCTTTATATGTACAGCTTCCAAACTTGAACCGTTTGCTACTCTAGTCCTGCCACTACACTTTCCTTTTTATAAGATTGTGACATCCATGTTTTCAAACAACGACGGATATGAGGTCTTCCCGCCAACTCTATTCTCTCAAATGAAGCAAAAGCATAAGTTTGGAGAATATAGATATGAATAATCGAAATTTGGAATGTACAATTGGTAGTGCTAAATATTTGCAAACATCCAATGTCAATAATAAGGTTAGAATCTAAAGTGTCATCTTTGTTAATCCCTACGTCGAGGCTTGACCTTTTTTACTTATACATGTATTATTGCCTAAAACGTTAATTTTTAGTGCCTTTTCTGCATATAGATATTTTTTTCTTTAAGTTCGATTCTTGGAGAACAAATCCTAGTATCCTACTGAGCTTGTTGAGGGTGATCTCAAGTTCGACGAATCACATGCTTGCAAATGTGTGCCAAATGATGAAGTTACTTTTCCACTTGTTTTCTTAATAATTTTATTTTATTTGATATATGGTTCATGCCTTTTGCTTTATATATATACATATATATATATATTGTGATTTTGGCTATGTACTTTCTTGCTATTTGATATGAGTATATATCCTGCTTACAACATGAGTTTTTTATGTATCACTTACATGAATTTCTTTAAAAGACACATTACATATATTTATCTATAAATCAACTATATGACATATACTATGCTATGGAACAGAACATATAATATCATATAATCAGATATGCCTACGTAACCAAAAACCCCACTTTACACTTCTCCAATTTTATCAAAGTAGTTGACCCTTCACCTGTTTCCTTCTAAACACACTCTTCACCTTTTTCCTCTTTGACTTTCGGGAGGTGGGGGGGAGGGAACCAATAATATAACATTCATGCATATTACACCATGCTTTACTATAAAAGAAATCTACAAGGTCATCAGCATCCCATTTAGAATGTTCTGCAGTCCTGACACGTTCTTTCATAATGTTCGCTCCATCATTTGTCTTGTACATAAGGCCTTTTGTCTTGCTTGTTACATGGAGTGGTGAACCTATTAATTAAGAAGGGGTGGGGATGGTCAACGTAGGAGTTTGTATCACTTATTAAGTTTATGTTTCAGGAAGCTGAAAATGATGTGGTGCACATGATATGGAATCAACCAATGGAAAGAGAGCAACTGCCTTGGGCATAATAACTCATCACAGTGATACGTTCAGTGAGTAGGAGGTTCAGTGAGTAGGAGGAGTATTTTATCCTGCCACCAAACACGATAGTTGAAGGCATCATCTTCCCAGGGTAGCAGACCTGATTCTAGTAAACTGTCTCACTATGTTTCAACTTATATATCAGTGTCTCTTTTTGCAGCACAAGAAAGTTGATGTCTCATGAGTTCCATATGTAAACTAGCGACCCACTGCCAGGCATATGACATCACAATAATTTCTATAAAATAAAACTCAAAACACTTTGTTCTAATTAATACTAGATTTCCAAAGAGAATGGAGGACCAAACATCTCAAAAACGGATCAAAACAAGGCTTATTGCAACTTCATTGAAGAAAAACAATATGTGTTCTTTGAATGAAACAACCCAATAACCCCAGTTTTTCCTTGATGAAAAAGGCAAAAAGTGAGAGAAGGAGAAGGTGGAGGTGGATACCTAAAGAAGGGGGGCGCCAGCTCGTCAATAGACACAGCAAGGAGAGAGGGTGACTCCTCAGCATTGGAACTATTCTCTCCCTTGTTGTGGTGGCCCTGATCCTCTTTGTGCATGTGCATGTGTGTGCATGTGCATGTGTTGCGTCGACCGGATTCAAGTTTCTTGATCTGATCGCAAGAATGGGCTTCGATGACTCAAGGCCGATATGTACAGTGATCGACTTGATTTACCTGGAGAGAGAAGAGAAAGAGGGTGAGAATGGAATTAGAGAAGAAATACGAAGGAAAGAGAGCAGAAAAAATATGTGAAAAAAGAAACAGAAGAAAGAGAACAGAAAGCAGAGGGCGTGCCCACCTCTTTCAACCGATATATGACTGTCTACCACATCAAATTTTAGCTGATCCTCATTCATCTAAAAAATCGAATTAGCAGAAAAAGGAAGGTGTTGAGATATTCTCTCCATATTGAATAGGGTTGATATTGCTTTTCTTGTAATTTCTCTTCAGTAACGGCTATAACCAATAGATCGTTCTCTTCTTTATTTATAATCTCTGCAGCCAGATCCGCTTGATATTGTTTTTTTTGTAATTTCTCTTCACTAACTGCTATAACCAATCGATCATTCTCTTCTTCATTTATGTCTGCCAGATCCATATTTTGAGATATATCATTCAATATGGCAAGGAGTGAAGAAGGGGCCTGTTAATAACGCTTTTCTTGTAAGTTATCTTGTAACCAATTGATTCTCTTCTTTATTAATCTATTACCAAGTCTGGAGATATACTCTAGAATGTCGTACGATATATATGTAACTGCTTGTATATATACACCATCAACGAATCAAAATATATAACTTAAATTAAAGTCTCCTAGCTTAGGAGGCTGCTAGGTAGGCTGGACAAAACTGACATGACTCAGTTAATTTTCTTCTCGGAACAAGATAGAAAATGCACTGAACCTAAGAGGTTTATCTTTTCATCATACAGCGAACCTTGTATGGTGATGAAAGCAAAAGGGGAAAGTGGGGGTCGACCACGAATACAAGTTTTAGGCACAACAACCCTTTTAATGAATTTGTCCAAAGGAATTTGTTGCTTGAGCTTGCCAGGAATTTATTGAGGAAAACGGACGTTCTGTTAACTGCTTTCGGATCTAAACTTTGAGATGTAGCCAAATAGTGTTTATGATACGATTGGAAGCAACTAATATTATTCTCTCCAAAATGTTACGTATCCAAAAAGAAAACAAAACTGCCACAACTGTATTGTAACTATTTCGCAGATGTTTTTGTCCTCAAACGTCTCTTTCTAACCAGACCAGAGCGTTTTCAAATTGGTTTTGTGTTTAGCTGAAACTTCAAAACCAATGGAAAGAAAGCAACTGCCTCTGGCATAATGAAACGTCATTGTGATTTGTTCAAAGAGTTGGAGGAGGCTTTTATCATGTCACCCAACAAGATACTTGAAAGCATCATCTTCTCAGGGTATCGGACATGATTTTACTGCAAAGCTCTATTGTGTTTCAACTTGTACATCTGTGTTTCTCCTTTTAAAGCAAAAGAAGCTGATGCCCCATGACCCAATCCCCAAGGATAGGACGTCATAATAATTTCCATAAAAGAAAACTCAACACCAAGTTCAAAACACTTTGTTCTAATTAATAGTAGATTTTCTTGAAGGACCAACCATCTCAAAAAACATATCGAAATTAAGGCTTATTGCAACTTCATCAAAGAAAAAAATACACGTTCTCTGAATGGAACTTCCCAATAACTCCAGTTTTTTCCTAATGAGAGAGGCACACAGTGAGAGAGAGAGAGAAGGAGGAGGTGGAGTGGATAACTGGAGAAAAGTAGCACCAGATCATCAACTGCAACAGCAAGGAGAGAGAATGACTCTCAGCATTTCTGCTATTCTCTCCCCTAGTGCTTGTACATTTGTGTGCTTGTACATTTGTGTGATAAGATCACCCTTTGCTGGCCACAGTTGAGAGAGAAGGGAACGTCCTATGCTTTCTGTTCTCCTTCTTCTATTTTTCTTTTTTATATATATTTTTCTCATTCTTTTTTCCTTCATATTTCTTCTTTAATTCCTTTCTCACCTTCTCCCTCTTCTCTCTCCTTGCTTAAGGAGACAATGAGCAATGGTGTCATAGGGACACATGTTATGAATTGTGCAAATGACAACCCTAAGGCCTTTTCTCTCTTTATTGGCCACCTTTTCTATTTCTTTTCTTATTCCTTACACATCTCTATCTCTCAATGTATATATAAAGTGTGTGTGAGAGATAGAGAGAGAATCTGTGTGTGTGTGTGAAAGAGGGAGAGAGAAACAGAATAATGAAATAGAAGAAAATAAATAGAGAAAGGGGATCAAAAAGAAAATAAAAGTTTTAAGGTGGTCCTCCTCCCATGTTTAATTTGAGGTGTTTCTTATGGCACCATTTCTCTTTATCCCCTTGAAGAACTAGAGAGAAGAGAGAGGGGGATAGAGAGAGAGAAATGAATAAGAGAAAAAAATACGGATGAAAGAGAACAGAAATATATATATATATATATATATATATATATATATATATATATATATATATATATATATGCAGAAAGAAGAAAGACAATGGAAAGCAGAGGAGATGCCTTTCTCTCTCCCACGAAGTTGATGGAATGTGTCATTAAGCTAATACGATTGGCCCATTTACAATGCTTTACAAATAGGTTAAAAAGTTTTCAAAAAGGTTTTGGACGAGATATATATATATATATATATATATATATATATGCAGAAAGAAGAAAGAGAATGGAAAGCAGAGGAGATGCCTTTCTCTCTCCCATGAAGTAGATGGAATGTGTCATTATTGAAGCTAATACGATTGGCCCATTTACAATGCTTTACAAATAGGTTAAAAAGTTTTCAAAAAGGTTTTGGACGAGCATGCCAATGTTGTGGGTCATTTCGTTTTAACTTGCTCTGGTCTTTGAGTCTTTCCTCTCACATTAACATGTAGGAATTGCAGCTGATAAAGTTATGCCATCCTCTTGAATGTGCCACTGCTTAGAGACTAAAGTTATGTCTTCTTACTTCAAAAAATATAGCAGCATCTATGGAAAAATATATATCAAAAAATTTATTCAGTTGATGCTGTAAAGTTTTTATAACATGCTCTGGAATTTTTTGACTGTGGAACTTTCATGATGAAGTTTACAGGTAGGTAGACAACAAGAACATTATGCTTAGACCTTTGCCTAGTAAATCAAGTGATCCATTTATTTGTTTATTATTGATCTAATTCATTCATTTATGTGTGAGGCCTTTACAGCAAACTGCTCAACTTTGATCTGTCACAAAAGACTGACTAATATTTGAAAATTTGCACATAAGTTTACGGAAAAAATTGTAAATAAAAAATGTCAAGACATACTTAAAAAGACTATGTTACTTCTAATTAAACAAAGAGAAATAATTTAAAACAGAAAAATTCTACACCAGTTGTCTTGTGTCTTGACTTTTAGGTTGCAATATAGTTTTGGTTTCGTGTTGGGTTTAATTTTTAACTAACTTAACTACGCATATTTGAATAATTCAAATTTGAATCCTGAGCTGATTTTTTGGAAAACCTAATTCGGATCCGACTAATGTAAGATCCAGCTTCATTATGTAGATAGGATCTTTATCGGATACTGGTGGGTACGTTATTCTAATTTATGTTTAGTGGTGAAACAGCAAACCGTATTTGAATTTAAATTTGAATGGATCTAATTTTTTTTTACCACGTCCATGGATTCGGTATTTGTTTGATAATCTGATATGCCTGGCCCGTTTATATCCCTACTTTTGAGACTTTATGAGGGTGACCATTGACCAGCCAAATGGGTTGCGTGTTCGTGCTAAAGAGGTATTAGATCTGAATCCTCAGATAGTTTCCATACCAGATCTAGATCTGATTATGTTGGTTTATGTATGGTGGTCTCAAATAGCTCGTGACCCAGATTTGGCCCATTTGCAATACTCAGAATTGTGTCCTTGCTAATGTCATATGTTACCTCCAGGAGATAAATTAGATAACTAAATCTAAAGTGCAACTACTTTTTTATCTTTGAACTTTAAGTTATTTTATCAAATTTAAATATGATTAATTATAAGCTTCGTTTGATAAAAATAGAACATTTTTATTTCTATTTTTTGATGTAAAATAAGTTTTCCTAATTATTCACAAAAAATGACATTTACTGTCTTGTTGTTTGATTCTATGAAGGTTATTCTTTTCCTACATGGTCACTCTTTTTAAAATGGAAGTGAACAGCTTTTTTTTATTTTAGTCACACGTTTAGGGGTCTGCCTGAAAATCTGGGTCGGCTGTTGTCAGGCTCGTTCGGTAAGAATATCTTCTATTTCACGGTTTCGAGATCGCCAGATACACTGGACATTCTCAAAAGAATATGGTCTCAGTTGCTTGGTGGAGAGGTGCCCAGGTTTGAAGACGTAAAAGATGCTGTGAGGCAGATAGCGCATGGGCTGAGTGAGCAGCAAATTAAGTGCTCTGGGAATCGTTTGATTGTCTTAGATGATGTTTGGTCTGAGAAGGATCTGAAGAATCTCTTGTTTAGGACAGAGCGTCTAAAAACCATCGTCATCTCTAGAGAAAAGATGAAAAAGAATATAGTGGATGAAATTTATCCATTGCCAAAGCTGGAAAAGGAGGCAGCAAAGCAGTTATTCTATCATGCAGCGGGAAAAACATCACCGGTTTACACCATGGCAGCAGAGCAGGTATTCATTTTCCTATTTACCTGCCCGCTTTTTATGGTATGATCTACTGCCCTACAAAAGTTGTTCAAGGCATAAAACTAGCCTCGCCAAGTAAACAATAGGCTATAGCAAAAGATCCCGGTAAAATCCATAGTTCTTGAAAGAATCTATTTTAGATTCGATTTAAAATCTACACTTGAAATACTTAATTTTCCTTTTTGCATTGAGAAAACGTCTTATTTAATATTTTTTAGCTTTATATAGATCTCATATTTCAGAATTTGTAGATTGATTCTCATCGAATTAACAATATGAATTACATATTTATAACCAAGTTGGACTGGAACAACTCGAGAATATGAGATTTTCAAATTCATGAGGTGCTGTAGAACATAAATGCTATCGAATCGGATTTGGATAAGAGAATCTATATCATGATCAACTCTCTTTCTTATTTAGTGACAGAGAATCTATACCACACATATTTGAATAAATATGGCTATTACTTTAATTATATATGAAAATCATTAGAACAAATTTTCTGTTTTTCTGGGGTTACTTTTTGTTTATAACTTAAGAAGGGAAATATTAATAAGGGTCACTCTTATGTTGTTGAATAAATACTTGAGGTGAACACTTCTTAACTAGGTAATCATACTGTTCTTAATATTACCTTCTAAGCATCACTAAATTGTGTATTAATTCACCACCGAAAGCACTCAAGCAGACCTGGTACCTGGGGGATGGGTGAAGGGTGGGGGTTTCGTTTCTCTTGTTTGCCGCTGTATGATATTATATTCTTGTTGCTCACCCAACAATTCCAAGGACATTATTTAAGTCCGTACAACAGTATATTCAATTTGCATATCAATCTCTACCTCACTGAAGATACGTTATGAAGAAAGACATTGTGAATATCCATTTGAAGTCACCAACTCTTAGTTCCTTCAATAGAGAGAAAATATTTCCCAATATTTAATTAATTTGGCTACTGAAGAAAATGTGAGATAATCCGAATAACCTTCCTGTTGAGTATATATACTTTAACAACTAAGTCTTACGTTCTTCTATAAATCCATAAGTTAAGTGTAATATATTATGATGTGCACCAACTTATTATCAGTTAGCTTAATGGTAGAGCTGGGTGTGGTGTGCCCATCTAGAACCACACAATTTATTTTATTTGCATAGTGGTTCCCCCACATAAATTAATTTGTTACATAATCAGCGCCCTAAAATTTAGGCTTTCTTTTGTTACTGCCTTTGTGCCAACGAGGATAAATAGTTTTTGTAAAGGGCATTGGTTCCATGTCTTGAAACAATACTCAATGGAAGTAAGGTTATGTAAATTAAGGAAAATGAGTATTTTTCTCTATGTTTTATAATGAATTGGAATAGGAACTACCTTCTAGCTTGTAAAGAAATCTCCTAACTGAATTGATGGGTGACATTCTCCAGTAGACATTCTCAACCAGAGAAACTCTGTTTCCATTGTCGAGGAGCTGAATATCATTCAGATATTCGGTTGATTTCACCATGTTCCCACACGTATCATTGGCATTGAGTCGTGATATATAATGAGTCGAGCCAACTCGAGCTTGACTTGAACTCACTCAGTAAACTCAGCTTCTAAATGAGTCAAATTCAAACTACATAAACTCGTAAAACAAAGGAAACAGATCAAGTCAAATGACAGTTGTCAGTTGGTAAACGAGCTTAAACAAGCCCAGCTCTAGCTGGGACCCACTCTATCAAGTCCAGCTCCACCTGACCTTATACAACTTGACTCACTGCTCAAGGTCCAGGCAAGCAAATTAAGTATGTGCTGACTAGTGTCGAGCTGACCAAGCTCGAGCTTGACTCAGTTCATGTACAACCCTAATTGTAAAGAAGAGTTGTATTGGTACAAGCAGCAAGTCAAGTTCGTACGAGTGTGTCAGGGAGACTGATGAACTAGAAAGGGAAACAAGCATAGACATAAGCAAGGTAAACCAAGAAGGTGATGAGCAGGGAAACAAAGTAGGAAATTAGCTTAGCATTGCTGTCCTTTGTGCCAGCTCAGACAAGCTTTCAGAATTTTGTTACAATGAAGCCCACCACATATAACTGCTTGCTCTCGGAAAGCCAACTTGTGGCTCTTGTCATCTCTTATGTTCTGCCTAGATTTCAATCCTGCCTTGTTTTGAAATACAAAGACCTGACCATGCTGTGAAGCCATGAAGGCATGCAAGGCAAAGCCGATGAGGCCTTGAAGCCATGAGGGGTCTTTAATTCCATCAACTATACTCTCCCAAATAACACATAAGCTTAAATTAGAAATTTAAATACTGAGACTCACACATTCAAAAGTATAAATGCTAGCATTAAATTTAGGCAGCATCCAGTGACAACATTAACATTAAATCTAAAATTCCCATCCTTGTTATTGAATACATTAGGAGACGAGCATTTTTACTTGTACATATGACTCGTAAATTTGAATCAATTGTGAGTAGCTTTTGCACCATATCTCCTACTTTATATGTAAGTTTTAGACAATTGTGGATATGAGGTGTCTTTCCACCAACTATACTCTCTCAAGTAAATAACAAGTTTAAATTAGGAAAAAACTTGAATATAAAGGATCTCATGACTTTGGAAAATACAATTGTTAATGCTACATTTAGGTGGGATTCAATGATTGCAATATTAAAACATAAAATTCTTGTCCTTGTTATTGAATGCATTGACACATGAGCTTTTTCAACTATAACTCTCAAATTTAAATCATTTGTTGCCCTAGTGTTGGCACTATATCTCCCATTTTATATATGCATCTACAGCATGAAAGCTTTTGAACAATGATGCATATGAGAGGTCTTTTTTCCTACTTTATTGTCTCAAATAAAGTACAAGCATAGGTAGGAAAGTTAGATCCAAAGACTCTGAACTCTTGAATGTACAATTGGTAGTACTAAATGTTAAGCAACATACAATGTCAATAATAACACTAAAAAGTGACATCCACGTTCCAGAATACATCAAGATATGTTTTTTTCTTTTATCTATACCTGGAGATCCCAAAGTTTATTTAATTACAGCTGTTTTAGTACTACATCTATTATCACCCCAAATTTTTTTCAGAAGACTGTATTTCATTCAAACAAGATTCTCGGTTATTTCAACCATCTTTACAGTGATTTGGGTTTAATTTTGGACCCTGAGTCCAAGCTCAACCCAAAACAGACTTCTAAATTTGTATCCAAGTTCAAATTTCGATCCTAGATCCAAGACAAACTTCTATAGCCATATCCAAGTCCAATTCTCGATACTCGATCCAAATCTCTAGACCCATATTTGAATCCAAATGTAAGATTTAATTCCAAAATTCAACTTTAGATGAATATTTGGATCCAAATCCAAGTCCTAGATCTAAAATACATACCTTGATACGAAATACGAAGCCAAAGTCTGTAATTGAGCCAACAAATGACTTAAGTCTAAACTAGGAAAACGGACTCATAAAGCCGCTCTTATATCCAAATTAGATCCAAAACCGAAGTTTGGATTCAAATCAAGAATTCCAACTCAAAATCCAAAGTCGAGGCCAAAATAACAAATTTTGATACTACTGAGCGACATGTGCGCATGCACATACCATGCTTTCGTTTTGCGTCTCAATCTCGTGCCAAAAAAAAAAACTTTAAAAATATGTTTTGAGCCTAAACCTTGGTCGAATCCTCGTGCATCAACTAGAACACATTGGCGACCAAGCGAACCCGATCTAGATCTAAAAATGAGCTCGAAACCACACAAAATGTAGTTGGTGCTGTCTGTAACAAAAGATCACTTTTCCCTTTAAAATGTGTGTTTTAAAAATCATTTTTATGTTGTTTTATGTGTGGGACCACCTTGGAAGCCTGGGGCAAAAGCCACCCCTTATTGGTCCAAAGCAAACCAATAAGTGGGCTGCACACTCCAAACGTCCTGGCCGACATGGCTAGGCCATACGCTCTGACCAAGGCGCACAGCCGCGCCACGCACTGCCACGAGTAATGCGACCGCGACAGCGACCTGGCACTGTCACGCCAGATGCAGTTGCTGGCCACGGCACACGTGCACCTAATTACGACCACGCAGGCCCTTTTTTGGCTAAAAAACACCCCTTGAGGGCTGTTTTGGTCTGCTAAGTGAGCACTAGCCCTGCCCACACTCCCAAAGGGGTGTTTGCAGGTCTGAGAGCCAATCTCATTTGGTCAAAACCTATTAAAAATAAAATTTAAAATAAATTCAAAAATACTTGAAATTCGCATGAAAATATTGTTAAATTCAAATTTTGAGTTTTGACTCCAAAACTCTCTATCAATGTCTTCAAAATCTTCTCTCTTATGCGTGAGCTAACTCTTGGAAAACCTATAATACTTTCTCATTTGAAGACTTAGAGTCTTTCCCCTAACTCTCTCTCTATTTCTCTCCTTTTATCTTCTTCTTCTCCAACTTTGGGAGAAAGCTTCACCAACTTCCACTCTACAAGGAAGCATGAGGAGGCCTCTCGGAGAGACATTTTCAACACCTTGCAGCTTCATTCGAGGAAGCTTTAGGATTATCCGGATAAAGAGACTAATTTTCTAAAATCATTCTCATTAGCTGTAGTCAATATCCCAATCCTTTTCCTTTTTTTTTTTTTTTTCCTTTTTCATCTTCCCATGGCCATGTTAGATAACTCTCAAATCTCCTCTCTAGAGTCAAGAGCTATTCTTGAGTGAACCGAAAACATGAGCAAGGTGAAACGAAATTTCATCTAGGATTGAAATATGCTTCTCTCTTCTCTTAAATGTATACTTTGCTTTTAAAGGTTCATACAAAGTTTATTGATTCCTTAATTAATATGCGAACGAATGATAACAATGAGTGCTTGGATTGAGATTTCTTTGTTATTATGTTGATTTTTTATATTGGAATTTGTCCAATCCAAAAAACCCCTTACAAATGTGTCTTCATGGCATCCTTACGTTTAGCATTTCTTTTAATCACCCGATTAGGGACCCCAATGAGTGTTTTCTTATGTTATTAACTTTTCATTTCGTGTGTGCTTGATTTTCTTCCATACCTAATGGTGGGAGAAATAAATTTTCTTTTAGTAGATGAAATGATTATTGTTTTATGCTTATATGAAAATATTTGGAATCATGTTTTTAAATGAAATTCAAAATAAGAACGCTCTTTAATGAGGTTTTGGAGAGTTAGCCTAAACTCTTACATGTGCTCAAGTTCCTCTCCGCGAAAATAGAAAAATCGAAGTCGAAAATACTCCAAGATATTTCTTAATTTTAGTTTTCATTTGTGTATATGTGTATATACATGTTATATATATATATACATGTACATAAATATCTCTCTTTCTCTTTTCTCTCTCTTTGATTTAACATATTCTTTTATAGATCATATATATATGTCTGTGTGTGTATCCCACTTTCTCTTTCTAGAATCTATATGTCTCTCTCTTTGAGTTAACACCTTCTTTTTACAAACTTATATATATATATATATATATATATATATATATATATATATCCTCTTAAATTTAAGATCTTCCTTTTATAAACTTTCATATACGCATATATATACAACTTTACACACACACACATGTACATCCTCTTCTCTCTCTCTTTAAAATTTTTCTTTTTTTCTTTTCAAAATCTCTTTCTTTCTTGTTATTCCTCTTGACTTAAAATGTTTTCCTTTTTTTCCTTTTTTTCATTGTTTCAAATATCTCTTTCTTAAGATCTAAATTTTAATTTTCATTTATTGACTTCACTAAGACCAAAACTCAAGTAATAACTCAATATTGAAATTATTTTTGATAGTTTGCAACCACATTTTACTTTCAATTTTTTTTTTGATAGTTTGCAACCACAGTTTAGAACTCATGATGGACACTATGAGTTCTTGGTGATGCCTTTTGGCTTAACCAATGCACCCGCCACATTCCAGAGGTGCATGAATGATGTTTTTAGGAGGTATCTTAGAAACTTCATCTTGGTATTCTTTGATCGCATTCTCGTATATAGCCAGTCAGTAGAGCAACATGCTGCCCACTTGACCATGGCCTTACAAATTTTGAGGGAACATCGTCTTTATGCTAAGAGGTCAAAATGCAGCTTTGGCCAACCCTCAATCGGATATCTTGGGCACATAGTATCCAAAGAAGGGGTAAAAGCAGACCCTGAAAAATTAGAGGCAATGAACATTGCCTAAAGACTTGAAAAGCCTCCGTGGATTTCTTTGGTTAACCGGCTATTATAGAAGATTCATTGAAGGCTACGGGCTCATAGCTGCCCCACTAACCCAAATGACTAAGAAAGAAGCATTTGCTTGGTCAGACAAAGCAAGAGAAGCATTTGAAAAATTGAAATCGGCACTCATGACAGCACCTGTTCTCACCTTGCCCGATTTTAGCAAGCCTTTCACTATTGAAACAGATGCTTGTGACATTGGCATATGAGTTGTCCTCAACCAAGAAAATCACCCTATATGTCAAAGTCTCTCACCAATCGAGCCAAACCGTTATCGACATATGAGAAAGAACTTCTTGCCATAGTGTTGTCAGTTGAGAAATGGAGGCCTTACCTCATAGGCTGAAGATTCATCATGAAGACAGATCAGAACAGCCTTAAATACATGCTCAAACAACGAGTTTCAACACCAACACAACGAAGGCTCCATTAGTCATTTGGGTTAATGGGGCTCATAGCTGCCCCATTAACCCAAATGACTAAGAAAGGATCATTCGCTTGGTCAGACAAAGCAAGAGAAGCATTTGAGAAATTGAAATCAGCACTCATGACAGCACCTGTTCTCACCTTGCCCGATTTTAGCAAGCCTTTCACTATTGAAACAGATGCTTGTGACATTGGCATAGGAGTTTTCCTCAGCCAAGAAAATCACCCTATAGCATATATTTCAAAGGCTCTCACAAATCGAGCCAAACCGTTATCGACATATGAGGAAGAACTTCTTGCCATAGTGTTGTCAGTTGAGAAATGGAGGCCTTACCTCATAGGCTGAATATTCATCGTGAAGACAGATCAGAACAGCCTTAAATACATGCTCAAACAACGAGTTTCAACACCAACACAACAAACAGCTTTAGCCTCCACTCCACCTCCTTGCTGTTATATCCGAGAGTGGCTGAGCCACTGATTTTCTCTCGGATCCTATTGCTGTTTAAGCCGATCTCTCATTGGCTAGGTGAGAACAGGTGCTGTCATGAGAATTACGTCTGAAATGACACTTTCTGGCCTCATGAGATATTCAAGAACTCCTCTTGGCTCTGGTTCTTTAAAGGTCTCTCCAATAGCTCGAAAGGAATTGCCAATAGCATTAAATGGAGGATTGAAGAAGGCTCGACAAAGTTTTGGAATCATAAATGGCTAACTTGTCTCCTTAAAAATTGTGCTCTAATTGAAGAATATAGCATTTCTCATTCCAACTCTCATTTCTCAGTTAATCAAATGCTGCATTTTGACCTTATATGCCAAAACTCAGTTTGGAGTCTTTTGAAGGGGATAGGGAAAACTATCCCTACTATTAGGGGAACTCCTAACAAACTACGTCATCATGGCAAACTTGTAAAATAGGTCACGGTAGGGACATTTGGGATCTCATGAGGAAACAATATACGGTGGAGAGTTGGTGTAAAAGAATAAAAAATTCCCAATGTTGTCCTTAGAACAATGTGGTTTTACTTTCTTGTTGCATGAAAGGTTGGAATAATGCAGACAGAAAACTATCACTATATTTTCCATTTTATGAGATTATGACATCCAAGCATTCAAACAACGGTGGATATGAGGTCTTCCCACCAACATTATTCTCTCAAACGAAGCAAAAGCATAAGTTTGGAAAATATAGATATGAATAATCGAACTTTGGAATGTACAGTTGGTTGTGCTAAATATTAGGCAACATCCGATGTCAATAATAAGATTAGAATCTAAAAGTGCCATCTTTGTTAATCCCAACGTTGAGGCATGAGCTTTCTTACTTATACATGTATTGTTTCCTAAAATGTTAATTTTCAATGCCTTTCCTGCATATAGATATTTTTTTCTTTAAATTCTATTCTTGGAGGACAAATCCTAGTATCCTACTGACCTTGTTGAGGGTGATCTCAAGTTCTATGAATCTTAGGCTTGTGAATGTGTGCCAGATGATGAAGTTACTTTTGCACTTGTTTTCTTAAATAATTTTATTTTATTTGACATATGGTTCATGCCTTTTGCATGATATATATATATATATATGTTCATACATATTTTGCGATTTTGCCTAAGTACTTTCATGCTATTAGATCTGAGTATATATCATGCTTACAACATGATTTTATATGAATCACTTACATGAATTTATTTGAAAGAAACATTACATATATTTATCTATAATTCAACTATATGACATATACTATGCCATGGAACATAACATATAATATTATATATCATAAAACCCCACTTTCCACTTCTCCAATTTTATCAAACTAGTTGAGCCTTCACTGGTTTCCCTCTAACCACTCCACACATTTTTCCTCCTTGACCTTGGGAGGGGGCACCAATCATATAACATTCATGCACATTACACCATGCTTTACTATAAAAGAAATCTATAAGGTCATCAGCATCCCATTTAGAATGTTCTGCAGTCCTGACACATTCTTTCATAAAGTTTGCTCCATGATTTGTCTTGTACATAAGGCCTTTTGTCTTGCATGTTACTTGGAGTGGTGAACCTATTAATTAAGAAGGTGTGGGGAGGGTCAACAAAGGAGTTTGCATCACTTATTAAGTTTGTGTTTCAGGAAGCTGAAAATGATGTGGTGCACATGGTATGAGAGCAACTGCCTCGGGCATAATAAGACATCACAGTGATATGTTCAATGAGTAAGAGGAGTATTTTATCCTGCCACCAAACAAGATAGTTGAAGGCATCATCTTTCTAGGGTACTAGACCTGATTTTAGCGAACAGTCTCACTACGCTTCAACTTATATATCATTGTCTCTCTTTCTACAGCACAAGAAGCTGATGCCTGAAGCCTTCTTTCATAAAGTTTGCTCCATGATTTGTCTTATGCATAAGGCCTTCGGTTTTGCATGTTACGCAGAGTGGTGAACCTATTAATTAAGAAGGCACGGTGATGGTCAACAGAGGAGTTTGCATCACCTTATTAAGGATATGTTTAAGGAAACTGAAAAGAGCAACTGCCTCTGGCATAATAAAATGTCACTGTGATTTGTTCAAAGAATTGGAGGAGGTTTTTATCCTGCCACCCAACAAGATAGCTGAAAGCATCATCTACCCAGGGTACCAGACCTGATTTTACTGCAGGCCCTATTGTGCTTCAACTTGTACATCAGTGCCCCATGAGTTCCAAATAGAACTAGCTGCCTTCTAGTCCCAATCCCCAGGGATAGGACATCATAATAATTTCCATAAAAGAAAAGTCAACACCAAGTTCAAAACACTTTGTTCTAATTAATAGTAGATTTTCCTGAACGACCAACCATCTCAGAAAGCATATCGAAATCAAGGCTTATTGCAACTTCATCGAAGAAAAAAATACGTGTTCTCTGAATGAAACTTCCCAAGTGAACCATGGTTTCATGCCACAAAGTTCTACAGGAAAGAGAAGAGATGACATTGCTTGCAGTCCCCAAACTTGCCAAGAAGCCCATCTGGGTCTGTTGCTTTGTTTACAGAACTGATTCTATCTGCCTCCTGTGCAAAGATTATGATGGAGGATGTGTCTTCCACTGATGAAGTCTTGCTCTCACCATTTACCTTAGGGAAATTGTCTATTTCAAGTGAAGGCCCTGCTCCTAAAACTTGCAAGGATTTCAGTTGTTCATCTGTTAGTGTTCGTATTTCTTCTCCGACACATGAGGCAGGATGGTGGCACCCTATGCTTTATTCTAATCACTTTTCAGAGATTATCTTGCACTAGTAGGAATTAGTGGCAGCTAGACTGAAGGAAAAAATATAAAGGCTGCTGAGTGTGATGAGCGAGGAATCTAAAGGTATTAATGTAAATGGAAGCAGGAAAGAGGACCTTTAGGTGCGTGTAAAGAAAGTGACCATAAAATCCAACAAGTGAATATGAGTTTTTAAAATCAGAAAATTGTTAAAAGTTGTTGCATATTCGCAGCTGCGTTTTCATAATTGCCAAATCAATTATCTCTTTTCTGTCTGCAAAACATTCTCCCATTGTTTTGAATAATTTTTTTCTTTTTGAAGGGCACTATAGCTTTTGAAATATTTCATTGTCATTCTATGGAATTAGTTATTCAGAGGTTCTAAGAGCAGATCGACAAATTTGTATGAAGACTTCCAGTTCACATAATACCATGACTGCTTGATATTGCAATAAAAAATAGGTTATTAACTTTTACCTTATCCAAGTTTGTTTTTCGCTTTTCATGCAGCAACTGGTCAGAAGCGTTTCGAACGTGCTCTCCATGTGACCCACAGTGACTCATGTTTGCATATAGACCTTTGAACATTGATGATTCTGCCATGCACAAAAGTTCTGAGAATGATCATTGCTCAAAACAGCTTTTTTTATCTGTTCACAAACTCATCTGCTGGAGCAGCACACTCTAGACTTGATCCAATTTGATTAACAGCCTGAGTGCGGTCAAATTTTGGAAGAAAATTACGGAAAAGTAGAGCAAATTCTCATCATCAGTTGCTGTTGGTGGTATATTTCTGCCAACAATGGATTGGAAGTGCCTGTTGCTGTTGCTACCATGTGAGTCTTGACCTGTTTCACATTCATTAGTATGCACGATCTTAGTGTACATCTCCTCTCGACCTGTTGCATTCCTGTCATAAAGTTCCACCCTGCCAATTGTATCTGGAATGGTGATTCTTTATGTTTTGATTCTTAACTTTCATAGAACTGTGATCAAGCTCAGGACTCTTTCTCAAAGGTAAATTATTCAAGTTGGTCACGCTTTCATCTAGATCTCCAGTAGAAAACCATTGCACTTGAGGAGATGTGTCGATTTTCTTATTGCCACTAAATGAGGAAACGGAGACTGCAAGATTTGGCAATAACAAAATCGACACATCTCCTCAAGTGCGACAGTTTCCTACTGGAGATCTAGATGGAAGCGTGACCAACTTGAATAATTTACCTTTGAGAAAAGAGTCCTGAGCTTGATCACAGTTCTATGAAAGTTGAAGAATCAAAACATAAAGAATTATACAATCGGCAGGGTGGAACAAGTATGCATGAAACAAAAACAAAACTATGCCCATTTCTTAAACCATAGGCCCAACTCCAACTAGTAACCATTAATAAATATACTAGCATGATTTGATAGGTCCACTTAAACTTGTCATGAGAATAACAATTGTTCTAAATCACAACATAGGAAAGAGCAATTTATCACCTTGCATTGCATTCTTTAAGAATCTCCACCTCAAAAATGAATTCTATGAAATCCATTCTCATTTAATAATTAACAACCACTTCAACATGAGAACCTCAATTTTAATCTAATACTAATGTGTTTGTCACCATCTCTCCCCTAAAATGACATTTAACAGGATTATACGGTGCATCTTCTCCCATAGGATGGTAGGTTACATCTTCTCCCATCCACCCTTTGTGGAGAGGTGATTATACGGTGCATGACATGTGTCTTTCTGGACCACTCTTGAGGGTACGTGTCATGCACATAGTCCTATGCACAATGTTCCTTGGCCCACTATTGAGGGTACATGTCATGCACATGGTCCTATGCACAATGCAGAGGTTTGCGTTTGCAATCAGCTTTGCCCTTTTTGGTACTATGTCTTTTTTATGCCTCACTAGTCAATATATATATATATATATATATATATATATATATATATATATATGTATATATATATATATATATATATATGTTAAGTATTGAAGCACAGCCTATTTGTTTTAATTTAGGTGGCGTTTGGAATATTCAACATTCTACGTCTTGGAAACAAAAGTGGTCATATATACCCTTGTGCACCAGCGTGCATAATGACCAAAATGTCTTGGTCGGTAGAAAGGAGAAAAAATTATGGTTTTTTAAAAATTACCAAACTACTTTAATCCACCTTTGGGTGCACATTTGCTGCTTGCACAAGGTGGTGCACGCAGCTCACTCTCCACTGAGAAGGTAGGTTATGTCTTCTCCCAGCCACCCTTTGTGGAGAGGTGATGCCTTTAGTCAGCTGACGGCACCATCCTTTTGGTGCCCTCAGTAGATCTGTCGATGGTGGCAAAGAGAGAGAGAGAGAGAAAGAGAGATGGCTGGTGTTAAAGGTCATTGAGTCCACTTGGAGTCGACCCTTTAAAACATGTACTTCTTCATAAAATTTCTGTAACTTTAGTTATTTTTCCTATATTACAAAAATAGACTCAGATTTTAGAATCTTCAAATTATCCAGTAGAATTATGTGAATTTGTGAATACCATTATAAGTAGCATAGTCAAACAAATCATATGGGTCACATTCTGACGCCATAGTAAGTGTCTGTTTCAAGTGCGACTCTAGGCTTAATTATGTTTGTTTCAAAACCTGTCCACTAAAATGGAACTGATTAATTGGTCGGTGATTTTATTGTTGTTTCCATAAAAATTTACTTTTGAGTTTCTACTGTAATGATGTTGTAAGGGTGGGCTTATTTTTTGAATGAGTCAAATGGCTTAGATTCTTTACAGAAATAATCATGTAATACTAATTAAAATTGTTAAATTATATTTTCTCTAAAAGAAACATGCATGTTCTCACGCTTCGCATCTCATATTAGTTCCTTGTTTTTGGTTTGTCATCAATGTGTCAATGTGACTATTATATTTGAGTTGTGAAATGATGTTTTCTTGATTATTACCGAAATACATGTGCAGTTAATTTTTCAAGTTTAAGGATCGATTTTGTTTATTTTATTTTTATTACGCAAGTGAATTATGTTAAGATGAGATTTTTTAATTTCCACATGGAAGATATTGTTAAGACAGATGGATTTTACAAGAATTGTTACGTGAGCATGCATGAAAGATGATTAACACGATTCAAATTCGTTTTTTTTATAGTTTTTTACTTATATATTTGTTATTTTAGTTTTTCTCTTTCAATTTTTTCATTAATTTTGTGCATATTATATATTTTAACATGTCGATCCTGATGTTTATGCTTCAATTCCTAGATGCTTACGCTCACCTCATGACAGGCTTAATGATTCGCCTCACCTCATTGCATTGATTGATAAAGAAAAATGCATCTAAACTCAAATCACTCCGAAAATTATATCAATAATTAACGTTGGACTACAAAAAGCATTTTGATAATCTATTCTAATAATTTATCATGTAGTGGGCAAGCTATAACCATATCCACCGTTCTTTGAAAGCTTGGATGTCATATTGAATAATTTTGTAGTTTTGTTTCTTTTGATGTGCATTTGTGATAAGAACACCCTTTGCTTGCCACAGTTGAGAGAGAACGGAACGTCCTCTACTTTCTGTTTTCTTTCCTCCATTTTTCTTTTTCATATATATTTTTCTTGTTCTTTTTCCTTCATATTTCATTTTTACCTTTCTCACCTTCTCGCTCTTCTCAAACCTTGCTTAAGGAGACAATGAGCAATGGTTTCAAAGAGACTCATGTTATGCATGGTGCAAATGACGACCCTAAGATCTTTTCTCTCTTTATTGGCCACCTTTTCTATTTCTTTTATTATTCCTTATTCATCTCTATCTCTCAACTTTATATACATATATATATATATATATACATACATACATATATATATATATATATATATATATATATATATATATATATATATATATATATATGTGTGTGTGTGTGTGTGTGTGTGTGTGTGTGTGTGTGTGTGTGTGTGAAAGAGATGCTTGTGACATTGGCATAGGAGTTGTCCTCAGCCAAGAAAATCACCTTATAGCATATATGTCAAAGGCTCTCACCAATCGAGCCAAACCGTTATCGACATATGAGAAAGAACTTCTTGCCATAGTGTTGTCAGTTGAGAAATGGAGGCCTTACCTCATAGGCTGAAGATTCATCGTGAAGACAGATCAGAACAGCCTTAAATACATGCTCAAACAACGAGTTTCAACACCAACACAACAAAGGTGGTTGGCCAAACTCCTTGGATACGATTTTGAAATTGAGTATAAGAAAGGGCCAGACAATACTGCGGCAGATGCATTATCAAGGTTGGGTGAACAATTCTTGACGCTTTCAATCATAGGGACCAATTTATGGGACCAGATAGCTAATGAGCAACTAGAGGACGAAGGGTTAAGGCTCATCAAAGCCTCCATCACTCAAAAACCGGGGACCATTCCCCACTATATTATCAAGGGCAGATTACTTATGAGAAAGAACAGCACGGTGGTTCCACCTATATCGGCCCTAAAGCAAGAATTACTACAACATTTTCATTCCACTCCATCAGCAGGCCATGAAGGAGTAGTAAAAAATCTCCACCGAGTGAAGGGTCAATTTTGGTGGACCGGAATGAAGGCGGACGTGAGGAATTATGTTAAACAGTGTCAAATTTGTCAACGTGAAAAGTATGAGGGTATTAAGCCTCTGGGCCATCTAAATCCCTTACCAGTGCCGGAAAAGCCATGGACCGATGTCACCATGGATTTCATAGAGGCCCTTCCACGATCAGAAAACAAGGAAGCCATACTCGTGGTGGTCGACAGGTTAACAAAGTATAGCCACTTCGTTTCCTTGCCTAAGAAATATCATGGACAGATGGTGGCTACTAAGTACCAAGATCACGTAGGGAAACTACATGGCATGCCTCAGACAATAGTCTACGATAGAGATTCAATCTTCATGAGTGAATTTTGGAGAGGATATATGAAGCAGATGGGGACAACAATCCAATTCAGTACTGCCCACCATCCTCAGACCATGGGCAAACCGTTCTTTAGAAACATATCTCCGTTGCTTTGCAGGAGAAAGACCCAACTCTTGGGTAAAGTATCTGTCATGGGCTGAATGGTCCTACAATACGAGTTGGCACCCGTCTACTTAGACCACTCCGTACAAAGCTCCCTACGGAATTCCTCCCCCAACAATTCCAAAATATGAAGAAGGCACGGCAAAGGAAGATAAGGTTGATTGTGAGCTACGGACAAGGGAAGCGGTGCTACCATCACTCAAGAAGAATATCATCAAAGCCCAAAATCGAATGAAACAGACATATGACAAGGGCAGGAAGGATCATGAATTTATGGTAGGAGACTACGTATGGCTTAAAAGATTACCAATGAAGCAAAAGTCTCTCTTATGGCAGCCTTACTCTAAGCTTTTACCAAGGTTTTTTGGGCCATTCCCAGTGCTACAAAAGATTGGGAAAGCAGCTTACAGATTAGGCCTCCCACAAATGGCCTTAGTCCATCCAGTCTTTCATGTTTCTCGGCTGAAACCGCACGTTGGTGAAGTGCCAAGGGAGATTGAACAAATTTCGAGCCAACAACAACCAACACCATACCGAATTCTTAAACATAGACATGTTCATTGGAATGGTAGACTGTGTCATGAAGTTATGGTTGAATGGGAAGGACCAGACAACGGCACTTCGTGGGAAAAATTTGAGCAGATAGTTAATCGTTTTCCCACTACACGAGCTTGGGGGCAAGCTCGAGGTAAGGAGGGAGGATCTGATGCAGACCTTCCCACCAGGAGGTGGAGAACCAGGGCCAGCACGGCCAAGCAAGGCCAAGAGAGTCAAGCACCATCGGCCAGCATATTGAAAAGCATAGATCAGCTAAGGGAGGCTAACATAGAACTTGAAGTTGATGCAGTGGGCGGTGTGGGCGGAGCATCATCAGCGGAGCGCGGGCAGCGGGCTGAAGACCTCAAGGCGGGGCAGGCACGGGAACTAGACCTAGATCCGGTTATAGCGAGTTCGAACCCTGAGTCTAGTCCTGACCCAGTCCACGCGTGGCAAGCCTAAGGCCGAACTTAGGCAAGTTATATGGCTGAACCCGTGAGGGAGAGGCCAAACTCACTAAACATTGGAGACGTCTCGTCTCGGTCTCCTTTTATGCTTTTGCTTTATAGTTGAGTCATTTCATTTCAGCAAGTGTCTCGGTTCACATGTTAAGAACCAGTTTTATTTCAAGTACTTAAACTCTTTTGTAAGTCTTTTTTCATTATGCAATTAAGAATTAGAAGTTGAGTTTTTTCGTGTGCATTGGCTCTCGCCTCTCTCTTTCCTTCATCGTCTTACCGCCGGTGATTGGAATCCAAAGGCTCCAACCCATGGCTCTGGTTGAAGTAAAACAGGTTTGAGGACGTTCCTTGAGGCCATCGGAAATCCTCTTGGAGCACCTTCTTCCTACGCACAAATTCCCCAACTGAATCGCCATCTTCTCGCTGTGCAACTTCTTCATTCCCGAAAGGAGTTAGAGGCTGGAGAAGATAATCGGGAAGGCTTGGAGGAGAGCGACTCGTGGCTCTAGTCGCCTAGTACCCAAGCACAAGACTCCGGCTGCAAGAGAAGAGGTAGGTGTCGTTAATCTCCCGGCTCCTTCCCTACTTGAGCGGAGCAGAGGACTAGTTGAAATCGTCCCTAGTGGGCCCCTTGATCTCTGCTAAAAACAGAGACAAAGAGCGCCGGAAAGGATGATCGACGCTAGCTCTTAGAGGACTGATTTTCAAGGTGAGAAACCGAGAGAGCTCGTCGGAATTCCATTGGTAGACGACCAATAGGATTTCAGCGAAATTGACTGGTTAATCCCCTTGAAAACTCGTCCACGACAGCAGCAATCAATCCTGCATCGTACTTTTCTGCCACCGAAAATACTCAACGCTGCACTAACTCCGGCGAAACCCAATCGGCGTCCAATCTTTTCCGCCAATTCCAAGTTTGCCCATGGTCATTAATTGACTAATTGATTACTGGCTTATTTGAAAAGGGCAGTTTGGTAAACTCAAGGGAATAGCGTTAAAGAGTCCAAACCTGTGGGCGCTCACTCCTCTTCTTTCCCTTCGGCTTCCCTTCATTAGTTCAAGCGTTATATAACGCTTCTCATTTTAAAGAGCTCCACACTTGGCCACGCATAAAGGTAAGTTAATTTCATCCCTAGCCAGGTGTCCTCCTCATCATTACACTCCAGCCACAATGGTTCACCCCCTTCACTCGCATCCTTCACCTCCTCTACCCGTTGGCCTCCCTTTCTTCTTGTAACCGTCCCTAAAGCCAACCCATGAGCTCAAGAGATTAACTCCAAGCTTGCCACCTCTCCCCTTCATCATTAGACCATTTTAATACCTCCCTACTCCATCATTACCTAAGCCATACGTTCACAACCTCCCAATGCAAATCGCATAGCCCTTGGCTTCTTCTCTTGGTGTAACACCAGATGGGGCAACCGTGAAGGACCGGCATCCAATACCGGTAATCGACGAACTTCTAGATGTGTTAACCGGTTCCTCTACCACCAGATTAGAATGCACGATGAAGACATTCCAAAAACAACTTTTAGAACTCATGATGGACACTATGAGTTCTTGGTGATGCATTTTGGCTTAACCAATGCACCCGCCACATTCCAGAGGTGCATGAATGATGTGTTTAGGAGGTATCTTAGAAACTTCATCTTGGTATTCTTTGATCGCATTCTCGTATATAGCCAGTCAGTAGAGCAACATGCTGCCCACTTGACCATGGCCTTACAAATTTTGAGGGAACATCGTCTTTATGCTAAGGGGTCAAAATGCAGCTTTGGCCAACCCTCAATCGGATATCTTGGGCACATAGTATCCAAAGAAGGGGTAAAAGCAGACCCTGAAAAATTAGAGGCAATGAACAACTGGCCTTTGCCTAAAGACTTGAAAAGCCTCCGTGGATTTCTTGGGTTAACCGGCTATTATAGAAGATTCATTGAAGGCTACGGGCTCATAGCTGCCCCACTAACCCGAATGACTAAGAAATAAGCATTCGCTTGGTCAGACAAAGCAAGAGAAGCATTTGAAAAATTGAAATCGGCACTCATGACAGCACCTGTTCTCACCTTGCCAGATTTTAGCAAGCCTTTCACTATTGAAACAGATGCTTGTGACATTGGCATAGGAGTTGTCCTCAACCAAGAAAATCACCCTATATGTCAAAGTCTCTCACCAATTGAGCCAAACCGTTATCGACATATGAGAAAGAACTTCTTGCCATAGTGTTGTCAGTTGAGAAATGGAGGCCTTACCTCATAGGCTGAAGATTCATCATGAAGACAGATCAGAACAGCCTTAAATACATGCTCAAACAACGAGTTTCAACACCAACACAACAAAGGCTCCATTAGTCATTTGGGTTAATGGGGCTCATAGCTGCCCCATTAACCCAAATGACTAAGAAAGGATCATTCGCTTGGTCAGACAAAGCAAGAGAAGCATTTGAGAAATTGAAATCAGCACTCATGACAGCACCTGTTCTCACCTTGCCCGATTTTAGCAAGCCTTTCACTATTGAAACAGATGCTTGTGACATTGGCATAGGAGTTGTCCTCAGCCAAGAAAATCACCTTATAGCATATATGTCAAAGGCTCTCACCAATCGAGCCAAACCGTTATCGACATATGAGGAAGAACTTCTTGCCATAGTGTTGTCAGTTGAGAAATGGAGGCCTTACCTCATAGGCTGAAGATTCATCGTGAAGACAGATCAGAACAGCCTTAAATACATGCTCAAACAACGAGTTTCAACACCAACACAACAAACAGCTTTGGCCTCCACTCCACCTCCTTGCTGTTATATCCGAGAGTGGCTGAGCCACTGGTTTTCTCTCGGATCCTATTGCTGTTTAAGTCGATCTCTCATCGGCTAGGTAACTTCTAAACATCCTATAGAACGGGGTTATTGGGTGCATTTGCTTTCTGAGCCAGGCTCTAGCCATTTGCTACTGTCGGTAGTCCCTCCAAGGCTCCTTGCCAAAGACACAACTGCGAGTAGCTAGACCACCAAAGGGAAAGGACATGGTTTGGCCATTCTTTGGGATTGTATGAATGGTTTGTGAATGAATGATGAGTGAGTTGTGAGAGTTAAATCTGTATCGCTCGTGTTTGTACAAGCCTTAGTCCCCTCAGTTTTGTAATAGGATTGAAGACTTGGGTCAGGGAAAACATACTTGTATCTTATACCCAGGGTACTGTTAAGCCGCGGTTGCTGTCCGGCGGGAAAAGCTTTGTAAATATAATTTGCTTAAGTTTGGACTTTAGGCTCCCGCAAGTTGATCCTGGACTTGGGATCTATTCTTGGGCGTAGAAATCGCTATTCGGGTCTAGGTTCTCACCAAGTACCAAGAGTATTTCTCCTAGTCTTTTAATTTAAAATGTTGTTGGTTACATGCTTCATTGTTAGCACACTATCTGGAGTAGAGTTGCTCAAAGAAACAATTAGGGTCTCCCAACTATTTGGAAGAGAACTTAGCCATAAAAGTGTCTGTAACTCATTATCTAACATCATTTTCATGGCTAACAACTGATTAATTATGATCTGCACTTTTTTCAAATACTGTGACACAGGACTCCCCTCTCTAAGTTTGAGATTTACCAATTGCTTCAACAAGAAAGCCTTGTTTCCAATTGTTTTCTTATTCGTAAAGATCATGCAACTTCTGCCGCAATAACTTTGCATTCGTCTTTTCCGATACCAATTGAAGGACACTATCGTCTAACCATTGTCTAATGGTGCCAATGGATGGTTTTCTTATCTAATATTTTTATTTATTATCTGCCTTATTTGTTGGCCTCTTGTTCTCAATGGGTGCATACACATCTTTAGAATAGAGAAAATTCTCTATTTTTGATTTCTATATAGTCCAATTGTTTTTGTTTAGGCAGATCATTCTAGTGGTGGTCCATTCCATATTTCAATGAGAATGAAAACTACAAACCAAGCACTCTGATACCAATTTGTTATGATTGTTTTTTCAAACAAACATAGTTTCAATAAAAAAAATGAATGCATAAGAAAACTATAAGGAAAGGAATCACCATGTGTTCTTCTTTTCTTTCCATTGTTTTCTTCACTTTCTCTATCTGCTCATGTACCCACATAGCAGCACAAACCCATAGTTGTGTTTTTCTTTATCTTTCCTTCTCCTTTCTTCACCGTTGACACACACTCACCCTGCCCTTCTTACTGGTTTGGTGAGCATTCAACAAGGGGCTTCTTTCTCCCTTTTCTCATTTTCAAAACAGTGGTGAATAGGGCACTGCTGGGTGCTCTTCTTCTTTTCCTCACCCACTTGCTCAAATGAGCAGGTGGGTTGGGTCGGGTCCTCACTTGAGGCTGGACCCAACCCAACAAGAGAGACATTCTTAGGCCTCAGATATTTCATTACTTTAGATGTTTACAGCAGAGGCTGGATTGCCAGTTTGTAAACACGCAGGAATGGTTGTGAACATTTTTGGATGGCCCATGCTCAAGTTTTTGGGAAGGCTTAAACCGACCCAGTTGGCCTTCCACCTCTAGCTCATTAAAGGAAGGGTCAGCTTGAACCATTTGAACTTATGATCAACACCATAAAGTTCTAATTAATTATGTTGCAAATGATTCATGATCTAGGAGGGTAGGTGGATGCAGATGAAGAGAGGATTCTGAGGGATAAATAAGAAAGTTCCTCGATGAGGAAAATAGCAGTTGGAGACAGTGGCTAGGGTGAGATGGATGTTGGAAGGTGATTGTAATACCACTAATTTCCAGACGATTAACAGATGTAGAAGAAAAAGAAGTTCCATCACTGAGCCGGAGGTGGAAGGCTCCATGGCTAGGGATCAACATGCCATCCTAGCAGCTTACTGAGGGTACTTACAACAGCTCCTTCGAATCGAAGAGGGTGATGGGTACATGCTCTTTCTAACAGTGGATGTCCATGTGTCTCTTGCAGTGAAAATGAGGAGCTGAACCAGCTCGTCACATTGGAGGAGCACAAGAGTACAATCTTTCGATCTTTTTGGGATATCAACCCAGACTAGATGGGTTTCCTGCCTCTTTTTATTAGGCCAATTGGCATATTGTAGGCCTGGATGTGAGTAAAGTGGTACAACTGTTCTTTTACATAAGAAGGCTTGTTCAAAAGGTCAATCGCACACCAATCGCTCTTATTCCTAAGAAGGAAGGTGTAAGAACTCTTCAAAAGTTCCAACCCATTTCTTTATTTAACAGTATCTACAAATTGATCATAAAAATTATGGTCAACAAAATGAAGAATGTTCTCAAGACAATTGTATTAGATGACCAAGTAGTTTTTGCTGCCAATAAAGTCATACTTGACAACATCATCCTTGCACATAAGTTCATTCATAGCATGAATAGGGATAAGAAACCAACACTTTGTCTCAAACCTGATCTCTCAAAGTCTTATGACAGGGTGAATTGGTTGTTCCTTATATTTACCTTATTACATGTAGAGTTTAATTAAGAATGTTGCGATAGAGTTTTCAGCTATGTCTCTATTGCTTCGGCAACAGTTTTGGTAAATGGTAGCCCAGGTAAGTTTTTTTAACCTTAAACGGGGTATGAGGCAGGGTGACCACTGTCCCTTAGTCTTTTTATTATTGTCATAGAGGCCTTTTTTAGGCTTGTCAATAAATATGCTAGAGATAAGAGTTTTCTTCGCACACCCTTCCCCCGTGAGGGTATGTGTTCAGTGATCCCCTCCTTCATGTGTGATGTACTGCTATTTTTTCAGGCAAAGGTCAATCCCTTGAAAATGATGGAATCTATGTTGGAGAAGTTGTCCAATTGCGTGGGGCTTAGGATTAACTCCAGTAAGTATGTCTTCATCCCATTTCATGTGGAGGATTTGATGGTCCATTGGATTAGCTCTGTGCTTGGTTGGTTGGTCAGGAGTTTCTCCATTTGTTACCTTGGAGTCACACTGTTCCAAGACCGGTTGAGAGAGGAGAGTGCATAATTCTCAAAGTCAACAAGCAGCATGCCAGTTGGAAGTGAAGGTTCATCTTGTTTTTTGGCAGGTTGTGCCTTATAAATCATGTAATAATTTACATTATTCAATATTAGACAGTTGTATTCCATCTTCTTGTGAGGGTCATTAAAGAAATCCAATCTCTCATAGCTTCCTTCCTTTGGGACTCTTCTTCTCAGACTGGATTCAGATATCTCATTTCTTGGAATGTGATCAGTCACTTGATTAAGGAAGGTAGGGAAGACATTAATGATGTTTGTGAAGTGGGTCAAAGTCAAATTGCTCTTCTTGCTTTGCAGGTTTGCTTCAAGTTAAGCCCGGGCCAAATTTGTTCATAAGAATTACGTCTGAAATGACACTTTCTGGCCTCATGAGATATTCAAGAACTCCTCTTGGCTCTGGTTCTTTAAAGGTCTCTCCAATAGCTCGAAAGGAATTGCCAATAGCATTAAAAGGAGGATTGAAGAAGGCTCGACAAAGTTTTGGAATCATAAATGGCTAACTTGTCTCCTTAAAAATTGTGCTCTAATTGAAGAATATAGCATTTCTCATTCCAACTCTCATTTCTCAGTTAATCAAATGCTGCATTTTGACCGTATATGCCAAAACTCAGTTTGGAGTCTTTTGAAGGGGATAGGGAAAACTATCCCTACTATTAGGGGAACTCCTAACAAACTACGTCATCATGGCAAACTTGTACAATAGGTCACGGTAGGGACATTTGGGATCTCATGAGGAAACAATATACGGTGGAGAGTTGGTGTAAAAGAATAAAAAATTCCCAATGTTGTCCTTAGAACAATGTGGTTTTACTTTCTTGTTGCATGAAAGGTTGGAATAATGCAGACAGAAAACTATCACTATATTTTCCATTTTATAAGATTATGACATCCAAGCATTCAAACAACGGTGGATATGAGGTCTTCCCACCAACATTATTCTCTCAAACGAAGCAAAAGCATAAGTTTGGAAAATATAGATATGAATAATCGAACTTTGGAATGTACAGTTGGTTGTGCTAAATATTAGGCAACATCCGATGTCAATAATAAGATTAGAATCTAAAAGTGCCATCTTTGTTAATCCCAACGTTGAGGCATGAGCTTTCTTACTTATACATGTATTGTTTCCTAAAATGTTAATTTTCAATGCCTTTCCTGCATATAGATATTTTTTTCTTTAAATTCTATTCTTGGAGGACAAATCCTAGTATCCTACTGACCTTGTTGAGGGTGATCTCAAGTTCTATGAATCCTAGGCTTGTGAATGTGTGCCAGATGATGAAGTTACTTTTGCACTTGTTTTCTTAAATAATTTTATTTTATTTGACATATGGTTCATGCCTTTTGCATGATATATATATATATATATGTACATACATATTTTGCGATTTTGCCTATGTACTTTCATGCTATTAGATCTGAGTATATATCATGCTTACAACATGATTTTATATGAATCACTTACATGAATTTATTTGAAAGACACATTACATATATTTATCTATAATTCAACTATATGACATATACTATGCCATGGAACATAACATATAATATTATATATCATAAAACCCCACTTTCCACTTCTCCAATTTTATCAAAGTAGTTGAGCCTTCACTGGTTTCCCTCTAACCACACTCCACACATTTTTCCTCCTTGACCTTGGGAGGGGGCACCAATCATATAACATTCATGCACATTACACCATGCTTTACTATAAAAGAAATCTATAAGGTCATCAGCATCCCATTTAGAATGTTCTGCAGTCCTGACACATTCTTTCATAAAGTTTGCTCCATGATTTGTCTTGTACATAAGGCCTTTTGTCTTGCATGTTACTTGGAGTGGTGAACCTATTAATTAAGAAGGTGTGGGGAGGGTCAACAAAGGAGTTTGCATCACTTATTAAGTTTGTGTTTCAGGAAGCTGAAAATGATGTGGTGCACATGGTATGGGATCAACCAATGGAAAGAGAGCAACTGCCTCGGGCATAATAAGACATCACAGTGATATGTTCA
This sequence comes from Nymphaea colorata, assembly GCF_008831285.2. Classification (NCBI taxonomy): domain Eukaryota; kingdom Viridiplantae; phylum Streptophyta; class Magnoliopsida; order Nymphaeales; family Nymphaeaceae; genus Nymphaea; species Nymphaea colorata. The sequence goes on along the minus strand of NC_045138.2, from coordinate 6,386,660 downwards.
ATGAGTAAGAGGAGTATTTTATCCTGCCACCAAACAAGATAGTTGAAGGCATCATCTTTCTAGGGTACTAGACCTGATTTTAGCGAACAGTCTCACTACGCTTCAACTTATATATCATTGTCTCTCTTTCTACAGCACAAGAAGCTGATGCCTGAAGCCTTCTTTCATAAAGTTTGCTCCATGATTTGTCTTATGCATAAGGCCTTCTGTTTTGCATGTTACGCAGAGTGGTGAACCTATTAATTAAGAAGGCACGGTGATGGTCAACAGAGGAGTTTGCATCACCTTATTAAGGATATGTTTAAGAAAACTGAAAAGAGCAACTGCCTCTGGCATAATAAAATGTCACTGTGATTTGTTCAAAGAGTTGGAGGAGGTTTTTATCCTGCCACCCAACAAGATAGCTGAAAGCATCATCTACCCAGGGTACCAGACCTGATTTTACTGCAGGCCCTATTGTGCTTCAACTTGTACATCAGTTCCTCATGAGTTCCAAATAGAACTAGCTGCCTTCTAGTCCCAATCCCCAGGGATAGGACATCATAATAATTTCCATAAAAGAAAAGTCAACACCAAGTTCAAAACACTTTGTTCTAATTAATAGTAGATTTTCCTGAACGACCAACCATCTCAGAAAGCATATCGAAATCAAGGCTTATTGCAACTTCATCGAAGAAAAAAATACGTGTTCTCTGAATGAAACTTCCCAAGTGAACCATGGTTTCATGCCACAAAGTTCTACAGGAAAGAGAAGAGATGACATTGCTTGCAGTCCCCAAACTTGCCAAGAAGCCCATCTGGGTCTGTTGCTTTGTTTACAGAACTGATTCTATCTGCCTCCTGTGCAAAGATTATGATGGAGGATGTGTCTTCCACTGATGAAGTCTTGCTCTCACCATTTACCTTAGGGAAATTGTCTATTTCAAGTGAAGGCCCTGCTCCTAAAACTTGCAAGGATTTCAGTTGTTCATCTGTTAGTGTTCGTATTTCTTCTCCGACACATGAGGCAGGATGGTGGCACCCTATGCTTTATTGTAATCACTTTTCAGAGATTATCTTGCACTAGTAGGAATTAGTGGCAGCTAGACTGAAGGAAAAAATATAAAGGCTGCTGAGTGTGATGAGCGAGGAATCTAAAGGTATTAATGTAAATGGAAGCAGGAAAGAGGACCTTTAGGTGCGTGTAAAGAAAGTGACCATAAAATCCAACAAGTGAATATGAGTTTTTAAAATCAGAAAATTGTTAAAAGTTGTTGCATATTCGCAGCTGCGTTTTCATAATTGCCAAATCAATTATCTCTTTTCTATCTGCAAAACATTCTCCCATTGTTTTGAATAATTTTTTTCTTTTTGAAGGGCACTATAGCTTTTGAAATATTTCATTATCATTCTATGGAATTAGTTATTCAGAGGTTCTAAGAGCAGATCGACAAATTTGTATGAAGACTTCCAGTTCACATAATACCATGACTGCTTGATATTGCAATAAAAAATAGGTTATTAACTTTTACCTTATCCAAGTTTGTTTTTCGCTTTTCATGCAGCAACTGGTCAGAAGCGTTTCGAACGTGCTCTCCATGTGACCCACAGTGACTCATGTTTGCATATAGACCTTTGAACATTGATGATTCTGCCATGCACAAAAGTTCTGAGAATGATCATTGCTCAAAACAGCTGTTTTTTTATCTGTTCACAAACTCATCTGCTGGAGCAGCACACTCTGGACTTGATCCAATTTGATTAACAGCCTGAGTGCGGTCAAATTTTGGAAGAAAATTACGGAAAAGTAGAGCAAATTCTCATCATCAGTTGCTGTTGGTGGTATATTTCTGCCAACAATGGATTGGAAGTGCCTGTTGCTGTTGCTACCATGTGAGTCTTGACCTGTTTCACATTCATTAGTATGCACGATCTTAGTGTACATCTCCTCTCGACCTGTTGCATTCCTGTCATAAAGTTCCACCCTGCCAATTGTATCTGGAATGGTGATTCTTTATGTTTTGATTCTTAACTTTCATAGAACTGTGATCAAGCTCAGGACTCTTTCTCAAAGGTAAATTATTCAAGTTGGTCACGCTTTCATCTAGATCTCCAGTAGAAAACCATTGCACTTGAGGAGATGTGTCGATTTTCTTATTGCCACTAAATGAGGAAACGGAGACTGCAAGATTTGGCAATAACAAAATCGACACATCTCCTCAAGTGCGACAGTTTCCTACTGGAGATCTAGATCGAAGCGTGACCAACTTGAATAATTTACCTTTGAGAAAAGAGTCCTGAGCTTGATCACAGTTCTATGAAAGTTGAAGAATCAAAACATAAAGAATTATACAATCGGCAGGGTGGAACAAGTATGCATGAAACAAAAACAAAACTATGTCCATTTCTTAAACCATAGGCCCAACTCCAACTAGTAACCATTAATAAATATACTAGCATGATTTGATAGGTCCACTTAAACTTGTCATGAGAATAACAATTGTTCTAAATCACAACATAGGAAAGAGCAATTTATCACCTTGCATTGCATTCTTTAAGAATCTCCACCTCAAAAATGAATTCTATGAAATCCATTCTCATATAATAATTAACAACCACTTCAACATGAGAACCTCAATTTTAATCTAATACTAATGTGTTTGTCACCATCTCTCCCCTAAAATGACATTTAACAGGATTATACGGTGCATCTTCTCCCATAGGATGGTAGGTTACATCTTCTCCCATCCACCCTTTGTGGAGAGGTGATTATACGGTGCATGACATGTGTCTTTCTGGACCACTCTTGAGGGTACGTGTCATGCACATAGTCCTATGCACAATGTTCCTTGGCCCACTATTGAGGGTACATGTCATGCACATGGTCCTATGCACAATGCAGAGGTTTGCGTTTGCAATCAGCTTTGCCCTTTTTGGTACTATGTCTTTTTTATGCCTCACTAGTCAATATATATATATATATATATATATATATATATATATATGTATATATATATATATATATATATATATGTTAAGTATTGAAGCACAGCCTATTTGTTTTAATTTAGGTGGCGTTTGGAATATTCAACATTCTACGTCTTGGAAACAAAAGTGGTCATATATACCCTTGTGCACCAGCGTGCATAATGACCAAAATGTCTTGGTCGGTAGAAAGGAGAAAAAATTATGGTTTTTTAAAAATTACCAAACTACTTTAATCCACCTTTGGGTGCACATTTGCTGCTTGCACAAGGTGGTGCACGCAGCTCACTCTCCACTGAGAAGGTAGGTTACGTCTTCTCCCAGCCACCCTTTGTGGAGAGGTGATGCCTTTAGTCAGCTGTCGGCACCATCCTTTTGGTGCCCTCAGTAGATCTGTCGATGGTGGCAAAGAGAGAGAGAGAGAGAGAGAGAGAGAGAAAGAGAGATGGCTGGTGTTAAAGGTCATTGAGTCCACTTGGAGTCGACCCTTTAAAACATGTACTTCTTCATAAAATTTCTGTAACTTTAGTTATTTTTCCTATATTACAAAAATAGACTCAGATTTTAGAAATCTTCAAATTATCCAGTAGAATTATGTGAATTTGTGAATACCATTATAAGTAGCATAGTCAAACAAATCATATGGGTCACATTCTGACGCCATAGTAAGTGTCTGTTTCAAGTGCGACTCTAGGCTTAATTATGTTTGTTTCAAAACCTGTCCACTAAAATGGAACTGATTAATTGGTCGGTGATTTTATTGTTGTTTCCATAAAAATTTACTTTTGAGTTTCTACTGTAATGATGTTGTAAGGGTGGGCTTATTTTTTGAATGAGTCAAATGGCTTAGATTCTTTACAGAAATAATCATGTAATACTAATTAAAATTGTTAAATTATTTTTTCTCTAAAAGAAACATGCATGTTCTCACGCTTCGCATCTCATATTAGTTCCTTGTTTTTGGTTTGACATCAATGTGTCAATGTGACTATTATATTTGAGTTGTGAAATGATGTTTTCTTGATTATTACCGAAATACATGTGCAGTTAATTTTTCAAGTTTAAGGATCGATTTTGTTTATTTTATTTTTATTACGCAAGTGAATTATGTTAAGATGAGATTTTTTAATTTCCACATGGAAGATATTGTTAAGACAGATGGATTTTACAAGAATTGTTACGTGAGCATGCATGAAAGATGATTAACACGATTCAAATTCGTTTTTTTTATAGTTTTTTACTTATATATTTGTTATTTTAGTTTTTCTCTTTCAATTTTTTCATTAATTTTGTGCATATTATATATTTTAACATGTCGATCCTGATGTTTATGCTTCAATTCCTAGATGCTTACGCTCACCTCATGACAGGCTTAATGATTCGCCTCACCTCATTGCATTGATTGATAAAGAAAAATGCATCTAAACTCAAATCACTCCGAAAATTATATCAATAATTAACGTTGGACTACAAAAAGCATTTTGATAATCTATTCTAATAATTTATCATGTAGTGGGCAAGCTATAACCATATCCACCGTTCTTTGAAAGCTTGGATGTCATATTGAATAATTTTGTAGTTTTGTTTCTTTTGATGTGCATTTGTGATAAGAACACCCCTTGCTTGCCACAGTTGAGAGAGAATGGAACGTCCTCTACTTTCTGTTTTCTTTCCTCTATTTTTCTTTTTCATATATATTTTTCTTGTTCTTTTTCCTTCATATTTCATTTTTACCTTTCTCACCTTCTCGCTCTTCTCACACCTTGCTTAAGGAGACAATGAGCAATGGTTTCATAGAGACTCATGTTATGCATGGTGCAAATGACGACCCTAAGATCTTTTCTCTCTTTATTGGCCACCTTTTCTATTTCTTTTATTATTCCTTATTCATCTCTATCTCTCAACTTTATATACATATATATATATATATACATACATACATATATATATATATATATATATATATATATATATATATATATATATCTGTGTGTGTGTGTGTGAAAGAGAGAGAAAAACAGAATAATGAAATAGAAGAAAATAAATAGAGAAAAAGATCCAAAAGAAAATAAAGGTTTTAAGGTGGTCCTCCTCACCATGCTTAATTTGAGGTGTTTCAAATGGTGCATTTCTCTTTATCCCCTTGAAGAACTAGAGAGAAGAAAAAGAGAGAGAGAGAGATGAATAAGAGAAAAAAATACTAAGGAAAGAGAATGGAAAAGTATATATATATGAAGAAAGAAGAAAGTGAATGGGAAGCAGAGGACATGCCTTTCTTTCTCCCATGAAGTAGATGGAATGTGTCATTATTGAAGCAAATATTGGCCCATTTACAATGCTTTACAAATAGGTTAAAACGTTTTCAAAAAGGTTTTGGACGAGCATGCCAATGTTGGGGGTCATTTCGTTTTAACTTGCTCTGGTCTTTTCTTGTTCTTTTTCCTTCATATTTCATCTTTACCTTGCCCGATTTTAGTAAGCCTTTCACTATTGAAACAGATGCTTGTGACATTGGCATAGGAGTTGTCCTCAGCCAAGAAAATCACCTTATAGCATATATGTCAAAGGCTCTCACCAATCGAGCCAAACCGTTATCGACATATGAGAAAGAACTTCTTGCCATAGTGTTGTCAGTTGAGAAATGGAGGCCTTACCTCATAGGCTGAAGATTCATCGTGAAGACAGATCAGAACAGCCTTAAATACATGCTCAAACAACGAGTTTCAACACCAACACAACAAAGGTGGTTGGCCAAACTCCTTGGATACGATTTTGAAATTGAGTATAAGAAAGGGCCAGACAATACTGCGGCAGATGCATTATCAAGGTTGGGTGAACAATTCTTGACGCTTTCAATCATAGGGACCAATTTATGGGACCAGATAGCTAATGAGCAACTAGAGGACGAAGGGTTAAGGCTCATGAAAGCCTCCATCACTCAAAAACCGGGGACCATTCCCCACTATATTATCAAGGGCAGATTACTTATGAGAAAGAACAGCACGGTGGTTCCACCTATATCGGCCCTAAAGCAAGAATTACTACAACATTTTCATTCCACTCCATCAGCAGGCCATGAAGGAGTAGTAAAAAATCTCCACCGAGTGAAGGGTCAATTTTGGTGGACCGGAATGAAGGCAGACGTGAGGAATTATGTTAAACAGTGTCAAATTTGTCAACGTGAAAACGAGGAAGCCATACTCGTGGTGGTCGACAGGTTAACAAAGTATAGCCACTTCGTTTCCTTGCCTAAGAAATATCATGGACAGATGGTGGCTACTAAGTACCAAGATCACGTAGGGAAACTACATGGCATGCCTCAGACAATAGTCTACGATAGAGATTCAATCTTCATGAGTGAATTTTGGAGAGAATATATGAAGCAGATCGGGACAACAATCCAATTCAGTACTGCCCACCATCCTCAGACCGATGGGCAAACCGTTCTTTAGAAACATATCTCTGTTGCTTTGCAGGAGAAAGACCCAACTCTTGGGTAAAGTATCTGTCATGGGCTGAATGGTCCTACAATACGAGTTGGCACTCGTCTACTTAGACCACTCCGTACGAAGCTCTCTACGGAATTCCTCCCCCAACAATTCCAAAATATGAAGAAGGCACGGCAAAGGAAGATAAGGTTGATTGTGAGCTACGCACATGGGAAGCGGTGCTACCATCACTCAAGAAGAATATCATCAAAGCCCAAAATCGAATGAAACAGACATATGACAAGGGCAGGAAGGATCGTGAATTTATGGTAGGAGACTACGTATGGCTTAAAAGATTACCAATGAAGCAAAAGTCTCTCTTAGGGCAGCCTTACTCTAAGCTTTTACGAAGGTTTTTTGGGCCATTCCCAGTGCTACAAAAGATTGGGAAAGCAGCTTACAGATTAGGCCTCCCACAAACGGCCTTAGTCCATCCAGTCTTTCATGTTTCTCAGCTGAAACCGCAGGTTGGGGAAGTGCCAAGGCAGATTGAACAAATTTCGAGCCAACAACAACCAACACCATACCGAATTCTTAAACATAGACATGTTCATTGGAATGGTAGACTGTGTCATGAAGTTATGGTTGAATGGGAAGGACCAGACAACGGCACTTCGTGGGAAAAATTTGAGCAGATAGTTAATCGTTTTCCCACTACACGAGCTTGGGGGCAAGCTCGAGGTAAGGAGGGAGGATCTGATGCAGACCTTCCCACCAGGAGGTGGAGAACCAGGGCCAGCACGGCCAAGCAAGGCCAAGAGAGTCAAGCGCCATCGGCCAGCATATTGAAAAGCATAGATCAGCTAAGGGAGGCTAACATAGAACTTGAAGTTGATGCAGCGGGCGGTGTGGGCGGAGCATCATCAGCAGAGCGCGGGCAGTGGGCTGAAGACCTCAAGGCGGGGCAGGCACGGGAACTAGACCTAGATCCGGTTATAACGAGTTCGAACCCTGAGTCTAGTCCTGACCCAGTCCACGTGTGGCAAGCCTAAGGCCGAACTTAGGCAAGTTATATGGCTGAACCCGTGAGGGAGAGGCCAAACTCACTAAACATTGGAGACGTCTCGTCTCGGTCTCCTTTTATGCTTTTGCTTTATAGTTGAGTCATTTCATTTCAGCAAGTGTCTCGGTTCACATGTTAAGAACCAGTTTTATTTCAAGTACTTAAACTCTTTTGTAAGTCTTTTTTCATTATGCAACTAAGAATTAGAAGTTGAGTTTTTTCGTGTGCATTGGCTCTCGCCTCTCTCTTTCCTTCATCGTCTTACCGCCGGTGATTGGAATCCAAAGGCTCCAACCCATGGCTCTGGTTGAAGTAAAACAGGTTTGAGGACGTTCCTTGAGGCCATCGGAAATCCTCTTGGAGCACCTTCTTCCTACGCACAAATTCCCCAACTGAATCGCCATCTTCTCGCTGTGCAACTTCTTCATTCCCGAAAGGAGTTAGAGGCTGGAGAAGATAATCGGGAAGGCTTGGAGGAGAGCGACTCGTGGCTCTAGTCGCCTAGTACCCAAGCACAAGACTCCGGCTGCAAGAGAAGAGGTAGGTGTCGTTAATCTCCCGGCTCCTTCCCTACTTGAGCGGAGCAGAGGACTAGTTGAAATCGTCCCTAGTGGGCCCCTTGATCTCTGCTAAAAACAGAGACAAAGAGCGCCGGAAAGGATGACCGACGCTAGCTCTTAGAGGACTGATTTTCAAGGTGAGAAACCGAGAGAGCTCGTCGGAATTCCATTGGTAGACGACCAATAGGATTTCAGCGAAATTGACTGGTTAATCCCCTTGAAAACTCGTCCACGACAGCCGCAATCAATCCTGCATCGTACTTTTCTGCCACCGAAAATACTCAACGCTGCACTAACTCCGGCGAAACCCAATCGGCGTCCAATCTTTTCCGCCAATTCCAAGTTTGCCCATGGTCATTAATTGACTAATTGATTACTGGCTTATTTGAAAAGGGCAGTTTGGTAAACTCAAGGGAATAGCGTTAAAGAGTCCAAACCCGTGGCCGCTCACTCCTCTTCTTTCCCTTCGGCTTCCCTTCATTAGTTCAAGCGTTATATAACGCTTCTCATTTTAAAGAGCTCCACACTTGGCCACGCATAAAGGTAAGTTAATTTCATCCCTCGCCAGGTGTCCTCCTCATCATTACACTCCAGCCACAATGGTTCACCCTCTTCACTCGCATCCTTCACCTCCTCTACCCGTTGGCCTCCCTTTCTTCTTGTAACCGTCCCTAAAGCCAACCCATGAGCTCAAGAGATTAACTCCTAGCCTGCCACCTCTCCCCTTCATCATTAGACCATTTTAATACCTCCCTACTCCATCATTACCTAAGCCATACGTTCACAACCTCCCAATGCAAATCGCATAGCCCTTGGCTTCCTCTCTTGGTGTAACACCAGATGAGGCAACCGTGAAGGACCGGCATCCAATACCGGTAATCGACGAACTTCTAGATGAGTTAACCGGTGCCTCTACCACCAGATTAGAATGCACGATGAAGACATTCCAAAAACAACTTTTAGAACTCATGATGGACACTATGAGTTCTTGGTGATGCCTTTTGGCTTAACCAATGCACCCGCCACATTCCAGAGGTGCATGAATGATGTTTTTAGGAGGTATCTTAGAAACTTCATCTTGGTATTCTTTGATCGCATTCTCGTATATAGCCAGTCAGTAGAGCAACATGCTGCCCACTTGACCATGGCCTTACAAATTTTGAGGGGACATCGTCTTTATGCTAAGAGGTCAAAATGCAGCTTTGGCCAACCCTCAATCGGATATGTTGGGCACATAGTATCCAAAGAAGGGGTAAAAGCAGACCCTGAAAAATTAGAGGCAATGAACAACTGGCCTTTGCCTAAAGACTTGAAAAGCCTCCGTGGATTTCTTGGGTTAACCGGCTATTATAGAAGATTCATTGAAGGCTACGGGCTCATAGCTGCCCCACTAACCCGAATGACTAAGAAAGAAGCATTCGCTTGGTCAGACAAAGCAAGAGAAGCATTTGAAAAATTGAAATCGGCACTCATGACAGCACCTGTTCTCACCTTGCCAGATTTTAGCAAGCCTTTCACTATTGAAACAGATGCTTGTGACATTGGCATAGAAGTTGTCCTCAACCAAGAAAATCACCCTATATGTCAAAGTCTCTCACCAATTGAGCCAAACCGTTATCGACATATGAGAAAGAACTTCTTGCCATAGTGTTGTCAGTTGAGAAATGGAGGCCTTACCTCATAGGCTGAAGATTCATCATGAAGACAGATCAGAACAGCCTTAAATACTTGCTCAAACAACGAGTTTCAACACCAACACAACAAAGGCTCCATTAGTCATTTGGGTTAATGGGGCTCATAGCTGCCCCATTAACCCAAATGACTAATAAAGGATCATTCGCTTGGTCAGACAAAGCAAGAGAAGCATTTGAGAAATTGAAATCAGCACTCATGACAGCACCTGTTCTCACCTTGCCCGATTTTAGCAAGCCTTTCACTATTGAAACAGATGCTTGTGACATTGGCATAGGAGTTGTCCTCAGCCAAGAAAATCACCCTATAGCATATATGTCAAAGGCTCTCACCAATCGAGCCAAACCGTTATCGACATATGAGGAAGAACTTCTTGCCATAGTGTTGTCAGTTGAGAAATGGAGGCCTTACCTCATAGGCTGAAGATTCATCGTGAACACAGATCAGAACAGCCTTAAATACATGCTCAAACAACGAGTTTCAACACCAACACAACAGACAGCTTTAGCCTCCACTCCACCTCCTTGCTGTTATATCCGAGAGTGGCTGAGCCACTGGTTTTCTCTCGGATCCTATTGCTGTTTAAGTCTATCTCTCATCGGCTAGGTAACTTCTAAACATCCTATAGAACGGGGTTATTGGGTGCATTTGCTTTCTGAGCCAGGCTCTAGCCATTTGCTACTGTCGGTAGTCCCTCCAAGGCTCCTTGCCAAAGACACAGCTGCGAGTAGCTAGACAACCAAAGGGAAAGGACATGGTTTGGCCGTTCTTTGGGATTGTACGAATGGTTTGTGAATGAATGATGAGTGAGTTGTGAGAGTTAAATCTGTATCGCTCGTGTTTGTACAAGCCTTAGTCCCCTCAGTTTTTTAATAGGATTGAAGACTTGGGTCAGGGAAAACATACTTGTATCTTATACCCAGGGTACTGTTAAGCCGCGGTTGCTGTCCAGCGGGAAAAGATTTGTAAATATAATTTGCTTAAGTTTGGACTTTAGGCTCCCACGAGTTGATCCTGGACTTGGGATCTATTCTTGGGCATAGAAATCGCTAGCCGGGTCTAGGTTCTCACCAAGTACCAAGAGTATTTCTCCTAGTCTTTTAATTTAAAATGTTGTTGGTTACATGCTTCATTGTTAGCACACTATCTGGAGTAGAGTTGCTCAAAGAAACAATTAGGGTCTCCCAACTATTTGGAAGAGAACTTAGCCATAAAAGTGTCTGTAACTCATTATCTAACATCATTTTCATGGCTAACAACTAATTAATTATGATCTGCACTTTTTTCAAATACTGTGACACAGAACTCCCCTCTCTAAGTTTGAGATTTACCAATTGCTTCAACAAGAAAGCCTTGTTTCCAATTGTTTTCTTATTCGTAAAGATCATGCAACTTCTGCCGCAATAACTTTGCATTCGTCTTTTCCGATACCAATTGAAGGACACTATCATCTAACCATTGTCTAATGGTGCCAATGGATGGTTTTCTTATCTAATATTTTTATTTATTATCTGCCTTATTTGTTGGCCTCTTGTTCTCAATGGGTGCATACACATCTTTAGAATAGAGAAAATTCTCTATTTTTGATTTCTATATAGTCCAATTGTTTTCGTTTAGGCAGATTATTCTAGTGGTGGTCCATTCCATATTTCAATGAGAATGAAAACTACAAACCTAGCGCTCTGATACCAATTTGTTATGATTGTTTTTTCAAACAAACATTGTTTCAATCTTGTAAAAGAACTCACAATATGGATATATTCTTGTAAAATAGATTACCCCTGCAAATGAAATACTTAAGACAACAACCAGCAATATTAACACTTAATGCTGTCACAAACTCCCCCCCCCCCCCCTCCTTCTCCCAAGCTTCAAGAATACATATATCCAGTAATTAATCAACTAACAACAACCTTTAGCATCAACATAGCAGTCCAAACAAGCTGATTTTATAAGAGGGAATGCACTAAACTACTAAAAAACAAAATCACCAGGCTGCTAGCACAAGGTTGAGTTCCCAACACCAATATTGCCGAAGATATCAAAAATATATGTTACATGATGTAGAAAACAAGAGACACCAATATACATGAAAAAACCGTCAATAATGGGGTAAAACACCATAGGCAAGAGAAGTATATATATATATATATATATATATTTCAAAGAAACAAATACAACAACATCAATATGTGTTGTTTTTCTTGCAGAGAATAGCGTAAATCAATCAAAAAAATGAATGCATAAGAAAACTATAAGGAAAGGAATCACCATGTGTTCTTCTTTTCTTTCCATTGTTTTCTTCACTTTCTCTATCTGCTCATGTACCCACATAGCAGCACAAACCCATAGTTGTGTTTTTCTTTATCTTTCCTTCTCCTTTCTTCACCGTTGACACACACTCACCCTGCCCTTCTTACTGGTTTGGTGAGCATTCAACAAGGGGCTTCTTTCTCCCTTTTCTCATTTTCAAAACAGTGGTGAATAGGGCACTGCTGGGTGCTCTTCTTCTTTTCCTCACCCACTTGCTCAAATGAGCAGGTGGGTTGGGTCGGGTCCTCACTTGAGGCTGGACCCAACCCAACAAGAGAGACATTCTTAGGCCTCAGATATTTCATTACTTTAGATGTTTACAGCAGAGGCTGGATTGCCAGTTTGTAAACACGCAGGAATGGTTGTGAACATTTTTGGATGGCCCATGCTCAAGTTTTTGGGAAGGCTTAAAGCGACCCAGTTGGCCTTCCACCTCTAGCTCATTAAAGGAAGGGTCAGCTTGAACCATTTGAACTTATGATCAACACCATAAAGTTCTAATTAATTATGTTGCAAATGATTCATGATCTAGGAGGGTAGGTGGATGCAGATGAAGAGAGGATTCTGAGGGATAAATAAGAAAGTTCCTCGATGAGGAAAATAGCAGTTGGAGACAGTGCCTAGGGTGAGATGGATGTTGGAAGGTGATTGTAATACCACTAATTTCCAGACGATTACCAGATGTAGAAGAAAAAGAAGTTCCATCACTGAGCTGGAGGTGGAAGGCTCCATGGCTAGGGATCAACATGCCATCCTAGCAGCTTACTGAGGGTACTTACAACAGCTCCTTCGAATCGAAGAGGGTGATGGGTACATGCTCTTTCTAACAGTGGATGTCCATGTGTCTCTTGCAGTGAAAATGAGGAGCTGAACCAGCTCGTCACATTGGAGGAGCACAAGAGTACAATCTTTCGATCTTTTTGGGATATCAACCCAGACTAGATGGGTTTCCTGCCTCTTTTTATTAGGCCAATTGGCATATTGTAGGCCTGGATGTGAGTAAAGTGGTACAACTGTTCTTTTACATAAGAAGGCTTGTTCAAAAGGTCAATCGCACACAAATCGCTCTTATTCCTAAGAAGGAAGGTGTAAGAACTCTTCAAAAGTTCCAACCCATTTCTTTATTTAACAGTATCTACAAATTGATCATAAAAATTATGGTCAACAAAATGAAGAATGTTCTCAAGACAATTGTATTAGATGACCAAGTAGTTTTTGCTGCCAATAAAGTCATACTTGACAACATCATCCTTGCACATAAGTTCATTCATAGCATGAATAGGGATAAGAAACCAACACTTTGTCTCAAACCTGATCTCTCAAAGTCTTATGACAGGGTGAATTGGTTGTTCCTTATATCTACCTTATTACATGTAAAGTTTAATTAAGAATGTTGCGATAGAGTTTTCAGCTATGTCTCTATTGCTTCGGCAACAGTTTTGGTAAATGGTAGCCCAGGTAAGTTTTTTTAACCTTAAACGGGGTATGAGGCAGGGTGACCACTGTCCCTTAGTCTTTTTATTATTGTCATAGAGGCCTTTTTTAGGCTTGTCAATAAATATGCTAGAGATAAGAGTTTTCTTCGCACACCCTTCCCCCGTGAGGGTATGTGTTCAGTGATCCCCTCCTTCATGTGTGATGTACTGCTATTTTTTCAGGCAAAGGTCAATCCCTTGAAAATGATGGAATCTATGTTGGAGAAGTTGTCCAATTGCGTGGGGCTTATGATTAACTCCAGTAAGTATGTCTTCATCCCATTTCATGTGGAGGATTTGATGGTCCATTGGATTAGCTCTGTGCTTGGTTGGTTGGTCAGGAGTTTCTCCATTTGTTACCTTGGAGTCACACTGTTCCAAGACCGGTTGAGAGAGGAGAGTGCATAATTCTCAAAGTCAACAAGCAGCATGCCAGTTGGAAGTGAAGGTTCATCTTGTTTTTTGGCAGGTTGTGCCTTATAAATCATGTAATAATTTACATTATTCAATATTAGACAGTTGTATTCCATCTTCTTGTGAGGGTCATTAAAGAAATCCAATCTCTCATAGCTTCCTTCCTTTGGGACTCTTCTTCTCAGACTGGATTCAGATATCTCATTTCTTGGAATGTGATCAGTCACTTGATTAAGGAAGGTAGGGAAGACATTAATGATGTTTGTGAAGTGGGTCAAAGTCAAATTGCTCTTCTTGCTTTGCAGGTTTGCTTCAAGTTAAGCCCGGGCCAAATTTGTTCATAAGAATTACGTCTGAAATGACACTTTCTGGCCTCATGAGATATTCAAGAACTCCTCTTGGCTCTGGTTCTTTAAAGGTCTCTCCAATAGCTCGAAAGGAATTGCCAATAGCATTAAATGGAGGATTGAAGAAGGCTCGACAAAGTTTTGGAATCATAAATGGCTAACTTGTCTCCTTAAAAATTGTGCTCTAATTGAAGAATATAGCATTTCTCATTCCAACTCTCATTTCTCAGTTAATCAAATGCTGCATTTTGACCTTATATGCCAAAACTCAGTTTGGAGTCTTTTGAAGGGGATAGGGAAAACTATCCCTACTATTAGGGGCACTCCTAACAAACTACGTCATCATGGCAAACTTGTACAATAGGTCACGGTAGGGACATTTGGGATCTCATGAGGAAACAATATACGGTGGAGAGTTGGTGTAAAAGAATAAAAAATTCCCAATGTTGTCCTTAGAACAATGTGGTTTTACTTTCTTGTTGCATGAAAGGTTGGAATAATGCAGACAGAAAACTATCACTATATTTTCCATTTTATGAGATTATGACATCCAAGCATTCAAACAACGGTGGATATGAGGTCTTCCCGCCAACATTATTCTCTCAAACGAAGCAAAAGCATAAGTTTGGAAAATATAGATATGAATAATCGAACTTTGGAATGTACAGTTGGTTGTGCTAAATATTAGGCAACATCCGATGTCAATAATAAGATTAGAATCTAAAAGTGCCATATTTGTTAATCCCAACGTTGAGGCATGAGCTTTCTTACTTATACATGCATTGTTTCCTAAAATGTTAATTTTCAATGCCTTTCCTGCATATAGATATTTTTTTCTTTAAATTCTATTCTTGGAGGACAAATCCTAGTATCCTACTGACTTTGTTGAGGGTGATCTCAAGTTCTATGAATCTTAGGCTTGTGAATGTGTGCCAGATGATGAAGTTACTTTTGCACTTGTTTTCTTAAATAATTTTATTTTATTATACATATGGTTCATGCCTTTTGCATGATATATATATATATATATATATATATGTACATACATATTTTGCGATTTTGGCTATGTACTTTCATGCTATTAGATCTGAGTATATATCATGCTTACAACATGATTTTATATGAATCACTTACATGAATTTATTTGAAAGACACATTACATATATTTATCTATAATTCAACTATATGACATATACTATGCCATGGAACATAACATATAATATTATATATCATAAAACCCCACTTTCCACTTCTCCAATTTTATCAAAGTAGTTGAGCCTTCACTGGTTTCCCTCTAACCACACTCCACACATTTTTCCTCCTTGACCTTGGGAGGGGGCACCAATCATATAACATTCATGCACATTACACCATGCTTTACTATAAAAGAAATCTATAAGGTCATCAGCATCCCATTTAGAATGTTCTGCAGTCCTGACACATTCTTTCATGAAGTTTGCTCCATGATTTGTCTTGTACATAAGGCCTTTTGTCTTGCATGTTACTTGGAGTAGTGAACCTATTAATTAAGAAGGTGTGGGGAGGGTCAACAAAGGAGTTTGCATCACTTATTAAGTTTGTGTTTCAGGAAGCTGAAAATGATGTGGTGCACATGGTATGGGATCAACCAATGGAAAGAGAGCAACTGCCTCGGGCATAATAAGACATCACAGTGATATGTTCAATGAGTAAGAGGAGTATTTTATCCTGCCACCAAACAAGATAGTTGAAGGCATCATCTTTCTAGGGTACTAGACCTGATTTTAGCGAACAGTCTCACTACGCTTCAACTTATATATCATTGTCTCTCTTTCTACAGCACAAGAAGCTGATGCCTGAAGCCTTCTTTCATAAAGTTTGCTCCTTGATTTGTCTTATGCATAAGGCCTTCCGTTTTGCATGTTACGCAGAGTGGTGAACCTATTAATTAAGAAGGCACGGTGATGGTCAACAGAGGAGTTTGCATCACCTTATTAAGGATATGTTTAAGGAAACTGAAAAGAGCAACTGCCTCTGGCATAATAAAATGTCACTGTGATTTGTTCAAAGAGTTGGAGGAGGTTTTTATCCTGCCACCCAACAAGATAGCTGAAAGCATCATCTACCCAGGGTACCAGACCTGATTTTACTGCAGGCCCTATTGTGCTTCAACTTGTACATCAGTGCCCCATGAGTTCCAAATAGAACTAGCTGACTTCTAGTCCCAATCCCCAGGGATAGGACATCATAATAATTTCCATAAAAGAAAAGTCAACACCAAGTTCAAAACACTTTGTTCTAATTAATAGTAGATTTTCCTGAACGACCAACCATCTCAGAAAGCATATCGAAATCAAGGCTTATTGCAACTTCATCGAAGAAAAAAATACGTGTTCTCTGAATGAAACTTCCCAAGTGAACCATGGTTTCATGCCACAAAGTTCTACAGGAAAGAGAAGAGATGACATTGCTTGCAGTCCCCAAACTTGCCAAGAAGCCCATCTGGGTCTGTTGCTTTGTTTACAGAACTGATTCTATCTGCCTCCTGTGCAAAGATTATGATGGAGGATGTGTCTTCCGCTGATGAAGTCTTGCTCTCACCATTTACCTTAGGGAAATTGTCTATTTCAAGTGAAGGCCCTGCTCCTAAAACTTGCAAGGATTTCAGTTGTTCATCTGTTAGTGTTCGTATTTCTTCTCCGACACATGAGGCAGGATGGTGGCACCCTATGCTTTATTCTAATCACTTTTCAGAGATTATCTTGCACTAGTAGGAATTAGTGGCAGCTAGACTGTAGGAAAAAATATAAAGGCTGCTGAGTGTGATGAGCGAGGAATCTAAAGGTATTAATGTAAATGGAAGCAGGAAAGAGGACCTTTAGGTGCGTGTAAAGAAAGTGACCATAAAATCCAACAAGTGAATATGAGTTTTTAAAATCAGAAAATTGTTAAAAGTTGTTGCATATTCGCAGCTGCGTTTTCATAATTGCCAAATCAATTATCTCTTTTCTATCTGCAAAACATTCTCCCATTGTTTTGAATAATTTTTTTCTTTTTGAAGGGCACTATAGCTTTTGAAATATTTCATTATCATTCTATGGAATTAGTTATTCAGAGGTTCTAAGAGCAGATCGACAAATTTGTATGAAGACTTCCAGTTCACATAATACCATGACTGCTTGATATTGCAATAAAAAATAGGTTATTAACTTTTACCTTATCCAAGTTTGTTTTTCGCTTTTCATGCAGCAACTGGTCAGAAGCGTTTCGAACGTGCTCTCCATGTGACCCACAGTGACTCATGTTTGCATATAGACCTTTGAACATTGATGATTCTGCCATGCACAAAAGTTCTGAGAATGATCATTGCTCAAAACAGCTTTTTTTTATCTGTTCACAAACTCATCTGCTGGAGCAGCACACTCTGGACTTGATCCAATTTGATTAACAGCCTGAGTGCGGTCAAATTTTGGAAGAAAATTACGGAAAAGTAGAGCAAATTCTCATCATCAGTTGCTGTTGGTGGTATATTGCTGCCAACAATGGATTGGAAGTGCCTGTTGCTGTTGCTACCATGTGAGTCTTGACCTGTTTCACATTCATTAGTATGCACGATCTTAGTGTACATCTCCTCTCGACCTGTTGCATTCCTGTCATAAAGTTCCACCCTGCCAATTGTATCTGGAATGGTGATTCTTTATGTTTTGATTCTTAACTTTCATAGAACTGTGATCAAGCTCAGGACTCTTTCTCAAAGGTAAATTGTTCAAGTTGGTCACGCTTTCATCTAGATCTCCAGTAGAAAACCATTGCACTTGAGGAGATGTGTCGATTTTCTTATTGCCACTAAATGAGGAAACGGAGACTGCAAGATTTGGCAATAACAAAATCGACACATCTCCTCAAGTGCGACAGTTTCCTACTGGAGATCTAGATCGAAGCGTGACCAACTTGAATAATTTACCTTTGAGAAAAGAGTCCTGAGCTTGATCACAGTTCTATGAAAGTTGAAGAATCAAAACATAAAGAATTATACAATCGGCAGGGTGGAACAAGTATGCATGAAACAAAAACAAAACTATGTCCATTTCTTAAACCATAGGCCCAACTCCAACTAGTAACCATTAATAAATATACTAGCATGATTTGATAGGTCCACTTAAACTTGTCATGAGAATAACAATTGTTCTAAATCACAACATAGGAAAGAGCAATTTATCACCTTGCATTGCATTCTTTAAGAATCTCCACCTCAAAAATGAATTCTATGAAATCCATTCTCATATAATAATTAACAACCACTTCAACATGAGAACCTCAATTTTAATCTAATACTAAT
Organism: Nymphaea colorata; assembly: GCF_008831285.2. Classification (NCBI taxonomy): domain Eukaryota; kingdom Viridiplantae; phylum Streptophyta; class Magnoliopsida; order Nymphaeales; family Nymphaeaceae; genus Nymphaea; species Nymphaea colorata. Next base: position 6,368,086 of record NC_045138.2, on the reverse strand, counting down.
GTGTTTGTCACCATCTCTCCCCTAAAATGACATTTAACAGGATTATACGGTGCATCTTCTCCCATAGGATGGTAGGTTACATCTTCTCCCATCCACCCTTTGTGGAGAGGTGATTATACGGTGCATGACATGTGTCTTTCTGGACCACTCTTGAGGGTACGTGTCATGCACATAGTCCTATGCACAATGTTCCTTGGCCCACTATTGAGGGTACATGTCATGCACATGGTCCTATGCACAATGCAGAGGTTTGCGTTTGCAATCAGCTTTGCCCTTTTTGGTACTATGTCTTTTTTATGCCTCACTAGTCAATATATATATATATATATATATATATATATATATATATATATATATATATATATATATATATATATATATATATATATATATATATATATATATATGTTAAGTATTGAAGCACAGCCTATTTGTTTTAATTTAGGTGGCGTTTGGAATATTCAACATTCTACGTCTTGGAAACAAAAGTGGTCATATATACCCTTGTGCACCAGCGTGCATAATGACCAAAATGTCTTGGTCGGTAGAAAGGAGAAAAAATTATGGTTTTTTAAAAATTACCAAACTACTTTAATCCACCTTTGGGTGCACATTTGCTGCTTGCACAAGGTGGTGCACGCAGCTCACTCTCCACTGAGAAGGTAGGTTATGTCTTCTCCCAGCCACCCTTTGTGGAGAGGTGATGCCTTTAGTCAGCTGACGGCACCATCCTTTTGGTGCCCTCAGTAGATCTGTCGATGGTGGCAAAGAGAGAGAGAGAGAGAAAGAGAGATGGCTGGTGTTAAAGGTCATTGAGTCCACTTGGAGTCGACCCTTTAAAACATGTACTTCTTCATAAAATTTCTGTAACTTTAGTTATTTTTCCTATATTACAAAAATAGACTCAGATTTTAGAATCTTCAAATTATCCAGTAGAATTATGTGAATTTGTGAATACCATTATAAGTAGCATAGTCAAACAAATCATATGGGTCACATTCTGACGCCATAGTAAGTGTCTGTTTCAAGTGCGACTCTAGGCTTAATTATGTTTGTTTCAAAACCTGTCCACTAAAATGGAACTGATTAATTGGTCGGTGATTTTATTGTTGTTTCCATAAAAATTTACTTTTGAGTTTCTACTGTAATGATGTTGTAAGGGTGGGCTTATTTTTTGAATGAGTCAAATGGCTTAGATTCTTTACAGAAATAATCATGTAATACTAATTAAAATTGTTAAATTATATTTTCTCTAAAAGAAACATGCATGTTCTCACGCTTCGCATCTCATATTAGTTCCTTGTTTTTGGTTTGTCATCAATGTGTCAATGTGACTATTATATTTGAGTTGTGAAATGATGTTTTCTTGATTATTACCGAAATACATGTGCAGTTAATTTTTCAAGTTTAAGGATCGATTTTGTTTATTTTATTTTTATTACGCAAGTGAATTATGTTAAGATGAGATTTTTTAATTTCCACATGGAAGATATTGTTAAGACAGATGGATTTTACAAGAATTGTGACGTGAGCATGCATGAAAGATGATTAACACGATTCAAATTCGGAGAGCTCCGAGAGTATACCGAGAGTATAGTTGATGGAAATAAAGACCCTTCATGGCTTCACGGAGTCATCCACATTGCCTTGCATGCCTTCATGGCTTCAAAACATGGTCAGGTCTTTCTATTTCATAACAAGGCAGAATTGAAATCTAGGCGGATCATAAGAAATCTTGGTTTACCTTGCTCATGTCTATGCTTGTTTCCCTTTCTAGTTCATCAATCTCCCTGACACACTTGCATGAACTTCACTTTGAAAAGTATCAATGCTAGCATTAAATTTAGGCAGCATCCAGTGACAACATTAATATTAAATCTAGAATTCCCATCCTTGTTATTGGATACATTAGGAGACGAGAATTTTTACTTGTACATATGACTCCTAAATTTGAACAATTGTGAGTATCTTTCTCGCTATATCTCCTACTTTATATGTAAGTTTTAGACAATTGTGGATATAAGGGGTCTTTCCACCAACTATACTCTCTCAAGTAAATCACAAGTTTAAATTAGGAAAAAACTTGACGTAAGGGATCTCATGACTTTGGAACATACAATTATTAATGCTACATGTAGGTGGGATTCAACGATTGCATTAATGTTAAAACATAAAATTCTCATCCTTGTTATTGAATACATTAACTCATGAGCTTTTTCACGTATAACTCTTAAATCTAAATCATTTGTTGCCCTAGTGTTGGCACTATATCTCCCATTTTATATATACATCTATGGCATGAAAGGTTTGGAACAATGATGTATATGAGAGGTCTTTTTCCTAGTCTACTGTCTCAAATAAAGTGCAAGAATAGGTATGAAACTTAGATTCAAACACTCTGAACTCTTGAATGTACAATTGGTAGTACTAAATGTTAAGCAACATACAATGTCAATAATAACACAAAAAATTGACATCCACGGTCCAGAATACGTCAAGATATGTTTTTTTTTTTATCTATACCTAGAGATCCCAAAATTGATTTAATTACAGTTGTTTTTGTACTGCATCTATTATCACCCCATTTTTTTTCAAAAGACTTTATTTCATTCAAACAAGATTCTTGGTTATTTCAACCATCTTTACAATTATTTGGGTTTAATTTTGGATGCTGAGTCCAAGCTCAACCCAAAAAAAGACTTTATTTCATTCAAACAAGATTCTTGGTAACCATCTTCACAATGATTTGGGTCTAAATGTTGGACGCCGAGTCCAAGCTCAACCCAAAACAGACTTCTAAATTTGTATCCAAATTCAAATTTCGATCCTAGATCCAAGACAAACCTCTATAGCCATATCCAAGTCCAATTCTCGATGATTCGATCCAAAATGGACCTCTAGACCCATATCTGAATCCAAATGTATGATTTAAATCCAAAATTCAACTTTAGATCAAGATTATAATCCAAATCCAAGTCCTAGATTTAAATAACATACCTTGATCCAAAATACAAAGCCAAAGTCCAAAGAAGGAGACTCATTTTCTAAAATCATTCTCATTAGAAATAAGTATTTAATATCCCAATCCTTTTCTTTATCTTTCTTTCCCCCATCTTTCTCCCCATGGTCATATTAGATGACTCTCAAATCTCCTCTCCGGACTCAAGAACTATTCTTGAATACACAGAGAGCATGAGTAAGGTGAAATAAAATTTCATTCTAGGATCGAAATATGTTTTTCTCTTCTCTTGGATGTGTGCTGTGCTAAGAGGTTCATGCATAGTTTATTGTTTTTTCAATTATTATGCGAATGAATAAAAAGCATGAGTGCTTGGATTGAGATTTTTTTGTTATTATGTTGATTTTTGAGATTAGGATTTGTCCAACCCAGAAAAACCCCTTACAAATGCACACATGTTAAAGTGCATCTACATGACATTCTTACGTTTAGCATTTCTTTTAATCACCCGATTAGAGATCATAGGTTATTAACTTTTTATTTCATGTGTGCTTGATTTTCTTACCTATCTAATGGTGGAAGAAATAAATTTCCTTGAAGTTTATGAAATGACTACTGTTTTATACTTGTATGAAAATATTTGGAATCGTGTTTTCAAAAGAATTTGAAAAATAAGAACCCCCTTCAATTAGGCCTTAGAGACTTAGCCTAAGCTTTTGCATGAGCCCAAGTTCCTCTCCACCTACATAGAAAAATCGAACTCATAAATGCTCTAAGTTATCTCTTGAATTTTGTTTTCAGATATGTATTTGCATATATATATGTTATAAACGTATACATGAAAATTGAATATCTATCTTTATCCTTCTCTCTCTTTGATTTGACATATTCTTTTATAGATTCTCATATATATATGTACATATAAACAAATATATATGTGTATCCCACTTTCTCTCTCTAGAATCTCTCTCTCCCTTTCTTCGAGTTAACACCTTCTTTTTATAAACTTTCATATATGTATATATATATATATAGATATATACACACACATATTTCTCTGTCTCTCTATCTAAAGTCTTATTCTCTCTCTTTCTCTTAGATTTAAAATCTTCCTTCTATAAATTTCGTATGTATATATATATATATATATATATATATATATATATATAATTTTATACACACACACATACATCCCTTGCTCTCTCTTAAAAATTTTTCTTTCTTTCTTTTCAAAATTTTTTTCTCCTTTTCTCTATTCCTCTTGGCTCAAAATCTTTTCTATTTCTTTTTTTATTCTGTCAACTATTCAATTTTATACACACATATACATGATTCTAAGATTTTAATTTTCATTTATCGATTTCATTAAAACCAAAACTCAAGTGCATACCCAATATTAGAATCATGTTTGATGGTTTACAACCATACTTTACTATCAAATCATTTTGTTTTCTTTTCATGAGAATATTTGGGACAAATATGTAAATAATTCTGGATGTGATGATAGGGAGATTCTTAGATGAATGATATTGTATGAATGAATAATTTTCTTTCAATCATATAGAACCAAAGCATTCATGCATTCACATTTTACTTGTGAAATTCATGAATGATCACAAGCACCCTTATAAAAAAACATAAGCAAGATAAGATGGAGCTCTAGCTAGGTAGTACCCAAATTAGAGCAAAATCTTAAACCTACTTCAGTTCTTTAGAGAACACTAAATCTATTTTGAAAAGAGGTCTTTAAAATACCCCTATTATCTTCCAAAGATTTTCAAATATATTTGCTAATGTTCCTTTATACAAAAATCTCTCAAATCAAAATGACTTATATTTTCAGATGACTCTTCAAATTTTTCTCATCCAAAAGTTTGAAACATTAAATCTTCAAATTTTTCAAGCACCGCCTACATTTAGAATGGAGATGATATTTATGTAGAATTGAACACATCAAGAATAAGCATAGCCCTTTGGTTGGTTACCGCCGGTAAAGGCACCAAGAATGACCAATCGTCGTACCAACAAGCGAGTCCTTATTCTCTCTTTTTTCAAAAATAAAACTTTATATTTCTGAACACTTCAAATTCAAAACAAATTTTGGGATGCAAAACAACATATCTCTTTTTTAATCCAAGTTTTCAATTGATGGTAGAGATTTGATTCCATTAATTATAGTTCTCAAGCAAAACGAACTTGTAAAACTTGAATGCAATTACCTGAACTTTGGAAGGTACAGTTGTTAGTGATAATTTAGGTACCATTCAAGGCTATGATTAATATTAAAACCTAAAATTTTCATCTTTATTATCAAATACTTCAACGCATGAGCCTTTTTACTCATGTATAACTTCCAAACTGTAATCTTTTCTCACCATAGTGCTGAGGGTGTTCTCAAGTTCTATGAATGACAGGCTTGTGAACGTGTGCCAGATGAGAAGTTACTTTTTCACTTGTTTTCTTAAGTAATTTTATTTTATAAGATATATGGTTCATGCGTTTTGCATGAAGTGTTTTTTTTTTTTTGTTATTTTAGCTTTATACTTTCTTTCTATTAGATTTGAGTATACATCTTGCTTAGAACATGATTTTTTATGTATAAGTTACATGTATTTATTTAAGGGACACATTACATGTATTTATGTACAAATTAACTATATGACATATACTATGCTATGCAATAGAACAATATAATATTATATATCAGATATGCCTCGATAACCTAAAACCCACTTCACACTTCTCCATTTGATGACCCTTCAGCTGTTTCTTTCTAGCCACACTCCTCAACTTCCTCTTCCATAGTGGGGGTACAAATCAATCAACATACTTACTTTTTTTGTACTTTCTCTGCCTTCTCCACTTCAAACAAACATCCGGGGCCTCTTTTTTTTGTTGAATTAGAAAGAATTGGATGGAAGGATGAAAGAAAAATAAAGAGATCAGGGGGCTTCATGATCAGAGGAAGGGAAGGGGCGTGGTTGGTGTCTCAGTTGTTTGGTGGGGGAACCCGGGGGGACGACCCGCTTCATTCCCATCAGAAATCACCAACATGAACACAAACGAAAGATGGAATTGCGTATAGAAACAAAAACGTACCACTGGCTTCTATTCTTGGAGCGGAGGTTTGTTATATGAAGAATGGGTTTGTGGTCCCTTTCGTCCAGTAGTGAGGACATCGTCTTTTCATATTTAAAATTTTCTGCAATCCTGGCACCTTCTTTCATAAAGCTTGCTCCATGATTTGTCATATGCATAAGGCCTTCAGTCTTGCATGATAGAATGGAGTGGTGAACATTTTAATTAAGAAGGCACGGAGATGGTCAACATAGGAGCTTGCATCACTTATTCAGGTTATGTTGAAATGAGCTGAAAATGATGTGGTGCACGTGGTATGGGTTCAATGAATGGAAAGAGAGCAACTGCCTTGGGCAGAGTAAAACTTCACAGTAATTTGTTGAGTAGTAAGAGGAGTAGTTTTTCATGCCGCTTAACAAGAGAGACAAGCCACCATCTTCCCCAGGTACCAGACCTACTTTTGATGCACATACACGTATGTTATGCTTCAACTTGGATATCAGTATCCACTTTTTGCAACACAAGAAGTTGATGCCCCATGAATAACCAATGGAGTAATCTACGAACATCTACCCCTTCTATTGTGCCAACTCCCTTAGGGATACAATGTCACAACAATTTCTGTAGAGGAAAACTCAAAACCAAATTAAAAATACTCTACTTTAATTACTAACAGATTTTCAAAAACATTGAAGGATCAAACAACTCGAAAACGGGTCGAAAACAAGGCTTATTGCAACTTTGTCGAAGGAAAACAAGTTCTTTGAATAAAACTCCCCAATAACCCCATTTTTTCCTTAATGATAGTGACATAGAGTGAGAGAAAGACATGAGGAGGTGGAAGTGGGTACCTAGAGAGAAGGATTGCCAGATCATCAACAGCCACAACAGGAAAAGAGGATGATTCCTCAGCATTTGCACTATTCTCTCCCCCAGTACTTTGGCCCTCCTCCTGTTTCTGTTTATGTGCGTTTGTGTGAGAAGAGTGCCACTTGTTGAAAGCAGTTGAGAGAGAAGGTCACGTCCTCTTCTTTTTGTTCTCATTCTTCTGCTTTTCTGTCTTCATATTTTTTTGTGTTCTCTTTCCTTCATATTTTTTCTATAATTCCTTTCTCACCCTCTCTCTCTTCTCTCTCTTTGCTTAAGGAGATAATGAGCAATGGTCTCGTAGGGACCTCATGTTACGCATGCTGCGGTGACCACCTTATGACCTTTTCTATCTTTTTGAGCCACCTTTTCTATTTCTTTTTATACCTATTTCTCTCTTACTATGTATATATATCATGTGCGTTAGAGGGAGAAGGAATAATGAAATAGCAAAAAAGAAATGGAGAAAAAGGGGAGCTGAAAAAGGGAAAAAAAAGATTTTAAGAGGGCCTCAACACAATGTTTAATATAAGGTGTTTCCTATGATGCCATTGCTTATTATCCCCTTGAACAACAAGAAGCAAGAGAGAGGGAGGGAGAAAGGAATAAGAGAAAAAGTACGAAGGAAAGAGAATGGAAAAATATATATATGAAGAAATAAGAAAGAAAACAGAAAGAGAAGACATGCCCTTTTCTCTCCCAAATGTTGTTGGCAGGGGCCGCTCTTATCAAATAGACAATCACATGCACACAAAAAGAGGAGGAGAGTTTGAATAACGAAGGAGATAACATTGAAAATGACAAGAAATCATTCTGTCTCCCCACCTTGGACATTGATGATCTGATGCTCGTTCTCTCGCGGTGGCCACCTCCACCTCATTTATCTCTCTCTCTCTCTCTCTCTCTCACACACACACACCTGAATGTCTTCTGCTAATCAGAACAGAGCGGTTTTTAATTTGGTTTTGCATTTTTTGATGGAAATTACTTTCACATCTTTAACAATTAGAATGTCTGAGGCAATTACTCTTTTTTCATTTTCTGATGGAAATTACTTTCACATCTTTAACAATTAAACATGTCTGGCTAGAAGACAAATGACGACAAAGCATCATTCTGTCCAAGAAGAACAAAAAGTCATCCATCCGAGAAATGCCCCAACCCCTGGAACACGAGCCTCAAAATAAAATGTCCTTCTCTACTACAAGTTTTCCCTCATCATCGTCACCATCGTCAGTTTTTGTAATCAAGTAAACCTTAATTTCTCCATTTTTTGCCTCTACTCAGTACATATGCGAAAAGGGGAATGAGCTAAGTACAATCCAACCAATGGCTAGAATCCCTCCCGACAATACTCAGATCGAGATGGAAAATCTGGAACTGTTTGATCCAAGAAAGAGAAAGGCAGCGCGAGAGAATGAAGGCAATCATAAAAGACCCAGCTGCACAGAGTGCAAGCACAAAATAGAAAAATTAGGGTTTACCTGAACACAGCAACTGACGATGGTGATGAGGATGAGGAAGAACTTTTAGCATATAAGAATAAAGGAATTTTCCTTGATGAATATCATATCCTAAACAAGAAAACGAGGAGGAAAAGAGCCTAAAGCACACCTTCACCATTAATAGAGCTTCAAAACCCTTATGTTGAAATAGTTCTGTGACCAACAAAGAGAACCACCTCTCCTTCTCTCACAGGCCTGCACAAAAAGCCTTCACTCTTCCAGAATCACTCCTCCACCTTCACAAACCTACACAAAAATATGGCTGCTTTGCAAGGCCTCTCTAAACAACAGACAAACACTGATGAGAGAGGGAGAGAGCAATGGTTACCTATGGTGGAGGGGCAAAGATGCAAAGATTTGACGTGGAGAGGATCTATTGCGTCAAGCAAAATACGAGGATTGAAATAGAGATGCATAGGGGTGAGTTGATTTTCATCAAGTATGGATAGTGAGGGTTGAAACATTTTATTTCGAGGCTCAGATTCCATGAGCTGGGGCATTTCTAGGAAGGACACTTTTTTTTGTCATCAGCAACACTTGTTCCTTAAAACATGTGTCTGGTTTATTTTGAGGATTCTGATGATCACTCCTTTTGTTGGTCAGCTTGATCATGCAGTCAAGATAAGGAGCTTGCCAGAAGTAGAGAAATACTACTTTTAGACTATCTTTGCTCTTAATGATGTTCTGGCAAAGCTGGCCTAAGCTCTATTATATTGTTCTATGATGTCCCTGTTGTTGGGCTTGTAGAAGTCAGGCGTCTTTTCATATGGTACTCTTATGTTCACTGAGGACAAGAGAGAATCATATGTCCAACTTGGTGAGGAAACTTCAATATGCAAGAAAACTTCTATTCTCATAAAAGAAGGCACATGTATAAGTGTCACGTATAAGTGCTCCTTAAGGTGTGGAAAGATAAAAGAACACAGAATTAATAATAGTGTCATGTATAAGTGCTCCTTAAGGTGGGAAAAAACAGCTTTGACAAAGAAGGCACATTCTGACCAGCCTAGGAAGTTTGATTTATACAATTGTATGATGAGTTGAGAAATTATTCGGGAGGTGAGTTTATTTTCAATGAATTTGAACAATTTCTAAAAGGCAAAGGCATCTTACATAAAAAATCTTGTTCAAAGACTCCACAACAAAATGGAGTGGCTGAACGAAAGCATAGACACATTATTCAAACTGTAAGAGCACTTCTCTTATCCAAAAATGTTCCTACAAAATTTTTGGGCTGAAACTGTTCTAAATCATCCTAGTCGATTAATAGAATGTCTACGATAATCTTGAAACATATTTCTCCATTCGAAAGATTATACAATATTAAGCCAAATTATAATAGACTTAAGGCTTTTGCTGTAATGTTATGTTTTCAGTGACAAAAATGATAAAATTTCCTCTAAAGCCATTAATTGTGTGTTCATTAGTTACTCAAAAACACAAAATGGTTATAGATGCTATGATATTGAGAAGGACAAAGTTTATGTTATTAGAAATGTGATATTTTTGGAAGATGAAGATGGCATTAAGAATGAAACCAAGCAACTAGAGGATTATGTTTTTGTATGGACTGATTTTGGTGATGATGATGATTCTAATGATGAGGATCAAGTTGAAGAAATTGGAAAAGAAAGTTCTACAAATGATGATCCTTTGGGGATATTATTGTTTATAGGCGAAGGAGTCATGCAGCTTAAGAAACTAATCAATCCAATCCTAGAAAGTCTCAAAGGCATGTTAGACCACCCCAAATATTTATTCCATATGAATGCTTTTCTCATAAACACCGAGCTTGTCTTATGGCACATCATTATTTTTATCAGCCTTCATCTTATTGTGAAGCTAAGGAATATCCAAATTGGAATGAAGCCATGAATCTTGAGCTTAAAGCTCTCGAAAGTAATGAGACTTGGGAAATTGTTTCTTTACCTACAAGAAAAAAGACCATAGGATATAGGTGGATCTATAAGGTCAAAACTAGAGGTTGAGGTAAATTAGAAAGGTATAAGGCTAGATTTGTCGCTAAGGGCAATGCTCAAGAATATGGGATTGACTATGAAGAAACTTTTGTTTTGTTTGCTCGAATAACCTCTATTAGAACTCTTATTGCAGCTGCTTCTACTAAACAATGGCCTATTTTTCAAGTAGATGTTGAAAATGCTTTTCTAAACAACTTAAAGTTTTTTTCATGAGTGCCCCTCTTAGACTTGACTTGCCTCAAGACAAAGTTTTACGACATAAGAAAGTTCTTTATGGTTTAAAACAATGATGGATATGAGGGGTCTTTCCACCAGTTATACTCTCTCAAGTAAACCACAAGTTTAAATTAGGAAAAAACTTGAATATAAAGCCCCACAAGATTTTGGAACATACAATTGTTAATGCTACATTTAGGCAGGATTCAATTATTGCATTAATATTAAAACATAAAATTCTCGTCCTTGTTATTGAATGCAATAACATATGAGCTTTTCCAATTGTAACTCTCAAATTTGAATCATTTGATGCCTTAGTGTTGCCACTATATCTCCCATTTTATATATACATCTATGGCATGAAAGCTTTTGAACAATGATGAATATGAGAGGTCTTTTTTCCTACTTTATTGTCTCAAATAAAGTACACGCATAGTAAGATACATAAATACAAGGACTCTAAACTCTTGAATGCACAATCAAAAGTAATAAATATTAAGCAACATACAATGTCAATAATAACACTAAAAATCGACATCCATGTTACAGAATACAACAAGATATGGTTTTTTTCTTTTATCTGTACCTAGACATCCAAAGTTGATTCAATTACAGCTATTTTAGTACTACATCCGTTATCACCCGATTTTTTTTTTTAAAGACTTTATTTCATTCAAACAAGATTATCGGTTATTTCAACAATCTTTATAGTGATTTGGGTCTAATTTTGAACCTTGAGTCCATGTTCAACCCAAAATAGACTTCTAAATTAGTATCCAATTTCAAATTTCAACCCTAGATCCAAGACAAACTTCTATAGCCATATCCAAATCCAATTCTCAACCACTCGATCCAAAACAAACTTCTAGACCCATATCTGAATACAAATGTATGATTTAATTCCAAAATTCAACTTTAGATCAAGATTTGTATCCAAATCCATGTCCTATATCTAAACTACACACCATGATCCAAAATACGAAGCCAAAGTCCATAATTGAGCCCAACAAACGAAATTAAGTCCAAACTAGCAACACAGACCCATAAATCCACTCTCGGATCTAAATTAGATCCAAAACCAAAGTCTAGATCTAAAGTGAGAATTTCAACTCAAAATCCGAAGTCGAGAACAAAAAAACAAATTTTGATACTATTGAACAACGTGCATGCATGCATAGACCTTGCCTTTGTTTTCGCGTCTCAATCTTGTGCAAAGAAAAAAATTAAAAGCATATTTGTGATCACCCCAAATTTTTGCAAAAATACTATGTGCAAATTTAATCTTTGGATCCTGAGCCCAATCCTAAACCCCAAACTTGCTCATGTCCTTCTTTAATTGGCTAATCAGTTGATAATCTTGTCCAACAATAAGCACGTTATCTACATATAACAACAGGATAATAAAGTTACCTGATGACAACTCTTTGATGTAGACACAATGATCTACAGCTGACCTATAACATTTTTTATTTATCATAAATGCATCAAATTTCTTGTATCGTTACTTAGGTGCTTGTTTAAATTTGTACAAATTCTTCCTTAACTTGCAAGTCATGTGCTTCTTCCTGGCTGCTACAAAACCTTCTGTTTGTGTCATGTAAATTTCTTCCTCTAGATCTCCATGAAGAAAAGCAGTTTTTACGTATAACTATTCCAACTTCAAGTCTAGATATGCCACCAAACCAAGTATTACCCTGATAGATGATATTTAAATAACAGGAGAGAAAATTTTATCAAAATCAATACATATTTCCTGCTTGAATTCTTTCATCACTAATTGGGCTTTATATCTCAACTTATCTTGGCCTTCATTTTTATGCTTGTAGATCCACTTGTTTTGCAATACTTTCTTACCTTTTAGAAGGTCTACCAAATCAAAAGTGTGATTCTTATATAAAGAATTCATTTCTTCCTGTATAGCTTGAATCCATTTATCTTTATGCACATCATCTAACTTCTCTACATAGGATTCTACCTTTCCACTATCTGCAAACATAGTATATTCATTAGTAATATATCTACTAGATGGAATATGTGTTCTTTTATCTCTCCCAAATTGCTCTTTAATTGGTTTTGGATGAGGAGGAAGTTCCTCCTCCAACTTATGCTCATAATCAGTTTAAGTTTCCATAGAGTTGTCATCTATATACTGCTCTTCTGCCTCTATTTTCTCTTCTACATTTTCATGAGTCTCACCATGCTCAGATGAAAGTTTCTTCAGGTTCTGTTGGCTCACGAACACCACTAGCTTCCCATCTGACTGTTTGCCTTCTATGACATCTTCAATCGTCTGATCCTCTTTAAAGATAACATCACTACCCTATAGATCTTGTCATTCCGTGGATCTCATAACATGTAACCAAACTCATCATTTGTATAACCAAGAAATATTTAAAAAATAACTTTATCATCTAGTTTGGTTCGATATTCTTTAAGTACATACATGAATGTTTTGCAAACAAAAACTCTGAGGTAGTCACACTTTATGTCTTTATATGACCAAACCCTTTGTAGAATATCTCTATCTAGAGCCACTCAAGAAGATTTGTTTATCAAATAAACTGTAGTACTGCATTACCACTCCTTAAAACTGCTTAGTCTACTTAGAGCAAGATAGCAAATTATTAATTCTATTGTGAAGTATAGGGAACTATCTTTTCATGTATAATACCATGATTATATTCTTGCAGAGAAGAAGCTATGTATTCACCACCATTATCTGTATACAATCTCTTCATTTTCTTACCTATCTCACGTTCAACCGCTGCATGAATAGTAATGAAGATATTACTTACTTCACTCTTATTTTCATTGTAAAAGGCCCACACCTTTCTAGATGCATCATCAATAAATGTGACAAAATAAGATGTTCCACCATTAGATGCCATATTCATAGGACCACATACATCTGAATAAACTAAATCTAATACATCTTTAATTTTTTAAGAGTGTTTTTTTCTAAAAAAAGATTATATGCAACTTACCAACCAAGCAATGATCAGAAGGAGATAATTACGCACCATCTGCCTTTGGTAACAAATTTTATGAGCAAATTGGTTCATCTTTGACTCATGTGACCTAACTTTCTATGCAATAAATCTGACAAAGTACTATGAGTAACTGCATTACCTCACCACTATTGATTCGAGACTTCATACCAAACAAAGAGCCAAATCTAATGTCCTCTTTGCTAGTTCCTAACCAACATAACTAAAAGAAGTACAATACTCATCTTTACTTAGTTTTTCTGTAGAAATCAGATTCATTCTAAGATCTGAAACATGTCTCACATCTTGCAAAGCCAATTTGCATCATGTGTTTGTCTCAATGCAAACATCCCCTACCTCAATAATTTTAGAAGTGTCACTGTTGTCCATGTGAAATAACTCCAAGATCACTTGCTTTATAGGATGAGAGCAAATCTTGGCATGGTGTGGTATGATAAGATGTCTCAATATCTAATATTCATGTAGAATCACCATTCTCAACTATAAGACAATCATTTTCCTCATATAAGATAAAAGTAATTCTACCTTATCATCTGAAGCAACTTCAATGTATTCTTTTGGTTTCACACTCTCTTGACTTTTTTTTTTGTTCTTTTTCTTCTGTCTGTGACCTGACATACCACAATGAAAGTATTTACTTATCATCTTAAGCTTTCATTTGGACCTATATTATGATTTGTCATCTCATTTATTGTGGTTTTCCTGTCTGCCCCTGTCTCTCATCACTAATACTTGTGAGCTAGTAGTACCAAGAGTCTTTCTCCTTGTCTCTTCATTTAAAATGTTATTGGTTACATGCTTCATTGGTAACACACTATCTGGAGCAGAGTTGCCCAAAGAAACAACTAGAATCTTAAACTATTTGGAAGAGAACTTAGCATCAAAAGTGTGTAACTCATTACCTAACATCATTTTCATGGCTGACAACTGATTAATTATGATATGCACTTCATTCAAATGCTTTGCCACAGGACTCCCCTTTCTAAATTTGAGATTTACCAATTGCGTGAACAAGAAAGCCTTGTTTCCAACTGTTTTCTACTCGGAAAGACCATGCAACTTCTGTCATAATAACTTTGTGCTTGTTTTTGCATATATCAAATGAAAGACACAGTCATCTAACTATTGTCTAATTTTGCCAATAGTTTTCTTATCTAATAGCTTTCGCTTATAATCTGCCATATTCGTTGCCCTCTTGTTCTCAATGGGCGCATAATTTAGAGTGATCATTCTAGTGGGGGTCGACTCCACATTTCAATAAAAATAAAAACTACATACCTAACGTCTAATACCACTTTATTATGGTTGTCTTTCCCAATAAACCTTGTTTCAATCTTGTAAAAGACCTCACAATATGGATATAGTTCTTGTAAAATAGATTGCCCCTTCAATGAAATACTTAAGAAGACAACAACCAGTCAATATCAACACTTAACGCTGTCACAAACCGCCCCCCCCCCCCCCCCCCTCCCAAGCTCCAAGAATACATATATCGAATAATTAGACAACTAACAACAGCCTTTAGCATCAACATAGCAGTCCAAACAAGCTGATTTTATAAGAGAGACTGCACTAAAACTGTTGAAAGACAAAATCACCCAACTGCTAGCAGAAGGTTGAGTTCTCAACACCAATGTTGCAGTAAGATATCAAAAATATATGTTACATAATGCAAAAACAAGAGACACTAATATACATCAAAAAAACCCCAACAATGGGGTAAAAAACCACAGGCAAGAGAGGTATATATATATATATATATCAAAGAGGCAAATACAACAACATCAATATGTGTTGTTCTTCTTGCAGAGAATAGCGTAAATCAGCCTAAAGAATGAATGCATAAGAAAACTATAAGAAAATAAATCACCATGTGTTCATCCTTTTTTCCCTTGTTTTCATCACTCTCTCTCTGCACATGTACCCACACAGTAGCACAAACCCACAACTCTGTTTTTCTTCATCTTTCCTTCTTCCTTCTTCACCATTGGCATGCACTCACCCTGCCCTTCTTGCTGGTCTGGAGAGCATTGAACAAGGGGGCTTGTTTCCCCCTTTTCTCATTTTCAAAACGGTGGTGAATAGGGCACCGTCGAGTGCCCTTCTTCTTTTCCTTGACCACTCACTCAAGTGAAAGGGTGGGTTTGGTGGGTCCTCACTTGAGGTTGGACCTATCCCAACAAAAAAGACATTCTTAGGCCTCAAATATTTCATTAATTTAGATGTTTGCAGCGGAGGAAGGAATGCCAGCTTGTGATCGCTCAGGAATGGGGGTGAACATTTTTGGATACCCCATGCTCAAGTTTTTGGGAAAGCTTAAAGCGACCCACATGCCTCTAGCTCATTAAAGGAAGGGTCAGCTTGAACCAGTTGAACTTATGATCAAAGCCATAAAGTTCTAATTAAATATGTCACA
Source organism: Nymphaea colorata (assembly GCF_008831285.2). NCBI lineage: Eukaryota > Viridiplantae > Streptophyta > Magnoliopsida > Nymphaeales > Nymphaeaceae > Nymphaea > Nymphaea colorata. The sequence continues at coordinate 6,352,058 of NC_045138.2, read as the reverse complement.
AATGATCCATGATCTAGAAGGTAGGTGGATGCAGATGAAGAGAGGATTCTGAGGGATCAATAAGGAAGCGCCTCGATGAGGAACAGAGCAGTTGGAGACATCGGCTAGGGTGAGATGGATGTTGGAAGGTGATCGTAATACCACTTATTTCCAGACTATTACCAGAAGTAGGAGAAAAAGAAGTTCCATCACTGAGCTGGAGGTGGAAGGCTCCATGATTAGGGATCAACTTGCCATCCTAGCAGCTTACTAAGGGTGCTTTTAACAGCTCCTTGGAATCGAAAAAGGTGAAGGGAACATGCTCAGTAGATGTCCATGTGTCTCTTGCAGTGAAAGTGAGGAGCGGAACCAGCTCATCATATTGGAGGAGCACAAGTGTATAGTCTTTCGATCCTTTTGGGATATTGTAGGCCAAATGGCATATTGTAGGTGCAGATGTGAGTAAAATGGTACAGTTGTTCTTTTAATAAGAAGGCTTGTTCAAAAGGTCAATCGCACACAAATCACCGTTATTCCTAAGACGGAAGGTGTAACAACTCTTCAAAAGTTCCAACCCATCCCTTTATTTAACAGTATGTATAAATTGATCAAAAAAATTATGGTCAACAAAATGATGAATGTTCTCAAAAGGATTGTGTTAGATGACCAAGCAGTTTTTTCCGCCAATAAAGTCATACATGACGACATCATCCTTGCACATGAGATCATTCATAGCATGAAGAAGGATAAGAAACCAATGGTTTATCTCAAATTTGATCTCTCAAAGTCTTATGACAGGGTGAATTGGTTGTTCATTATATCTACCCTATAACATGTAGAGTTTAATTAAGAATGTTGAAATAGAGTTTTCACCTATATCTCTATTGTTTTGGCAGCAGTTTTGGTGAATGGTATCCCAGGTAAGTTTTTTAACCTTAAACGAGGTATGAGGCTGGGTGACCATTTTCCCCTTATCTTTTTATTATTGTCATAGAGGCCCTTCTTTAGGGTTGTCTATAAATATGCTAGAGATAAGAGTTTTCATCACACCATCCTTCCCCCGTGAGGGTAAGTGTTCAGTGATAGTCTCTTTCATGTGTGATGTGCTGCTACTTTTTTGGGCAAAGGTCAATCCCTTGAAAATGGTGGAATCTATGTTGGAGAAGTTGTCCAATTGCGTGGGGCTTAGGATTAACTCCAGTCAGTATGTCCATTTCATGTGGAGGATTTGATGGTCCTTTGGATTAGCTCTGTGCAAGATAGGTTGGTCAGGAGTTTTTCCATTCGTTAACTTCGAGTCTCACTGTTCCATGACCGGTTGAGAGAGGAATGGTGTGAGTGCATAATTCTCAAAGTTAACAAGCAGCATGGGGTATCAGATCAGAAGAGGGTAGAAGGAAGTAGAAGGAAACGAACCATCTTGGCCAAAAAACAAGAAAACAAGAAAATCTGGAAGTAGAAGGAAACGAAATGTTACCTTCCCAGGAGAGGGCTCATGGCCGTTCCAGAAACATAAGTTTGGATAACATCCAAGCCTCATTCCTTGGCTTTCTGTATCAGATCAGGCCACATCTACATGAACCCTAACAAATTTTATTATATCAGCGCCTTCTTTAGTAACAGAATATCCAAAAAGCTAACAGGTTGAGAAGAAACCCATTTTCCTCATTTCCAGATTTTTTTATGAATGTGCCTCAGGATTGCTCCATGGGTAGTGAATGGATGGAGAGTTGAGAATCCTCCGCTATTCAAATAGACTTAACCATCTTGTTTATTGTTTTGAATATCTTTGTAAGTTCGAGCTTCGAGCCGAGATTTTTCGAGGAAGTTCGAATCGAGTACGAGTTGGCTCGACTCATTGTGCAACCCTAAAAAAACGGCAAAATCTCCAGCCTTGAAGGACGAAAATAAGTTGATGTTTTAAATTGTTTCATCCATCTAGTTGTCCTCAACCCTAATCTAAGCCCATCATCTCTTAAAAATCTTTATTGTGTTATGTTTTATTTACTTACTGAATGTTAATTAATAAAAATGCACACATTGATTACATAAGATAGTTTTAATTAAATAGTTATAATAGACCACTTTTTAATTTTTTGCTTATTTTTATTTACTTGTTAAATAGTTGTTTTTTATTAAATTATAAAAAATGTTGCATTGATTTATTAATCAATAAAATAAATAAACTCATTGAATAAAACTTGAGTTTAATTCTTGATTCTGAAGTTTTGTATTATTTTCACCTACTTTTTTCTGATCAATTCTTTTTTTTAAATGTTTATCTAAAACCTATCTTTCATTTCATAATATGGTTGTCCTGGAGGATAACCATAATCTTTTTCCTTCATAAAGACTTCAGTAAAAGTCAGATTATTGCTTTATACATGTGATTTCCTATAGTTTTGTCGAGTTTTATTCCTAACTATTTTGGACAAATAATTTTATTTTTATCTTTTAGATTTTCATATCTTCTTTTGATGAACAAATATTTATTACTTAATTTTGACGTGGTTGGTTAAGATGTTTTAACTTTTAGCTCATCAATTTTCTTAATAAGTTCTTCATACGCATAATTGATTTCTATATCTTTAAGTCCTGTTGATAACCAATGGATCATTCTCTTCTTCATTTAGGTCTGCCAGATCCATATTTTGAGATATATCATTCAATATGGCAAGGAGTGAAGAAGGGGCCTGTTAATAACGCTTTTCTTGTAAGTTAATCTTGTAACCAATTGATTCTCTTCTTTATTAATCTATTACCAAGTCTGGAGATATACTCTAGAATGTCGTACGATATATATGTAACTGCTTATATATATTCACCATCAATGAATCAAAATATATAACTTAAATTAAAGTCTCCTAGCTTAGGAGGCTGCTAGGTAGGCTGGACAAAACTGACATGACTCAGTTAATTTTCTTCTCGGAACAAGATAGAAAATGCACTGAACCTAAGAGGTTCATCTTTTCATCATACAGCGAACCTTGTATGGTGACGAAAGCAAAAGGAGAAAGGGGGGTCGACCACGAATACAAGTTTTAGGCACAACAATCCTTCTAATGAATTTGTCCAAAGGAATTTGTGGCTTGAGCGAGCAAGGAATTTATTGAGGAAAACGAACGTTCTGTTAACTGCTTTCGGATCTAAACTTTGAGATGTAGCCAAATAGTGTTTATGATACGATTGGACGTGCAACCAATATTATTCTTTCCAAAATGTTACGTATCCAAAAAAAACAAAACTGCCACAACTGTATTGTAACTATTTCGCAGATGTTTTCGTCCTCAAATGTCTCTTTCTAACCAGACCAGAGCGTGTTCGAATTGGTTTTGTGTTTTTTTTATGGAAATTACTTTGACATCATAAACAATTACTATGTCTAAGGCAATTACTATATTTTCCATTACATAAGTTTATGACATGCAAGTTCTAAAATGACGGTAGATATGAGGTATTCCTACCAACCCTATTCTCTCAGATAGAGCAAAAGCATAAGTTTGTAAAACTTAGATATAAATAATCAAACTTTGGAATGTGCAGTTGGTATTGTTAAATGTTAGGCAACATCCAATGTGAATAACAATATTAGAATCTGAAAGTGCCATCTTTGTTATCACTACATTCGAGGCATGAGCTTTTTTATTTATACATGTAATGTTGCCTAAAACGTTAATTTTTAGTGCCTTTCCTGCTTATAAATATTTTTTTCATTAAATTTGATTGTTGGAGGACAAATCATAGTATCCTACTAAGCTTGCTGAGGGTGATCTCAAGTTCTATGAATCACAGGCTTGTGAATGTGTGCCAATCAGACAACATCCATGCACATTACACCATGCTCTACTAGAAATGAAACCTGTAAGGTTATCAGCATCCCATTTAAAATTTTCTGCAATCCTGATACCTTCTTTCATAAAGTTTGCTCCATGATTTGTGTTATGCATAAGGCCTTCTGTTTTGCATGTTACACAGAGTGGTGAACCTACTAATTAAGAAGGCACGGTGAGTTGGAGGAGGTTTTTATCCTGCCACCCAACAAGATAGCTGAAAGCATCATGTTCCCAGGGTACCCGACCTGATTTTACTGCAAAGCCCTATTGTGCTTCAACTTGTACATTAGTGTCTCTCCTTTTAAAGCAAAAGTAGCTGAAGCCCCATGAGTTCTAAATGGAAACTCGCTACCTTCTTGTCCCAATCCACAGGGATAGGACGTCATAATAATTTCCATAAAAGAAAACTCAACACCAAGTTCAAAACACTTTGTTCTAATTAACAGTAGATTTTCTTGAAGGACCAACCATCTCAATAAACATGTCGAAATTAAGGCTTATTGCAACTTCATCGAAGAAAAAAATACACGTTCTCTGCTATGTCACTTGTGTGCGGGGTGCGGGTGCCGGTGCCAGTGCGGGTGCGGGTGCCGGTGCGGCACATCTCAAAAAAATTAGGTGTGGCGGTGCGGTGAAGATCTTTTATTAATATTAATAATAATAATATTATTATTATTAATTTTTTGTAGAAATTAAATAACACAATTAAAATTATACATTTTATGGTAGTGGAAAAAAATCAGAAAAGAAATGTTTGAAAAAAAGGCAAACAGATTGTTTTATGAAAGCCACCATTCTTTAGTCCTGCATCATTTTTTTTGAAAGAGAAAAGAGAACATATAATATATCTATAGATGTATCTAACTTAGATGTAATGGCCGACGGGTGAGAATGGTGGATTTGATTTTGTGGATTTTGGATCTGGTTTTTTCTCGAAATCAGATTTAGATCCAAACCATACACTTGTTTTGGATTTGGTTTCGACTCGAAACTAGATCCAACCCACGGGTGCGGTTTGGGTGCGAGCTCATCAGCGGGTGCTGATTGGGTGCGCACCCGAACCCGCACCCGCAACGCGTCCGTGCGGGTGCGAGCTCAAATCAAACGCACCCAGGTGACTGTGGTTCTCTGAATGGAACTTCCCAATAACTCCAGTTTTTTCCTAATGAGAGAGGCACACAGTGAGAGAGAGAGAGAGAGAAGGAGGAGGTGGAGTGGATAACTGGAGAAAAGTAGCACCAGATCATCAACTGCAACAGCAAGGAGAGAGAATGACTCCTCAGCATTTCTGCTATTCTCTCCCCTGGTGCTTTGGCCGTCCTCCTGTTTGTGTGCTTGTACATTTGTGTGATAAGAAAACCCTTTGCTGGCCACAGTTGAGAGAGAAGGGAACGTCCTATGCTTTCTGTTCTCTTTCTTCTATTTTTCTTTTTTATATATATTATTCTCGTTCTTTTTTCCTTCATATTTCTTCTTTAATTCCTTTCTCACCTTCTCCCTCTTCTCTCTCCTTGCTTAAGGAGACAATGAGCAATGGTGTCATAGGGACACATGTTATGAATGGTGCAAATGACAACCCTAAGGCCTTTTCTCTCTTTATTGGCCACCTTCTCTATTTCTTTTCTTATTCCTTTCACATTTCTATCTCTCAACTTTATATATATATATATATATATATATATATATATATATATAAGTGAGAGAGAGAGAGAGATAGAATGTGTGTGTGTGTGTGTGTGTGAAAGAGGGAGAGAGAAACAGAATAATGAAATAGAAGAAAATAAATAGAGAAAGGGGATCAAAAAGAAAAAAAAGGTTTTAAGGTGGTCCTCCTCACCATGCTTAATTTGAGGTGTTTCTTATGGCACCATTTCTCTTTATCCACTTGAGAACTAGATAGAAGAAAGAGAGAGAGAGAGAGAGAGATGAGTAAGAGAAAAAAAATACGAAGGAAAAAGAATGGAAATATATATATGAAGAAAGAAGAAAGAAGAAAGAGAATGGAAAGCAGAGGAGATGCTTTTCTCCCTCCCACGAAGTAGATGGAATGTGTCATTATTGATGCTAATAAGATTGGCCCATTTACAATGCTTTACAAATAGGTTAAAAAGTTTTCAAAAAGGTTTTGGACGAGCATGCCAATGTTGTGGGTCCTTTCGTTTTAACTTGCTCTGGTCTTTCCTCTCACATTAACAAGTAGGAATTGCAGCTGATAAAGTTATGCCATCCTCTTGAACATGCCACTGCTTAGAGACTAAAGTTACGTTTTCTTACTTCAAAAAATATAGCAGCATCTATGGAAAAATATATATCAAAAAATTTATTCAGTTGCTGCTGTAAAGTTTTTAGAATTGCTCTCGAATTTTTTGACTGTGGAACTTTCATGATGAAGTTCAGAGGTAGGTAGACATCAAGTCCATACTTTGTATACAACACAGTGGAAATCTTTAAGCAATGACATGCTCATGATGGACTTGTGGATTTCTCCATCCGGGTTTAGATGGAGCAATCCTCCGGCTTGCATCAGATGGTGCATTTAATCACATTTATCCGAACCATTGGGTAGCCGTGGTTGGATGGAACTCAAGATGGTCGAAGTATTTGAGCTCGTGTGTGGTCATAAGTGGTCATAAGGATGACATAGCTTTACGGCAGTGCCTACTTGTTAATGTAAGAGGAAAGACCAGTGCAAGTTAAAACGAAATGCCCAAGCTCAACATTTGCATGATCATTTGCCCGTCCAAAACCCTTTTGAAAACTTTTTAACCTATTTGTAAAGCATGCACTATTTGCTCAGAAGTCTAAGAACATTATGCTTAGACCTTTGCCTAGTAAATCAAGTGATCCATTTATTTGTTTATTATTGATCTAATTCTTTCATTTATGTGTGAGGCCTTTACAGCTAACTGCTCAACTTTGGTCTGTCACAAAAGACTGACTAATATTTGAAAATTTGCACATAAGTTTACGAAAAAATTGTGAATCAAAAATGTCAAGACATACTTAAAAAGAGTATGTTTCTTCTAATTAAACAAAGAGAAATAATTTAAAACAGAAAAATTCTACACCAGTTGTCTTGTGTCTTGACTTTTAGGTTGCAATATAGTTTTGGTTTCGTGTTGGGTTTAATTTTTAACCAATTTAACTAATCATATTTGAATAATTCCAATTTGAATCTGGAGCTGATTTTCTGGAAAACTGAATTCAGATCCGACTAATGTAAGATCCAGCTCCATTATGTAGATAGGATCTTTATCAGATACTGGTGGGTATTTTATTCTAATTTATGTTTAGTGGTGAAACAGCAAACCGTATTTGAATTTAAATTTGAATGGATCTAATTTTTTTTACCACGTCCATGGATTCGGTATTTGTTTGATAATCTGATATGTCTGGCCCGTTTATATCCCTACTTTTGAGACTTTATGAGGGTGACCATTGACCAGCCAAATGGGTTGCGTGTTCGTGCTAAAGAGGTATTAGATCTGAATCCTCAGATAGTTTCCATACCAGATCTAGATCTGATTATGTTGGTTTATGTATGGTGGTCTCAAATAGCTCGTGACCCTGATTTGGCCCATTTGCAATACTCGGAATTGTGTCCTTGCTAATGTCATATGTTACCTCCAGGAGATAAATTAGATAACTAAATCTAAAGTGCAACTACTTTTTTACCTTTGAACTTTAAGTTATTTTATCAAATTTAAATATGATTAATTATAAGCTTCGTTTGATAAAAATAGAACATTTTTATTTCTATTTTTTGATGTAAAATAAGTTTTGCTAATTATTCACAAAAAATGACATTTACTGTCTTGTTGTTTGATTCTATGAAGGTTATTCTTTTCCTACATGGTCACTCTTTTTAAAACGGAACTGAACAGTTTTTTTTATTTTAGTCACACGTTTAGGGGTCTGCCTGAAAATCTGGGCAAAAGTTACATAGGCATAAAACTAGCCTCGCCAAGTAAACAATAGGCTATAGCAAAAGATCCCGGTAAAATCCATAGTTCTTGAAAGAATCTATTTTAGATTCGATTTAAAATCTACACTTGAAATACTTAATTTTCCTTTTTGCATTGAGAAAACGTCTTATTTAATATTTTTTAGCTTTATAATGATCTCATATTTCAGAATTTGTGGATTGATTCTCATCGAATTAACAATATGAATTACATATTTATAACCAAGTTGGACTGGAACAACTCGAGAATATGAGATTTTCAAATTCATGAGGTGCTGTAGAACATAAATGCTATTGAATCGGATTTGGATAAGAGAATCTATATCATGATCCACACATACTTGAATAAATATGGTTATTACTTTAATTATATATGAAAATCGTTAGAACAAATTTTCTGTTTTTCTGGGGTTACTTTTTGTTTATAACTTAAGAAGGGAAATATTAATAAGGGTCACTCTTTTCATGAAAATTGTTGAATAAATACTTGAGGTGAACACTTCTTAACTAGGTAATTATACTGTTCTTAATATTACCTTCTAAGCATCACTAAATTGTGTATTAATTCACCACCGAAAGCACTCAAGCAGACCTGGTACCTGGGGGATGGGTGAAGGGTGGGGGTTTCGTTTCTCTTGTTTGCCGCTGTATGATATTATATTCTTGTTGCTCACCCAACAATTCCAAGGACATTATTTAAGTCCGTACAACAGGCTATTCAATTTGCATATCAATCTCTACCTCACTGAAGATACGTTATGAAGAAAGACATTGTGAATATCCATTTGAAGTCACCAACTCTTAGTTCCTTCAATAGAGAGAAAATATTTCCCAATATTTAATTAATTTGGCTACTGAAGCAAATGTGAGATAATCCGAATAACCTTCCTGTTGAGTATGTATACTTTAACAACTAAGTCTTACGTTCTTCTATAAATCCATAAAGTTAAGTGTAATATATTATGATGTGCACCAACTTATTAGCAATTAGCTTAATGGCAGAGCTGGGTGTGGTGTGCCCATCTAGAACCACACAATTTATTTTATTTGCATAGTGGTTCCCCTACGTAAATTAATTTGTTACATAATCAGCGCCCTAAAATCTAGGCTTTCTTTTGTTACTGCCTTTGTGCCAACGAGGATAAATAGTTTTTGTAAAGGGCATTGGTTCCATGTCTTGAAACAATACTCAATGGAAGTAAGGTTATGTAAATTAAGGAAAATGAGTATTTTTCTCTATGTTTGATGATGAATTGGAATAGGAACTACCTTCTAGCTTGTAAAGAAATCTCCTAACTGAATTGATGGGTGACATTCTCCAGTAGACATTCTCAACCAGAGAAACTCTGTTTCCATTGTCGAGGAGCTGAATATCATTCAGATATTCGGTTGATTTCACATTGTTCCCACACGTATCATTGGCATTGAGTCATGATATATAATGAGTCGAGCCAACTCGAGCTTGACTTGAACTCACTCAGTAAACTCAGCTTTTTAATGAGTCAAATTCAAACTACATAAACTCGTAAAACAAAGGAAACAGATCAAGTCAAATGACAGTTGTCAGTTGGTAAACGAGCTTAAACAAGCCCAGCTCTAGCTGGGACCCAGTCTATCAAGTCCAGCTCCACCTGACCTTATACAACTTGACTCACTGCTCAAGGTCCAGGCAAGCAAATTAAGTATGTGTTGACTAGTGTCGAGCTGACCAAGCTCGAGCTTGACTCAGCTCATGTACAACCCTAATAGTAAAGAAGAGTTGTATTGGTACAAGCAGCAAGTCAAGTTCGTACGAGTGTGTCAGGGAGACTGATGAACTAGAAAGGGAAACAAGCATAGACATAAGCAAGGTAAACCAAGAAGGTGATGAGCAGGGAAACAAAGTAGGAAATTAGCTTAGCATTGCTGTCCTTTGTGCCAGCTCCGACAAGCTTTCAGAATTTTGTTACAATGAAGCCCACCACATATAACTGCTTGCTCTCGGAAAGCCAACTTGTGGCTCTTGTCATCTCATATGATCCGCCTAGATTTCAATCCTGCCTTGTTTTGAAATACAAAGACCTGACCATGCCTTGAAGCCATGAAGGCATGCAAGGCAAAGCCGATGAGGCCATGAAGCCATGAGGGGTCTTTAATTCCATCAACTATACTCTCCCAAATAAAACATAAGCTTAAATTAGAAATTTAAATACTAAGACTCACACTTTCAAAAGTATAAATGCTAGCATTAAATTTAGGCAGCATCCAGTGACAACATTAACATTAAATCTAAAATTCCCATCCTTGTTATTGAATACATTAGGAGACGAGCATTTTTACTTGTACATATGACTCCTAAATTTGAATCAATTGTGAGTAGCTTTTGCACCATATCTCCTACTTTATATGTAAGTTTAGAGAATTGTGGATATGTGGGGTCTTTCCACCAACTATACTCTCTCAAGTAAATCACAAGTTTAAATTAGGAAAAAACTTGAATATAAAGGTTCTCATGACTTTGGAACATACAATTGTTAATGCTACATTTAGGCGGGATTCAATGAATGCAATATTAAAACATAAAATTCTCGTCCTTGTTATTTGAATGCATTGACACATGAGCTTTTTCACCCATAACTCTCAAATTTAAATCATTTGTTGCCCTAGTTTTGGCAATATATCTCCCATTTTATATATACATCGACAGCATGAAAGCTTTTGAACAATGATGCATATGAGAGGTATTTTTTCCTACTTTATTGTCTCAAATAAAGTACAAGCCACCCCTTATTCGTCCACGCAAAATGAAGTTGGTGCCTCTGTAACAAAAGATCTTTTTGCCCTTTAAAATGTGTGTTTTAAAAATAATTTTTATGTTGTTTTATGTGTGGGACCACCTTGGAAGCCAGGGGCAAAAGCCACCCCTTATTGGTCCAAAGCAAACCAATAAGAGGGCATGCCTGCACACTCCAAACGCCCTGGCCGAGCAGCACATGGCCAGGCCATACGCTCTGACCAAGGCGCACAGCCGCGCCACGCACTGCCACGAGTGATGTGACCGCGACCCACCCCTTAAGGGCCGTTTTGGTCTGCTAGGTGGGCACGAGCCCTGCCCACACTCCCAATGGGGTGTTTGCAGGTCTGAGAGCCAACCTCATTTGGTCAAGACCTATTGAAAATAAAATTTTAAATAAATTCAAAAATACTTGAAATTCGCATGAAAATATTGTTAAATTCAAATTTTGAGTTTTGACTCCAAAACTCTCCATAAATATCTTCAAAATCTTCTCTCTTGTGCATGAGCTAACTTTTGGGAAACCTATAATACTTTCTCATTCAAACCCTAAACCCTAAACCCTAAACCCTAACCCTAAACCCTAAACCCTAACCCTAAACCCTAACCCTAAACCCTAAACCCTAAACCCTAAACCCTAAACCCTAACCCTAAACCCTAAACCCTAACCCTAAACCCTAAACCCTAAACCCTAAACCCTAAACCAACTTGTGGCTCTTGTCATCTCTTATGATCCGCCTAGATTTCAATCCTGCCTTGTTTTGAAATACAAAGACCTGACCATGCTTTGAAGCCATGAAGGCATGCAAGGCAAAGCCGATGAGGCCTTGAAGCCATGAGGGGTCTTTAATTCCATCAACTATACTCTCCCAAATAAAACATAAGCTTAAATTAGAAATTTAAATACTGAGACTCACACATTCAAAAGTATAAATGCTAGCATTAAATTTAGGCAGCATCCAGTGACGACATGAACATTAAATCTAAAATTCCCATCCTTGTTATTGAATACATTAGGAGACAAGCATTTTTACTTGTACATATGACTCCTAAATTTGAATCAATTGTGAGTAGCTTTTGCACCATATCTCCTACTTTATATGTAAGTTTTAGACAATTGTGGATATGAGGTGTCTTTCCACCAACTATACTCTCTCAAGTAAATCACAAGTTTAAATTAGGAAAAAACTTGAATATAAAGGATCTCATGACTTTGGAACATACAATTGTTAATGCTACATTTAGGTGGGATTCAATGATTGCAATATTAAAACATAAAATTCTCGTCCTTGTTATTGAATGCATTGACACATGAGATTTTTCAACTATAACTCTCAAATTTAAATCATTTGTTGCCCTAGTGTTGGCACTATATCTCCCATTTTATATATGCATCTACAGCATGAAAGCTTTTGAACAATGATGCATATGAGAGGTCTTTTTTCCTACTTTATTGTCTCAAATAAAGTACAAGCATAGGTAGGAAAGTTAGATCCAAAGACTCTGAACTCTTGAATGTACAATTGGTAGTACTAAATGTTAAGCAACATACAATGTCAATAATAACACTAAAAATTGACATCCACGTTCCAGAATACATCAAGATATGTTTTTTTCTTTTATCTATACCTGGAGATCCCAAAGTTTATTTAATTACAGTTGTTTTAGTACTACATCTATTATCACCCCAAATTTTTTTCAGAAGACTGTATTTCATTCAAACAAGATTCTCGGTTATTTCAACCATCTTTACAGTGATTTGGGTTTAATTTTGGACCCCGAGTCCAAGCTCAACCCAAAACAGACTTCTAAATTTGTATCCAAGTTCAAATTTCGATCCTAGATCCAAGACAAACTTCTATATCCATATCCAAGTCCAATTCTCGATCACTCGATCCAAATCTCTAGACCCATATTTGAATCCAAATGTAAGATTTAATTCCAAAATTCAACTTTAGATGAATATTTGGATCCAAATCCAAGTCCTAGATCTAAAATACATACTTGATACGAAATACGAAGCCAAAGTCTGTCATTGAGCCAACAAATGACTTAAGTCTAAACTAGGAAAACGGACTCATAAAGCCGCTCTTATGTCCAAATTAGATCCAAAACCGAAGTTTGGACTCAAATCAAGAATTCCAACTCAAAATCCAAAGTCGAGGCCAAAATAACAAATTTTGATACTATTGAGCGACTTGTGCGCATGCACATACCATGCTTTCGTTTTGCGTCTCAATCTCGTGCCAAAAAAAAAACTTTAAAAATATGTTTTGAGCCTAAACCACTCATCTAATCCTTGGTCCAATCCTCGTGCATCGACTAGAACACATTGGCGACCAAGCGAACCCGATCTAGATCTAAAATGAGCTCGAAACCACGCAAAATGTAGTTGTTGCTGTCTGTAACAAAAGATCATTTTTCCCTTTAAAATGTGTGTTTTAAAAATCATTTTTATGTTGTTTTATGTGTGGGACCACCTTGGAAGCCAGGGGCAAAAGCCACCCCTTATTGGTCCAAAGCAAACCAATAAGTGGGCATGCCTGCACACTCCAAACGTCCTGGCCGACATGGCCAGGCCATACGCTCTGACCAAGGCGCACAGCCGCGCCACGCACTGCCACGAGTGATGCGACCGCGACAGCGACCTGGCACTGTCACGCCAGATGCAGTTGCTGGCCACGGCACACGTGCGCCTAATTACGACCGCGCAGGCCCTTTTTTGGCTAAAAAACACCCCTTGAGGGCTGTTTTGGTCTGCTAAGTGATCACTAGCCCTGCCCACACTCCCAAAGGGGTGTTTTCAGGTCTGAGAGCCAATCTCATTTGGTCAAAACCTATTGAAAATAAAATTTTAAATAAATTCAAAAATACTTGAAATTCACATGAAAATATTGTTAAATTCAAATTTTGAGTTTTGACTCTAAAACTCTCTATCAATGTCTTCAAAATCTTCTCGCTTGTGCGTGAGCTAACTCTTGGAAAACCTATAATACTTTCTCATTTGAAGACTTAGAGTCTTTCCCCTAACTCTCTCTATTTCTCTCCTTTTATCTTCTTCTTCTCCAACTTTGGGAGAAAGCTTCACCAACTTCCACTCTACAAGGAAGCATGAGGAGGCCTCTCGGAGAGACATTTTCAACACCTTGGAGCTTCATTCGAGGAAGCTTTAGGATTATCCGGATAAAGAGACTAATTTTCTAAAATCATTCTCATTAGATGTAGTCAATATCCCAATCCTTTTCCTTTTCTTTTTTTTTTCCTTTTTCATCTTCCCATGGCCATGTTAGATAACTCTCAAATCTCCTCTCTAGAGTCAAGAGCTATTCTTGAGTGAACCGAAAACATGAGCAAGGTGAAACGAAATTTCATCTAGGATTGAAATATGCTTCTCTGTTCTCTTAAATGTATACTTTGCTTTTAAAGGTTCATACAAAGTTTATTGATTCCTTAATTAATATGCGAACGAATGATAACAATGAGTGCTTGGATTGAGATTTCTTTGTTATTATGTTGATTTTATATTGGAATTTGTCCAATCCAAAAAACCCCTTACAAATGTGTCTTCATGGCATCCTTACGTTTAGCATTTCTTTTAATCACCCGATTAGGGATCTCAATGAGTGTTTTCTTATGTTATTAACTTTTCATTTCGTGTGTGCTTGATTTTCTTCCATATCTAATGGTGGGAGAAAAAAAATTTCTTTTAGTATATGAAATGATTATTGTTTTATGCTTATATGAAAATATTTGGAATCATGTTTTTAAATGAAATTCAAAAATAAGAACGCTCTTTAATGAGGTTTTGGAGACTTAGCCTAAACTCTTACATGTGCTCAATTTCCTCTCTCCGAAAATAGAAAAATCGAAGTCGAAAATACTCCATGTTATTTCTTAATTTTAGTTTTCATATGTGTATATGTGTATATACATGTTATATATATATACATGTACATAAATATCTCTCTTTCTCTTTTCTCTCTCTTTGATTTAACATATTCTTTTATAGTTCATATATATATGTCTGTGTGTGTATCCCACTTTCTCTCTCTAGAATCTATATGTCTCTCTCTTTGAGTTAACACCTTCTTTTTACAAACTTACATATATATATATATATATATATATATATCCTCTTAAATTTAAGATCTTCCTTTTATAAACTTTCATATACGCGTATATATACAACTTTACACACACACACACACATGTACATCCTCTTCTCTCTCTCTTTAAAATTTTTCTTTTTTTCTTTTCAAAATCTCTCTCTTTCTTGTTATTCCTCTTGACTTAAAATGTTTTCCTTTTTTTTGTTTTTTTTCATTGTTTCCAATATCTCTTTCTTAAGATCTAAATTTTAATTTTCATTTATTGACTTCACTAAGACCAAAACTCAAGTAATAACTCAATATTGAAATTATTTTTGAAAGTTTGCAACCACATTTTACTTTCAATTTTTTTTTTCCCCATCATGAAAATATTTAGGATAAGTATGTAAATAAATTTCGATGAATGTGATGATAAGGATATCCTTATGTGAATGATATGATATGAATGAATAATTTGTTTTCAATCATATAAAATTAATGCATTCATGCATTCACATTCACTTGTGGAATTGACGAATAATCACAAGAGCCTCTCTAAAAGAACTTAAACAAGATGAGATGGAACTTTAGCTAGGTAGTAGCTAAATTAGAGCAAAATCTTAAACTTACTTAAATTCTTAAAAAAACACTAAATTGATTTCGCAAAGCGATCTTCAAAATACTCATATTATCTTTCAAAGATTTTCAAATGATATTTGCAAAGGTTTCTTTATTCAAAAATGTCTCAAATCAAAGTGGCTTGAATTTTCAAATGATCTTTCAAAATTTTCTCATCCAAAAGTTTGAAACATTGAATCTTCAACATTATTTCTATTTACCACACACACTTAGAATGGATAAGATGTTTAATTAAAAATAAAGTGCATCAAGAATAAGCATACCCTTTGGGTTAGTTACCCCTCATAAAGGCCTCGAGAATGACCAATCCTCGTACCGACAGGTGAGTCCCTATTCTCTCTCATTTCGAAAATACAATTTTATATTTCTGAACCACTCCAAAACCGAAATAAATTTTGGGATGCAAACAACATCTCTCTTTTTTAATCCAAGTTTTCAAATAATGTTAGAGATTATGGGTCTTTCCACTAACTATACTCTCAAAAGTAAAACAAATTTGTAAAACTTGAATACAATTGCTTGGACTTTGGAAGGTACAATTGTTAGTGATAATTTAGGCGGCGTTCAAGCTATGATTAATATTAAAACCTAAAATTTCCATCTTTATTATTGAATACTTCAATGCATGAGTCTTTTTTGCTCATATGTATAACTTCCAAACTTGAATCATTTGTCACCGTAGTGCTGCCACTATATTTACCACTTTATAAGTTTATGACATCCAAGTTATGAAACCATGGTGAATATGAGGCCTTCTGGCCAACCCTATACATTCACTCAAATATGGCAAAAGCATAAGTTTGTAAAACTTAGATATGAATTATCGAACTTTGGAATGTACAGTTGGTAGTGCTAAGTATTAGGCAACATCCAACATCAATAATAATATAAGAATCTAAAATTGCCATCTTTGTTATCACTACATTGAGACTTGAGCTTTTTTACTTATACATGCACTGTTGCCTAAAAGGTTAAGTTTCAATGTCTTTCCTGCTTATAGATAGTTTTTTCTTTAAATTTGATTGTTGGAGGATGAATCCTAGTAGCCTACTCAGCTTGCTGAAGGTATTCTTAAGATCTATGAATCACACGCTTGTGAATGTGTGCCAGATGATGAAGTTACTTTTTCACTTGTTTTCTTAAACAATTTTATTTTATATGACTCATGGCTTTTGCTTGATGTGTTTTTTTTTTCTTGTGATTGTAGCTATATACTTTCTTTCTATTAGATTTGAGTATATATCTTGCTTACTACATGAATTTTTATGTATAACTTACATGAATTTATTTAAGGAAATCATTACATATATTTATGTTCAAATTAACTATATGATACATACTATGCTATGCAATAGAACAATATAATATTATATATTAGATATGCCTCGATAACCTAAAACCCCACTTTACACATCTCCAATTTTATCAAAGTAGTTGACCCTTGAGTTGTTTCTTTCTAACCACACTCCTCAGCTTTCTCTTCCATGATGCAGTTCACCAATCAAACAACATGCACACACATTACACCACTCTACTAGAAACGAATCTATAAGGTCATGAGCATCCTATTTAAAATTTTCTGCAATCCTTACATCTTCTTCCCTTAAGTTTGCTTTATGATTTCTCATATGCTTAAGGCCTACTATCTTGCATGTGGCGAACATGTTAATTAAGAAGGCACGGTGAACATATCCATTCTTTGTGCCAACTCCCCAAGGTACCAAACCTGTTTTTAATGCACGTACACATCTGTTTCATGTTGCAAATCAGTATATCCTATTTTCAAGATGCCCCATGAGCAATAAATGGACTTCCTACCAACCTCCAACCCTTCCATTGTGCCAACTCCCTTAGGGATATGATGTCACAACAATTTCTGTTAGAAAAAAACTGAAAACAAAATTAAAAACACTCTACTCTAATTACTAACAGATTTTCAAAACATTGAAGGATCAAACAACTCGAAAACGGGTCGAAAACAAGGCTTATTGCAACTTTGTCGAAGGAGAACAATAGGCGTTCTTTGAATGAAACTCCCCAATAACCCCATTTTTTCTCTAAGGAGAGTGACACAGAGTGAGAGAAAGACATGAGGAGGTGGAAGTGGGTACCCAGAGAGAAGGATTGCCAGATCATCAACAGCCACAACAAGGAAAGAGGATGATTTCTCAGCATTCGCACTATTCTCTCCCCCAGTACTTTGGCCCTCCTCCTGTTTCTGTTTATGTGCATTTGTGTGAGAAGAGCGCCACTTGTTGGCAGCAGTTGAGAGAGAAGGGCACGTCCTCTTCTTTTTGTTCTCATTCTTCTGCTTTTCATTCTTCATATTTTTTTGTGTTCTCTTTCCTTGGTATTTTTTCTCTAATTCCTTTCTCACCCTCTGTCTCTCTCTCTCTCTCTTCTCTCTCCTTGCTTAAGCAGATAATGAGCAATGGTGTCATAGGGACCTCATGCTATGCATGCTGTAGTGACCACCTTATGACCTATCTTTTTGAGCCACCTTTTCTATTTCTTTTTGTATTCCATATACCAATTTCTCTCTCACTATGTACATATATCATGTGTGTTAGTGAGAGAGGGAATAATGAAATAGCCAAAAAGAAATAGAGAAAAAGGGGAGCTGAAAAAGAGAAAAATGATTTTAAGGTGGGCCTCAACAACATGCTTAATATGAGGTGTTTTCTATGATGCCATTGCTTATTATCCCCTTGAACAACAAGAAGGAAGAGAGCGGGAGGTGTTCAAGAAGGAAGAGAGAGGGAGGGAGAATAAGAGAAAAAGTACAAAGGAAAGGGAATGGAAAAAAATATATACGAAGAAAGAAGAAAGAGAAAGGAAAGCAGAGGACATGCCCTTCTCTCTCCCAAATGTTGTCGGCAGGGGCGCTCTTATTAAATAGACAAACACATGCACACAAAGAGAAGGAGGGCTTGAATACCGAAGGAGAGAACACTACGAATGACAAGAAGTCATTCTGTCTCCCCACTATGGCCATTGATGATCTGATCCTCCTTTCTGCAAGAAATCTGTGGGGGCAAATGGCCACCTTACCTTCTTAATCAAAGATGGTATGCACAACAAAAACTTGGTTACCACTAACATCAAAATGGAAACCCAAGAAGGAGCTGAATAGCATACACAAATACATCAATGAATAATACACTGCAGAAACCTTACAGGTTGTTGGCCAAAAGAGTAGTCGTGCCAAGAGCAGAGTTAACATTAGAAATCTGAACTCTATATGATCTATTGGCTATGGCAGCAAGCTTCTAACACTCCTTTCACCCCATTCAACCAATGTTTGATCTTATCTATAAATAGAAGTCCACATTCCCTACAGTTGTTGGCTTCTCAGGTAACCTGCTTCAATGCTTTATCTTCAAAATTGCTCTGATTGTCCTCACCAAAATAGACACTGTGTGATGCTGGCCCTTGTTTGAGCCTTTGACAATGAAGGGAGTCACCTTCCATCCCCTAGACGTGCCTAAAGCTACTTGGTGAAGAGGAAGCCATTTTCTAGGCTTAATTCCCATAGCTATCTATGTCGCATTTCCTTCTAATTGTTTGTTGTCTTCCTAAGAGGGCATCTGGTTTGAGTAAAACACTGTTTCAATGAGATTTTGTTTCTGAAAACATGTGTCTCTTTAGAAGACAATTGATGTCAAAGCATCATTCTGTCCAAGAAGAACAAAAGGTCATCCTTCCTAGAAATGCCCCAACCCCTAGAACGCAGCCTCAAAATAAAATGTCCTCTGCTACAAGTTTTCCCTCATCATCGTCACCATCGTCAGTTTTTGTAATCAAGTAAACATTAATTTCTCCCTTTTTTGCATGTACTCAGTACATATGGGTTTTTTACTTGCTTTCTTTCTCTCACATTGCCCTCCTCTTTCTTGGATCAAACGGTTCCAGAAAAACGGGAAAGGGGGAATGAGCTAGGTACGATCCAACCAATGGCTAGAAATCCCTCCCGAAAATTCTCAGATCAAGATGGAAAATCTGGAACTGCTTGATCCAAGAAAGAAGAGGACAGTGTGGGAGAAAGAAGGCAAACATAAAAGACCCAGGTGTACAGAGTACAGGCACAAAATGGAAAAAATAGGGTTTATCTGAATACAGAAACTGACATGGCGGCAATGATGAGGAAAAAGTTTTAGCAGATAAGAACAAACGAATTTTCGTTGATGAATATCATATCCTAAACAAGAAAACGGGGAGGGAAAGGGCCAAAAGTTCACCTTCTCCATTAATAGAGCTTGAAAACCCTTATGTTGAAATAGTTGACTATGACCAAAAAAGAGAACTGCCTCTCATTCTCTCACAGGCCTGCACAAAAGGCCTTCACTCTTGTAGGATCACTCCTCCACCTTCACAAACCTACACAAAACGATGGCTGCTTTGCAAGGCTTCTCTTCACAGCAGACAAACAATGATGAGAGAGGGAGAGAGTGATGGTTACCTATGGTGGAGAGGCAAAGGTGCATAGATTTGATCAGGAGATGATCTATGGCATCAAGCAAAATCCGAGGGTTGAAATATAGATGCGCAGGGGTGAGTTTGATTTTCATGAGGCAAGGGTGTTACCTAAAGGAATGACCGGCCTGCACGTCTTCTTCTTGTGCTCCTGTAAATGACACGAATATAACACAAGAGCAACACAACAACTAATCCACCACTTGTTTCTTCAAGTGGTCACCTAGGCATGACACAAGGCAGCAAGGATTAAGCACACAACAAGAAATCTTTGAACACACAACGGAAAGGGCCATACATATACATGTAAAAAAAAACTGAAAAATAAATGACATGACTCTTGATGATTCCACTATAGCCATTATTGACATATGAATTAAAAACAAAAAACTGAAAATTAAAATAGTCAAGGTGAAGGGGCACTTGTCATGGCACGATGGAACTTTTGGGGAACCCAAAAGTTGAACCCTTCACCTTCTTCATAAGGACATGCTCATGTTTTTTTTTTTGCATTAACTTTCATCACTCCCCCTTAATGCAAAGTTTGAAGCACGAAGGTGAGACCGAAACTTCACAAATTTTGCATATGAAAGTGCCTTAGTAAACGCATCTGCAACTTGCTCATTGGTTGAGCAATACTTCAACACGATTTGACCTTTACCAACAATCTCATGAATGGAATGATGACGAAGTTCAATATGTTTTGTCCATCCATGGTAAATCAGATTTCTTGTCATTGCTATAGTTGCCTTGTTGTCACAATGGATTGGTGTTCCTTCAGTTTGACTTTTACCAAGATCTTCCAAAACTCGATGCATCCAAATTGCCTGACAAGTAGTGTCAGATGCAGCAATATACTCTGCTTCAGAAGATGATAATGTCGTCGTACTTTGCTTGTTTGAACACCATGATATAGCACCTGATCCAAGTGTAAAAACATAAGCGCTTGTGCTCCTTCTATCATCTACAGCTCTTGCCCAGTCACTATCAGTGTAACCAAGTAAGTTAAAACAAACATCTGATTTATACCAACTTCCATATTCAGTAGTTTCACGGATGTAACGTAGAACATGTTTTGCTGCCTCCAGATGGTGTAATGATAGATTGTGCATGAACCTGGATACCAAGCTAACAGCAAATAAACTATCTGATCATATATGAGTCAAATATAACAAGCCACCAACTGGACCTCTAAACATTGTTTCATTGGCTTTAGCAGTCCCATTAGACAAAGTCAATTTTTCACGTACGTTCATTAGAATAGAACACGACTTGCAATCTAACATTTTATACCTCTTAAGTATGCTTAATGCATATTTTTCTTAAGAGATAAAAATGTCATTATTTGTTTGGACAACTTGAAGACCAAGAAAGAAATGCAATAAACTCAAATCTGACATTTCGAACTCACTTATCATACTGTCCTTGAATTTTTGAATGAGCACATCACTTGATCCCATGTAGGTAATGTCATCTACATAAACACATACCACAAGCATGTCAATACCTTCATTTTTCAAGTATAATGTGGGTTCATTCTCACAATGTTGAAACTCATTTCTGTGAAGATATGTGTCAAGTCTCTCATACCATGCTTTTGATGTTTGCTTGAGGCCATAAATGGCCTTCTTCAACTTATACACTTTCTTCTCCAGTCTACTTATGACAAAGCCCTGTGGTTGATGTACGTATACATCTTTTTCTAAGCACCATTCAAAAAAGTAGACTTGACATCAAATTGAAAAACCTTCCATTTTAAGTGACTTCCTAGTGTCAATACTAGTGTAATAGTCTCAAAACGAGCAACAGGAGAAAAAGTTTCAAAATAATCAATGTCATATTTTTGTACATACCCTCTCACGACTAGTCTAGCCTTGTATTTTTGCACATCTCCATCGACATTATACTTCAATTTGTAAACTCATTTCACACTTATAGGTTCTTTTTCCTGTGACAAATCTACTAGTTGTCATATATCATTTCTCTTAATTGTATGAATCTCTTCTTGCATTGTTTTTTCTAATTCTTCTTTACCACATGCTTCCTCATAACATGATGGTTCAGTTACCATAAAAGCAAATAAAGAAGAAGCATATATGTCATGTAGAGATCGTACCTTTCTTGTTGTAGTTATTTCGACATCTTCTTCATTATCTGAATTGGTCTCTTTTGAAAGAGTAGCACTTGACGATGATGCATTTGAGTGAGAAGTTGATTTAACAAATGGAATATGTTTGTATTCTATTGTTGTCAACTCCCATGATCTATTCTCATCAAAAATGATATCACGTTGAATGATTAAAGACTTTATTATCGGATTGTATAGTCTATAACAATTTGAGTTATTACTATAACCCACAAAAATGCATTTCTCACTCTTTTTGTCAATTTTGTCTCGACTATTAGAATCAAGCAAAGAGTAGGCGATGCATTCAAAAAATTTTAAATTACTTACATCAGGTTTTTTCTCCCACCATGCTTCATATGGAGTCATATTGCGGACTGTTTTGGTTGGGGATGTGTTGAAAAGATACACAGCTGTAGCCACTGCTTTAGAACAAAACTCATTTGGAAGATGTTTCTCATTCAACATGCTACGAGCGATTTCTACCACTGTGCGATTTTTCCTTTCAGCAACTCCATTTTGCTGGGGAGTTTTTCTTACTGTCAACTGTCTATGTATACCATGTAATTTGCAAAAAATTTTGAAATCATTTGACAAAAATTCATCCCCTCTATCAGTACAAAATATTTTTATAGGTCACCTACGTTCTTTTTCTGCAAAAAACTTTAAATCCCTTGAATTTTTCAATGGCTTCAGATTTTTCAACAAGAAAAAACACTCAACTCATGCGTGACCCACAAATGTCAGCATGCACTAATTCTAAAGGAGCTTTCGCTCTACATGCTTTTCCAACTAGAAATGGAAGACGATGTTGTTTTCCATACACACATCTTTCACAAATATCTTCATTATTGATAAGACAAGGTAAACCAACAACTAATTTTTTATGCCCCAATAACTTCAGTCCATTGTAGAGTCCATTGTAGTACAAGTGTCTATATATTAAGTGTCACAACTTAGACACTTTATAAATGTCTGTAACTAAGGCATATGCATCAAAGTGTGAAAACTTGATTGTTATCACCTCAGTTTTTCCAGCAATTAAGGTCAGCTACCTCTCCAACTTGCATGTTAATGAATTATATTGTCATTCATGTCTCAATTTTCTCAAAAAAAAAAAAAGAGCATTGGACCTACTTTAGTAGCTATAAAGGGGCTGGCTGCTAGAGTGGTCAGACCTACTCCACTATGGCCTACTTTGCAGCAGCCTTGGTGAGGCCGATTCCTCTATCCAGCAAGATGAAAACCAGGGTTCAAAAGCCCTTGTTTTTTTTACTCCCTAGCACCCAAACCAATGGGTTTTAGTTAATTTTTAGCTTGCCAAATATTGGTGACTCGTCACCATGGTCTAGACCTTAACCAGTGTCGTGGGTTGGGGTATTTGCCAAGCTACCTAACGCAAAATGACATCTCTTTTGCTGTTCTAAAACAGCAACTTTTATGCCTCATTTTATCATTCTAATCTTCATGATCTGTGGCATTTTCTTAAAATGTTAACTTGCTGGAAATGGTGGACGTGCATCTTCACGTGAATAATGAATGAATGATGAATGGAAATGACAAACAAATCGTGGGTTTGGGTTGGGATTTCTTATATTTCAAAAAAGCTGGGATGATGTCTTGCTGAGTCGTACGAAGAAAATATACAAGCTAATGCATATCTACATGCATTTCCTTGATCATCCAAACCCATTTGAGCTAACATTTTGTTTTCAAAACAAAAATTAGAAAATGATATTTCTCAAAACCTGACTTAGAGAGATCCCACTCGTGTAATATTGGAGGAATACCACCATGGTTTGTGCAAAAATGTCATCCATTCATCTATGCGATTGAATGAATGAATGCAAAGAAAGAGAGAGAGGAAGGAAGCATGGATGATCTCTTGAATGCGAAATAGATTTGGATCTCACAACCTTGCCAAAACCGTTCCACCAAGGATTGGATCTACTGATCCATGAGTATGATCCATTTTAAAATGAAACAAATCAAGTAAGATGGAATCACTTCATCTAATCTCATTTCTGAAATTTCCAGAAATCTCAATAATTTTGAAGATCAACCATTAACAAATTCATCTAGTAGGGTTTCAAAAGAAATCCCTAGATACAAAACAAGTGTTTTGGCCAAATCTAAAACCACTAGAGAAATTAGATTCTCACCAAATTAGTTTGGAAATATGCATTTCCAAATAGTCAATCCTTTCCAAAACCAATACAAGCCACTAGTTATTTCTCAAATCAAGCTATTTTTATATCTAGTTCCAACTCAAAATTGGTTTTCCAAAAACATCAATCTAGAGAAACTTGGAGAATTTCTCTAAATCCAATTCATATAACTTTCAAATGCTGGGTTCTTGATCTAGGAAACCAATAGAAATCAACTTGTAAAATTAAAACTTATTTTCAAAGCAAATTCAAAAACCAAAATTCTAGAAGAACTCACAAATGAGAACTGCCTCCTTCAAAGAGAAAGTTTTCTCAAAATCTCCAATTTTCCAAACTCAAACATGCCTTCTCCTATGCTCTAACCAAAATTTGTTTTTGAAATCTCATTTTCAAAACCAAAACTTAAGCCCATGGACCATTAACTCCAAATGCTTTTGTTGACATCAAGACTAAGCTTCGAGGACATCATACATTTTCCACCTATAAGGTGGACTTACATCCATGTGAAGATCAATTAAAACTACACATGGAGTGAAAGAGAGTGAAACATGAATGTGCATGTAGTTTATAAATGCATGTATGCACTCACGTCACAAGACCTCCCCCTCACTTTTGCAAAATCTAAGTGAGTCAAGTCAGAGTCGCTACCATCACCAAGTCATATTTCGACAAAAACTTGAGCACATCACTTATTTCGGTTGTAAAACCTACATTTCCAAAATCAATTTCAAATCCATGATTGGATTTTCCTCAAAACCAAGACAAAATCAAACTCAAATCAAGTAAATTTTTATGATCTTGGTAAGAACTCCCAAAATCAAGTTTCTTAAAAACAAGACAATTCTTGAGAACTAGACTTAGAATCCTAAAATCCAACTTTTCAATCTTACCAATCAAATGTTATAAAATTTTCACAAGACTTTCAAAAAAGCAAGTTCAAGATCCAAAAATATTGGTCGATTTCTGACCATTACACGCCTAGAAATTTCAAAAATTCCAAAACCAACATTCTGTTCCAAAAACAAGTTCCAAATTCAAGAATTTTTAAGTCAAAATCTAAAATCTGACCCAAACCTCAAATTTTCAATGTCTAATCTCAATTTCAAAAATTCAATTTCACTCCCAATTCTATTCAAAAATCCAATTTCATTTCTCAATTCTATTCAAAATTTAACAATCCTCAATTTCATACAAAATCCAAATTCTCAATTTCCAAAATGCCAAATTTGGACCAAATCAAAGTTCAAATCCAGGATTAAATTAAAATCCCAATTTCTCAAATCAAATTCAAGTTTTGTTCAAAATCAACTCCAAAATCCAAAATCCAATCCATGTAAGTGTATGTAGGAAAAATAACTTGTCAAAAATTTAGAAAACTTAGAGCTTGGATCGATTACCCCTGTTAATGGTGGCAAAATGGTTGACCCTCATGTTGATGGGCAGGTTCCTTTTTCTTAAAAATCTATTTCCAACAAAAACCGAAATTTTGCTATTTCATGCACTTCGTCCATAGGTAGCGGGAAGATCAGGGTAGAAACGACATGTTTCCATGAACAAAATGTCCTTCAAACAGTGTGTTACTTAAACAAAACACCCTCTAATGTTTGAACATATCAAAAGTTCGTAGGGCTGTTCAACAAGTCGTGCTAACTCGAGCTCAACTTGAACTTGCTCGATAAACTTGATATCAGCTCAACTCGTTTATCAAACAAGTCTAGTTTGAGTTGAGAAATGAAGTTGAGTACATAAATGAGTCGAGCTCAAGTTAAGCCAGCCCATCTTGAACCTCACTGGGGTTAATTAGGGCATTTTGGCAGGTGCCATGGCCCTCCTTGCGCTTTTAAAAATGAAATTTTGCTATACAAAATTTCTAAAAATTTTGCTTTGATCCTATCAACAATTTTGAAAATTATATATTGACTCCACCTATAAAAACATATGGACCTCCTTCAACATAACCTTAAGTGCTAATGCAAACTCCTATGTTCGCCATCACTCTGTTTTCTTTACATGTTCACCTAAGCTATGTAACATGCAAGGGAGGAGGCCTTATGTGCAACAAAAGAAGATATAAAAGGGCAGGGCATTGGGTCTACCTGGCTCGATAAGAAATCAAGCTAGGGTGGGGCCGCTGCCCCTGCTTGTTGCAGGCTCGAGCCCATGCTTGGCCCGGCTGGATTATTATGTATATGATATAAAAAATATCATACTATATATAAATATAATTAATTGTAATAAAAAAACCTACACCAAATATATATCCATGTATCATCTTCACTTAGCCTACAATACACCACCAGTAAAAGCTTATATATTCAAAATTAGATTAAAATTGAATTTTGAACTGCAATGTTTTGGGGCTGCTTTAGCCAGATGTGACCTTGCAAATAAAACTAGAATGTTAACGTGAAAAATCGTTTATTTATCAGCTAAAACTGTGGCATTTTCTTGAAGTTTGATTTTCTAAAAGTTAGTTCAGCGCTATATAGATATTATAATTCGGAATTTACAGGTTGAGTGTTCTTATCGAATCAACCGTACAAGTGGCAGGTATGTGTTTAATCAAGTTGGATAAAAAAAATGTAATTCACATGGCTGTTTAGATAAGAAACTTAACGTGAAAATTGCTCATTTTAGCCACTAAACTGTGGCGTTTCCTTGATTTTTTTTTTTTCAAATGTTGATTCATCTCTATGTAAATATCAAATTTTGGAATTTATAGTTTGATTCTTATCGAACCAACTATAGGAATGGCATGTGTATACTAAAGTGCACTGAACCTAAGAGGTTCATCTTTCATCATACAGCGAACCTTGTATGGATCATAAAGCAAAAGGGGAAAGTGGGGTTCGACCACGAATACAAGTTTTAGGCACAAGAATCCTTTTAATGAATTTGTCCAAAGGAATTTGTTGCTTGAGCTTGCCAGGAATTTATTGAGGAAAACGGACGTTCTGTTAACTGCTTTCGGATCTGAACTTTGAGATGTAGCCAAATAGTGTTTATGATACGATTGGAAGTGCAACTAATATTATTCTCTCCAAAATGTTACGTATCCAAAAAGAAAACAAAACTGCCACAACTGTATTGTAACTATTTCGCAGATGTTTTTTTCCTCAAACGTCTCTTTCAAACCAGACCAGAGCGTTTTCGAATTGGTTTTGTGTTTTTTTTATGAAAATTACTTTGTCATTATAAAGAATTACTATGTCTAAGGCAATTACTATATTTTCCATTTCATAAGTTTATGACATCCAAGTTCTAAAACGACGGTAGATATCAGGTCTTCCTACCAACCCTATTCTCTCAAATAGAGCAAAAAGTTTGTAAAACTTAGATATGAATAATCGAACTTTGGAATGTACAGTTGGTATTGCTAAATGTTCGGCAACATCCAATGTCAATAACAATATTAGAATCTAAAGGTGCCATCTTTGTTATCACTACGTCCGAGGAAAAGTGCTTTTTTACTTATACATGTAATGTTGCCTAAAACGTTAATTTTTAGTGCCTTTCCTGCTTACCAATATTTTTTTCTTTAAATTTGATTGTTGGAGGACAAATCATAGTATCCTACGGAGCTTGATGAGGGTGACCTCAAGTTCTATGAATCACAGGCTTGTGAATGTGTGCCAGTCAGACAACATTCACGCACATTATACCATGCTCTAGTAGAAATGAAACCTGTAAGGTTATCAGCATCCCATTAAAGTTTGCTCCATGATTTGTGTTATGCATAAGGTCTTCGGTTTTGCATGTTACACAGAGTGGTGAACCTATTAATTAAGAAGGTGCCGTGATGGTCAACGGAGGAGTTTGCATCACTCATTAAGGTTATGTTTAACGAAACTGAAAATGATGTGGTGCACATGTTAAGCGTTCAACCAATGGAAAGAGAGCAACTGCCTCTGGCATAATAAAACGTCACTGTGATTTGTTCAAAGAGTTGGAGGAGGCTTTTATCATGTCACCCAACAAGATACTTGAAAGCATCATCTTCTCAGGGTACCGGACATGATTTTACTGCAAAGCTCTATTGTGCTTTAACTTGTACATCAGTGTTTTTTTTTTTAGAGCAAAAGAACTGATGCCCCATGACCCAATCCCCAAGGATAGGACGTCATAATAATTTCCATAAAAGAAAACTCAACACCAAGTTCACAACACTTTGTTCTAATTAATAGTATATTTTCTTGAAGGACCAACCATCTGAAAAAACATATCGAAATTAAGGCTTATTGCAACTTCATCAAAGAAAAAAATACACGTTCTCTGAATGGAACTTCCCAATAACTCCAGTTTTTTCCTAATGAGAGAGGCACACAGTGAGAGAGAGAGAGAAGGAGGAGGTGGAGTGGATAACTGGAGAAAAGTAGCACCAGATCATCAACTGCAGCAGCAAGGAGAGAGAATGACTCCTCAGCATTTCTGCTATTCTCTCCCCTGGTGCTTTGCCCCTCCTCCTCTTTGTGTGCTTGTACATTTGTGTGATAAGAGCACCCTTTGCTGGCCACAGTTGAGAGAGAAGGGAACGTCCTATGCTTTCTGTTCTCTTTCTTCCATCCGGGTTTAGATGGAGCAATCCTCCGGCTTGCATCAGATGGTGCATTTAATCACATTTATCCGAACCATTGGGTAGCCGTGGTTGGATGGAACTCAAGATGGTCGAAGAATTTGAGCTCTTGTGTGGTCATAAGGATGACATAGCTTTACGGCAGTGCCTACTTGTTAATGTAACAGGAAAGACCAGAGCAAGTTAAAACGAAATGCCCAAGCTCAACATTTGCATGATCATTTGCCCGTCCAAAACCCTTTTGAAAACTTTTTAACCTATTTGTAAAGCATGCACTATTTGCTCAGAAGTCTAAGAACATTATGCTTAGACCTTTGCCTAGTAAATCAAGTGATCCATTTGTTTGTTTATTATTGATCTAATTCATTCATTTATGTGTGAGGCCTTTAAAGCTAACTGCTCAACTTTGATCTGTCACAAAAGACTGACTAATATTTGAAAATTTGCACATAAGTTTACGAAAAAATTGTGAATAAAAAATGTCAAGACATACTTAAAAAGAGTATGTTACTTCTAATTAAACAAAGAGAAATAATTTAAAACAGAAAAATTCTACACCAGTTGTCTTGTGTCTTGACTTTTAGGTTGCATTATAGTTTTGGTTTCGTGTCGGGTTTAATTTTTAACCAATTTAACTAATCATATTTGAATAATTCCAATTTGAATCTGGAGCTGATTTTCTGGAAAACCGAATTCAGATCGGACTAATGTAAGATCCAGCTCCATTATGTAGATAGGATCTTTATCAGATACTGGTGGGTATTTTATTCGAATTTATGTTTAGTGGTGAAACTGCATACCGTATGTGAATTTAAACTTGAATGAATCTAAATTTTTTTTACCACTTCCAGCTAAATGGATTTGTTATTTGTTTGATAATCTGATATGTCTGACCCGTTTATATCCCTTACTTTTGATATTTTATGGAGGTGACCATTGACCAGCCAAATGGGTCTCGGGTTTGTGCTAAAGAGGTATTAGATCTAAATCCCCACATAGTTTTCATACCAGATCTAGATCTGATTATGATGGTATATGTATTGCGGTCTCAAATAGCTTGTGACCCAGATCTGATTAAAAAATTGGTATTATCAAACAGCCTTGTGAAATCTTAAACTTCAAGATTTTAGATACTAGTTTTCTAACAAAGGTGTTTTTTAAAAACTTGCGTTTCCAAGGTGGACTTTTCTCTTATGTACAAAAAAAATGTTTTTAAATCTACAATACTCAAATTCAGGATCTTCTAGAAAAAATGTATATTTAAAGTAAGATTTTTTTTTCTAATTTGTTTTAAGCGTAAACCTTTAAAATCATGCTTGCTTTGGGATTTAAATAGACTTATGATATACCTTTTAACTTTAACTTGAGTGTCGGGCTTGTTACGTTTTAAGTTTTAACAACACAAAAAGACAACCTATCGAAAGGCAACAGCAGCCACATTATTGCTAAATAAATTATAAATCAAATGTTTCTCGAGCCAGTTGAGTGGTTCGGTGAGGGGATGCGTGCAAGCTATTTTTAAATGGTTTTAAAAGCCTGGCAAGGCACACATTTGAGTTGCCCAACTGTTTCGGCCAAGTGAAGGACCGACGTGACTGGTGATTAGAATAGGGCTGAAAAATTATCAATGATATTGGTTTTATTTTGAATTTAAAATGTTAGCGTAGTTTGAAAATAATAAAAAAAATAACTAAGATAACTTTATTTGGAAATCAAGGAGAAAAGTCAACGTAGGTGGATTCATTTGTTTGTTGTACGCTGGATGACTTAAAATTAAAAATTATATCATTATTGTGATTAAAAATATCATAAAGCATCATAAAATGTCATTGATATTTTTGTGTTGTTTCTAATGACAAAATTTTAATTATTAGTCATTTAGCAACATCTAACATACAACAACATAAAACTATATATATATATATTTAAACAAATTCAATGCTACATGCTCGATTTTGCTATATGATAAAAATTAAATTATCATTAAAAACAGTCACTAAAATAGTACTAGTTACAGTTTATGATGCAACGACGAGTCGTGATGGCTTTAACAACACTATGATGGTAGATATCCTTAGTATTGTAGGATGGTAAACAAAAATGTATGACAATTACAGAATATAGGTAACATTTTTCCTATAACTTAAAATGAAAAGCTAAATATTTTAAAAATAAGTAACATATATTTTTCTCTTGAAAGACTATTTATTTACAAATATTTGGCTCCAAATACGGAGCCGAAGGATTCAGAGGTCTAAAAAATAATTGAAATTGAATGAACTTACCGCAACAGAAAACGTTCATTATTGCAGGTCCTACTTGCTGTACATTTACAATTTGTCTCCTCGTCGCATGTGAAAGGTTCCCTTGAACTCAGACAGCCATTTAGATTTTACTTTATTGATCCAGATCCGAGAATCATGGGTTGCATTCGGTTGGCATGCAACATAAGCCACCATTTTAGAAAAACTCATTTTCAGGTTAATTTTTTACTTATAGTTCCAATTAAGAAATCATATTTCTTGTGACTTTGTTAGTAACGGCCTCACTAGTGTCTGCCAAGCAAAGGTTCGACGTGAAATTCTGTTTGTTTATAAATAATATTCTTATCATTTTAGTGAATGTTCTTCTTTGATTTTTAAGCCACTAAAAGTCCAATTCATGTTTTCATTGAGCAAATTTATGCAAGAAGGATGGTGTTCACTAAAAAAACTGAAAAAATGAACCTGTTTTTAAAATTATAAGCAAAATACTCGGAATTGTGTCCTTGCTAATGTCATATGTAGGAGATAAATTAGATACTAAATCTAAAGTGCAACTACTTTTTGAACTTTGAACTTGAAGTTGTTTTTATCAAATTTAAATATGACAAACTATAAGCTTCGTTTGATAAAACATAGAACATTTTTATTTGTATTTTTTGATGTAAAATAAGTTTTCCTAATTATTCACAAAAAAAATGACATTTATTTTCTTGTTGTTTGATTCTATGAAGGTTATTCTTTTCCTACATGGTCACTCCTCTTTTTAAAATGGAAGTGAACAATTTTTATGGATTTTAGTCACACGTTTAGATGTCTACCTGAAAATCTGGGAGAAGTTACCTAGGTTGAAAGTCATCATTACAAAAGTTGTTCAAGGCATAAAACATGCCTCAAGAAGTAAACACTAGGCTAAGAGGAGTTTGATTACTTCAAATTTAAGATATATCGATTAGGCGTTGATTTAATCTGACATATTTTTGCTGATATGACAAAAGATCCCGGTAAAATCCATAGTTCATGAAAGAATCTATTGTAGATTCGATTTAAAATCTACATTTGAAACACTTAATATGCTTTTTGCATTGAGAAAATGTCTTATTTAATATTGTTTAGCTTTATATAGATATATTTCAGAATTTGTATGTTGATTCTCATCGAATTAACAATATGGATTACATGTTTATAACAAAGTTGGACTAGAACAACTCGAGAATATGTGATTTTAAAATTCATGAGGTGCTGTATAACCCGAATGCTAACGAATCGTATTTTGATCGGAGAATCTATACCGCATATACAAGAATATCATCTTATCTAGTGACAGAGAATCTATACCGGATACACTTGAATAAATATGGTTATTACTTTAATCAGATATAAATTAGTTACAAGAAAATTCATGTTTTTGTGGATTACTTTTGGCTTATAACTTAAGAAGGGAAATATTAATAAGGGTCATTCTTTTCATGAAAATTGTTGAATAAATACTTGAAGTGAACACTTTTTAACTAGGTAATTATACTGTTCTTAATATTACCTTTTATGTATCACTAAATTGTATATTAATTCACCACCGAAAGCAGACCTGGTACTCTGGGGGATGGGGGAAGGGTGGGGGTATTGTTTCTCTTGTTTGGTGCGGTATGATATAATATTCTTCTTGCTCACCCAACAATTCCAACGACCTTATTTAAGTCAGTGCAACAGCTTATTCAATTTGCATATCAATCTCTACCCCATTGAAGATACCCTATGAAGAAAGACATTGACAATATCCATTTGAAGTCACCAACTCTTAGTTCCTTCCTTCAATAGAGAGAAAATATTTCCCAATTTTTAATGAATCTGGCTACAGAAGCAAATGTGAGATAATCCGAACAACCTTCATGTTGAGTATATATGCTTTAACAACTAAGTCTTACGTTCTTCTATAAATCCATAAGTTAAGTGTCATATATTATGCTGTGCATCAACTTATTATCAATTAGCATAATGGCAGAGCTTGGTGTGGCTTGCCCACGTAGAAACCACACAATTTATTTTATGTGCATAATGGTTACTCCACATAAATTAATTTGTCACATAATCGGTGCACTAAAATCTAGGATTTCATTAGTTACTGCCTTTGTGCCAACGAGGATAAACAGTTTTTGGAAAGGGCATCGGTTCCATCTCTTAAGAAAGGATTTATGAGATGCAAAACAATACTCAATAGAAGTAAGTTTATGTAAATTTAGGAAAATGAGTATTTTTCTCTATCTTTGGTAATCAATTGGGATAGGAACTAGCATGTAAAGAAATCTCTTAATTGAATTGATGGGTGACATTCTCCAGTAGACATTCTCAACCAGAGTAACTCTCCTTCCATTGTTGAGGAGCTGAATGTCATTCAGATATTTAGTTGATTTCACCATGCTCCCACAGGTATCATTGGCATTGAGTCGTGATATATAATGAGTCGAGCCAACTCGAGCTTGACTTGAACTCACTCAGTAAACTCAAGCTTCTAAATTAGTCAATTTCAAACTACAAGAACTTGAGTATACACACACACACACACACACACACACATATATATATTCTAAACTTAAAATAAAGGAAATAGATCAAGTGAAATGACAGTTGTCGAGTTGGTAAATGAGGTTAAACAAGTCGAGCTCTAGCTGGGACCCAGCCTATCAAGTCCAGCTCAACCTGACCTTATACAACTTGACTCACTGCTCAAGGTCGAGCCAAGCAAATTAAGTATGTGTTGAGTAGTGTCGAGCTGACTGAGATCAACCTTGACTCGGCTCATGTGCAACCCTAATAGTAAAGAAGAGTTGTATTGGTACAAGCAGCAAGTGAAGTTCATGCGAGTGTGTCAGGGAGATTGATGAACTAGAAAGGGAAACAAGCATAGACATAAGCAAGGTAAACCAAGATTTCTTATGATCCTCCTAGATTTCAATTCTGCCTTGTTATGAAATAGGAAGACCTGACCATGCTTTGAAGCCATGAAGGCATACAAGGCAAAGTGGATGAGGCCATGAAGCCATGAGGGGTCTTTATTTCCATCAACTATACTCTCCCAAATAAAACATAAACTTAAATTAGAAATTTAAATACTAGTACAGACTTTGAAATGTATCAATGCTAGCATTAAATTTAGGCAGCATCCAGTGACAACATTAATATTAAATCTAAAATTCCCATCCTTGTTGTGGAATACATTAGGAGACGAGAATTTTTGCTTCTACATATGACTCCTAAATTTGAATCAATTGCGGGAATCTTTTTCACCATATCTCCTACTTTATATGTAAGTTTTAGACAATTGTGGATATAAGGGGTCTTTCCACCAACTATACTCTCTCAAGTAAATCACAAGTTTAAATTAGGAAAAAACTTGATGTAAAGGCTCTCATGACTTTGGAACATACAACGGTTAATGCCACATTTAGGTGGGATTCAACGATTGCATTGTTAATACATAAAATTAGCGTCCTTATTATTGAATACATTAACACATGAGCTTTTTCACCTATAACTCTTAAATCTAAATCATTTGTTGCCCTAGTGTTGGCACTATATCTCCCATTTTATATATACATCTATGGCATGAAAGCTTTGGAATAATGATGTATATGAGAGGTCCTTTTCCTAGTTTATTGTCTCAAATAAACTGCAAGCATAGGTATGAAACTTAGATTCAAACACTCTAAACTCCTGAATGTACAATTGGTAGTATTAAATGTTAAGCAACATACAATGCCAATAATAACACAAGAAATAGACATCCACTTTCCAGAATACATCAAGATATGGTTTTTTTTTATCTATACCTAGAGATTCCAAAGTTGATTTAATTACAGTTGTTTTAGTACTGCATCTATTATCACCCCAATTTTATTTCAGAAGACTGTATTTCATTCAAACAAGATTCTTGGTTATTTCAACCATCTTTACAATGATTTGGGTCTAATTTTGAACCCCGAGTCCAAGCTAAACCCAAAACAAACTTCTAAATTTGTATCCAAATTTAAATTTCTTTCCAAGATCCAAGACAAACTTCTATTGCCATATCCAAGTCCAATTCTTGATGATTCAATCCAAAATGAACCTCTAGACCCATATCTGAATCCAAATGTATGATTTAAATCCAAAATTCAACTTTAAATCAAGATTAGGATCCAAATCCAAGTCCTAGATTTAAATAACACACCTTGATCCAAAATACAAAGCCAAAGTCCATAGTTGACCCCACAAACGAAATTAAGTCCAAACTAGGAAAACGGACCCATAAAAAACCAAACTTTGGATCCAAATAAAGAATTCTAACTCAAAATCCAAAGTCAAAATAAAGAATTCTAACTCAAAATCCAAAATCAAGGGCAAAGTGCACGCATGACCTTACCTTTGTTTTTACGTCTCAATTTTGCACCAAAAAAAAAATTATAAAAACATGTTTTGAGCCAAAACCACTCATCTAATCCTTGGTCCAAGCTGCGGACGTCGACTAAAATTCATTGGCCACCAAGGAAACCCAATCTGGTTCCAAAACTAGCCCAGAACCAACCAAAATGAAGTCAGACCTGTTTGTAACAAAAGACTATTTTGCGCTTTCAAATATGTGTTTTAAAATTTTTTTTTTTTTTATGTGAGGGACCACCTTGGAAGCTAAGGGCAAAAGCAACCTCTTATTGTTCCAAAATGAGCCAATAAGGATGGCATTCCAACCCCGCGCGCCCCCCCCCCCTCAGCCCACCCCATCTTTCTCGCATGCATGCACGTAGAAACAACCCCCTTGTGGTGGTTTTGGTCTGTTGGGTGAGCACTAGCCCTGCCAACACCCCCAAAGGGGTATTTGTAGGTTTAAGGGCTAATCCCATTTAGTCAAGACCTATTTAAAATAAAAAATAAAATAATTAAAAAATACATAGAGTTTGCATGAAAATGTTGTTAAATTAATAAAAAATCAAATTTGAGTTTTGACTCCGAAACTCCCATAAATGCATCCAAATTCTTCTCTCTTCGGCATGTATATATATATATACACACACATATTTCTCTATGTCTCTCTATCTAAAGTCTTTTCTCTTAGATTAAAAATCTTCCTTCTATAAAATTTTCATATATATATATATATGAATATACATACAATTTTTTATACATAGACACATACATCCCTTGCTCTTTCTTTAAAATTTTTCTTTCATTCTTTTCAAAATTTCTTTCTCCTTTTCTCTATTCCTCTTGACTCAAAATCTTTTCTATTCCTTTTTTCATTCTTTTGGATATTCAATTTTATGCACACACTCATACATGATTATAAGATTTTAATTTTCATTTATCGATTTCATTAAAACCAAAACTTAAGTACTGACCCAATATTAGAATCATGTTTGATGGTTTACAACCACACTTTACTTTCAAATCATTTTGTTTTCTTTTCATGAGAATATTTAGGACAAATATGTAAATAATTATCCATGTGTGTGATGATAGGGAGATTCTTAGATGAATGATACGGTATGAATGAACAATTTTCTTTAAAACATATAGAACCAAAGCATTCATGCATTCACATTCACTTGTGAAATTCACGAATGATCACAAGAACCTTTATAAAAAAACATAAGGAAGATAAGATGGAGCTCTATTAGGTAGTACCCGAATTAGAGCAAAATCATAAACCTACTTCAGTTCTTTAGAGAACACTAAATCGATTTTGAAAAGCAGTCTTTAAAATACTTGCATTATCTTCCAAAGATTTTCAAATGTTTTTTTATACAAAAATCTCTCAAATCAAAATGACTTATATTTTCAAATGACTCTTCAATATTTTCTCATCCAAAGGTTTGAAATATTAAATCTTCAAAATTTTCAAACACCACACACATTTAGAATGGAGAAGATATTTATGTACAAATGAATGCATCAAGAATATGCATAGCCCTTGGGTTGGTTACCCCTAGTAAAGGCACCAAGAATGACCAATCGTCGTACCGACAGGCGAGTCCCTATTCTCTCTTATTTCAAAAATAAAACTTTACATTGCTGAACACTTCAAAACCGAAATAAATTTTGGAATGCAAACAACATCTCTCTTTTTTAATCCAAGTTTTCAATTGATAGTAGAGATTAGGAGTCATTCCATTAATTATAGTTCTCAAGCAAAACGAACTTGTAAACCTTGAATGTAATTACTTGAACTTTGGAAGGTACAGTTGTTAGTGATAATTTAGGTAGCATTCAAGGCTATGATTAATATTAAAACCTAAAATTTTCATCTTTATTATTGAATACTTCAATGCATGAGTCTTTTTACTCATGTATAACTTCCAAACTGTAATCATTTCTCACCATAGTGCTATCACTATATTTACTATTTTATAAGTTTATGACATCCAAGTTTTGAAACCATGGTGAATATGAGGTCTTCAAGCCAACCCTATACATTCTCTCAAATATAGCAAAAGCATAAGTTTGCAAAACTTAGATATGAATTATCAAACATTGGATTGTACAGTTGGTAGTGCTAAATGTAAGGCA
This sequence comes from Nymphaea colorata, assembly GCF_008831285.2. NCBI lineage: Eukaryota > Viridiplantae > Streptophyta > Magnoliopsida > Nymphaeales > Nymphaeaceae > Nymphaea > Nymphaea colorata. The sequence continues at coordinate 6,314,645 of NC_045138.2, read as the reverse complement.
ACATCCAACGTTAATAATAATATTAGAATCTAAAATTGCCATCTTTGTTATCACTACATCGAGACATGAGCTTTTTTACTTATACATGCAGTGTCGCATAAAAGGTTAAGTTTCAATGTCTTTCCTGCTTATAGATATTTTTTTTCTTTAAATTGGATTGATGGAGGACAAATCCTAGTAGCCTACTTTGTGTGCTGAGGGTGTTCTCAAGTTCTATGAATCACAGGCTTGTGAACTTAAAGAATTTTATTTTATATGATATATGGTTCATGCGTTTTGCATGATGTGTTTTTTTTTTTTTTTGTTATTTTAGCGTTATACTTTCTTTCTATTAGATTTGAGTATAAATCTTACTTACAACATGATTTTTTATGTATAAGTTACATGTATTTATTTAAGGGACACATTACATGTATTTATGTACAAATTAACTATATGACATATACTATGCTATGCAATAGAACAATATAATATTATATATCAGATATGCCTCGGTAACCTAAATCCCACTTTACACTTCTCCATTTGATGACCCTTCAGTTGTTTCTTTCTAGCCACACTCCTCAACTTTACCTTCCATAGTGGGGGCACCAATCAAACAACATACTTACATTTTTTGTACTTTCTCTCCCTTCGCCACTTCAAACAAACATCCTGGGCTTCCTTTTTTTGTTCAATTAGAAAGAACGGGATGGGGGGATGAAAGAAAAAGAAAGGGATAAGGGGGCTTGATGATCGGAGAAAGGGAAGGGGCGTGGTTGGTGTCTCACTTGGTTGGTGGGGGGAACCGGGGGGACGTCCTGCTTCATTCCCATCAGAAATCACCAACATGAACACAAACGAAAGATGGAATTACGTACAGAAACAAAAACGTACCACTGGCTTCTATTCTTGGAGCAGAGGTTTGTTATATGAAGAATGGATTTGTGGTGCCTTTCATCCAGTGGTCAGGACATCGTCTTTTCATATTTAAAATTTTCTGCAATCCTGGCACCTTCTTTCATAAAGTTTGCTCCATGATTTGTCATATGCATAAGGCCTTCAGTCTTGCATGATAGAATGGAGTGGTGGACATTTTAATTAAGAAGGCATGGAGATGGTCAACATAGGATTTTGCATCACTTATTAAGGTTATGTTGAAATGAGCTGAAAATGATGTGGTGCACGTGGTATGGGTTCAATGAATGGAAAGAGACCAACTGCCTTGGGCAGAGTAAAACTTCACAGTAATTTGTTGAATAGTAGGAGGAGTAGTTTATCATGCCGCTTAACAAGAGAGACAAGCCACCATCTTCCCTAGGTACCAGACCTACTTTTGATGCACATACACGTATGTTATGCTTCAACTTGGATATCAGTATCCACTTTTTGCAACACAAGAAGTTGATGCCCCGTGAATAACCAATGGAGTAATCTACAAACATCTACCCCTTCTATTGTGCCAACTTCCTTAGGGATACAATGTCACAACAATTTCTACAGAAGAAAGCTCAAAACCAAATTAAAAATACTCTACTCTAATTACTATCAGATTTTCAAAAACATTGAAGGATCAAACTGTTGGGATTTCTCCCCATAACGCATATACAAAACCAAACGTATATACCCTAAAACAGGATCATGCTCTTGCTAAATCATTGAAATAAACGAAACCTTAAACTGAAGCGGAAGCGTACCTGAATCCATCTGATCTGGTGCACGGGAAGATCGCAGCAGGTCTTCCAGGGTACGTGCGGCGCGCTTGAGGTCTCTCTCAGATGGGGAAAAGGAAAACCCTAGAAACCAATGTTTCTGGCAACCCTTTCACGACCCCAGGGACCACTACCATTTTATAATAAAGACAATTACGGATTCCAACCATCAAAGAGTCCGCAATTTCGTACCGATATCTATACATTTCAAAATTACCCCATACCATCTAAAATGACGTAATATCTCAAAATGCAATCACTTAAGCGGATATTTACGTTAAGACAGCCATAATGTCTGAAATTCCTCATAGGCATATGTCGGCCCACCAAATGATCTTACAATCTCCCACTTAGGCCAAATATGTCTTAATACATTCAGACATTACACAAAACCATAAGAGCTCATAACTGCTATCTTATTAAACGTCATTTCACCAATCTCGTCCATGATCATATCAACACAGAACCAAAGCGGCTTTCGCTATATCCAAAGTTAGCTAAACCTTCAATGATCACAAATGTTAACATAATCAATGACATAGATCTGATATGGATGTAGAGCATGAGAATTACATGTAATGTGATTACAACATGTCTATTCTCAACTGGTCCAACTTTAAAACCTTTATGGAAATCAAAATATAAACACAGAATGGAACCAAAGAATTTTAAACTTTATTCTGCAGAAAACTGAATATGTGTCCATACATAAGAGTAAACAAAATACAAACTCCCACTAAACCAGCACATCATCCAAGGATAACACCCCCATATGAACAACATGTTCGTGAAAGACCTTATGTGTTAAACCCTTGGTAAGCGGATCCGCAATCATAGAGTTTGTCCCAATATGCTCTAAAGACACCTGACCATTCTGTATCCCCTCTTTAACAGCCCAAAAACTTAATGTCGATGTGCTTCGACTTTGACAAATTGTGGCTGTTATAAGAGTACATAACTGCTGAATTATTGTCACACAAGAACCTTAGTGGTCTTTCTATACCATACAAAATGTGCAGCCTCGTGACAAAATTCTGCAATCACAAAACCTGATTAGATGCCATTATCTTGGCACCCAGCAAAGTCAGAATCTGAATACCCAATGATCTCCCACTGGTCTGACTTCCTGTATGTAAGCATAAAATCTTATGTTCTTTTTAAGTACCTCAAAACTCTTTTGGCTGCTTTCCAATGACCCATAGTAGGATCACTTAAGTATCTGCCTAACATTCCAATGATAAATGCAATATCCAAACGAGTACAAACGTAAACATACATAAGGCTTCCCACAACAGACAAATAGGGAATCATTTCCATTACTTTAGATTCGATTTTACTTTTAGGGCACTGTTTGAGACTAAACTTGTCTCCTTTAGCAACTGGAGTCTTTCATGGTTTACAATCTTTCATGTCATATTGCTGAAGCACCTTATCAATGTAGGTCTTTTGTGATGATATAAGAATACCCCGAGAACGATCTCGAAATATTTGGATCCCCAATACAAAAGATGCACAACCAAGATCCTTCATGTCAAACTTTGTTGACTAAAAATCTTAGTTTCATGCAATATGCCAACATCATTACTTGCCAACAATATATCATCGACATATAAAACTAGAAAGATAAATTTGCCCCCACTGAACTTTTGGTATACACATTCATCAACCATATTAATTTCGAAACCAAATGAAACTATAACTTGATGAAGTTTGTAATACCATTGACTGGAAAACTTGCTTTAGTCCATATATGGATTTTCTTAGTGACATCTCTACCTAATTTTCTTGAGGTTGTTGAGTTTGTTCTTCAGTATGGAGATCGACATCATTGCCTTCTTCTGAATATGTTGATGAAACAATTGCAGGAATGAATACCTGACTGTTGCTTACAACACCTGTATGAGTGGACTCAGGTCCCTCTTCAAAGGCAATGTTTCTAACCTGATCACCTCCCCCAAACTCAATATCCTCAAAGAAATGGGCATTTCCCGTTTCAAAGAAAGACTTACTGGATGGATTATAAAACTTATAACCCATTGACCTTTCAAAATACCCAACAAAGTAACAGCTAACCGTCTTAGAGTCCAGTTTTCTTTCGCTTGGCCTATATGGCCTTGCTTCAGCTGGACATCCCCAAATATGAAAATGCCTCATACTAGGCGTTTTGCCTGTCCACAATTCATATGGGGTTTTCGGTACTGCTTTTGATGGCACTCTATTTAGAATATAAGTTGCAGTCTTTAATGCCTCTCCCCAGAGGGACTCTGGTAAGGTAGAATGATTAATCATACTCCTTACCATACCCATAAGAGTCATGTTTCGTCTCTCAGCTACACCATTCATTCTGGGAGAACCCGACATGGTGTATTGAGGGACTATACCGCATTCCTCTAGGTACTTAGCGAAAGGCCCTGGACGTTGTTCACCTGATCCATCAAATCTACCATAGTATTCACCACCACGGTCAGATCTAACGGCTTTAATCATTTTGCCTAATTGATTCTCAACTTCGGCTTTAAATGACTTGAAAACGTCTAAGGATTGAGACTTCTCATGAATCAAATAGAGGTAGCCATAACAAGAATAATTGTCTATGAACGTGATAAAATATTGTTGTCGATTCCAACAAGCCGTAGGGAATGGACCACAAACATCCGTATGAATCAGTTCTAAGACATCTAAAGCTCTACTTGCACCTGTTTTCTTAATGTTTATTCGTTTTCCCTTTATACATTCAATGCAAACATTAAAGTCTGCAAAATCAAGGGACCCAAGAATTCCATTTGACATAAGCCTTTTTATTCTCTTTTCAGAGATATGTCCTAAGCGCCTATGCCATAACATAGCAGAATTCTCATTGGCTAATTGTCCTTTAGTACCACTGGACGTAACATGCAAGGTCTCATGATATGAAGCAACTGTATCAAGCAAATAGAGGTTATCGCTACTAGATAAAGAACCAGTGGCAATCAAATTTGAGTGCAGAAACAGCTTGAATTTATTTCCTCCAAATGAACAATAGTAACCAAATTTGTCCAATGAGGAAATAGAAACTAAATTCCGTCTAAAAGACGGCACCACATAAGTTTCTGTCAAATTCAAATAACAACCAGTCTTTAACAACAACCGAAAATCTGCTATGGCTTCAACTTTTGCCTTCTTGCCATCGCCTATATAGATGAATCTTTCAGCATCATTTGGCGTTCGACAATGTAGGCAGCCTTGCATAGAGACACTTATGTGAGTAGTAGCACCTGAATCTACCCACCAAGTGTTTCCGGGTACTAAAGTTAAATTAACCTCAGAACAAACCAAAGTGAGAAGTGTATCCTTCTTTTCACGCCATGCGTGAAACTTAGTACAATCCTTCTTTATATGACCTTTACCCTTACAAAAGAAGCAGCCTAAAAGGCCTTCCTTATGCTTCTTCTGTTTCTTAACGGATGATTGGTCAATGGCAACTTCTATAACTGTCTTTCTTTTCTTACTTATAAGAATTGAATCATTTATCTCAGTAATAGTACTCAAATTTGCAAATATCATGGAAGCAGAACTCATTGTACAAAGAACAAACCAAAATACCAAACATACTCACAATCAATACATGTACAAAGATGAAATAACAAATATAAATGAATTTAAACACAATGGCCCAAAACCCATCACAAGGTACCGGTGCAACGCTAATATCCAATATTTGGATTGAAATATTAACTGCAAGTGGCATTCTTGGTCAACAATGAATATAGATAATTAACTCTGTCAAACAACGAGCCTATCTTTGGATTGACTCGCTATTCACATGGAAACCTAAAAAAATTATCACATATTCATTGCCCTGTATACTTAAACCTGACCAAACAACAATCCTCCTTTGGGCTGATTATTGTTCGCATGGATCAAGTATATTATCATCTAATGTTTAAAACAAGCAAATTCGTACAACAGAGGTCACTTTGGCTACATAAAATACACACTTACTCATTTCAAACAACAGACATGGCCAAAGATCAAATTCATAATCCAAACATTCATCTAAAGCACATACACAATTTTAATAACATGCAAAACATGATACATGAATTAAAATTTACATACAAATTTGCCCTATATTGATTCCAAAACCAAAATGATCCAATAAAAGGGGCCCAAAAGTGTCCAAAATTTTATAAACCGATACCATAATTGTGCTTAAGTATGTCAAGAACCACTGAATCGGCCTTAAAGTGGCCCGTATTGTTCTTAAACTACAACAAAAACACCCACATGCCCCTAAATAGGGGTGGACCGGTCAAAAATTGGACGAACCGTTAAAAATTAAACCGTATCGGTTCCAAAACCCAATGAACCGGTTAAAAAAATGGCAAAAATAGGTTAAAAACTGAATGAACCCGTCCCAAAATGGTCCGAATCGGGTTTTAAATGTCCGAACCGGTCTAAAAAACAACTGAACCGGTCTAAAAAGGGCACGAATCGGTTCAAAAAGGTGCGAACCGGTTCTAAATCAAACGGAATCAGTTCTAAACTTAATGAACCGGTTCTGTTTAAAAAAAAACCGTATGGGTACGGGTCGAGTCTGGTAGGACCCGATCCGGTCCGAAAAACTTAAAGCGGGCTGGCGGGCGGGCGAACGAATTTTTTTTTTTTTTTTTTAAAATAAACTGTTGGATCCGGATCGGGTCTGTCACGACCCGACCCGGGCCGACCCGCCCGCTCGACCGCGCGAGCGGTCGTGGGCGTCGTCTCCACCGCTCGCCTGCCGAACGGCAGGCGGGCGGTGAAGCTCCACCTGCAGGCCACCCAACACCGTGGGTGGCCGCCGGCGGGTGCCGCCAGCGTCGCCGGACGTCGGCCGCCTCGATGGCGGGTCAACGCCCGACGAAAACCGGCCGATTCTGGTCGGTTTCCCCTCCTTCTACATTCTGCCCCTTTTCTGGTTTTGGGCAGCTGAAACGATAGCCAGAAAGCCACCTGCAGGGAAGCGGAGACGTTGGGTGGGCGCCGGCGTGTCGCATGGGTCCGTCCGGCGACAACTAAGTCGCCGGCGGTCTCCCTACGCCTGCCATCGTCCCTCCCAGCCGTCGCCTATCCTACGGTCCCCTTTTCTTATGTTTTGTTGAGACGGCGACGAATAACCCACCGGCAGGCCACCCAACGGCGTGGGTGGCCGCCGGCGGGTGGCGCAAGGACGCTAGGTTCGGCTGTCACCTAATGGCCGGCCGACGCCCTTCCTTGCACCTCCGTCGCCCTTCCCTATTCCCCCTTCCTGTAGCTGCAATGGAAGCCCGACGGCTTCCGTTGCTTGCCCTTTTTTTTCTTTTTTTTTGAAAAACTTGCAGACAAAAAACCAGAAGGGGGAACATCCGAATGGGAAGAATGACGCACAAAATCATCCAAAAGATCAACGATTTAACAAAGAACATAGGCTCTGATACCAAATGTTGGGATTTCTCCCCATAACGCATATACAAAACCAAACGTATATACCCTAAAACAGGATCATGCTCTTGCTAAATCATTGAAATAAACGAAACCTTAAACTGAAGCGGAAGCGTACCTGAATCCATCTGATCTGGTGCACGGTAAGATCGCAGCAGGTCTTCTAGGGTACGTGCGGCGCGCTTGAGGTCTCTCTCAGATGGGGAAGAGGAAAACCCTAGAAACCAATGTTTCTGGCAACCCTTTCACGACCCCAGGGACCACTAGCATTTTATAATAAAGACAATTACGGATTCCACCCATCAAAGAGTCCGTAATTTCGTACCGGTATCTATACATTTCAAAATTACCCCATACCATCTAAAATGACGTAATATCCCAAAATGCAATCACTTAAGCGGATATTTACGTTAAGACAGCCATAATGTCTGAAATTCCTCATAGACGTATGTCGGCCCACCAAATGATCTTACACAAACAACTCGAAAACGGGTCGAAAACAAAGCTTATTGCAACTTTGTCGAAGGAAAACAGTAGGCGTTCTTTGAATAAAGCTCCCAAATAACCCTATTTTTTCCTTAACGAGAGTGACATCGAGTGAGAGAAAGACATGAGGAGGTGGAAGTGGGTACCTAGAGAGAAGGATTGCCAGATCATCAACAGCCACAACAGGGAAAGAGGATGATTCCTCAGCACTAGCACTATTCTCTCCCCCAGTACTTTGGCCCTCCTCCTGTTTCTGTTTATGTGCATTTGTGTGAGAATAGTGCCACTTGTTGGCAGCAGTTGAGAGAGAAGGTCACGTCCTCTTCTTTTTGTTCTCATTCTTCTGCTTTTCTGTCTTCATATTTTTTTGTGTTCTCTTTCCTTCGTATTTTTTCTCTAATTCCTTTCTCACCCTCTCTCTCTTCTCTCTCTTTGCTTAAGGAGATAATGAGCAATGGTCTCGTAGGGACCTCATGTTATGCATGCTGCAGTGACCACCTTATGACCTTTTCTATCTTTTTGAGCCACCTTTTCTATTTCTTTTTGTATTCCTTATACCTATTTCTCTCTCACTATGTATATATATCATGTGCGTTAGAGAGAGAAGGAATAATGAAATAGCAAAAAAGAAATAGAGGAAAAGGGGAGCTGAACAAGAGAAAAAAGGATTTTAAGAGGAACTCAACACCATGATTAATATGAGGTGTTTCCTATTATGCCATTGCTTATTATCCCCTTGAACAACAAGAAGGAAGAGAGAGGGAGGGAGAAAGGAATAAGTACGAAGGAAAGAGAATGGAAAAATATATAAATGAAGAAAGAAGAGAGAAAACATAAAGCAGAGGACATGCCCTTTTCTCTCCGAAATGTTGTTGGCAAGGGCCGCTCTTATCAAATAGACAATCACATGCACACAAAAAGAGGAGGAGGGCTTGAATAACGAAGGAGATAACACTGCGAATGACAAGAAGACATTACGTCTCCCCACCATGGCCATTGATTATCTGATGCTCCTTCTCTTGCGGTGGCCCCCTCCACCTCATTTCTCTTTCTCTCTCTCTCTCTCTCTCTCTCTCTCTCTCTCTCTCTCTCTCAAACACACACACACACACACACACCCCCCATAGACACATTAGGCTAAAACTTGAGTAATTGGGAAGTTTCATTTGAAGATTGTGCATTGTTTTTCTTTGACAAAGTTGCACTAAGCCTTGTTTTTTATCCATTTACAAGATGTTTGGTCCTCAAATGTCTTTGAAAGCCTTCTGCTAATCAGAACAAAGCGGTTTTTAATTTGGTTTTGCATTTTTTGTTGGAACTTACTTTCAGATCTTTAACAATTAGAATGTCTGAGGCAATTACTCTTTTTTCATTTTCTGATGGAAATTACTTTCACATCTTTAACAATTAAACATTTCTGGCTAGAAAACAAATGACGACAAAGCATCATTCTGTCCAAGAAGAACAAAAAGTCATCCTTCCTGGAAATGCCCCAACCCCTTGAACGCGAGCCTCAAAATAAAATGTCCTTCTCTGCTACAAGTTTTCCCAAATCATCATCACCATCGTCAGTTTTTGTAATCAAGTAAACCTTAATTTCTCCATTTTTTGCCTGTACTCAGTACATATGGGTTTTCTACTTGCTTTCTTTCTCTCACATTGCCCTCGTCTTTCTTGGATCAAACGGTTCCAGAAAAACAGGAAAAGGGGAATGAGCTAGGTACGATCCAACCAACGGCTAGAAATCCCTCCCGACAATTCTCAGATCAATATGGAAAATCTGGAACTATTTGATCCAAGAAAGAGAAGGGCAGTGTGAGAGAATGAAGGCAATCATAAAAGACCCAGCTGCACAGAGTGCTAGCACAAAATAGAAAAATTAGGGTTTACCTGAATACAGCAACTGACGATGGTGACGATGATGAGGAAGAACTTTTAGCAGATAAGAATAAAGGAAATTTCCTTGATGAATATCATATCCTAAACAAGAAAACGAGGAGGAAAAGAGCCTAAAGTGCACCTTCACCATTAATAGAGCTTCAAAACCCTTATGTTGAAATAGTTCTGTGACCAACAAAGAGAACCACCTCTCCTTCTCTCACAGGCCTGCACAAAAAGCCTTCACTCTTCCAGAATCACTCCTCCACCTTCACAAACCTACACAAAAATATGGCTGCTTTGCAAGGCCTCTCTAAACAACAGACAAACACTGATGAGAGAGGGAGAGAGCAATGGTTACCTATGGTGGAGGGGCAAAGATGCAAAGATTTGACATGGAGAGGATCTATGGCGTCAAGCAAAATACGAGGATTGAAATAGAGATGCATAGGTGTGAGTTGATTTTCATCAAGTATGGATAGTGAGGGTTCAAACATTTTATTTCGAGGCTCAGATTCCATGAGCTCGGGCATTTCTAGGAAGGACACTTTTTTTTGTCATCAGCAACACTTGTTCCTTAAAACATGTGTCTGGTTTATTTTGAGGATTCTGATGATCACTTCTTTTGTTGGTCAGCTTGATCATACAGTCAAGATAAGGAGCTTGCCAGAAGTAGAGAAATACTACTTTTAGACTATCTTTGCTCTTAATGATGTTCTGGCAAAGCTGGCCTAAGCTCAATTATATTGTTCTATGATGTCCCTGTTGTTGAGCTTGTAGAAGTCAGGCATCTTTTCATATGGTACTCTTATGTTCACTGAGGACAAGAGAGAATCATATGTCCAATTTGGTGAGTAAACTTCAACATGCAAGATAACTTCTATTCTCATAAAAGAAGGCACATGTATAAGTGTCATGTATAAGTGCTCCTTAAGGTATGGAAAGATAGAAGAACAAAGAATTGGAAATAGTGACATGTATAAGTGCTCCTTAAGGTGGGAAAAAACAGCTTTGACAAAGAAGGCACATTCTGACAAGCCTAGGAAGTTTGATTTATACAATTGTATGATGAGTTGAGAAATGATTCAGGAGGTGAGTTTATTTCCAATGAATTTGAACAATTTCTAAAAGGCAAAGGCATCTTACATCAAAAATCTTGTTCAAAGACTCCACAACAAAATGGAGTGGCTGAACGAAAGCATAGACACATTATTCAAACTGTAAGAGCACTTCTCTTATCCAAAAATGTTCCTACAAAATTTTTGGGCTGAAACTGTTCTAAATCATCCTAGTCGATTAATAGAATGTCTACAATAATCTTGAAACATATTTCTCCATTTGAAAGATTATACAATATTAAGCCAAATTATAATAGACTTAAGGCTTTTGCTGTAATGTTATGTTTTCAGTGACAAAAATGATAAAGTTTCCTCTAAAGCCATTAATTGTGTGTTCATTAGTTACTCAAAAATACAAAATGGTTATAGATGCTATGATATTGAGAAGGACAAAGTTTATGTTATTAGAAATGTGATATTTTTGGAAGATGAAGATGACATTAAGAATGAATCCAAGCAACTAGAGGATTATGTTTTTGTATGGACTGATTTTGGTGATGATGATGATTCTAATGATGAGGATCAAGTTGAAGAAATTGGAAAAGAAAGTTCTACAAATGATGATCCTTTGGGGATATTATTGTTTATAGGGGAAGGAGTCATGCAACTCAAGAAACTAATCAATCACATCCTAGAAGGTCTCACAAGCATGTTAGACCACCCAAAATATTATTTCATATGAATGCTTTTCTCATAAATACCAAGCTTGTCTGATGGCACATCACTATTTTTATCAGCCTTCATCTTATTGTGAGGCTAAGGAATATCCAAATTGGATTGAAGCCATGAATTTGGGAAAAAAGTAATGGGACTTAGGAAATTGTTTCTTTACCTACAAGAAAAAAGACCATAGGATATAGGTGGATCTATAAGGTCAAAACTAGAGCTGGAGGTAAATTAGAAAGGTATAAGGCTAGATGTGTCGCTAAGGGCAATGCTTAAGAATATGGGATTGACTATGACGAAACTTTTGTCCTGGTTGCTCGTATAACCTCTATTAGAACTCTTATTGCAGCTGCTTCTACTAAACAATGGCCTATTTTTCAAGTACATGTTGAAAACACTTTTCTAGGCAACAACTTAAATAAAGTTGTTTTCATGAGTGGCCCTTTTGGACTTGACTTGCCTCAAGACAAAGTTTTATGACTTAAGAAAGTTCTTTATGGTTTAAAACAATTATGGATAAGAGGGGTCTTTTCACCAACTATACTCTCTCAAGTAAACCACAAGTTTAAATTAGGAAAAAACTTGAATATAAAGCCTCTCAAGATTTTGGAACATACAATTGTTAATGCTACATTTAGGCAGGATCCAATGATTGCATTAATATTAAAACATAAAATTCTCGTCCTTGTTATTGAATGCAATAACATATGAGCTTTTTCAAATGTAACTCTCAAATTTAAATCATTTGTTGCCTTTCTGTTGGCACTATATCTCCCATTTTGTATATACATCTATGGCATGAAAGCTTTTGAACAATAATGAATATGAGAGGTCTTTTTTCCTACTTTCTTGTCTCAAATAAAGTACATGCATAGTAGGAAACATAAATACGAAGACTCTAAACTCTTGAATGCACAATCGATAGTAATAAATATTAAGCAACATACAATGTCAATAATAACACTAAAAATCGACATCTATGTTACAGAATTCATCAAGATATGGTTTTTTTTTATCTATTCCTAGAGATCCCAAAGTTGATCCAATTACAGCTATTTTAGACTACATTGGTTATCACCCCAATTTTTTTTAAAAGACTGTATTTCATTCAAACAAGATTATTGGTTATTTCAACAATCTTTATAGTGATTTGGGTCTAATTTTGAACCCTGAGTCCAAGCTCAACCCAAAATAGACTTCTAAATTAGTATCCAAATTCAAACTTCCATAGCACATCCAAATCCAATTCTCGACCACTCGATCCAAACGAACTTCTAGACCCATATCTGAATACAAATGTATGATTTAATTCTGAAATTCAACTTTAGATCAAGATGTGTATCCAAATCCAAGTCCTATATCTAAAATACACACCATGACCCAAAATACGAAGCCAAAGTCCATAATTGAGCCCAACGACCATAATTGAGCCCAACAAATGAAATTAAGTCCAAACTAGCAACACGGACCCATAAAACCGCTCTCATATCTAAATTAGATCCAAAACCAAAGTATAGATCGAAAAGCGAGAATTTTAACTCAAAATCCAAAGTCGATAACAAAAAAACAAATTTTGATACTATTGAGCGACGTGCATGCATGCATAGACCTTGCCTTTGTTTTTGCGTCTCAATGTTGTGCCAAAAAAAAAAGATGTTTGTCATCACCTCAAATTTTTCAAAAATACTATCTTCAGATTTAATCTTTGGATCCTGAGCCCAATCCTAGACCCCATACTTGCTGATGTCCTTCTTTAATTGGCTAATTAGGTTACAGTCTTGTCCAATAATAAGCATGTTATCTACATTTAACAACACGATAATGAAGTTACCTGATGACAACTTTTTGATGTAGACATAATGATCTACAGTTGACCTACAATACTTTTGATTTATCATAAATGCGTCAAATTTCTTGTATCATTACTTAGGTGTTTGTTTAAATCCATACAAATTCTTCCTTAACTTGCAAGTCATGTGCTTTTTCCTGTCAACTACAAAACCTTTTGTTTGTGTCATGTAGATTTCTTCCTCTAGATCTCCGTGAAGAAAGTAGTTTTTACGTATAAATGTTCTAACTCCAAGTCTAGATATGCCACCAAACCAAGTATTATGCTGATAGATGACATTTGAACCACATGAGAGAAAATTTTATCAAAATCAATAGATCTTTCCTGCTTGAAACCTTTCACCACTAATTAAGTTTTGTACTTCATCTTGTCTTGGCCTTCATTTTTATGTTTGTAGTTGTACTTGTTTTGCAATACTTTCTTACCTTTTAGAAGGTCTACCAAATCAAAAGTGTGATTCTTATATAAAGCATACATTTCTTCCTGCATAGCTTGAACCCATTTATCTTTATGTACTTCATCTAACATCTCTACATAGGATTCTACCTCTTCACTATCTGCAAACATAGTATATTCATTAGTAAAATATCTAGTAAATGGAATATGTGTTCTTTTACCTCTCCCAAATGGCTCTTCAATTGGTTTTGAATGAGGAAGTTCCTCCTCCAACTTATGCTCACATTCAGTTTGAGTTTCCATAGAGTTGTCATTTGTATACTGCTCCTCTGCCTCTATTTTCTCTTCTACATTTTCATGAGTCTCACGATGCTCAGATGAAAGTTCTTTAGGTTCTGCACAGGTTGGCTCATGAACACCACCAGCTTCACATCTGACTGTTTTCCTTTCATGACATCTTCAATTATATGTTCATCTCTAAAGACAACATCACTACCCTATAGACCTTGTCATTCCTTGGATCTCATAACCTGTAACCAAACTCATCATCTGTATAACCAAGAAATATTAAAAGAATAGTTTTATCATCTAGTTTGGTTTGATGTTCTTTAGGTACATGCATAAAAGCATTGCAAAATAAACTCTGAGGTGGACACTTTATGTCTTTATCTGACTAAACCTTTTGTATAATATTTCCACCTAGAGGCACTGAAGAAGATTTGTTTATCAAATAAACTGCAATACCACATTACCACTCTATAAAACTGCTTAGTCTACTTAAAGCAAGATAGAAAATTATTGATTCTATTGTGGAGTATAGGGAACTACCTTTTCATGCATAATAACATGTTTATATTCTTGCAGAGAAGAAACTATGTACTCACCACTATTATCTTTATACAATCTCTTCATTTTCTTACCTATCTCACGTTCAACCGCTGCATGAATAGTCATGAAGATATTACTTACTTCACTTTTATTTTCATTGTAAAAGGCTCACACCTTTCTAGATGCATCATCATTAAATATGACAAAATAAGATATCCACCATTAGATGTCATATTTATAGGACTACACGCATCTGAATAAACTAAATCTAATACATCTTTAATTTTTTAAGAGTGTTTTTTCTAAAAAGAGATTATATGCAACTTACCAACCAAGCAATGATCACAATGAGATAATTATACACCATCTACCTTTGGTAACAAATTCTTACCAGCAAGCAAATTGATTCATCTTTGACTCATGTGACCTAACCTTCTATGTCACAAATCGGACAAAGTACTATTAGTAACTGCATTACCTCACCACTACTGATTCGAGACTTCATACCATACAAAAAGTCAAATATAATGTCCCCTTTGCTAGTTTCTAACCAACCTAACTAAAAGAAGTACAATGTCCATCTTTACTTAGTTTTCCTGCAAAAATCAGATTCATTCTAAGATCTGGAACATGTCTCACATCTTGCAAAGCCAATTTGCATCATGTGCTTGTCTCAATGCAAACATCCCCTACCTCAATAATCTTAAAAGTGTCACTGTCGTCCATGTGAACTACTCCAAGATCACCTTATAGGATGGGAACAAATCTTGACATGGTGTGGTATAATAAGATGCCTCAGTATCTAATATCCATGTAGAATTACCATTCTCAACTATAAGACAATCATTTTCCTCATATAAGATAAAAGTAAGGTCATCAGCATCCCATTTAGAACGTTTTGCAGTCCTGACACGTTCTTTAATAAAGTTTGCTCCATGATTTGTCTTGTACATAAGCCCTTTTGTCTTGCTTGTTACATGGAGTGGTAAACCTATTAATTAAAACATAGGAGTTTGTGTCACTTATTAAGTTTATGTTTCAGGAATATGAAAATGATGTGGTGCACATGGTATGGGATCAACCAATGGAAAGAGAGCAACTGCCTCGGGTAAGTCAACACAGTGATATATTCAATGAGTAGGAGGAGTATTTTATCCTGCCACCAAACAAGATAGTTGAAGGCATCAGCTTCCCAGGGTACCAGACCTGATTCTAGTGACTGTCTCACGATGTTTCAACTTATATATCAGTGTCTCTCTTTTTGCAGCACAAGAAGCTGATGCCTCATGAGTTCCAAATATAAACTAGCTGCCCACTCCCAGGGATATGACATCACAATAATTTCTATAAAATAAAACTCGAAACCAAATTCAAAACACTTTGTTCTAATTAATAGTAGATTTCCAAAGAGATTGAAGCACCAAACAACTCAAAAACGGATCAAAACTAGGCTTATTGCAACTTCATTGAAGAAAAACAATATGTGTTCTTTGAATGAAACTCCCCAATAACCCCAGTTTTTCCTTGATGAAAAAGGCAAAAAGTGAGAGAGAGGAAGGAGAAGGTGGAGGTGGATACCTAAAGAAGAGGAGCACCAGCTCGTCAATAGCCATAGCAAGGAGTCAGGGTGACTCCTCAGCATTGGAACTATTCTCTCCCTTGTTGCTGTGGCCCTGATCCTCTTTGTGCATGTGCATGTGTGTGATAAGGGCAACCTTTGCTGGCAGTAGTTGAAAGAGATGGGCACGCCCTCTACTTTCTGTTCTCTTTTTTCATATATTTTTTCTGCTCTCTTTCCTTCATATTTCTTCTCTAATTCCATTCTCACCCTCTTTCTCTTCTCTCTCCAGGTAAATCGGGTCGATCACTGTACATAGCTTTGAGTCATCGAAGCCCATTCTTGCGATCAGATCAAGAAACTTGAATCCGGTCGATGAGAGTCGGCTCTATTACTGTAAATAGTACGTATATGTATGTATGTATATATATATATATATATATCATGAATGGTTTGATTGATATTAAAAGAATAAAAAAAAGGTGATGGGTGTTTTTGTCATCTAATATTAGTTCACACCTTTTCTCATTGTTTTTCTTTTCAACAGTTTAAAAGTGAATTATGAATGGCCCTGAATAGTCACTCACTATATATGTGTATATATGCTTGCATTTGATGTTGTGGCATATTGTGTGGTGGACAGAAGCTATAGTAAGTGAATTTAATTTTATTTATACAAATGTAACATCCCTCTCTCTCTCTCTCTCTCTCTCTCTCTCTCACGTGCGTGGTTTTTCTTTTAGTTTCTTTTTTTTTCTCTTTTTGTTCTTGAGAGATAGCAAACCAATCAGATATTTTTTTTCCATATATAACTTAATGTGTAATTTCATTTAAAAATTTTAAAGGCATAATTTGAAGAGTGGTTTGAAACCATCAGCCTTTATAGAAATTTCCTTTTTCCCTCTATAAACCAACAAACGTTGGTTAAGTGTAATGCTCAGTTGCAGTCTTTCAAAACATTTCCTGGAGAAACCAGTAACCTCTTTAAAAGGTGTTTAAACACCCTTTTTATCTTCTTTTTTTTGTACAAAGGAGCGGTTTAGATCCACATTAACTAACTATAGCACGAGGTCGAGCTACACCAATCAGATCCTCCTCAATCAATCGATGCAAATGACCAGGTGGATTTGTAAGAATGGTTACTCCAAAAGATCCTTGAAAAACCCATGAGGTAAGAAGATCTGCACACATATTAGATTCTCTATATGTATGATACAAGACACACTCTCAATCACATCTCAGCAATTTTTGACACTGTTTCACTATCTGGAATAAAGGATCATGAGGCTGCAGGTCTTTTAGAACCATGTTCACAACTAACAAGGAATCTGATTCAACAATAACTTTACGAAAGCCACGTTCCCAGGCCAATTTCAAACCATGAAGAATAGCAATAAGTTCATC
This sequence comes from Nymphaea colorata, assembly GCF_008831285.2. NCBI lineage: Eukaryota > Viridiplantae > Streptophyta > Magnoliopsida > Nymphaeales > Nymphaeaceae > Nymphaea > Nymphaea colorata. Next base: position 6,297,332 of record NC_045138.2, on the reverse strand, counting down.
CTTAGTTATATGACCATAACCCGCACGACAAGTGAAGCCAAATAACCATTCTCCATTATCATTGTGAAATAAACCACCAGCCGCTAAGTCTCTGGGATTTGTTCTAGCAGCCGCATCAACATTTAACTTAACAAAACCCAAGGGAAGTGACATCCATGCAATGAAGGTTTGAACTTTTCATTGGGATAATCGAAGTTGAGCCATATGGTTTCTGAACTCCCTAATAGAAGCAGATATGTGAAATAAAACATCATCAGGCCAAGAAAAAACTTCAAATACTTGATTTTGCCACTGCCAAATATGCCAACAAGGGAAGCAAAAGAAAATAGACCAAGGAATCATATTGTTAACCAAAAAACGATGCCTAGAAATATTATTCCTCAGCCAAACCTCCAAAGTAGTTGTATTAAACTTCAACAACTTAGCCCCACGAAGAAAGCCAGCCCATATAACTTGAGATGAACTACAATCTCGGAGGACATGCAAAGTATTTTCCTCAAGAGCACCACACCGAGGACAAACTGTAGTAGTCAAAATATTCCGATGTACACAAGCAGACTTACTAAGAAGACTATTATGAAATAATAACCAAATAAAGAACTTAACCCGAGGGGGAATATCTAGTTTCATGCTATGGCGAATTGCACCTTTTGATTTATTTGTTATCTTCAATTTCAAATACCTTGACTATCGTCTTTTGCAAGTTCATATAAAAATTTCAATTAGCACTGTTAGGAATTCAATAAGGGAAAAAGTAAGGGTCGTCTTGTGTATTCGATTAGTTTTAGGAGCTAGTTTCCTTTTATGCCCATATCATCTTTTTTTCTATGAAAAGTGTTGGAAACTTTGATGGTGTTTCTCCCTTGAAATTAAGTGTCTAAGAGAGAAACACCATCAAAGTTTCCAACACTTTTCGTGGAAAAAAAGATGATATGAACATAAAAGGAAACTAGGTCCTAAAACTAATAGAATACACAAGACGGCCCTTACTTTTTCCCTTATTGAATTCGTAGCAGTGCTCATTGAAATTTTTATATGAACTTGCAAAAGACAATAGTCGAGGTATTTGAAATTGAAGATAACAAATAAATCAAAAGGTGCAATTGGCCATAGCATGAAAAAGATGAAAAGGGTGTTCAAACACCTTTTAAAGAGGTTACTGGTTTCTACTAGAAATGTTATGAAACACTGCAACTGAGCGTTACACTTAACCAACGTTCATTTGTTTACAGGGGGGAAAAGGAAATTTCTATAAAGGCTGACGGCTTCAAACCGCTCTTGACAATATGCCTTTAAAATTTTTAAATGAAATTATACATTCAGTTATGTATGGGAAAAAAATATCTGGTTGGTTTGCTATTTCTCAAGAACAAAAAGAGGGAAAAAAAAAAGAAACAAAAAGAAAAGCCACACACGTGAGAGAGAGAGAGAGAGAGAGATGTTACAGGTGCATAAATAAAAAAAAAATCACTTACTATAGCTTCTGTCTGCCACACAATGTGCCACAACATCAAATGCAGACATATATACACATATATAGTGAGTGAATGAATGCTATTCAGGGCCATTCATCATTCACTTTTAGACTGTTGAAAAAAAAAACAATGAGAAAACGTGTGAGCTAATATATATATATATATATATATGAAGAGAGAATCGAAAGCAGAGGAGATGCCTTTCTCTGTCCACGAAGTAGATGGAATGTGTCATTATTGAAGCTAATACGATTGGCCCATTTACAATGCTTTACAAATAGGTTAAAAAGTTTTCAAAAAGGTTTCGGACGAGCATGCCAATGTTGTGGGTCATTTCGATTTAACTTTGTAACCTATTTGTAAAGCATGCACTATTTGCTCAGAAGTCTAAGGACAAAGAGAAATAATTTAAAACAGAAAACTTCTAATTAAACAAAGAGAAATAATTTAAAACAGAAAACTTCTACACCAGTTGTCTTGTGTCTTGACTTTTAGGTTGCCATGTAGTGTGGTTTTCTGGTTGGGTTTAATTTTTAACTAACTTAACTATGCATATTTGAATAATTCAAATTTGAATCCGGAGCTGATTTTTTGGAAAACCAAATTTGGATCCGACTAATGTAAGATCAAGTTTCATTATGTAGATAGGATCTTTATCAGATACTGGTGGGTACTTTATTTGAATTTATGTTTAGTGGTGAAACAGCAAACTGTATTTGAATTTAAATTTGAATGGATCTAATTTTTTTTACCACATCCAGTTAAATGGATTCGGTATTTGTTTGATAATCTGATATGTCTGACCCGTTTATATCCCTACTTTTGAGACTTTATGGGGGTGACCATTGACCAGCCAAATGGGTCGCTTGTTCGTGCTAAAGAGGTATTAGATCTGAATCCTCACATAGTTTCCATACCAGATCTAGATCTGATTATGATGGTATATGTATGGTCATCTCAAATATTGGTTCCCCCACATAAATTAATTTGCATATTATTAACCATCTAGAACCACACAATTTATTTTATTTGCATATTGGTTCCCCCACATAAATTAATTTGTTACGTAATCAGCACCCTAAAATCTAGGATTTCTTTTGTTACTGCCTTTGTGCCAGCGAGGATAAATAGTTTTTGGAAAGTGCATTGGTTCCATGTCTCGAGAGATGGATATAAGAAAGGATTGATGAGATGCAAAACAATACTTAAGAGGAGAAGGTTATGTAAATTAAGGAAAATGAGTACTTTTCTTTATGTTTGGTAATGCATTGGGATAGGTAGCTTGTAAAGAAATCTCCTAACTGAATTGATGGTTGACATTCTCCAGTAGACATTCTCAACCAGAGAAACTCTGTTTCCATTGTTGAGGAGCTGAATATCATTCAGATATTTGGTTGATTTCACCATGTTCCCACACGTATCATTCGCATTGAGTCGTGATATATAATGAGTCGAGCCAACTCGAGCTTGACTTGAACTCATTCAGTAAACTCGAGCTTCTAAATGGGTCAAGTTCAAACTACATGAACTCGAGTATATATATATATATATATATATATATATATATATATAAACTTAAAACAAAGGAAAGAGATCAAGTCAAATGACAGTTGTCAGTTGGTAAACGAGCTTAAACAAGTCGAGCACTAGCTGGGACCCAGTCTATCAATTTCAGCTCAACCTGACCTTATACAACTTGACTCACTCCTCAAGGTCCAGCCAAGCAAATTAAGCATGTGTTGACTAGCGTCGAGCTGACCGAGCTCAAGTTTGACTCAGCTCATGTACAACCGTAATAGTAAAGAAGAGTTGTATTGGTACAAGCAGCAAGTCAAGTTCATACGAGTGTGTCAGGGAGACTGATGAACTAGAAAGGGAAACAAGCATAGACATAAGCAAGGTAAACCAAGAAGGTGATGAGCAGGGAAACAAAGTAGGAAATTAACTTAGCATTGCTGCCCTTTGTGCCAGCTCCGACAAGCTTTCAGCATTTTGTTACAATGAAGCCCACCACATATAACTGCTTGCTCTCGGAAAGCCAACTTGTGGCTCTTGTCATCTCTTATGATCCGCCTAGATTTCAATCCTGCCTTGTTTTGAAATACAAAGACCTGACCATGCCTTGAAGCCATGAAGGCATGCAAGGCAAAGCCGATGAGGCCATGAAGCCATGAGGGGTCTTTAATTCCATCAACTATACTCTCCCAAATAAAACATAAGCTTAAATTAGAAATTTAAATACTAAGACTCACACTTTCAAAAGCATAAATGCTAGCATTAAAGTTAGGCAGCATCCAGTGACAACATTAACATTTAATCTAAAATTCCCATCCTTGTTATTGAATACATTAGGAGACGAGCATTTTTACTTGTACATATGACTCCTAAATTTGAATCAATTGTGAGTAGCTTTTGCACCATATCTCCTACTTTATATGTAAGTTTAGAGAATTGTGGATATGTGGGGTCTTTCCACCAACTATACTCTCTCAAGTAAATCACAAGTTTAAATTAGGAAAAAACTTGAATATAAAGGTTCTCATGACTTTTGAACATACAATTGTTAATGCTACATTTAGGCGGGATTCAATGAATGCAATATTAAAACATAAAATTCTCGTCCTTGTTATTTGAATGCATTGACACCTGAGCTTTTTCACCCATAACTCTCAAATTTAAATCATTTGTTGCCCTAGTTTTGGCATTATATCTCCCATTTTATATATACATCGACAGCATGAAAGCTTTTGAACAATGATGCATATGACAGGTCTTTTTTCCTACTTTATTGTCTCAAATAAAGTACAAGCCACCCCTTATTGGTCCACGCAAAATGAAGTTGGTGCCTCTGTAACAAAAGATCTTTTTTCCCTTTAAAATGTGTGTTTTAAAAATAATTTTTATGTTGTTTTATGTGTGGGACCACCTTGGAAGCCAGGGGCAAAAGCCACCCCTTATTGGTCCAAAGCAAACCAATAAGAGGCGTGCCTGCACACTCCAAACGCCCTGGCCGAGCAGCACATGGCCAGGCCATACGCTCTGACCAAGGCGCACAGCCGCGCCACGCACTGCCACGACTGATGTGACCGCGACCCACCCCTTACGGGCTGTTTTGGTCTGCTAGGTGGGCACTAGCCCTGCCCAGACTCCCAATGGGGTGTTTGCAGGTCTGAGAGCCAAGCTCATTTGGACAAGACCTATTGAAAATAAAATTTTAAATAAATTCAAAAATACTTGAAATTCGCATGAAAATATTGTTAAATTCAAATTTTGAGTTTTGACTCCAAAACTCTCCATAAATATCTTCAAAATCTTCTCTCTTGTGCATGAGCTAACTTTTGGGAAACCTATAATACTTTCTCCTAACTCTCTCTCTTTTTCTCTCCTTTTATCTTCTTCTTCTTCTCCAACCTCGGGAGAAAGCTTCACCAGCTTCCACTCTACAAGGAAGCATGAGGAGGCCTCTCGGAGAGACATTTTCAACACCTTGGAGCTTCATTCGAGGAAGCTTTAGGATTATCTGGAAAAAGAAGACTAATTTTCTAAAATCATTTTCATTAGATGTAGTCAATATCCCAATCCTTTTCCTTTCCTTTTTTTTTTCCTATTTCATCTTCCCATGGCCATATTAGAAAACTCTCAAATCTCCTCTCTAGAGTCAAGAGCTATTCTTGGGTGAACCGAAAACATGAGCAATGTGAAACGAAATTTCATCTAGGATTGAAATATGCTTCTCTCTTCTCTTAAATGTATACTTTGCTTTCAAAGGATGATACATAGTTTATTGATTCCTTAATTAATATGTGAACGAATGATAACAATGAGTGCTTGGATTGAGATTTCTTTGTTATTATGATGATTTTTTATGTTGGAATTTGTCCAACCCAAAAAACCCCTTACAAATGTGTCTTCAAGACATCCTTACGTTTAGCATTTCTTTTAATCACCTGATTAGGGATCTCAATGAATGTTTTCTTATGTTATTAACTTTTCATTGTGTGTGTGCTTGATTTTCTTCCATATCTAATTGTGGGAGAAATAAATTTCCTTATAGTAGATGAAATGATTATTGTTTTATGCTTATATGAAAATACTTGGAATCATGTTTTTAAAAAAAATTCAAAAATAAGAACTCTCTTTAATGAGGTTTTGGAGACTTAGCCTAAGCTCTTACATGTGCCCAAGTTCCCCTCCGCCTATGTAGAAAATTTGAAGTCGAAAATACTACAAGTTATTTCTTAATTTTAGTTTTCATATATGTATATGTGTATATACATGTTATATATATATATATATATATATATATATATATATATATATATATATATATATATATATATATATATATATATATATATATATATATACATGTACATGAATATCTCTCTTTCTCTTTTCTCTCTCTTTGATTTAACATATTCTTTTATAGATTCCCACTGTCTCTCTTTAGAATCTATATGTCTCTCTCTTTGAGTTAACACCTTCTTTTTACAATGTTATGTGTTCAACCAATGGAAAGAAAGCAACTGCCTCTGGCATAATGAAACGTTACTGTGATTTGTTCAAAGAGTTGGAGGAGGCTTTTATCATGTCACCCAACAAGATACTTGAAAGCATCATCTTCTCAGGGTTTTGGACATGATTTTACTGCAAAGCTCTATTGTGTTTCAACTTGTACATCTGTGTTTCTCCTTTTAAAGCAAAAGAAGCTGATGCCCCATGACCCAATCCCCAAGGATAGGACGTCATAATAATTTCCATAAAAGAAAACTCAACACCAAGTTCAAAACACTTTGTTCTAATTAATAGTAGATTTTCTTGAAGGACCAACCATCTCAAAAAACATATCGAAATTAAGGCTTATTGCAACTTCATCAAAGAAAAAAATACACGTTCTATGAATGTAACTTCCCAATAACTCCAGTTTTTTCCTAATGAGAGAGGCACACAGTGAGAGAGAGAGAGAAGGAGGAGGTGGAGTGGATAACTGGAGAAAAGTAGGACCAGATCATCAACTGCAACAGCAAGGAGAGAGAATGACTCCTCAGCATTTCTGCTATTCTCTCCCCTGGTGCTTTGGCCCTCCTCCTCTTTGTGTGCTTGTACATTTGTGTGATAAGAGCACCCTTTGCTGGCCACAGTTGAGAGAGAAGGGAACGTCCTATGCTTTCTGTTCTCTTTCTTCTATTTTTCTTTTTTATATATATTTTTCTGGTTCTTTTTTCCTTCATATTTCTTCTTTAATTCCTTTCTCACCTTCTCCCTCTTCTCTCTCCTTGCTTAAGTTGACAATGAGCAATGGTGTCATAGGGACACATGTTATGAATGGTGCAAATGACAACCCTAAGGCATTTTCTCTCTTTATTGGCCACCTTTTCTATTTCTTTTCTTATTCCTTACACATCTCTATCTCTCAATATATATATATATATATATATATATATATATATATATATATATATATAAATATAAAGTGTGTGTGAGAGATAGAGAGAGAATCTGTGTGTGTGTGTGAAAGAGGGAGAGAGAAACAGAATAATGAAATAGAAGAAAATAAATAGAGAAAGGGGATCAAAAAGAAAATAAAAGTTTTAAGGTGGTCCTCCTCCCATGCTTAATTTGAGGTGTTTCTTATGGCACCATTTCTCTTTATCCCCTTGAAGAACTAGAGAGAAGAGAGAGAGGGGGAGAGAGAGAGAAATGAATAAGAGAAAAAAATACGGATGAAAGAGAACGGAAATATATATATATATATATATATATATATATATATATATATATATATATATATGCAGAAAGAAGAAAGAGAATGGATAGCAGAGGAGATGCCTTTCTCTCTCCCACGAAGTAGATGGAATGTGTCATTATTGAAGCTAATACGATTGGCCCATTTACAATGTTTTACAAATAGGTTAAAAAGTTTTCAGAAAGGTTTTGGACGATATATATATATATATATATATATAAAACAATGCAGAAAGAAGAAAGAGAATGGAAAGCAGAGGAGATGCCTTTCTCTCTCCCACGAAGTAGATGGAATGTGTCATTATTGAAGCTAATACGATTGGCCCATTTACAATGCTTTACAAATAGGTTAAAAAGTTTTCAAAAAGGTTTTGGACGAGCATGCCAATGTTGTGGGTCATTTCGTTTTAACTTGCTCTGGTCTTTGAGTCTTTCCTCTCACATTAACATGTAGGAATTGCAGCTGATAAAGTTATGCCATCCTCTTAAACATGCCACTGCTTAGAGACTAAAGTTATGTCTTCTTACTTCAAAAAATATAGCAGCATCTATGGAAAAATATATATCAAAAAATTTATTCTGTTGATGCTGTAATGTTTTTATAACTTGCTCTCGAATTTTTTGACTGTGGAACTTTCATGATGAAGTTTACAGGTAGGTAGACAACAAGTACATACTTTGTATACAACACAGTGGAAATCTTTAAGCAACGACATGCTCATGATGGACTTGTGGATTTCTCCATCCGGGTTCAGATGGTGCATTTAATCACATTTATCCGAACCATTGTGTAGCCGTGGTTGGATGGAACTCAAGATGGTCGAAGGATTTGAGCTCTTGTGTGGTCATAAGGATGACATAGCTTTACGGCAGTGCCTACTTGTTAATGTAACAGGAAAGACCAGAGCAAGTTAAAACGAAATGCCCAAGCTCAACATTTGCATGATCATTTGCCCGTCCAAAACCCTTGTGAAAACTTTTTAACCTATTTGTAAAGCATGCACTATTTGCTCAGAAGTCTAAGAACATTATGCTTAGACCTTTGCCTAGTAAATCAAGTGATCCATTTATTTGTTTATTATTGATCTAATTCATTCATTTATGTGTGAGGCCTTTACAGCTAACTGCTCAACTTTGATCTGTCACAAAAGACTGACTAATATTTGAAAATTTGCACATAAGTTTACGAAAAAATTTTAAAAAAGAAATGTCAAGACATACATAAAAAGACTATGTTACTTCTAATTAAACAAAGAGAAATAATTTAAAACAGAAAAATTCTACACCAGTTGTCTTGTGTCTTGACTTTTAGGTTGCAATATAGTTTTGGTTTCGTGTTGGGTTTAATTTTTAACTAACTTAACTATGCATATTTGAATAATTCAAATTGGAATCCGGAGCTGATTTTTTGGAAAACCGAATTCAGATCCGACTAATGTAAGATCCAGCTTCATTATGTAGATAGGATCTTTATCGGATACTGGTGGGTACGTTATTCTAATTTATGTTTAGTGGTGAAACAGCAAACCGTATTTCAATTTAAATTTGAATGGATCTAATTTATTTTTACCACATCCATGGATTCGGTATTTGTTTGATAATCTGATATGTCTGGCCCGTTTATATCCCTACTTTTGAGACTTTATGAGGGTGACCATTGACCAGCCAAATGGGTTGCGTGTTCATGCTAAAGAGGTATTAGATCTGAATCCTCACATAGTTTCCATACCAGATCTAGATCTGATTATGTTGGTTTATGTATGGTGGTCTCAAATAGCTCGTGACCCAGATTTGGCCCATTTGCAATACTCGGAATTGTGTCCTTGCTAATGTCATATGTTACCTCCAGGAGATAAATTAGATAACTAAATCTAAAGTGCAACTACTTTTTTATCTTTGAACTTTAAGTTATTTTATCAAATTTAAATATGATTAATTATAAGCTTCGTTTGATAAAAATAGAACATTTTTATTTCTATTTTTTGATGTAAAATAAGTTTTCCTAATTATTCACAAAAAATGACATTTACTGTCTTGTTGTTTGATTCTATGAAGGTTATTCTTTTCCTACATGGTCACTCTTTTTAAAATGGAAGTGAACAGCTTTTTTTATTTTAGTCACACCTTTAGGGGTCTGCCTGAAAATCTGGGCAAAAGTTACATAGGGTGAAAGCCGTCCCTACAAAAGTTGTTCAAGGCATAAAACTAGCCTCGCGAAGTAAACAATAGGCTATGGCAAAAGATCCCGGTAAAATCCATAGTTCTTGAAAGAATCTATTTTAGATTCGATTTAAAATCTACACTTGAAATACTTAATTTTCCTTTTTGCATTGAGAAAACGTCTTATTTAATATTTTTTAGCTTTATATAGATCTCATATTTCAGAATTTGTAGATTGATTCTCATCTAATTAACAATATGAATTATATATTTGTAACCAAGTTGGACTGGAACAACTCGAGAATATGAGATTTTCAAATTCATGAGGTGCTGTAGAACATAAATGCTATCGAGTCGGATTTGGATAAGAGAATCTATATCATGATCAACTCTCTTTCTTATTTAGTGACAGAGAATCTATACCACACATACTTGAATAAATATGGTTATTACTTTAATTATATATGAAAATCGTTAGAACAAATTTCCTGTTTTTCTGGGGTTACTTTTTGTTTATAACTTAAGAAGGGAAATATTAATAAGGGTCACTCTTTTCATGAAAATTGTTGAATAAATACTTGAGGTGAAGGGTGGGGGTTTCGTTTCTCTTGTTTGCCGCTGTATGATATTATATTCTTGTTGCTCACCCAACAGTTCCAAGGACATTATTTAAGTCCGTACAACACACTATTCAATTTGCATATCAATCTCTACCTCATTGAAGATACGTTATGAAGAAAGACATTGTGAATATCCATTTGAAGTCACCAACTCTTAGTTCCTTCAATAAAGAGAAAATATTTCCCAATATTTAATTAATTTCACTACTGAAGCAAATGTGAGATAATCCGAATAACCTTCCTGTTGAGTATATATACTTTAACAACTAAGTCTTACGTTCTTCTATAAATCCATAAGTTAAGTGTAATATATTATGATGTGCACCAACTTATTATCAATTAGCTTAATGGCAGAGCTGGGTGTGCTGTGCCCATCTAGAACCACACAATTTATTTTATTTGCATAGTGGTTCCCCCACATAAATTAATTTGTTACATAATCAGCGCCCTAAAATCTAGGCTTTCTTTTTTTACTGCCTTTGTGCCAACGAGGATAAATAGTTTTTGTAAAGGGCATTGGTTCCATGTCTTGAAACAATACTCAATGGAAGTAAGGTTATGTAAATTAAGGAAAATAAGTATTTTTCTCTATGTTTGATAATGAATTGGAATAGGAACTACCTTCTAGCTTGTAAAGAAATCTCCTAACTGAATTGATGGGTGACATTCTCCAGTAGACATTCTCAACCAGAGAAACTCTGTTTCCATTGTCGAGGAGCTGAATATCATTCAGATATTCGGTTGATTTCACATTGTTCCCACACGTATCATTGGCATTGAGTCGTGATATATAATGAGTCGAGCCAACTCGAGCTTGACTTGAACTCACTCAGTAAACTCAGCTTCTAAATGAGTCAAATTCAAACTACATAAACTCGTAAAACAAAGGAAACAGATCAAGTCAAATGACAGTTGTCAGTTGGTAAACGAGCTTAAACAAGCCAGCTCTAGCTGGGACCCAGTCTATCAAGTCCAGCTCCACCTGACCTTATACAACTTGACTCACTGCTCAAGGTCCAGGCAAGCAAATTAAGTATGTGTTGACTAGTGTCGAGCTGACCAAGCTCAAGCTTGACTCAGCTCATGTACAACCCTAATAGTAAAGAAGAGTTGTATTGGTACAAGCAGCAAGTCAAGTTCGTACGAGTGTGTCAGGGAGACTGATGAACTAGAAAGGGAAACAAGCATAGACATAAGCAAGGTAAACCAAGAAGGTGATGAGCAGGGAAACAAAGTAGGAAATTAGCTTAGCATTGCTGTCCTTTGTGCCAGCTCCGACAAGCTTTCAGAATTTTGTTACAATGAAGCCCACCACATATAACTGCTTGCTCTCGGAAAGCCAACTTGTGGCTCTTGTCATCTCTTATGATCCGCCTAGATTTCAATCCTGCCTTGTTTTGAAATACAAAGACCTGACCATGCTTTGAAGCCATGAAGGCATGCAAGGCAAAGCCGATGAGGCCTTGAAGCCATGAGGGGTCTTTAATTCCATCAACTATACTCTCCCAAATAAAACATAAGCTTAAATTAGAAATTTAAATACTGAGACTCACACATTCAAAAGTATAAATGCTAGCATTAAATTTAGGCAGCATCCAGTGACGACATGAACATTAAATCTAAAATTCCCATCCTTGTTATTGAATACATTAGGAGACAAGCATTTTTACTTGTACATATGACTCCTAAATTTGAATCAATTGTGAGTAGCTTTTGCACCATATCTCCTACTTTATATGTAAGTTTTAGACAATTGTGGATATGAGCTGTCTTTCCACCAACTATACTCTCTCAAGTAAATCACAAGTTTAAATTAGGAAAAAACTTGAATATAAAGGATCTCATGACTTTGGAACATACAATTGTTAATGCTACATTTAGGTGGGATTCAATGATTGCAATATTAAAACATAAAATTCTCGTCCTTGTTATTGAATGCATTGACACATGAGCTTTTTCAACTATAACTCTCAAATTTAAATCATTTGTTGCCCTAGTGTTGGCACTATATCTCCCATTTTATATATGCATCTACTGCATGAAAGCTTTTGAACAATGATGCATATGAGAGGTCTTTTTTCCTACTTTATTGTCTCAAATAAAGTACAAGCATAGGTAGGAAAGTTAGATCCAAAGACTCTGAACTCTTGAATGTACAATTGGTAGTACTAAATGTTAAGCAACATACAATGTCAATAATAATACTAAAAATTGACATCCACGTTCCAGAATACATCAAGATATGTTTTTTTCTTTTATCTATACCTGGAGATCCCAAAGTTTATTTAATTACAGTTGTTTTAGTACTACATCTATTATCACCCCAAATTTTTTTCAGAAGACTGTATTTCATTCAAACAAGATTCTCGGTTATTTCAACCATCTTTACAGTGATTTGGGTTTAATTTTGGACCCCGAGTCCAAGCTCAACCCAAAACAGACTTCTAAATTTGTATCCAAGTTCAAATTTCGATCCTAGATCCAAGACAAACTTCTATAGCCATATCCAAGTCCAATTCTCGATCACTCGATCCAAATCTCTAGACCCATATTTGAATCCAAATGTAAGATTTAATTCCAAAATTCAACTTTAGATGAACATTTGGATCCAAATCCAAGTCCTAGATCTAAAATACATACCTTGATACGAAATACGAAGACAAAGTCTGTCATTGAGCCAACAAATGACTTAAGTCTAAACTAGGAAAACGGACTCATAAAGCCGCTCTTATGTCCAAATTAGATCCAAAACCGAAGTTTGGACTCAAATCAAGAATTCCAACTCAAAATCCAAAGTCGAGGCCAAAATAACAAATTTTGATACTATTGAGCGACTTGTGCGCATGCACATACCATGCTTTCGTTTTGCGTCTCAATCTCGTGCCAAAAAAAAAAACTTTAAAAATATGTTTTGAGCCTAAACCACTCATCTAATCCTTGGTCCACTCCTTGTGCATCGACTAGAACACATTGGCGACCAAGCGAACCCGATCTAGATCTAAAATGAGCTCGAAACCACGCAAAATGTAGTTGTTGCTGTCTGTAACAAAAGATCATTTTTCCCTTTAAAATGTGTGTTTTAAAAATCATTTTTATGTTGTTTTATGTGTGGGACCACCTTGGAAGCCAGGGGCAAAAGCCACCCCTTATTGGTCCAAAGCAAACCAATAAGTGGGCATGCCTGCACACTCCAAACGTCCTGGCCGACATGGCCAGGCCATACGCTCTGACCAAGGCGCACAGCCGCGCCACGCACTGCCACGAGTGATGCGACCGCGACAGCGACCTGGCACTGTCACGCCAGATGCAGTTGCTGGCCACGGCACACGTGCGCCTAATTACAACCGCGCAGGCCCATTTTTGGCTAAAAAACACCCCTTGAGGGCTGTTTTGGTCTGCTAAGTGATCACTAGCCCTGCCCACACTCCCAAAGGGGTGTTTGCAGGTCTGAGAGCCAATCTCATTTGGTCAAAACCTATTGAAAATAAAATTTTAAATAAATTCAAAAATACTTGAAATTCGCATGAAAATATTGTTAAATTCAAATTTTAAGTTTTGACTCCAAAACTCTCTATCAATGTCTTCAAAATCTTCTCTCTTGTGCGTGAGCTAACTCTTGGAAAACCTATAATACTTTCTCATTTGAAGACTTAGAGTCTTTCCCCTAACTCTCTCTCTATTTCTCTCCTTTTATCTTCTTCTTCTCCAACTTTGGGAGAAAGCTTCACCAACTTCCACTCTACAAGGAAGCATGAGGAGGCCTCTCGGAGAGACATTTTCAACACCTTGCAGCTTCATTCGAGGAAGCTTTAGGATTATCCGGATAAAGAGACTAATTTTCTAAAATCATTCTCATTAGATGTAGTCAATATCCCAATCCTTTTCCTTTTCTTTTTTTTTTCCTTTTTCATCTTCCCATGGCCATGTTAGATAACTCTCAAATCTCCTCTATAGAGTCAAGAGCTATTTTTGAGTGAACCGAAAACATGAGCAAGGTGAAACGAAATTTCATCTAAGATTGAAATATGCTTCTCTCTTCTCTTAAATGTATACTTTACACACACACACACACATGTACATCCTCTTCTCTCTCTCTTTAAAATTTCTTTTTTTCTTTTCAAAATCTCTCTCTTTCTTGTTATTCCTCTTGACTTAAAATGTTTTCCTTTTTTTTCTTTTTTTTCATTGTTTCAAATATCTCTTTCTTAAGATCTAAATTTTAATTTTCATTTATTGACTTCACTAAGACCAAAACTCAAGTAATAACTCAATATTGAAATTATTTTTGATAGTTTGCAACCACATTTTACTTTCAATTTTTTTTTCCCTCATTTTGAAAATATTTAGGATAAGTATGAAAATAAATTTCGATGAATGTGATGATAAGGATATCCTTAGGTGAATGATATGATATGAATGAATAATTTGTTTTCAATCATATAAAACTAATGCATTCATGCATTCACATTCACTTGTGGAATTGACGAATAATCACAAGAGCCTGTCTAAAAGAACTTAAACAAGATGAGATCGAACTTTAGCTAGGTAGTAGCTAAATTAGAGCAAAATCTTAAACTTACTTAAATTCTTAAAAGAACACTAAATTGATTTCGCAAAGCGATCTTCAAAATACTCATATTATCTTTCAAAGATTTTCAAATGATATTTGCAAACGTTTCTTTATTCAAAAATCTCTCAAATCAAAGTGGCTTGAATTTTCAAATGATCTTTCAAAATTTTCTCATCCAAAAGTTTGAAACATTGAATCTTCAACATTATTTCTATTTACCACACACACTTAGAATGGATAAGATGTTTAATTAAAAATGAAGTGCATCAAGAATAAGCATACCCTTTGGGTTAGTTACCCCTCGTAAAGGCCTCGAGAATGACCAATCCTCTTACCGACAGGTGAGTCCCTATTCTCTCTCATTTCGAAAATATAATTTTATATTTCTGAACCACTCCAAAACCGAAATAAATTTTGGGATGCAAACAACATCTCTCTTTTTTAATCCAAGTTTTCAAATAATGTTAGAGATTATGGGTCTTTCCACTAACTATACTCTCTAAAGTAAAACAAATTTGTAAAACTTGAATACAATTGCTTGGACTTTGGAACGTACAATTGTTAGTGATAATTTAGGCGGCGTTCAAGCTATGATTAATATTAAAACCTAAAATTTCCATCTTTATTATTGAATACTTCAATGCATGAGTCTTTTTTGCTCATATGTATAACTTCCAAACTTGAATCATTTGTCACCGTAGTGCTGCCACTATATTTGCCACTTTATAAGTTTATGACATCCAAGTTATGAAACCATGGTGAATATGAGGCCTTCTGGCCAACCCTATACATTCACTCAAATATGGCAAAAGCATAAGTTTGTAAAACTTAGATATGAATTATCGAACTTTGGAATGTACAGTTGGTAGTGCTAAGTATTAGGCAACATCCAACATCAATAATAATATAAGAATCTAAAATTGCCATCTTTGTTATCACTACATTGAGACTTGAGCTTTTTTACTTATACATGCACTGTTGCCTAAAAGGTTAAGTTCCAATGTCTTTCCTGCTTATAGATAGTTTTTTCTTTAAATTTGATTGTTGGAGGACGAATCCTAGTAGCCTACTCAGCTTGCTGAAGGTATTCTTAAGATCTATGAATCACACGCTTGTGAATGTGTGCCAGATGATGAAGTTACTTTTTCACTTGTTTTCTTAAAGAATTTTATTTTATATGACTCATGGCTTTTGCTTGATGTGTTTTTTTTTTCTTGTGATTGTAGCTATATACTTTCTTTCTATTAGATTTGAGTATATATCTTGCTTACTACATGAATTTTTATGTATAACTTACATGAATTTATTTAAGGAAATCATTACATATATTTATGTTCAAATTAACTATATGATACATACTATGCTATGCAATAGAACAATATAATATTATATATTAGATATGCCTCGATAACCTAAAACCCCACTTTACACATCTCCAATTTTATCAAAGTAGTTGACCCTTGAGTTGTTTCTTTCTAACCACACTCCTCAGCTTTCTCTTCCATGATGCAGTTCACCAATCAAACAACATGCACACACATTACACCACTCTACTAGAAACGAATCTATAAGGTCATGAGCATCCTATTTAAAATTTTCGGCAATCCTTACATCTTCTTCCCTTAAGTTTGCTTTATGATTTCTCATATGCTTAAGGCCTACTATCTTGCATGTGGCGAACATGTTAATTAAGAAGGCACGGTGTTGGTCGAGATAAGAGTTTGCATCACTTATTAAGGTTATGTTGAAGGGAGCTCAGAATGATGTGGTGCACGTGGTATGGGTTTAACCAATGGAAAGAGAGCAACTGCCTTGGGCATAGTAAAACTTCACAATAATTTGTTGAGTAGTAGGAGTAGTTTATCATGCCGCATAACAGGAGAGCCGAACCACCATCTCCCCAAGGTACCAAACCTGTTTGTAATGCACGTACACGTCTGTTTCATGTTGCATATCAGTATATCCTATTTTCAAGATGCCCCATGAGCAATAAATGGACTTCCTACCAACCTCCAACCCTTCCATTGTGCCAACTCCCTTAGGGATATGATGTCACAACAATTTCTGTTAGAAAAAAACTGAAAACAAAATTAAAAACACTCTACTCTAATTACTAACAGATTTTCAAAACATTGAAGGACCAAACAACTTGAAAACGGGTCGAAAACAAGGCTTATTGCAACTTTGTCGAAGGAGAACAATAGGCGTTCTTTGAATGAAACTCCCCAATAACCCCATTTTTCTCTAAGGAGAGTGACACAGAGTGAGAGAAAGACATGAGGAGGTGGAAGTGGGTACCCAGAGAGAAGGATTGTCAGATCATCAACAGCCACAACAAGGAAAGAGGATGATTTCTCAGCATTCGCACTATTCTCTCCCCCAGTACTTTGACCCTCCTCCTGTTTCTGTTTATGTGCATTTGTGTGAGAAGAGCGCCACTTGTTGGCAGCAGTTGAGAGAGAAGGGCACGTCCTCTTCTTTTTGTTCTCATTCTTCTGCTTTTCATTCTTCATATTTTTTTGTGTTCTCTTTCCTTCGTATTTTTTCTCTAATTCCTTTCTCACCCCTCCCCCTCTCTCTCTCTCTCTCTTCTCTCTCCTTGCTTAAGCAGATAATGAGCAATGGTGTCATATGGACCTCATGCTATGCATGCTGTAGTGACCACCTTATGACCTATCTTTTTGAGCCACCTTTTCTATTTCTTTTTGTATTCCATATACCAATTTCTCTCTCACTATGTACATATATCATGTGTGTTAGTGAGAGAGGGAATAATGAAATAGCCAAAAAGAAATAGAGAAAAAGGGAGTGAAAAAGAGAAAATGAAGGGGAGCGAAGAAAGAAGAAAGAGAATGGAAAGAGAGGACATGCCCTTTTCTCTCCCAAATGTTGTCAGAAGGGGCGCTCTTATCAAATAGACAAACACATGCACACAAAGAGAAGGAGGGCTTGAATACCGAAGGAGAGAACACTACGAATGACAAGAAGTCATTCTGTATCCCCACTATGGCCATTGATGATCTGATCCTCCTTTATGCAAGGAATCTGTGGGGGCAAATGGCCACCTTACCTTCTTAATCAAAGATGGTATGCACAACAAAAACTTGGTTACCACTAACATCAAAATGGAAACCCAAGAAGGAGCTGAATAGCATACACAAATACATCAATAAATAATACACTGCAGAAACCTTACAGGTTGTTGGCCAAAAGAGTAGTCGTGCCAAGAGCAGAGTTAACATTAGAAATCTGAACTCTATATGATCTATTGGCTATGGCAGCAAGCTTCTAATACTCCTTTCACCCCATTCAACCAATGTTCGTTCTTATCTATAAATAGAAGTCCACATTCCCTACAGTTGTTGGCTTCTCAGGTAACCTGCTTCAATGCTTTATCTTCAAAATTGCTCTGATTGTCCTCACCAAAATAGACAGTGTGTGATGCTGGCCCTTGTTTGAGCCTTTGACAATGAAGGGAGTCACCTTCCATCCCCTAGACGTGCCTAAAGCTACTTGGTGAAGAGGAAGCCATTTTCTAGGCTTAATTCCCACAGCTATCTATGTCGCATTTCCTTCTAATTGTTTGTTGTCTTCCTAAGAGGGCATCTGGTTTGAGTAAAACACTGTTTCAATGAGATTTTGTTTCTGAAAACATGTGTCTCGCTAGAAGACAATTGAGGTCAATGCATCATTCTGTCCAAGAAGAACAAAAGGTCATCCTTCCTAGAAATGCCCCAACCCCTAGAACGCAGCCTCAAAATAAAATGTCCTCTGCTACAAGTTTTCCCTCATCATCGTCACCATCGTCAGTTTTTGTAATCAAGTAAACATTAATTTCTCCATTTTTTGCATGTACTCAGTACATATGGGTTTTTTACTTGCTTTCTTTCTCTCACATTGCCCTCCTCTTTCTTGGATCAAACGGTTCCAGAAAAACGGGAAAGGGGGAATGAGCTAGGTACGATCCAACCAATGGCTAGAAATCCCTCCCGAAAATTCTCAGATCGAGATGGAAAATCTGGAACTGCTTGATCCAAGAAAGAAGAGGACAGTGTGGGAGAAAGAAGGCAAACATAAAAGACCCAGGTGTACAGAGTACAGGCACAAAATTGAAAAAATAGGGTTTATCTGAATACAGAAACTGACATGGCGGCAATGATGAGGAAAAAGTTTTAGCAGATAAGAATAAACGAATTTTTGTTGATGAATATCATATCCTAAACAAGAAAACGGGTAGGGAAAGGGCCAAAAGCTCACCTTCTCCATTAATAGAGCTTGAAAACCCTTATGTTGAAATAGTTGACTATGACCAAAAAAGAGAACTGCCTCTCATTCTCTCACAGGCCTGCACAAAAGGCCTTCACTCTTCCAGGATCACTCCTCCACCTTCACAAACCTACACAAAACGATGGCTGCTTTGCAAGGCTTCTCTTCACAGCAGACAAACAACGATGAGAGAGGGAGAGAGTGATGGTTACCTATGGTGGAGAGGCAAAGATGCATAGATTTGATCAGGAGATGATCTATGGCATCAAGCAAAATACGAGGGTTGAAATATAGATGCGCAGGGGTGAGTTTGATTTTCATGAGGCAAGGGTGTTACCTAAAGGAATGACCGGCCTGCACGTCTTCTTCTTGTGCTCCTGTAAATGACACGAATATAATACAAGAGCAACACAACAACTAATCCACCACTTGTTTCTTCAAGTGGTCACCTAGGCATGACACAAGGCAGCAAGGATTAAGCACACAACAAGAAATCTTTGAACACACAACGGAAAGGGCCATATATATACATGTAAAAAAAAAACTGAAAAATAAATGACATGACTCTTGGTGATTCCACTATAGCCATTATTGACATATGAATTAAAAACAAAAAACTGAAAATTAAAATAGACAAGGTGAAGGGGCACTTGTCATGGCACGATGGAACTTTTGGGGAACCCAAAAGTTGAACCCTTCACCTTCTTCATAAAGACATGCTCATGTTTTTTTTTTTTGCATTAACTTTCATCACTCCCCCTTAATGCAAAGTTTGAAGCACGAAGGTGAGACCGAAACTTCACAAATTTTGCATATGAAAGTGCCTTAGTAAACCCATCTGCAACTTGCTCATTGGTTGAGCAATACTTCAACACGATTTGACCTTTACCAACAATCTCTTGAATGGAATGATGACGAAGTTCAATATGTTTTGTCCATCCATGGTAAATCGGATTTCTTGTCATTGCTCTAGTTGCCTTGTTGTCACAATGGATTGGTGTTCCTTCAGTTTGACTTTGACCAAGATCTTCCAAAACTCGATGCATCCAAATTGCCTGACAAGTAGTTGCAGATCCCGCAATATACTCTGCTTCAGAAGATGATAATGTCGTCGTACTTTGCTTGTTTGAACACCATGATATATAACCTGATCCAAGTGTAAAAACATAAGCGCTTGTGCTCCTTCTATCATCTACAGCTCCTGCCCAGTCACTATCAGTGTAACCAAGTAAGTTAAAACAAACATCTGATTTATACCAAATTTCATATTCAGTAGTTTCACGGATGTAACGTAGAACATGTTTTGCTGCCTCCAGATGGTGTAATGATAGATTGTGCATGAACCTGGATACCAAGCTAACAGCAAATAAACTATCTGATCATGTATGAGTCAAATATATCAAGCCACCAACTGGACCTCTAAACATTGTTTCATTGGCTTTAGCAGTCCCATTAGACAAAGTCAATTTTTCACGTACGTTCATTAGAATAGAACACGACTTGCAATCTAACATTTTGTACCTCTTAAGTATGCTTAATGCATATTTTTCTTAAGAGATAAAAATGTCATTATTTGTTTGGAAAACTTGAAGACCAAGAAAGAAATGCAATAAACTCAAATCTGACATTTCGAACTCACTTATCATACTGTCCTTGAATTTTTGAATGAGCACATCACTTGATCCCATGTAGATAATGTCATCTACATAAACACATACCACAAGCATGTCAATACCTTCATTTTTCAAGTATAATATGGGTTCATTCTCACAATGTTGAAACTCATTTCTGTGAAGATATGTGTCAAGTCTCCCATACCATGCTCTTGATGTTTGCTTGAGGCCATAAATGACCTTCTTCAACTTATACACTTTCTTCTCCAGTCTACTTATGAAAAGCCCTGCGGTTGATGTACGTATATATCTTTTTCTAAGCACCATTCAAAAAAGTAGACTTGACATCAAATTGAAATACCTTCCATTTTAAGTGACTTCCTAGTGTCAATACTAGTGTAATAGTCTCAAAACAAGCAACAGGAGAAAAAGTTTCAAAATAATCAATGTCATATTTTTGTACATACCCTGTGACGACTAGTCTAGCCTTGTATTTTTGCACATCTCCATCGACATTATACTTCAATTTGTAAACTCATTCACACTTATAGGTTCTTTTTCCTGTGACAAATCTACTAGTTGCCATATATCATTTCTCTTAATAGTATCAATCTCTTTTTGCATTATTTTTTCTCATTCTTCTTTACCACATGCTTCCTCATAACATGATGGTTCAGTTACCATAAAAGCAAATAAACAAGAAGCATATATGTCATGTAGAGATCGTACCTTTCTTGTTGTAGTTATTTCGACATCTTCTTCATTATCTGAATTGGTCTCTTTTGAAAGAGTAGCACTTGACGATGATGCATTTGAGTGAGAAGTTGATTTAACAAATGGAATATGTTTGTATTCTATTGTTGTCAACTCCCATGATCTATTATCATCAAAAATGATATCACGTTGAATGATTAAAGACTTTATTATCGAATTGTATAGTCTATAACCTTTTGAGTTATTACTATAACCCACAAAAATGCATTTCTCACTCTTTTTGTCAATTTTGTCTCGACTATTAGAATCAAGCAAAGAGTAGGCGATGCATCCAAAAAATTTTAAATTACTTACATCATGTTTTTTCTCCCACCATGCTTCATATGGAGTCATATTGCGGACTGTTTTGGTTGGGGATGTGTTGAAAAGATGCACAGTTGTAGCCACTGCTTTAAAACAAAACTCATTTGGAAGATGTTTCTCATTCAACATGCTACGAGTGATTTCTACCACTGTGCGATTTTTTCTTTCAGCAACTCCATTTTGCTGGGGAGTTTTTCTTACTGTCAACTGTCTATGTATACCATGTAATTTGCAAAAAATTTTGAAATCATTTGACAGAAATTCATCCCCTCTATCAGTACAAAATATTTTTATAGGTCACATACGTTCTTTTTCTGCAAAAAACTTTAAATCCCTTGAATTTTTCAATGGCTTCAGATTTTTCAACAAGAAAAAACACTCAACTCATGCGTGATCCACAAATGTCAGCATGCACTAATTCTAAAGGAGCTTTCGCTCTACATGCTTTTCCAACTAGAAATGGAAGACGATGTTGTTTTCCATACACACATCTTTCACAAATATCTTCATTATTGATAAGACAATGTAAACCAACAACTAATTTTTTATGCCCCAATAACTTCAGCCCATTGTAGTGCAAGTGTCTATATCTTAAGTGTCACAACTTAGACACTTTATTCATGTCTGTAACTAAGGCATATGCATCAAAGTGTGAAAACTTGATTGGAAACATTTTGTTCTTTGTCATGTGCACTACTATAGATGACATGTTAGAACATTTCTTTTTTATTTCGCATACATCATCATAAAATGAAATCAAATATCTTTTTTATGCTAACTGTCCAACACTTCGCAAGTTATATGCTAATCCAAGTATATAGTAAACATCATGTATCAACCTTTTAGTATCATCTTTAATTGGTATATCAATTGTGCCTTTACCATCAATTTGCACCTTTTTGTTGTCTTCAAGTCGAACTTGTTGCTTCACCGATTCATCAATGTCACGAAACAAGTCTCTCTTTCCTGTCATATGATTACTGCACTCACTATCTAAAAACCATACATGATCAATATTTTCTTTTGACTCTGTATGAGTAAAAAACAAGTTACCATCTTCTGCTTTCTCTTCCACTACATTAGCTTGTTGTTTTGTTTTATCCCAATAGTATGCTTCAATATGACCATTTCTTCTACAGAAAACACAATACCTATTTTTGTGCCCATGTTTTTTATTGTTTGTGTCACCTCCTTCTAACTTGTTTCTTCCTGCCTCAAATCTTCCTCGTCTACGTCCACGGTTGTTACCTCTACCTCACCCGCGACATGCATTCTTTAGTACAGCTGCTCCCTTTCTCTCTTTGCTAAAGTCATCCAACTTGACTTGGGCTTGGAATGCTTGTTTTACACTTTTCTCAGTTGACCTATTCATTCTTTGTTCATGGGTTAAGAGAACCTAATAATTCATTAGCAGAATATGCAGTCAAATCCTTAGACTCTTCTATAGTTGTAACCACATGATCAAATTTAAGCGGTAAACTCAATATTTTTTCTATAATTTTCTGGTTATTGACAACCTCTCCAAAGGTTTTCATCTCATTTATAATTATGAAAGCTCTTGAAAAAAAATCTTGGACGGATTCATTGTTTTTCATAAACAATGTTTCAAACTCTTTACGGAGGGTTTGGAGTTTCACTGTCATTACGTTCTTATCACTGTGATATTCTTGCTTGAGAATAGTCTAAGCTTCATTTGAACTAGTAGCACTAGCAATTCGAGAAAAGATAGTCTCACTTACAGCTTGTAAAAGAACAAGTAAGGCTTTTGAATCCTTCTTTCGTTGCTCTCTTGATTCAACTGTCTTTTCTCCTTGTTCGGAGCTCTCTCCACTTTCTATATAGTCATTTTCAACTAGATCCCTAAGATGTTGTGACAAAAAGAAATTCTTTATTTTTATGCTCCAAAATCCATAATTATCACCATTAAATACAGGTATGAGCAATTGAAAAATATTCGAAGTGGTCATGCCATTAGCCATAATGAACAAAAAATTTTCTACAAAAATTTTGTCGAACAAATTGTGTGCAGATTTTACCTTGCAGGCTTCTCTTTTGCACTTTTACCAACAATCACGACAAGCAGATGCAAATAATGACGCAAGAAGAAAAACACGATGATCAACACGTTGAATGATCGATGGGTGACGAATGCAGCGGAGCAGCGAGGATCTTTTCAGTGGCATGGAGGACGCCGAGGAGATTCTCAACAGCTTGCTCAAGTCAATTTCAGTCTTAACATCAAGTCCAGCTTGTTACCCTTGTTCTGTCATGTTTCCGACAGCATTTTAGCTCGTTATCACCTCAGTTTTTCCGGCAATTAAGGTCAGCTACCTCTCCAACTTGCATGTTAATGAATTATATTGTCATGCATGTCTCAATTTTCTCAAAAAAAAAAGAGCATTGGACCTACTTTAGTAGCTATAAAGGGGCTGGCTGCTAGAGTGGTCAGACCGACTCCACTATGGCCTACTTTGCAGCAGCCTTGGTGAGGCCGATTCCTCTATCCAGCAAGATGAAAACCAGGGTTCAAAGGCCCTTGTTTTTTTGACTCCCTAGCACCCAAACCAATGGGTTTTAGTTAATTTTTAGCTTGCCAAATATTGGTGACTCGTCACCATGGTCTAGACCTTAACCAGTGTTGTGGCTTGGGGTATTTGCCAAGCTACCTAACGCAAAATGACATCTCTTTTGCTGTTCTAAAACAGCAACTTTTATGCCTCATTTGATCATTCTAATCTTCATGATCTGTGGCATTTTCTTAAAATGTTAACTTGCTGGAAATGGTGGACGTGCATCTTCACGTGAATGATGAATGAATGATGAATGGAAATGACAAACAAATCGTGGGTTTGGGTTGGGATTTCTTATATTTCAAAAAAGCTGGGATGATGTCTTGCTGAGTAGTACGAAGAAAGTATACAAGCTAATGCATATCTACATGCATTTCCTTGATCATCCAAACCCATTTGAGCTAACATTTTGTTTTCAAAACAAAAATTAGAAAATGATATTTCTCAAAACCTGACTTAGAGAGATCCCACTCGTGTAATATTGGAGGAATACCACCATGGTTTGCGCAAAAATGTCATCCATTCATCTATGCGATTGAATGAATGAATGCAAAGAAAGAGAGAGAGGAAGGAAGCATGGATGATCTCTTTAATGCGAAATAGATTTGGATCTCACAACCTTGCCAAAACCGTTCCACCAAGGATTGGATCTACTCGATCCATGAGTATGATCCATTTTAAAATGAAACAAATCAAGTAAGATGGAATCACTTCATCTAATCTCATTTCTGAAATTTCCAGAAATCTCAATAATTTTGAAGAACAACCATTAACAAATTCATCTAGTAGGGTTTCAAAAGAAATCCCTAGATACAAAACAAGTGTTTTGGCCAAATCTAAAACCACTAGAGAAATTAGATTCTCACCAAATTAGTTTGGAAATATGCATTTCCAAATAGTCAATCCTTTCCAAAACCAATACAAGCCACTAGTTATTTCTCAAATCAAGCTATTTTTATATCTAGTTCCAACTCAAAATTGGTTTTCCAAAAACATCAATCTAGAGAAACTTGGAGAATTTCTCTAAATCCAATTCATATAACTTTCAAATGATGGGTTCTTGATCTAGGAAACCAATAGAAATCAACTTGTAAAATTAAAACTTATTTTCAAATCAAATTCAAAAACCAAAATTCTAGAAGAACTCACAAATGAGAACTGCCTCCTTCAAAGAGAAAGTTTTTCTCAAAATCTCCAATTTTCCAAACTCAAACTTGCCTTCTCCTATGCTCTAACCAAAATTTGTTTTTGAAATCTCATTTTCAAAACCAAAACTTAAGCCCATGGACCATTAAATCCAAATGCTTTTGTTGACATCAAGACTAAGCTTCGAGGACATCATACATTTTCCACCTATAAG
The DNA here is from genome assembly GCF_008831285.2 of Nymphaea colorata. NCBI lineage: Eukaryota > Viridiplantae > Streptophyta > Magnoliopsida > Nymphaeales > Nymphaeaceae > Nymphaea > Nymphaea colorata. The sequence continues at coordinate 6,271,876 of NC_045138.2, read as the reverse complement.
GTGGACTTACATCCATGTGAAGATCAATTAAAACTGCACACGGAGTGAAAGAGAGTGAAACATGAATGTGCATGTAGTTTATAAATGCATGTATGCACTCACGTCACAAGACCTCCCACTCACTTTTGCAAAATCTAAGTGAGTCAAGTCAGAGTCGCTACCATCACCAAGTCATATTTCGACAAAAACTTGAGCACATCACTTATTTCGGTTGTAAAACCTACATTTCCAAAATCAATTTCAAATCCATGATTGGATTTTCCTCAAAACCAAGACAAAATCAAACTCAAATCAAGTAAATTTTTATGATCTTGGTAAGAACTCCCAAAATCAAGTTTCTTAAAAACAAGACAATTCTTGAGAACTAGACTTAGAATCCTAAAATCCAACTTTTCAATCTTACCAATCAAATGTTATCAAGTTTTCCCAAGACTTTCAAAAAAGCAAGTTCAAGATCCAAAAATATTGGTCGATTTCTGACCATTACACGCCTAGAAATTTCAAAAATTCCAAAACCAACATTCTGTTCCAAAAACAAGTTCCAAATTCAAGAATTTTTAAGTCAAAATCTAAAATCTGACCCAAACCTCAAATTTTCAATGTCTAATCTCAATTTCAAAAATTCAATTTCACTCCCAATTCTATTCAAAAATCCAATTTCAATTCTCAATTCTATTCAAAATTTAACAATCCTCAATTTCATACAAAATCCAAATTCTCAATTTCCAAAATGCCAAATTTGGACCAAATCAAAGTTCAAATCCAGGATTAAATTAAAATCCCAATTTCTCAAATCAAATTCAAGTTTTGTTCAAAATCAACTCCAAAATCCAAAATCCAATCCATGTAAGTGTATGTAGGAAAAATAACTTGTCAAAAATTTAGAAAACTTAGAGCTTGGATTGATTACCCCTGTTAATGGTGGCAAAATGGTTGACCCTCATGTTGATGGGCAGGTTCCTTTTTCTTAAAAATCTATTTCCAACAAAAACCAAAATTTTGCTATTTCATGCACTTCGTCCATAGGTAGCGGGAAGATCAGGGTAGAAACGACATGTTTCCATGAACAAAATGTCCTTCAAACAGTGTGTTACTTAAACAAAACACCCTCTAATGTTTGAACTTATCAAAAGTTCGTAGGGCTGTTCAACAAGTCGTGCTAACTCGAGCTCAACTCGAACTTGCTCGATAAACTTGATATCAGCTCAACTCGTTTATCAAATAAGTCGAGTTTGAGTTGAGAAATGAAGTTGAGTACATAAATGAGTCGAGCTCAAGTTAAGCCAGCCCATCTTGAACCTCACTGGGGTTAATTAGGGCATTTTGGCAGGGGCCATGGCCCTCCTTGTGCTTTTAAAAATGAAATTTTGCTATACAAAATTTCTAAAAATTTTGCTTTGATCCTATCAACAATTTTGAAAATTATATATTGACTCCACCTATAAAAACATATGGACCTCCTTGAACATAACCTTAAGTGCTAATGCAACTCCTATGTTCGCCATCACTCTGTTTTCTTTACATGTTCACCCAAGCTATGTAACATGCAAGGGAGGAGGCCTTATGTGCAATAAAAGAAGATATAAAAGGGCAGGGCTTTGGGTCTACCTGGCTCGATAAGAAATCAAGCTAGGGTGGGGCCGCTGCCCGTGCTTGTTGCAGGCTCGAGCCCGTGCTTGGCCCGGCCGGATTATTATGTATATGATATAAAAAATATCATATTATATATAAATATAATTAATTGTAATAAAAAAACCTACACCAAAAATATATCCATGTATCATCTTCACATAGCCTACAATACACCACCAGTAAAAGCTTATATATTCAAAATTAGATTAAAATTGAATTTTGAACTGCAATGTTTTGGGGCTGCTTTAGCCAGATGTGACCTTGCAAATATAACTAGAATGTTAACGTGAAAAATCGTTTATTTATCAGCTAAAACTGTGGCATTTTCTTGAAGTTTGATTTTCTAAAAGTTAGTTCAGCTCTATATAGATATTATAATTCGGAATTTACAGGTTGAGTGTTCTTATCGAATCAACGGTACAAGTGGCAGGTATGTGTTTAATCAAGTTGGATAAAAAAATGTAATTCACATGGTTGTTTAGATAAGAATCTTAACGTGAAAATTGCTCATTTTAGCCACTAAACTGTGGCGTTTCCTTTATTTTTTTTTTCAAATGTTGATTCATCTCTATGTAAATTGGAATTTGTAGTTTGATTCTTATCGAACCAACTATAGGAATGGCATGTGTATACTAAAGTTCATCTTTCATCATACAGCGAACCTTGTATGGATCATAAAGCAAAAGGGGAAAGTGGGGTTCGACCACGAATACAAGTTTTAGGCACAAGAATCCTTTTAATGAATTTGTCCAAAGGAATTTGTTGCTTGAGCTTGCCAGGAATTTATTGAGGAAAACGGACGTTCTGTTAACTGCTTTCGGATCTGAACTTTGAGATGTAGCCAAATAGTGTTTATGATACGATTGGAAGTGCAACTAATATTATTCTCTCCAAAATGTTACGTATCCAAAAAGAAAACAAAACTGCCACAACTGTATTGTAACTATTTCTCAGATGTTTTTGTCCTCAAACGTCGAATTGGTTTTGTGTTTTTTTTATGAAAATTACTTTGACATTATAAAGAATTACTACGTCTAAGGCAATTACTATATTTTCCATTTCATAAGCTTATGACATCCAAGTTCTAAAACGACGGTAGATATCAGGTCTTCCTACCAACCCTATTCTCTCAAATAGAGCAAAAAGTTTGTAAAACTTAGATATGAATGATCGAACTTTGTAATGTACAGTAAGTATTGCTAAATGTTCGGCAACATCCAATGTCAATAACAATATTAGAATCTAAAGGTGCCATCTTTGTTATCACTACGTCCGAGGAAAAGTGCTTTTTTACTTATACATGTAATGTTGCCTAAAACGTTAATTTTTAGTGCCTTTCCTGCTCACCAATATTTTTTTCTTTAAATTTGATTGTTGGAGGACAAATCATAGTATCCTACGGAGCTTGATGAGGGTGACCTCAAGTTCTATGAATCACAGGCTTGTGAATGTGTGCCAATCAGACAACATTCACGCACATTATACCATGCTCTACTAGAAATGAAACCTGTAAGGTTATCAGCATCCCATTAAAAATTTTCTGCGATCCTGATACCTTCTTTCATAAAGTTTGCTCCATGATTTGTGTTATGCATAAGGTCTTCGGTTTTGCATGTTACACAGAGTGGTGAACCTATTAATTAAGAAGGTGCCGTGATGGTCAACGGAGGAGTTTGCATCACTCATTAAGGTTATGTTTAACGAAACTGAAAATGATGTGGTGCACATGTTAAGCGTTCAACCAATGGAAAGAGAGCAACTGCCTCTGGCATAATAAAATGTCACTGTGATTTGTTCAAAGAGTTGGAGGAGGCTTTTATCATGTCACCCAACAAGATACTTGAAAGCATCATCTTCTCAGGGTACCGGACATGATTTTACTGCAAAGCTCTATTGTGCTTTAACTTGTACATCAGTGTTTTTTTTTTTAGAGCAAAAGAACTGATGCCCCATGACCCAATCCCCAAGGATAGGACGTCATAATAATTTCCATAAAAGAAAACTCAACACCAAGTTCACAACACTTTGATCTAATTAATAGTATATTTTCTTGAAGGACCAACCATCTGAAAAAACATATCGAAATTAAGGCTTATTGCAACTTCATCAAAGAAAAAAATACACGTTCTCTGAATGGAACTTCCCAATAACTCCAGTTTTTTCCTAATGAGAGAGGCACACAGTGAGAGAGAGAGAGAAGGAGGAGGTGGAGTGGATAACTGGAGAAAAGTAGCACCAGATCATCAACTGCAGCAGCAAGGAGAGAGAATGACTCCTCAGCATTTCTGCTATTCTCTCCCCTGGTGCTTTGCCCCTGCTCCTCTTTGTGTGCTTGTACATTTGTGTGATAAGAGCACCCTTTGCTGGCCACAGTTGAGAGAGAAGGGAACGTCCTATGCTTTCTGTTCTCTTTCTTCTATTTTTCTTTTTTACATATATTGTTCTCGTTCTTTTTTCCTTCATATTTCTTCTTTAATTCCTTTCTCACCTTCTCCCTCTTCTCTCTCCTTGCTAAAGGAGACAATGAGCAATGGTGTCATAGGGACACATGTTATAAATGGTGCAAATGACAACCCTAAGGCCTTTTCTCTCTTTATTGGCCACCTTTTCTATTTCTTTTCTTATTCCATACACATCTCTATCTCTCAATATATATATATATATCAAGTGTGTGTGAGAGATAGAGAGAAAATCTGTGTGTGTGTGTGAAAGAGGGAGAGAGAAACAGAATAATGAAATAGAAGAAAATAAATAGAGAAAGGGGATCAAAAAGAAAATAAAAGTTTTAAGGTGGTCCTCCTCCCATGCTTAATTTGAGGTGTTTCTTATGGCACCATTTCTCTTTATCCCATTGAAGAACTAGAGAGAAGAGAGAGAGGGGGGAGAGAGAGAGAAATGAATAAGAGAAAAAAATACGGATGAAAGAGAACGGAAATATATATATATATATATATATATATTGCAATGCAGAAAGAAGAAAGAGAATGGAAAGCAGAGGAGATGCCTTTCTCTCTCCCACGAAGTAGATGGAATGTGTCATTATTGAAGCTAATACGATTGGCCCATTTACAATGCTTTACAAATAGGTTAAAAAGTTTTCAAAAAGGTTTTGGACGAGCATGCCAATGTTGTGGGTCATTTCGTTTTAACTTGCTCTGGTCTTTGAGTCTTTCCTCAAACATTAACATGTAGGAATTGCAGCTGATAAAGTTATGCCATCCTCTTGAACATGCCACTGCTTAGAGACTAAAGTTATGTCTTCTTACTTCAAAAAATATAGCAGCATCTATGGAAAAATATATATCAAAAAATTTATTCTGTTGATGATGTAAAGTTTTTATAACTTGCTCTCGAATTTTTTGACTGTGGAACTTTCATGATGAAGTTTACAGGTAGGTAGACAACAAGTACTTTAAGCAACGACATGCTCATGATGGACTTGTGGATTTCTCCATCGGGGTTTAGATGGAGCAATCCTCCGGCTTGCATCAGATGGTGCATTTAATCACATTTATCCGAACCATTGGGTAGCCGTGGTTGGATGGAACTCAAGATGGTCGAAGGATTTGAGCTCTTGTGTGGTCATAAGGATGACATAGCTTTACGGCAGTGCCTACTTGTTAATGTAACAGGAAAGACCAGAGCAAGTTAAAACGAAATGCCCAAGCTCAACATTTGCATGATCATTTGCCCGTCCAAAACCCTTTTGAAAACTTTTTAACCTATTTGTAAAGCATGCACTATTTGCTCAGAAGTCTAAGAACATTATGCTTAGACTTTGCCTAGTAAATCAAGTGATCCATTTGTTTGTTTATTATTGATCTAATTCATTCATTTATGTGTGAGGCCTTTACAGCTAACTGCTCAACTTTGATCTGTCACAAAAGACTGACTAATATTTGAAAATTTGCACATAAGTTTACGAAAAAATTGTGAATCAAAAATGTCAAGACATACTTAAAAAGAGTATGTTACTTCTAGTTAAACAAAGAGAAATAATTTAAAACAGAAAAATTCTACACCAGTTGTCTTGTGTCTTGACTTTTAGGTTGCAATATAGTTTTGGTTTCGTGTCGGGTTTAATTTTTAACCAATTTAACTAATCATATTTGAATAATTCCAATTTGAATCTGGAGCTGATTTTCTGGAAAACCGAATTCTGATCCGACTAATGTAAGATCCAGCTCCATTATGTAGATAGGATCTTTATCAGATACTGGTGGGTATTTTATTCGAATTTATGTTTAGTGGTGAAACTGCATACCGTATGTGAATTTAAACTTGAATGAATCTAAAATTTTTTTACCACTTCCAGCTAAATGGATTTGGTATTTGTTTGATAATCTGATATGTCTGACCCGTTTATATCCCTTACTTTTGATATTTTATGGAGGTGACCATTGACCAGCCAAATGGGTCTCGGGTTTGTGCTAAAGAGGTATTAGATCTAAATCCCCACATAGTTTTCATACCAGATCTAGATCTGATTATGATGATATATGTATTGCGGTCTCAAATAGCTTGTGACCCAGATCTGATTAAAAAATTGGTATTATCAAACAGCCTTGTCAAATCTTAAACTTCAAGATTTTAGATACTAGTTTTCTAACAAAGGTGTTTTTTAAAAACTTGCGTTTCCAAGGTGGACTTTTCTCTTATGTACAAAAAAAATGTTTTTAAATCTACAATACTCAAACCTTTAAAATCATGTTTGTAAGGATCTGGCTTGCTTTGGGATTTAAATAGACTTATAATATACCTTTTAACTTTAACTTGAGTGTCGGGCTTGTTACTTTTTAAGTTTTAACAACACAAAAAAACAACATATCGAAAGGCAACAGCAGCCACGTTATTGCTAAATAAATTATAAATCAAATGTTTCTCGAGCCAGTTGAGTGGTTCGGTGAGGCGATGCGTGCAAGCTATTTTTAAATGGTTTTAAAAGCCTGGCAAGGCACACATTTGAGTTGCCCAACTGTTTCGGCCAAGTGAAGGACCGATGTGACTGGTGATTAGAATAGGGCTGAAAAATTATCAATGATATTGGTTTTATTTTGAATTTAAAATGTTAGCGTAGTTTGAAAATAATAAAAAAAATAACTAAGATAACTTTATTTGGAAATCAAGGAGAAAAGTCAACGTAGGTGGATTCATTTGTTTGTTGTACGCTGGATGACTTAAAATTAAAAATTATATCATTATTGTGATTAAAAATATCATAAAGCATCATAAAATGTCATTGATATTTTTGTGTTGTTTCTAATGACAAAATTTTAATTATTAGTCATTTAGCAACATCTAACATACAACAACATAAAACTATATATATATATATATATTTAAACAAATTCAATGCTACATGCTCGATTTTGCTATATGATAAAAATTAAATTATCATTAAAAACAGTCACTAAAATAGTACTAGTTACAGTTTATGATGCAACGACGAGTCGTGATGGTTTTAACAACACTATGATGGTAGATATCCTTAGTATTGTAGGATGGTAAACAAAAATGTATGACAATTACAGAATATAGGTAACATTTTTCCTATAACTTAAAATGAAAAGCTAAATATTTTAAAAATAAGTAACATATATTTTTCTCTTGAAAGACTATTTATTTACAAATATTTGGCTCCAAATACGGAGCCGAAGGATTCAGAGGTCTAAAAAATAATTGAAATTGAATGAACTTACCGCAACAGAAAACGTTCATTTTTGCAGGTCCTACTTGCTGTACATTTACAATTTGTCTCCTCGTCGCATGTGAAAGGTTCCCTTGAACTCAGACAGCCATTTAGATTTTACTTTATTGATCCAGATCTGAGAATCACGGGTTGCATTCGGTTCGCATGCAACATAAGCCACCATTTTAGAAAAACTCATTTTCAGGTTAATTTTTTACTTATAGTTCCAATTAAGAAATCATATTTCTTGTGACTTTGTTAGTAACGGCCTCACTAGTCTGCCAAGCAAAGGTTCGACGTGAAATTCTGTTTGTTTATAAATAATATTCTTATCATTTTAGTGAATGTTCTTCTTTGATTTTTAAGCCACTAAAAGTCCAATTCATGTTTTCATTGAGCAAATTTATGCAAGAAGGATGGTGTTCACTAAAAAAACTGAAAAAATGAACCTGTTTTTAAAATTATAAGCAAAATACTCGGAATTGTGTCCTTGCTAATGTCATATGTAGGAGATAAATTAGATACTAAATCTAAAGTGCAACTACTTTTTGATCTTTGAACTTGAAGTTGTTTTTATCAAATTTAAATATGACTAACTATAAGCTTCGTTTGATAAAACATAGAACATTTTTATTTGTATTTTTTGATGTAAAATAAGTTTTCCTAATTATTCACAAAAAAATGACATTTATTTTCTTGTTGTTTGATTCTATGAAGGTTATTCTTTTCCTACATGGTCACTCCTCTTTTTAAAATGGAAGTGAACAATTTTTATGGATTTTAGTCACACGTTTAGATGTCTACCTGAAAATCTGGGAGAAGTTACCTAGGTTGAAAGTCATCATTACCAAAGTTGTTCAAGGCATAAAACATGCCTCAAGAAGTAAACACTAGGCTAAGAGGAGTTTGATTACTTCAAATTTAAGATATATCGATTAGGCGTTGATTTAATCTGACATATTTTTGCTGATATGACAAAAGATCCCGGTAAAATCCATAGTTCATGAAAGAATCTATTGTAGATTCGATTTAAAATCTACATTTGAAATACTTAATATGCTTTTTGCATTGAGAAAATGTCTTATTTAATATTGTTTAGCTTTATATAGATATATTTCAGAATTTGTATGTTGATTCTCATCGAATTAACAATATGGATTACATGTTTATAACAAAGTTGGACTAGAACAACTCGAGAATATGTGATTTTAAAATTCATGAGGTGCTGTATAACCCGAATGCTAACGAATCGTATTTGGATCGGAGAATCTATACCGCATATACAAGAATATCATCTTATCTAGTGACAGAGAATCTATACCGGATACACTTGAATAAATATGGTTATTACTTTAATCAGATATAAATTTGTTACAAGAAAATTTATGTTTTTCTGGGATTACTTTTGGCTTATAACTTAAGAAGGGAAATATTAATAAGGGTCATTCTTTTCATGAAAATTGTTGAATAAATACTTGAAGTGAACACTTTTTAACTAGGTAATTATATTGTTCTTAATATTACCTTTTATGTATCACTAAATTGTATATTAATTCACCACCGAAAGCAGACCTGGTACTCTGGGGGATGGGGGAAGGGTGGGGGTATTGTTTCTCTTGTTTGGTGCGGTATGATATAATATTCTTCTTGCTCACCCAACAATTCCAACGACCTTATTTAAGTCAGTGCAACAGCTTATTCAATTTGCATATCAATCTCTACCCCATTGAAGATACCCTATGAAGAAAGACATTGACAATATCCATTTGAAGTCACCAACTCTTAGTTCCTTCCTTCAATAGAGAGAAAATATTTCCCAATTTTTAATGAATCTGGCTACAGAAGCAAATGTGAGATAATCCGAACAACCTTCATGTTGAGTATATATGCTTTAACAACTAAGTCTTACGTTCTTCTATAAATCCATAAGTTAAGTGTCATATATTATGCTGCGCATCAACTTATTATAAATTAGCATAATGGCAGAGCTTGGTGTGGCTTGCCCACGTAGAAACCACACAATTTATTTTATGTGCATAATGGTTACTCCACATAAATTAATTTGTCACATAATCGGTGCACTAAAATCTAGGATTTCATTAGTTACTGCCTTTGTGCCAATGAGGATAAACAGTTTTTGGAAAGGGCATCGGTTCCATCTCTTAAGAAAGGATTTATGAGATGCAAAACAATACTCAATAGAAGTAAGTTTATGTAAATTTCGGAAAATGAGTATTTTTCTCTATCTTTGGTAATCAATTGGGATAGGAACTAGCATGTAAAGAAATCTCTTAATTGAATTGATGGGTGACATTCTCCAGTAGACATTCTCAACCAGAGTAACTCTCCTTCCATTGTTGAGGAGCTGAATGTCATTCAGATATTTAGTTGATTTCACCATGCTCCCACACGTATCATTGGCATTGAGTCGTGATATATAATGAGTCGAGCCAACTCGAGCTTGACTTGAACTCACTCAGTAAACTCGAGCTTCTAAATTAGTCAATTTCAAACTACATGAACTTGAGTATACACACACACACACACACACACATATATATATATTCTAAACTTAAAATAAAGGAAATAGATCAAGTGAAATGACAGTTGTCGAGTTGGTAAATGAGCTTAAACAAGTCGAGCTCTAGCTGGGACCCAGCCTATCAAGTCCAGCTGAACCTGACCTTATACAACTTGACTCACTGCTCAAGGTCGAGCCAAGCAAATTAAGTATGTGTTGAGTAGTGTCGAGCTGACTGAGATCAACCTTGACTCGGCTCATGTGCAACCCTAATGGTAAAGAAGAGTTGTATTGGTACACGCAGCAAGTGAAGTTCATGCGAGTGTGTCAGGGAGATTGATGAACTAGAAAGGGAAACAGGCATAGACATAAGCAAGGTAAACCAAGATTTCTTATGATCCTCCAAGATTTCAATTCTGCCTTGTTATGAAATAGGAAGACCTGACCATGATTTGAAGCCATGAAGGCATACAAGGCAAAGTGGATGAGGCCATGAAGCCATGAGGGGTCTTTATTTCCATCAACTATACTCTCCCAAATAAAACATAAACTTAAATTAGAAATTTAAATACTAATACAGACTTTGAAATGTATCAATGCTAGCATTAAATTTAGGCAGCATCCAGTGACAACATTAATATTAAATCTAAAACTCCCATCCTTGTTATGGAATACATTAGGAGACGAGAATTTTTGCTTCTACATATGACTCCTAAATTTGAATCAATTGCGGGAATCTTTGACACCATATCTCCTACTTTATGTGTAAGTTTTAGACAATTGTGGATATAAGGGGTCTTTCCACCAACTATACTCTCTCAAGTAAATCACAAGTTTAAATTAGGAAAAAATTTGAAAGGCTCTCATGACTTTGGAACATACAACTGTTAATGCCACATTTAGGTGGGATCCAACGATTGCATTAATGTTAATACATAAAATTATCGTCCTTGTTATTGAATACATTAACACATGAGCTTTTTCACCTATAACTCTTAAATCTAAATCATTTGTTGCCCTAGTGTTGGCACTATATCTCCCATTTTATATATACATCTATGGCATGAAAGCTTTGGAATAATGATGTATATGAGAGGTCCTTTTCCTAGTTTATTGTCTCAAATAAACTGCAAGCATAGGTATGAAACTTAGATTCAAACACTCTAAACTCCTGAATGTACAATTGGTAGTATTAAATGTTAAGCAACATACAATGTCAATAATAACACAAGAAATAGACATCCACTTTCCAGAATACATCAAGATATGGTTTTTTTTTATCTATACCTAGAGATTCCAAAGTTGATTTAATTACAGTTGTTTTAGTACTGCATCTATTATCACCCCAATTTTATTTCAAAAGACTGTATTTCATTCAAACAAGATTCTTGGTTATTTCAACCATCTTTACAATGATTTGGGTCTAATTTTGAACCCCGAGTCCAAGCTAAACCCAAAACAAACTTCTAAATTTGTATCCAAATTCAAATTTCTTTCCAAGATCCAAGACAAACTTCTATTGCCATATCCAAGTCCAATTCTTGATGATTCAATCCAAAATGAACCTCTAGACCCATATCTGAATCCAAATGTATGATTTAAATCCAAAATTCAACTTTAAATCAAGATTAGGATCCAAATCCATGTCCTAGATTTAAATAACACACCTTGATCCAAAATACAAAGCCAAAGTCCATAGTTGACCCCACAAACGAAATTAAGTCCAAACTAGGAAAACGGACCCATAAAAAACCAAACTTTGGATCCAAATAAAGAATTCTAACTCAAAATCCAAAGTCAAAATAAAGAATTCTAACTCAAAATCCAAAATCAAGGGCAAAGTGTATGCATGACCTTACCTTTGTTTTTACGTCTCAATTTTGCACCAAAAAAAAAATTATAAAAACATGTTTTGAGCCAAAACCACTCATCTAATCCTTGGTCCAAGCCGTGGACGTCAACTAAAATTCATTGGCCACCAAGGAAACCCAATCTGGTTCCAAAACTAGCCCAGAACCAACCAAAATGAAGTCAGACCTGTTTGTAACAAAAGACTATTTTGCGCTTTCAAATATGTGTTTTAAATTTTTTTTTTTTTATGTGAGGGACCACCTTGGAAGCTAAGGGCAAAAGCAACCTCTTATTGGTCCAAAATGAGCCAATAAGGATGGCGTTCCAACCCCCCCCCCCCAGCCCACCCCCTCTTTCTCGCATGCATGCACTTAGAAACAACCCCCTTGTGGTGGTTTTGGTCTGTTGGGTGAGCACTAGCCCTGCCAACACCCCCAAAGGGGTATTTGTAGGTTTAAGGGCTAATCCCATTTAGTCAAGACCTATTTAAAATAAAAAATAAAATAATTCGAAAATACATAGAGTTTGCATGAAAATGTTGTTAAATTAATAAAAAATCAAATTTGAGTTTTGACTCCGAAACTCCCATAAATGCATCCAAATTCTTCTCTCTTCAGCATGAGCTAACATTTGGGTAAACCTCTAGTGTTTTTTCATTTGATGACATAAGAGTTTTTATCATAGCTTTCTCTCTACTTCTTTCCTCTCATCTTCTTCTGATTCTCTAACCTTGGGCAAACTTTACTAACTTCCACTCTTCAAGGGAGCAAGAGGAGGCCTCTCAAAGTGACATCTTCAATACCTTAGATCTTCATTCGAGGAAGCTTTAGGATAATCTGAAGAAGGAGACGCGTTTTCTAAAGACTCGTTTTCTAAAATCATTCTCATTAGAAATAATAGTCAATATCCCAATCCTTTTCTTAATCTTTCTTTCCCCCATCTTTCTCCCCATGGTCATATTAGATGACTCTCAAATCTCCTCTCCGGAGTCAAGAACTATTCTTGAATACACCGAGAGCATGAGTAAGGTGAAATAAAATTTCATTCTAGGATCAAAATATGTTTTTCTCTTCTCTTGGATGTGTGTTGTGCTTTCAGAGGTAGTTTATTGAATTTTCAATTATTATGCGAATGAATAAAAAACATGAGTGCTTGGATTGAGATTTTTTTGTTATTATGTTGATTTTTGAGATTAGGATTTGTCCAAGCCAGGAAAACCCCTTACAAATGCACACATGTTAAAGTGCATCTACAAGACATTCTTACGTTTAGCATTCTTTTAATAATCCGATTAGAGGTCATAGGTTATTAACTTTTTATTTCGTGTGTGCTTGATTTTCTCACCTATCTAATGGTGGAAGAAATAAATTTCCTTGTAGTTTACGAAATGACTTTTGTTTTATACTTGTATGAAAATATTTAGAATCGTGTTTTCAAAAGAATGTCGAAAATAAGAACCCTCTTCAATGAGGCCTTAGAGACTTAGCCTAAGCTTTTGCATGAGCCCAATTTCCTCTCCGCCTACATAGAAAAATCGAACTCGGATATGCTCCAAGTTATCTCTTGATTTTTGTCTTCATATATGTATTTGCGTATATACATGTTGTAAACGTATACATGAAAATTGAATCTCTCTTTATCCTTCTCTCTCTTTGTCTTTTATAGATTCTCATATATATATGTACATATAAACAAATATATATGTGTATCCCACTTTCTCCCTCTAGAATCTCTCTCTACCTTTCTTCAAGTTAACACCTTTTTACAAACTTTCATATATGTATATATATATATATATATATATATACACACACATATTTCTCTATGTCTCTCTATCTAAAGTCTTTTCTCTTAGATTAAAAATCTTCCTTCTATAAAATTTTCATATATATATATATAAATATACATACAATTTTTTATACATAGACACATACATCCCTTGCTCTTTCTTTAAAATTTTTCTTTCATTCTTTTCAAAATTTCTTTCTCCTTTTCTCTATTCCTCTTGACTGAAAATCTTTTCTATTCCTTTTTTCATTCTTTTGGATATTCAATTTTATGCACACACTCATACATGATTATAAGATTTTAATTTTCATTTATCGATTTCATTAAAACCAAAACTTAAGTACTGACCCAATATTAGAATCATGTTTGATGGTTTACAACCACACTTTCAAATCATTTTGTTTTCTTTTCATGAGAATATTTAGGACAAATATGAAAATAATTCTCCATGTGTGTGATGATAGGGAGATTCTTAGATGAATGATATGGTATGAATGAATAATTTTCTTTAAAACATATAGAACCAAAGCATTCATGCATTCACATTCACTTGTGAAATTCACGAATGATCACAAGAACCTTTATAAAAAAACATAAGGAAGATAAGATGGAGCTCTAGTTAGGTAGTACCCGAATTAGAGCAAAATCATAAACCTACTTCAGTTCTTTAGAGAACACTAAATCGATTTTGAAAAGCAGTCTTTAAAATACTCGCATTATCTTCCAAAGATTTTCAAATAATATTTTCAAATGTTTTTTTATACAAAAAACTCTCAAATCAAAATGACTTATATTTTCAAATGACTCTTCAATATTTTCTCATCCAAAGGTTTGAAATATTAAATCTTCAAAATTTTCAAACACTACACACATTTAGAATGGAGAAGATATTTATGTACAAATGAATGCATCAAGAATAAGCATAGCCCTTGGGTTGGTTACCCCTAGTAAAGGCACCAAGAATGACCAATCGTCGTACCGACAGGCGAGTCCCTATTCTCTCTTGTTTCAAAAATAAAACTTTACATTGCTGAACACTTCAAAACCGAAATAAATTTTGGAATGCAAACAACATCTCTCTTTTTTAATCCAAGTTTTCAATTGATAGTAGAGATTAGGGGTCATTCCATTAATTATAGTTCTCAAGCAAAACGAACTTGTAAACCTTGAATGCAATTACTTGAACTTTGGAAGGTACAGTTGTTAGTGATAATTTAGGTAGCATTCAAGGCTATGATTAATATTAAAACCTAAAATTTTCATCTTTATTATTGAATACTTCAATGCATGAGTCTTTTTACTCATGTATAACTTCCAAACTGTAATCATTTCTCACCATAGTGCTATCACTATATTTACTATTTTATAAGTTTATGACATCCAAGTTTTGAAACCATGGTGAATATGAGGTCTTCAAGCCAACCCTATACATTCTCTCAAATATAGCAAAAGCATAAGTTTGCAAAACTTAGATATGAATTATCAAACATTGGATTGTACAGTTGGTAGTGCTAAATGTAAGGCAACATCCAACGTTAATAATAATATTAGAATCTAAAATTGCCATCTTTATTATCACTACATCGAGACATGAGCTTTTTTACTTATACATGCAGTGTCGCATAAAAGGTTAAGTTTCAATGTCTTTCCTGCCTATAGATATTTTTTTTCTTTAAATTGGATTGATGGAGGACAAATCCTAGTAGCCTACTTTGTGTGCTGAGGGTGTTCTCAAGTTCTATGAATCACAGGCTTGTGAACTTAAAGAATTTTATTTTATATGATATATGGTTCATGCCTTTTGCATGATGTGTTTTTTTTTTTTGTTATTTTAGCGTTATACTTTCTTTCTATTAGATTTGAGTATACATCTTACTTACAACATGATTTTTTATGTATAAGTTACATGTATTTATTTAAGGGACACATTACATGTATTTATGTACAAATTAACTATATGACATATACTATGCTATGCAATAGAACAATATAATATTATATATCAGATATGCCTCGGTAACCTAAATCCCACTTTACACTTCTCCATTTGATGACCCTTCAGTTGTTTCTTTCTAGCCACACTCCTCAACTTTACCTTCCATAGTGGGGGCACCAATCAAACAACATACTTACTTTTTTCGTACTTTCTCTCCCTTCGCCACTTCAAACAAACATCCTGGGCTTCCTTTTTTTGTTCAATTGGAAAGAACGGGATGGGGGGATGAAAGAAAAAGAAAGGGATAAGGGGGCTTGATGATCGGAGAAAGGGAAGGGGCGTGGTTGGTGTCTCACTTGGTTGGTGGGGGGAACCGGGGGGACGTCCTGCTTCATTCCCATCAGAAATCACCAACATGAACACAAACGAAAGATGGAATTACATACAGAAACAAAAACGTACCACTGGCTTCTATTCTTGGAGCGGAGGTTTGTTATATGAAGAATGGATTTGTGGTCCCTTTCATCCAGTGGTCAGGACATCGTCTTTTCATATTTAAAATTTTCTGCAATCCTGGCACCTTCTTTCATAAAGTTTGCTCCATGATTTGTCATATGCATAAGGCCTTTAGTCTTGCATGATAGAATGGAGTGGTGAACATTTTAATTAAGAAGGCATGGAGATGGTCAACATAGGAGTTTGCATCACTTATTAAGGTTATGTTGAAATGAGCTGAAAATGATGTGGTGCACGTGGTATGGGTTCAATGAATGGAAAGAGAGCAACTGCCTTGGGCAGAGTAAAACTTCACAGTAATTTGTTGAATAGTAGGAGGAGTAGTTTATCATGCCGCTTAACAAGAGAGACAAGCCACCATCTTCCCTAGGTACCAGACCTACTTTTGATGCACATACACGTATGTTATGCTTCAATTTGGATATCAGTATCCACTTTTTGCAACACAAGAAGTTGATAACCCGTGAATAACCAATGGAGTAATCTACCAACATCTACCCCTTCTACTGTGCCAACTTCCTTAGGGATACAATGTCACAACAATTTCTGCAGAAGAAAACTCAAAACCAAATTAAAAATACTCTACTCTAATTACTAACAGATTTTCAAAAACATTGAAGGATCAAACAACTCGAAAACGGGTCGAAAACAAGGCTTATTGCAACTTTGTCGAAGGAAAACAGTAGGCGTTCTTTGAATAAAGCTCCCAAATAACCCTATTTTTTCCTTAACGAGAGTGACATAGAGTGAGA
Organism: Nymphaea colorata; assembly: GCF_008831285.2. Taxonomy (NCBI): domain Eukaryota; kingdom Viridiplantae; phylum Streptophyta; class Magnoliopsida; order Nymphaeales; family Nymphaeaceae; genus Nymphaea; species Nymphaea colorata. The sequence goes on along the minus strand of NC_045138.2, from coordinate 6,255,191 downwards.
GAAAGACATGAGGAGGTGGAAGTGGGTACCTAGAGAGAAGGATTGCCAGATCATCAACAGCCACAACAGGGAAAGAGGATGATTCCTCAGCACTAGCACTATTCTCTCCCCCAGTACTTTGGCCCTCCTCCTGTTTCTGTTTATGTGCATTTGTGTGAGAATAGTGCCACTTGTTGGCAGCAGTTGAGAGAGAAGGTCACGTCCTCTTCTTTTTGTTCTCATTCTTCTGCTTTTCTGTCTTCATATTTTTTTGTGTTCTCTTTCCTTCGTATTTTTTCTCTAATTCATTTCTCACCCTCTCTCTCTTCTCTCTCTTTGCTTAAGGAGACAATGAGCAATGGTCTCGTAGGGACCTCATGTTATGCATGCTGCAGTGACCACTTTATGACCTTTTCTATCTTTTTGAGCCACGTTTTCTATTTCTTTTTGTATTCCTTCTACCTATTTCTCTCTCACTATGTATATATATCATGTGCGTTAGAGAGAGAAGGAATAATGAAATAGCAAAAAAGAAATAGAGAAAAAGGGGAGCTGAACAAGAGAAAAAAAGATTTTAAGAGGAACTCAACACCATGCTTAATATGAGGTGTTTCCTATTATGCCATTGCTTATTATCCCCTTGAACAACAAGAAGGAAGAGAGAGGGAGGGAGAAAGGAATAAGAGAAAAAGTACGAAGGAAAGAGAATGGAAAAATATATAAATGAAGAAAGAAGAGAGAAAACAGAAAGCAGAGGACATGCCCTTTTCTCTCCGAAATGTTGTTGGCAAGGGCCGCTCTTATCAAATAGACAATCACATGCACACAAAAAGAGGAGGAGGGCTTGAATAACGAAGGAGATAACACTGCGAATGACAAGAAGACATTACATTACGTCTCCCCACCATGGCCATTGATGATCTGATGCTCCTTCTCTTGCGGTGGCCACCTCCACCTCATTTCTCTCTCTCTCTATCTCTCTCTCTCAAACACACACACACACCCCATAGTCACATTAGGCTAAAACTTGAGTAATTGGGAAGTTTCATTTGAAGATTGTGCATTGTTTTTCTTTGACGAAGTTGCGCTAAGCCTTGTTTTTTATCCATTTACAAGATGTTTGGTCCTCAAATGTGTTTGAAAGCCTTCTGCTAATCAGAACAGAGCGGTTTTTAATTTGGTATTGCATTTTTTGTTGGAACTTACTTTCAGATCTTTAACAATTAGAATGTCTGAGGCAATTACTCTTTTTTCATTTTCTGATGGAAATTACTTTCACATCTTTAACAATTAAACATTTCTGGCTAGAAAACAAATGACGACAAAGCATCATTCTGTCCAAGAAGAACAAAAAGTCATCCTTCCTGGAAATGCCCCAACACCTTGAACGCGAGCCTCAAAATAAAATGTCCTTCTCTGCTACAAGTTTTCCCTCATCATCATCACCATCGTCAGTTTTTGTAATCAAGTAAACCTTAATTTCTCCATTTTTTGCCTGTACTCAGTACATATGGGTTTTCTACTTGCTTTCTTTCTCTCACATTGCCCTCCTCTTTCTTGGATCAAACGGTTCCAGAAAAACAGGAAAAGGGGAATGAGCTAGGTACGATCCAACCAATGGCTAGAAATCCCTCCAATTCTCAGGTCGATATGGAAAATCTGGAACTATTTGATCCAAGAAAGAGAAGGGCAGTGTGAGAGAATGAAGGCAATCATAAAAGACCCAGCTGCACAGAGTGCTAGCACAAAATAGAAAAATTAGGGTTTACCTGAATACAGCAACTGACGATGGTGACGATGATGAGGAAGAACTTTTAGCAGATAAGAATAAAGGAATTTTCCTTGATGAATATCATATCCTAAACAAGAAAACGAGGAGGAAAAGAGCCTAAAGCGCACCTTCACCATTAATAGAGCTTCAAAACCCTTATGTTGAAATAGTTCTGTGACCAACAAAGAGAACCACCTCTCCTTCTCTCACAGGCCTGCACAAAAAGCCTTCACTCTTCCAGAATCACTCCTCCACCTTCACAAACCTACACAAAAATATGGCTGCTTTGCAAGGCATCTCTAAACAACAGACAAACACTGATGAGAGAGGGAGAGAGCAATGGCTACCTATGGTGGAGGGGCAAAGATGCAAAGATTTGACGTGGAGAGGATCTATGGCGTCAAGCAAAATACGAGGATTGAAATAGAGATGCATAGGGGTGAGTTGATTTTCATCAAGTATGGATAGTGAGGGTTCAAACATTTTATTTCAAGGTTCAGATTCCATGAGCTGGGGCATTTCTAGGAAGGACACTTTTTTTTGTCATCAGCAACACTTGTTCCTTAAAACATGTGTCTGGTTTATTTTGAGGATTCTGATGATCACTTCTTTTGTTGGTCAGCTTGATCATACAGTCAAGATAAGGAGCTTGCCAGAAGTAGAGAAATACTACTTTTAGACTATCTTTGCTCTTAATGATGTTCTGGCAAAGCTGGCCTAAGCTCAATTATATTGTTCTATGATGTCCCTGTTGTTGAGCTTGTAGAAGTCAGGCATCTTTTCATATGGTACTCTTATGTTCACTGAGGACAAGAGAGAATCATATGTCCAATTTGGTGAGTAAACTTCAACATGCAAGATAACTTCTATTCTCATAAAAGAAGGAAAATGTATAAGTGTCATGTATAAGTGCTCCTTAAGGTGTGGAAAGATAGAAGAACACAGAATTGGAAATAGTGACATGTATAAGTGCTCCCTAAGGTGGGAAAAAACAGCTTTGACAAAGAAGGCACATTCTGACAAGCCTAGGAAGTTTGATTTATACAATTGTATGATGAGTTGAGAAATGATATTCGGGAGGTGAGTTTATTTCCAATGAATTTGAACAATTTCTAAAAGGCAAAGGCATCTTACATCAAAAATCTTGTTCAAAGACTCCACAACAAAATGGAGTGGCTGAACGAAAGCATAGACACATTATTCAAACTGTAAGAGCACTTCTCTTATCCAAAAATGTTCCTACAAAATTTTTGGGCCGAAACTGTTCTAAATCATCCTAGTCGATTAATAGAATGTCTACGATAATCTTGAAACATATTTCTCCATTTGAAAGATTATACAATATTAAGCCAAATTATAATAGACTTAAGGCTTTTGCTGTAATGTTATGTTTTCAGTGACAAAAATGATAAAGTTTCCGCTAAAGCCATTAATTGTGTGTTCATTAGTTACTCAAAAACACAAAATGGTTGTAGATGCTATGATATTGAGAAGGACAAAGTTTATGTTATTAGAAATGTGATATTTTTGGAAGATGAAGATGGCATTAAGAATGAATCCAAGCAACTAGAGGATTATGTTTTTGTATGGACTGATTTTGGTGATGATGATGATTCTAATGATGAGGATCAAGTTGAAGAAATTGGAAAAGAAAGTTCTACAAATGATGATCCTTTGGGGATATTATTGTTTATAGGGGAAGGAGTCATGCAACTCAAGAAACTAATCAATCACATCCTAGAAGGTCTCAAAAGCATGTTAGACCATCCCAAAGATTTATTGCATATGAATGCTTTTCTCATAAATACCGAGCTTGTCTTATGGCACATCATTATTTTTATCAGCCTTCATCTTATTGTGAGACTAAGGAATATCCAAATTGGATTGAAGCCGTGAATTTGGGAAAAAAGTAATGGGACTTGGGAAATTGTTTCTTTACCTACAAGAAAAAAGACCATAGGATATAGGTGGATCTATAAGGTCAAAACTAGAGCTGGAGGTAAATTAGAAAGGTATAAGGCTAGATGTGTCGCTAAGGGCAATGCTTAAGAATATGGGATTGATTATGAAGAAACTTTTGTCCTGGTTGCTTGTATAACCTCTATTAGAACTCTTATTGCAGCTGCTTCTACTAAACAATGGCCTATTTTTCAAGTACATGTTGAAAATACTTTTCTAGACAACAACTTAAATAAAGTTGTTTTCATGAGTGGCCCTTTTGGACTTGACTTGCCTCAAGACAAAGTTTTATGACTTAAGAAAGTTCTTTATGGTTTAAAACAATTATGGATAAGAGGGGTCTTTTCACCAACTATACTCTCTCTAGTAAACCACAAGTTTAAATTAGGAAAAAACTTGAATATAAAGCCTCTCAAGATTTTGGAACATACAATTGTTAATGCTACATTTAGGTAGGATCCATTGATTGCATTGATATTAAAACATAAAATTCTCGCCCTTGTTATTGAATGCAATAACATATGAGCGTTTTCAAATGTAACTCTCAAATTTAAATCATTTGTTGCCTTTCTGTTGGCACTATATCTCCCATTTTGTATATACATCTATGGCATGAAAGCTTTTGAACAATAATGAATATGAGAGGTCTTTTTTCTTACTTTATTGTCTCAAATAAAGTACATGCATAGTACAAAACATAAATACGAAGACTCTAAACTCTTGAATGCACAATCGATAATAATAAATATTAAGCAACATACAATGTCAATAATAACACTAAAAATCGACATCTATGTTACAGAATTCATCAAGATATGGTTTTTTTTATCTATTCCTAGAGATCCCAAAGTTGATCCAATTACAGCTATTTTAGTACTACATTGGTTATCACCCCAATTTTTTTTAAAAGACTGTATTTCATTCAAACAAGATTATTGGTTATTTCAACAATCTTTATAGTGATTTGGGTCTAATTTTGAACCCTGAGTCCAAGCTCAACCCAAAATAGACTTCTAAATTAGTATCCAAATTCAAACTTCCATAGCCACATCCAAATCCAATTCTCGACCACTCGATGCAAAATGAACTTCTAGACCCATATCTGAATACAAATGTATGATTTAATTCTGAAATTCAACTTTAGATCAAGATGTGTATCCAAATCCAAGTCCTATAACTAAAATACACACCATGATCCAAAATACGAAGCCAAAGTCCATAATTGAGCCCAACGACCATAATTGAGCCCAACAAATGAAATTAAGTCCAAACTAGCAACACGGACCCATAAAGCCGCTCTCATATCTAAATTAGATCCAAAAACAAAGTATAGATCGAAAAGCGAGAATTTTAACTCAAAATCCAAAGTCGATAACAAAAAAACAAATTTTGATACTATTGAGCGACGTGCATGCATGCATAGACCTTGCCTTTGTTTTCGCGTCTCAATGTTGTGCCAAAAAAAAAAAAGATGTTTGTGATCACTCCAAATTTTTCAAAAATACTATATTCAGATTTAATCTTTGGATCCTGAGCCCAATCCTAGACCCCATACTTGCTCATGTCCTTCTTTAATTGGCTAATCAGGTTACAGTCTTGTCCAACAATAAGCATGTCATCTACATTTAACAACACGATAATGAAGTTACCTGATGACAACTTTTTGATGTAGACATAATGATCTACAGTTGACCTACAATACTTTTGATTTATCATAAATGCATCAAATTTCTTGTACCATTACTTAGGTGTTTGTTTAAATCCGTACAAGTTCTTCCTTAACTTGCAAGTCATGTACTTCTTCCTGTCAGCTTCAAAACCTTTTGTTTGTGTCATGTAGATTTCTTCCTCTAGATCTCCGTGAAGAAAGCAGTTTTTACGTATAAATGTTCTAACTCCAAGTCTAGATATGCCACCAAACCAAGTATTATGCTGATAGATGACATTTGAACCACATGAGAGCAAATTTTATCAAAATCAATAGATCTTTCCTGCTTGAAACCTTTCACCACTAATTAAGTTTTGTACTTCATCTTGTCTTGGCCTTCATTTTTATGCTTGTAGCTCTACTTGTTTTGCAATACTTTCTTACCTTTTAGAAGGTCTACCAAATCAAAAGTGTGATTCTTATATAAAGCATACATTTCTTTCTGCATAGCTTGAACCAATTTATCTTTATGTACTTCATCTAACATCTCTACATAGGATTCTACATCTTCACTATCTGCAAACATAGTATATTCATTAGTAAAATATCTAGTAAATGGAATATGTGTTCTTTTACCTCTCCCAAATGGCTCTTCAATTGGTTTTGAATGAGGAAGTTCCTCCTCCAACTTATGCTCATAATCAGTTTGAGTTTCCATAGAGCTGTCATTTGTATACTGCTCCTCTACCTCTATTTCCTCTTCTACATTTTCATGAGTCTCACCATGCTCAGATGAAAGTTCTTCAGGTTTTGCATAGGTTGACTCATGAACACCACTAGCTTCACATCTAACTGTTTGCCTTCAATGACATTTTCAATTGTCTGATCTTCTCTAAAGATAACATCACTACCCTATAGATCTTGTCATTCATTGGATCCCATAACATGTAACCAAACTCATCATCTGTATAACCAAGAAATATTAAAAGAATAGCTTTATCATCTAGTTTGGTTTGATGTTCTTTAGGTACATGCATAAAAGCAATGCAAAAAAAACTCTGAGGTGGTCACACTTTATGTCTTTATCTGACTAAACCTTTTGTATAATATTTCCACCTAGAGGCACTGAAGAAGATTTGTTTATCAAATAAACTGCAGTACCACATTACCACTCTATAAAACTGCTTAGTCTACTTAGAGCAAGATAGAAAATTATTGATTATATTGTGGAGTATAGGGAACTACCTTTTCATGCATAATAACATGTTTATATTCTTGCAGAGAAGAAACTATGTACTCACCACTATTATCTTTATACAATCTCTTCATTTTCTTACCTATCTCACGTTCAACCGCTGCATGAATAGTCATGAAAATATTATTTACTTCACTTTTATTTTCATTGTAAAAGGCTCACACCTTTCTAGATGCATCATCATTAAATATGACAAAATAAGTTATCCACCATTAGATGTCATATTTATAGGACTACACACATCTGAATAAACTAAATCTAATACATCTTTAATTTTTTAAGAGTGCTTTTTCTAAAAAGAGATTATATGCAACTTACCAACCAAGCAATGATCACAATGAGATAATTATACACCATCTACCTTTGGTAACAAATTCTTACCAGCAAGCAAATTCATTCATCTTTGACTCATGTGACCTAACCTTCTATGTCACAAATCAGACAAAGTACTATTAGTAACTGCATTACCTCACCACTATTGATTCGAGACTTCATACCATACAAAAAGTCAAATATAATGTCCCCTTTGCTAGTTTCTAACCAACCTAACTAAAAGAAGTACAATGTCCATCTTTACTTAGTTTTCCTGCAAAAATCATATTCATTCTAAGATCTGGAACATGTCTCACATCTTGCAAAGCCAATTTGCATCATGTGCTTGTCTCAATGCAAACATCCCCTACCTCAATAATCTTAAAAGTGTCACTGTCGTCCATGTGAACTACTCCAAGATCACCTGTTTATAGGATGAGAACAAATCTTGACATGGTGTGGTATAATAAGATGCCTCAGTATCTAATATCCATGTAGAATTACCATTCTCAACTATAAGACAATCATTTTCCTCATATAAGATAAAAGTAAGGTCATCAGCATCCCATTTAGAATGTTTTGCATTCCTGACACATTCTTTCATAAAGTTTGCTCCATGATTTGTCTTGTACATAAGGCCTTTTGTCTTGCTTGTTACATGGAGTGGTGAACCTATTAATTAAAACATAGGAGTTTGTATCACTTATTAAGTTTATGTTTCAGGAATTTGAAAATGATGTGGTGCACATGGTATGGGATCAACCAATGGAAAGAGAGCAACTGCCTTGGGCAAGTCAACACAGTGATATGTTCAGTGAGTAGGAGGAGTATTTTATCCTGCCACCAAACAAGATAGTTGAAGGCATCAGCTTCCCAGGGTACCAGACCTGATTCTAGTGACTGTCTCACGATGTTTCAACTTATATATCAGTGTCTCTCTTTTTGCAGCACAAGGAGCTGATGCCTCATGAGTTCCAAATATAAACTAGCTGCCCACTCCCAGGGATATGACATCACAATAATTTCTATAAAATAAAACTCAAAACCAAATTCAAAACACTTTGTTCTAATTAATAGTAGATTTCCAAAGAGATTGAAGGACCAAACAACTCAAAAACGGATCAAAACTAGGCTTATTGCAACTTCATTGAAGAAAAACAATATGTGTTCTTTGAATGAAACTCCCCAATAACCCCAGTTTTTCCTTGATGAAAAAGGCAAAAAGTGAGAGAGAGGAAGGAGAAGGTGGAGGTGGATACCTAAAGAAGAGGAGCACCAGCTCGTCAATAGCCATAGCAAGGAGACAGGGTGACTCCTCAGCATTGGAACTATTCTCTCCCTTGTTGCTGTGGCCCTGATCCTCTTTGTGCATGTGCATGTGTGTGATAAGGGCAACCTTTACTGGCAGCTGTTGAAAGAGATGGGTACGCCCTGTACTTTCTGTTCTCTTTCTTCTGTTTTTCTTTTTTCATATATTTTTTCTGCTCTCTTTCCTTCATATTTCTTCTCTAATTCCATTCTCACCCACTTTCTCTTCTCTCTCCAGGTAAATCGGGTCGATCACTGTACATAGACTTGAGTCATCGAAGTCCATTCTTGCGATCAGATCAAGAAACTTGAATCTGGTCGATGAGAATCGGCTCTATTACTGTAAATAGTATGTATATGTATGTATATATATATATATATATATCATGAATGGTTTGATTGATATTAAAAGAATAAAAAAAAGGTGATGGGTGTTTTTGTCATCTAATATTAGTTCACACCTTTTCTCATTGTTTTTATTTTCAACAGTTTAAAAGTGAATTATGAATGGCCCTGAATAGTCACTCACTATATATGTGTATATATGCCTGCATTTGATGTTGTGGCATATTGTGTGGTGGACAGAAGCTATAGTAAGTGAATTTAATTTTATTTATACACATGTAACATCCCTCTCTCTCTCTCTCTCTCTCTTTCCCTCTCTCTCTCACGTGCGTGGTTTTTCTTTTTGTTTCTTTTTTTTTCTCTTTTTGTTCTTGAGAGATTGAAAACCAATCAGATATTTTTTTTCCATATATAACTTAATGTGTAATTTCATTTAAAAATTTTAAAGGCATAATTTGAAGAGTGGTTTGAAACTGTCAGCCTTTATAGAAATTTCCTTTTTCCCTCTATAAACCAACAAACGTTGGTTAAGTGTAATGCTCAGTTGCAGTCTTTCATAACATTTCCTGGAGAAACCAGTAACCTCTTTAAAAGGTGTTTAAACACCCTTTTTATCTTTTTTTTTGTACAAAGGAGCGGTTTAGATCCACATTAACTAACTATAGCACGAGGTCGAGCTACACCAATCAGATCCTCCTCAATCAATCGATGCAAATGACCAGGTGGATTTGTAAGAATGGTTACTCCAAAAGATCCTTGAAAAACCCATGAGGCAAGAAGATCTGCACACATATTAGATTATCTATATGTATGACACAAGACACACTCTCAATCACATCTCAGCAATTTTTGACACTGTTTCACTATCTGGAATAAAGGATCATGAAGCTGCAGGTCTTTTAGAACCATGTTCACAACTAACAAGGAAGCTGATTCAACAATAACTTTACGAAAGCCATGAAGAATAGCAATAAGTTCATCCTTAGTTATATGACCATAACCCGCACGACAAGTGAAGCCAAATAACCATTCTCCATTATCATTGTGAAATAAACCACCAGCTGCTAAGTCTCTGGGATTTGTTCTAGCAGCCGCATCAACATTTAACTTAACAAAACCCAAGGGAGGTGACATCCATGCAATGAAGGTTTGAACTTTTCATTGGGATAATCGAAGTTGAGCCATATGGTTTCTGAACTCCCTAATAGAAGCAGATATGTGAAATAAAACATCATCAGGCCAAGAAAAATCTTCAAATACTTGATTTTGCCACTGCCAAATATGCCAACAAGGGAAGCAAAAGAAAATAGACCAAGGAATCATATTGTTAACCAAAAAACGATGCCTAGAAATATTATTCCTCAGCCAAACCTCCAAAGTAGTTGTATTAAACTTCAACAACTTAGCCCCATGAAGAAAGCCAGCCCATATAACTTGAGATGAACTACAATCTCGGAGGACATGCAAAGTATTTTCCTCAAGAGCACCACACCGAGGACAAACTGTAGTAGTCAAAATATTTCGATGTACACAAGCAGACTTAGTAAGAAGACTATTATGAAATAATAACCAAATAAAGAACTTAACCCGAGGGGGAATATCTAGTTTCATGCTATGGCCAATTGCACCTTTTGATTTATTTGTTATCTTCAATTTCAAATACCTTGACTATCGTCTTTTGCAAGTTCATATAAAAATTTCAATTAGCACTGTTAGGAATTCAATAAGGGAAAAAGTAAGGGTCGTCTTGTGTATTCGATTAGTTTTAGGTGCTAGTTTCCTTTTATGCCCATATCATCTTTTTTTCTAAGAAAAGTGTTGGAAACTTTGATGGTGTTTCTCCCTTGAAATTAAGTGTTTAAGGGAGAAACACCATCAAAGTTTCCAACACTTTTTGTGGAAAAAAAGATGATATGAACATAAAAGGAAACTAGGTCCTAAAACTAATAGAATACACAAGATGGCCCTTACTTTTTCCTTTATTGAATTCGTAGCAGTGCTCATTGAAATTTTTATATGAACTTGCAAAAGACAATAGTCGAGGTATTTGAAATTGAAGATAACAAATAAATCAAAAGGTGCAATTGGCCATAGCATGAAAAAGATGAAAAGGGTGTTCAAACACCTTTTAAAGAGGTTACTGGTTTCTACTAGAAATGTTATGAAACACTGCAACTGAGCGTTACACTTAACCAACGTTCATTTGTTTACAGGGGGAAAAAGGAAATTTCTATAAAGGCTGACGGTTTCAAACCGCTCTTGACAATATGCCTTTAAAATTTTTAAATGAAATTATAAATTCAGTTATGTATGGGAAAAAAATATCTGGTTGGTTTGCTATTTCTCAAGAACAAAAAGAGGGAAAACAAAAAGAAAAGCCACACACGTGAGAGAGAGAGAGAGAGATGTTACAGGTGCATAAATAAAAAAAAAAATCACTTACTATAGCTTCTGTCTGCCACACAATGTGCCACAACATCAAATGCAGACATATATACACATATATAGTGAGTGAATGAATGCTATTCAGGGCCATTCATCATTCACTTTTAGACTGTTGAAAAAAAAAACAATGAGAAAACGTGTGAGCTAATATATATATATATATATATATGAAGAGAGAATGGAAAGCAGAGGAGATGCCTTTCTCTGTCCACGAAGTAGATGGAATGTGTCATTATTGAAGCTAATACGATTGGCCCATTTACAATGCTTTACAAATAGGTTAAAAAGTTTTCAAAAAGGTTTCGGACGAGCATGCCAATGTTGTGGGTCATTTCGATTTAACTTTGTAACCTATTTGTAAAGCATGCACTATTTGCTCAGAAGTCTAAGGACATGATGCTTAGATCTTTAACTAGTAAATCAAGTGATCCATTTATTTGTTTATTATTGATCTAATTCATTCATTTATGTGTAAGACCTTGAAAACTAACAGATCAACTTTGATCTGTTACAAAAGGCAGACTAATATTTAAAAATTTGCAGATACTTTTTACAAAAAAATTGTGAATTAAAAATGTCAAGATATACTTAAAAAGACTATGTTACTTCTAATTAAACAAAGAGAAATAATTTAAAACAGAAAACTTATACACCAGTTGTCTTGTGTCTTGACTTTTAGGTTGCGATGTAGTGTGGTTTTCTGGTTGGGTTTAATTTTTAACTAACTTAACTATGCATATTTGAATAATTCAAATTTGAATCCGGAGCTGATTTTTTGGAAAACCAAATTTGGATCCGACTAATGTAAGATCCAGTTTCATTATGTAGATAGGATCTTTATCAGATACTGGTGGGTACTTTATTTGAATTTATGTTTAGTGGTGAAACAGCAAACTGTATTTGAATTTAAATTTGAATGGATCTAATTTTTTTTACCACATCCAGTTAAATGGATTCGGTATTTGTTTGATAATCTGATATGTCTGACCCGTTTATATCCCTACTTTTGAGACTTTATGGGCGTGACCATTGACCAGCCAAATGGGTCGCGTGTCCGTGCTAAAGAGGTATTAGATCTGAATCCTCACATAGTTTCCATACCAGATCTAGATCTGATTATGATGGTATATGTATGGTCATCTCAAATATTGGTTCCCCCACATAAATTAATTTGCATATTATTAACCATCTAGAACCACACAATTTATTTTATTTGCATATTGGTTCCCCCACATAAATTAATTTGTTACGTAATCAGCACCCTAAAATCTAGGATGTCTTTTGTTACTGCCTTTGTGCCAGCGAGGATAAATAGTTTTTGGAAAGGGCATTGGTTCCATGTCTTGAGAGATGGATATAAGAAAGGATAGATGAGATGCAAAACAATACTTAATAGAAGAAGGTTATGTAAATTAAGGAAAATGAGTACTTTTCTTTATGTTTGGTAATGCATTGGGATAGGTAGCTTGTAAAGAAATCTCCTAACTGAATTGATGGTTGACATTCTCCAGTAGACATTCTCAACCAGAGAAACTCTGTTCCCATTGTTGAGGAGCTGAATATCATTCAGATATTTGGTTGATTTCACCATGTTCCCACACGTATCATTCGCATTGAGTCGTGATATATAATGAGTCGAGCCAACTCGAGCTTGACTTGAACTCACTCAGTAAACTCGAGCTTCTAAATGGGTCAAGTTCAAACTACATGAACTCGAGTATATATATATATATATATATATATATATATATATATATATATATATATATATATATATATATATATATATATATATATATATATATATATATATATATATATAAACTTAAAACAAAGGAAAGAGATCAAGTCAAATGACAGTTGTCAGTTGGTAAACGAGCTTAAACAAGTCGAGCACTAGCTGGGACCCAGTCTATCAATTTCAGCTCAACCTGACCTTATACAACTTGACTCACTGCTCAAGGTCCAGCCAAGCAAATTAAGCATGTGTTGACTAGCGTCGAGCTGACCGAGCTCAAGCTTGACTCAGCTCATGTACAACCGTAATAGTAAAGAAGAGTTGTATTGGTACAAGCAGCAAGTCAAGTTCATACGAGTGTGTCAGGGAGACTGATGAACTAGAAAGGGAAACAAGCATAGACATAAGCAAGGTAAACCAAGAAGGTGATGAGCAGGGAAACAAAGTAGGAAATTAACTTAGCATTGCTGCCCTTTGTGCCAGCTCCGACAAGCTTTCAGAATTTTGTTACAATGAAGCCCACCACATATAACTGCTTGCTCTCGGAAAGCCAACTTGTGGCTCTTGTCATCTCTTATGATCCGCCTAGATTTCAATCCTGCCTTGTTTTGAAATACAAAGACCTGACCATGCCTTGAAGCCATGAAGGCATGCAAGGCAAAGCCGATGAGGCCATGAAGCCATGAGGGGTCTTTAATTCCATCAACTATACTCTCCCAAATAAAACATAAGCTTAAATTAGAAATTTAAATACTAAGACTCACACTTTCAAAAGTATAAATGCTAGCATTAAATTTAGGCAGCATCCAGTGACAACATTAACATTAAATCTAAAATTCCCATCCTTGTTATTGAATACATTAGGAGACGAGCATTTTTACTTGTACATATGACTCCTAAATTTGAATCAATTGTGAGTAGCTTTTGCACCATATCTCCTACTTTATATGTAAGTTTAGAGAATTGTGGATATGTGGGGTCTTTCCACCAACTATACTCTCTCAAGTAAATCACAAGTTTAAATTAGGAAAAAACTTGAATATAAAGGTTCTCATGACTTTGGAACATACAATTGTTAATGCTACATTTAGGCGGGATTCAATGAATGCAATATTAAAACATAAAATTCTCGTCCTTGTTATTTGAATGCATTGACACATGAGCTTTTTCACCCATAACTCTCAAATTTAAATCATTTGTTGCCCTAGTTTTGGCACTATATCTCCCATTTTATATATACATCGACAGCATGAAAGCTTTTGAACAATGATGCATATGAGAGGTATTTTTTCCTACTTTATTGTCTCAAATAAAGTACAAGCCACCCCTTATTGGTCCACGCAAAATGAAGTTGGTGCCTCTGTAACAAAAGATCTTTTTGCCCTTTAAAATGTGTGTTTTAAAAATAATTTTTATGTTGTTTTATGTGTGGGACCACCTTGGAAGCCAGGGGCAAAAGCCACCCCTTATTGGTCCAAAGCAAACCAATAAGAGGGCGTGCCTGCACACTCCAAACGCCCTGGCCGAGCAGCACATGGCCAGGCCATACGCTCTGACCAAGGCGCACAGCCGCGCCACGCACTGCCACGAGTGATGTGACCGCGACCCACCCCTTAAGGGCCGTTTTGGTCTGCTAGGTGGGCACTAGCCCTGCCCACACTCCCAATGGGGTGTTTGCAGGTCTGAGAGCCAACCTCATTTGGTCAAGACCTATTGAAAATAAAATTTTAAATAAATTCAAAAATACTTGAAATTCGCATGAAAATATTGTTAAATTCAAATTTTGAGTTTTGACTCCAAAACTCTCCATAAATATCTTCAAAATCTTCTCTCTTGTGCATGAGCTAACTTTTGGGAAACCTATAATACTTTCTCATTTAAAGACTTAGAGTTTTTCTCCTAACTCTCTCTCTATTTCTCTCCTTTTATCTTCTTCTTCTTCTCCAACCTCGGGAGAAAGCTTCTCCAGCTGCCACTCTACAAGGAAGCACGAGGAGGCCTCTTGGAGAGACATTTTCAACACCTTGGAGCTTCATTCGAGGAAGCTTTAGGATTATCTGGAAAAAGAAGACTAATTTTCTAAAATCATTTTCATTAGATGTAGTCAATATCCCAATCCTTTTCCTTTCCTTTTTTTTTCCTTTTTCATCTTCCCATGGCCATATTAGAAAACTCTCAAATCTCCTCTCTAGAGTCAAGAGCTATTCTTGGGTGAACCGAAAACATGAGCAAGGTGAAACGAAATTTCATCTAGGATTGAAATATGCTTCTCTCTTCTCTTAAATGTATACTTTGCTTTCAAAGGATGATACATAGTTTATTGATTCCTTAATTAATATGCGAACAAATGATAACAATGAGTGCTTGGATTGAGATTTCTTTGTTATTATGTTGATTTTTTATGTTGGAATTTGTCCAACCCAAAAAACCCCTTACAAATGTGTCTTCAAGACATCCTTACGTTTAGCATTTCTTTTAATCACCCGATTAGGGATCTCAATGAGTGTTTTCTTATGTTATTAACTTTTCATTGCGTGTGTGCTTGATTTTCTTCCATATCTAATTGTGGGAGAAATAAATTTCCTTATAGTAGATGAAATGATTATTGTTTTATGCTTATATGAAAATACTTGGAATCATGTTTTTAAAAAAAATTCAAAAATAAGAACTCTCTTTAATGAGGTTTTGGAGACTTAGCCTAAGCTCTTACATGTGCCCAAGTTCCCCTCCGCCTATGTAGAAAATTTGAAGTCGAAAATACTCCAAGTTATTTCTTAATTTTAGTTTTCATATATGTATATGTGTATATACATGTTATATATATATATATATATATATATACATGTACATGAATATCTCTCTTTCTCTTTTCTCTCTCTTTGATTTAACATATTCTTTTATAGATTCCCACTTTCTCTCTGTAGAATCTATATGTCTCTCTCTTTGAGTTAACACCTTCTTTTTACAAACTTATATATATATATATATATATATATATATATATATATATATATATATATATATATCTTCTTAAATTTAAGATCTTCCTTTTATAAACTTACTTAAATTCTTAAAAGAACACTAAATTGATTTTGCAAAGTGATCTAAAAACTGAAACATAAATGACATGAATCTTGGTGATTCCACTATGGCTATTATTGACATTAAAAACAAAAAAACTGAAAATTAAAATAGACAAGGTGAAGGGGCACTTGTCATGGCACGATGGAACTTTTGGGGAACCCAAAAGTTCAACCCTTCACCTTCTTCATAAAGACATGCACATGTTTTTAATTTTTTTTGCATTACCATTCATCAAAGGGTACTGAGTGTTCGAACATTTTATTTTGAGGCTCACATACCATGAGCTGGGGCGTTTCTAGGAAGGACACATTTTTTTGTTGTCAGCAACACATGTGTTCCTGAAAACTTGTGTCTGGTTTATTTCGAGGATTCTGATGATCACTTCTTCTGTTGGTCAGTTTGATCATGCAGTCAAGATAAAGAGCTTGCCGGAAGTAGAGAAATACTACTTTCAGACCATCTCCGCTCTTAATGATGTTCTGGGAAAGCTGGTCTAAGCTCCACGGATTCTGTTCTGTCACATCCCTGTTGGTGAGCTTGTAGAAGTCGACATCCTTTAATATGGTACTCTTATGTTCACTATGGACAAGAGAGAATCATATGTTCAATTTGGTGAGGAAACTTCAACATGCAAGAAAACTTCAAGATAGCCTAATCAGCGTTAAAAGTGAAAAAATGTTAGTGAAAAGTCGAAAACCCTTGTTCATATGGAAATATCTAGCTAGAAGTAGAAATTGAGGTATGGATGACTCATCAAAAGGAACAAAAATGCAAAATTATTTTCATGTAGTGGCAAGCTATAACTATATGAAAAGAACTATTACTTGTCTGAAAAAATAAACACAGAATTGAAAAGTGTCACGTATAAGTGCTCCTTAACGTGGGGAAAAACCGTTTTGACAGGGTATTCACATCCTGACAAGCTTGGAAGTGAGCACCAGTTTTAAAAAGTTCTTGCGAAATCAGTCGTAGCAATGACATGTACTTTCAATGTTGTGTTTATCCCACGCTCTTGCATTTTCTTTTCTAGTAACGTTTCTCTTCTCAAATTATTGAATACAGAAAGACAGTTTGCGCTTTCCACCTATTCAGAATTGTCATGAATATTGCTCTGACCTCTACTTTCAATGTCTCCCCACCGTGGCCATTGATGATCTGACGCTCCTTCTCTCGCGGTGGCCACTCCACCTCATTTCTCTCTCTCTCTCTCTCTCTCACACACACACACACATCTCCCATAGACACATTAGGGTAAAACTTGGGTTATTGGGAAGTTTCATTTAAAGATTGTGCATTGTTTTTCTTTGACGAAGTTGCGCTAAGCCTTGTTTTGTATACATTTACAAGATGTTTGGTCCTCAAATGTCTTTGAAAGCCTTCTGCTAATCAGAACAGAGCAGTTTTTAATTTGGTTTTGCATTTTTTGATGGAAATTACTTTCAGATCTTTAACAATTAGAATGTCTGAGGCAATTGCTCTTTTTTCATTTTCTGATGGAAATTACTTTCACATCTTTAACAATTAAACACGTCTGCCTAGAAAAAAAATGACAACAAAGCATCATTCTGTCCAAGAAGAACAAAAGTCAACCTTCCTGGAAAAGCTCCAACCCCTGGAACGCGAGCCTCAAAAGAAAATGTCCTTCTCTGCTACAAGTTTTCCCTCATCATCGTCACCATCGTCAGTTTTTGTAATCAAGTAAACCTTAATTTCTCCATTTTTTGCCTGTACTCAGTACATATGGGTTTTCTACTTGCTTTCTTCCTCTCACATTTCCCTCCTCTTTCTTGGATCAAACGGTGCCAGGAAAACAGGAAAAGGGGAATGAGCTGGGTACGATCCAACCAACGGCTAGAAATCCCTCCCGACAATTCTCAGATCGAGATGGAAAATCTGGAACTGTTTGATCCAAGAAAGGGAAGGGCAGTGTGAGAGAATGAAGGCAATCATAAAAGACCCAGCTACACAGAGTGCAAGCACAAAGTAGAAAAATTAGGGTGTACCTGAATACAGCAACTGACGATGGTGACGATGATGAGGAAGAACTTTTAGCAGATAAGAATAAAGGAATTTTCCTTGATGAATCATATCCTAAACAAGAAAACGAGGAGGAAAAGGGCCTAAATCTCACCTTCACCATTACTAGAGCTTCAAAACCCTTATGTTGAAATAGTTCTGTGACCAACAAAGAGAACCACCTCTCCTTCTCTCACAGGCCTGCACAAAAAGCCTTCACTCTTCCAGAATCACTACTCCACCTTCACAAACATACACAAAAATATGGCTGCTTTGCAAGGCCTCTCTTCACAGCAGACAAACACTGATGAGAGAGGGAGAGAGCAATGGTTACCTATGGTGGAGGGACAAATATGCAAAGATTTGACGAGGAGAGGATCTATGGCGTCAAGCAAAATACAAGGATTGAAATGGGGATGAACAGGGGTGAGTTGATTTTCATCAAGCATGGGTACTGAGGGTTCAAACATTGTATTTTGAGGCTCAGATTCCATGAGCTGGGGCATTTCTAGGAAGGACACATTTTTTTGTCATCAGCAACACATGTGTTCTTGAAAACATGTGTCTGGTTTATTTTGAGGATTCTGATGATCACTTCTTTTGTTGGTCAGCTTGATCATGCAGTCAAGATAAAGAGCTTGACAGAAGTAGAGAAATACTAATTTTAGACTATCTTTGCTCTTACTGATGTTCTGGCAAAGCTGGCCTAAGCTCCATCATACTGTTCTATGATGTCCCTGTTGTTGAGCTTGTAGAAGTCAGGCGTCTTTTAATATGGTACTCTTATGTTCACTAAGGACAAGAGAGAATTATATGTCCAATTTGGTGAGGAAACTTCAACATGCAAGAAAACTTCTATTCTCATAGAAGAAAGAAATCTTCAAGATAGCCTAATCCGTGTTAAAAGGGCAAAAATGTTAGAGAAAAGTCGAAAACCCTTGTTCACATGGGAATATCTAGCTGGTAGTAGAAATTGAAGTGTGGATGGCTCATGAAAATGAACAAAAATACAAAATTATTTTTATGTGGTGGAAAGCTATAACTACATGAAAAGAACTATAACTTGTATGGAAAGATAAAAGAACACAGAATTGGAAATAGTGTCATGTATAAGTGCTCCTTAAGGTGGGAAAAAACAGCTTTGACGAAGAAGGCACATTCTGACAAGCCTAAGAAGTTTGATTTATACAATTGTATGATGAGTTGAGAAATGATTCAGGAGGTGAGTTTATTTCTAATGAATTTGAACAATTTCTAAAAGGCAAAGGCATCTTACATCAAAAATCTTGTCCAAAGACTCCACAACAAAATGGAGTGGCTGAACGAAAGCATAGACACATTATTCAAACTGTAAGAGCACTTCTCTTATCCAAAAATGTTCCTACAAAATTTTTGGGCTGAAACTGTTCTAAATCATCCTAGTCGATTAATAGAATGTCTACGATAATCTTGAAACATATTTCTCCATTTGAAAGATTATACAATATTAAGCCAAATTATAATAGACTTAAGGCTTTTGCTGTAATGTTATGTTTTCAGTGACAAAAATGATAAAGTTTCCTCTAAAGCCATCAATTGTGTGTTCATTAGTTACTCAAAAACACAAAATGGTTATAGATGCTATGATATTGAGAAGGACAAAGTTTATGTTATTAGAAATGTGATATTTTTGGAAGATGAAGATGGCATTAAGAATGAATCCAAGCAACTAGAGGATTATGTTTTTTGTATGGACTGATTTTGGTGATGATGATGATTCTAATGATGAGGATCAAGTTGATGAAATTGGAAAAGAAAGTTCTACAAATGATGATCCTTTGGGGATATTATTGTTTATAGGGGAAGGAGTCATGCAACTCAAGAAACTAATCAATCACATCCTAGAAGGTCTCAAAAGCATGTTAGACCATCCCAAAGATTTATTGCATATGAATGCTTTTCTCATAAATACCGAGCTTGTCTTATGGCACATCATTATTTTTATCAGCCTTCATCTTATTGTGAGACTAAAGAATATCCAAATTGGATTGAAGCCGTGAATCTTGAGCTTAAAGCTCTCTAAAGTAATGAGACTTGGGAAATTGTTTCTTTACCTACAAGGAAAACGACCCTAGGATATAGGTGGATCTATAAGGTCAAAACTAGAGGTGGAGGCAAATTAGAAAGGTATAAGGCTAGATTTGTCGCTAAGAGCAATGCTCAAGAATATGGGATTGACTATGAAGAAACTTTTGTTCTAGTTGCTCGTATGACCTCTATTAGAACTCTTATTGCAGCTGCTTCTACTAAACAATGCCCTATTTTTCAAGTAGATGTTGAAAATATTTTTCTAAACAACAACTTAAATAAAGTTGTTTTCATGAGCGCCCTTCTTGGACTTGACTTGCCTCAAGACAAAGCTTTATGACTTAAGAAAGTTCTTTATGGTTTAAAACAATTATGGATATGAGGGGTCTTTCCACCAACTATACTCTCTCAAGTAAACCACAAGTTTAAATTAGGAAAAAACTTGAATATAAAGCCTCCTAAGATTTTGGAACATACAATTGTTAATGCTACATTTAGGCAGGATTCAATGATTGCATTAATATTAAAACATAAATTTCTCGTCCTTGTTATTGAATGCAATAACATATGAGCTTTTTCAACTGTAACTCTCAAATTTAAATCATTTGTTGCCTTTGTGTTGGCACTATATCTCCCATTTTATATATACATCTTTGGCATGAAAGCTTTTGAACAATAATGAATATGAGTGGTCTTTTTTCCTACTTTATTGTCTCAAATAAAGTACACGCACAGTAGGAAACATAAATACAAAGACTCTAAACTCTTGAATGCACAATCGATAGTAATAAATATTAAGCAACATACAATGTCAATCATAACACTAAAAATCGACATCCATGTTACATAATACATCAAGATATAGTTTTTTTTCATCTATACATAGAGATCTGAAAGTTGATTCATTTACAGCTATTTTACTACTACATCCGTTATCACCCCAATTTTTTTTAAAGGACTGTATTTCATTCAAACAAGATTATCGGTTATTTCAACAATCATTATAGTGATTTGGGTCTAATTTTGAACCCTGAGTCCAAGCTCAACCCAAAGTAGACTTCTAAATTAGTATCCAAATTCAAATTTCAACCCTAGATCCAAGGCAAACTTCTATAGCCATATCCAAATCCAATTCTCGACCACTCGATCCAAAACGAACTTCTAGACCCATATCTGAATACAAATGTATGATTTAATTCCAAAATTCAACTTTAGATTAAGATGTGGATCCAAATCAAAGTCCTGTATCTAAAATACAGACCATGATCCAAAATATGAAGCCAAAGTCCATAATTGAGCCCAACGACCATAATTGAGCCCAACAAACGAAATTAAGTCCAAACTAGCAACACAGACCCATAAAGCCTCTCTCGGATCTAAATTAGTTCCAAAACCAAAGTCTAGATGTAAAGCGAGAATTTTAATTCAAAATCCAAAGTCGAGAACAAAATAACAAATTTTGATACTATTGAGCGACGTGCATGCATGAATAGGCCTTGCCTTTGATTTCGCATCTCAATCTTGTGCAAAAAAAAAAATTAAAAGCATGTTTGTGATCACCGCAATTTTTTTCAAAAACACTATATTCAAATTTAATCTTTGGATCCTGAACCCAATCCTAGACCCCATACTTGCTCATGTCCTTCTTTAATTGGCTAATCAGTTCACAATCTTGTCCAACAATAAGCATGTTATCTACATTTAACACCAGGATAATGAAGTTACCTGATGACAACTCTTTGATTTAGACACAATGATCTACAGTTGACCTACAATATTTTTGATTTATCATAAATGCATCAAATTTCTTGTACCATTGCTTAGGTGCTTGTTTAAATTTGTAAATGTTCTTCCTTAACGTGCGAGTCATTTGTTTCTTCCTGTCAGCTACAAAACCTTTTGTTTGTGTCATGTAGATTTTTTCTTTTAGATCTCCGTGAAGAAAAGCAGTTTTTATGTATAACTATTCCAACTTCAAGTCTAGATATGCCACCAAACCAAGTATTACCCAGATAGATGACATTTGAACCACAGGAGAGAAAATTTTATCAAAATCAATACATCTTTCCTGCTTGAAACCTTTCACCACTAATTAGGCTTTGTACCTCAACTTGTCTTGGCCTTCATTTTTATGCTTGTAGATCTACTTATTTTGCAATACTTTCTTACCTTTTAGAAGGTCTACCAAATCAAAACTGTGATTCTTATATAAAGAATACATTTCTTCCGGTATTGCTTGAATTCATTCATCTTTATGCACATCATCTAACATCTCTACATAAGATTCTACCTCTTCACTATCTGCAAACATAGTATATTCATTAGTAAAATATCTAGTAGATGGAATACGTGCTCTTTTACCTCTCCTAAATTGCTCTTCAATTGGCTTTGAATGAGGAAGTTCCTCTTCCAACTTATGTTCATAATCAGTTTGAGTTTCCATAGAACTGTCATTTGTATACTGCTCCTTTGCCTCTATTTCCTCTTCTACATTTTCATGAGTCTCACCATGCTCAGATGAAAGTTCTTCAGGTTTTGCATAGGTTGACTCATGAACACCACTAGCTTCACATCTAACTGTTTGCCTTCAATGACATTTTCAATTGTCTGATCTTCTCTAAAGATAACATCACTACCCTATAGATCTTGTCATTCATTGGATCCCATAACATGTAACCAAACTCATCATCTGTATAACCAAGAAATATTAAAAGAATAGCTTTATCATCTAGTTTGGTTTGATGTTCTTTAGGTACATGCATAAAAGCATTGCAAAAAAAACTCTGAGGTGGTCACACTTTATGTCTTTATCTGACCAAACCCTTTGT
This sequence comes from Nymphaea colorata, assembly GCF_008831285.2. NCBI lineage: Eukaryota > Viridiplantae > Streptophyta > Magnoliopsida > Nymphaeales > Nymphaeaceae > Nymphaea > Nymphaea colorata. The sequence continues at coordinate 6,232,436 of NC_045138.2, read as the reverse complement.
AAAATATCTCCATCTAAAGGCACTGAAGAAGATTTGTTGATCAAATAAATTGCAGTATTGCATTACCACTCCTTAAAATTGCTTAGTCTACATAAAGCAAGATAGAAAATTATTTGGTTCTATTGTGGAGTATAGGGAACTACCTTTTCATGTATAATACCATGTTTATATTCTTGCAGAGAAGAAACTATGTACTCACCACCGTTATTTGTATACAATCTCTTCATTTTCTTACCTATCTCACGCTCAACTACTGCATAAATCTCCATGAAGTACTTCACTTTTATTTTCATTGTAAAAGGCCCACATCTTTCTTGATGCCTCATCAATAAATATGACAAAATAAGATGTTCCACCACTAGATGTCATATTTATAGGACTACACACATCTGAATAAACTAAATCTAATATATCTTTAGTTTTTTTTAAGAGTGCTTTTTCTAAAAAGAGATTATCTACAACTTTTCAACGAAGCAATTATCACAAGGAGATAATTATACACCATCTGCCTTTGGTAATAAATTTTTACCAGCAAGCAAGTTGATTCATCTTTGACTCATGTAACCTAACCTTCTATAACACAAATCTGACAAAGTACTATTAGTAATTGCATTACCTCACTACTATAGATTCGAGACTTCATACCATACAAAAAGCCAAATCTAATGTCCCCTTTGTTAGTTTCAAACCAACCTAACTAAAAGATATACAATACCCATCTTCACTTAGTTTTCCAACAGAAATCAGATTCACTCTAAGATCTGGAACATGTTTCACATCTTGTAAAGTCAATTTACATCATGTGCTTGTTTCAATGCAAACATCCCCTACCTCAATAATCTTAGAAGTGCCACTGTTGTCCATGTGAACTACTGCAAGATCACCCGCTTTATAGGATGAGAACAAATCTTGACATTATGTGGTATGATAAGATGCCCCAGTATCTAATATCCATGTAGAATCACCATTCTCAACTATAAGACAATCATTTTTCTCATATAAGATAAAAGTAATTCTACCTTATCATCTAAAGCAACTACAATGTATTCTTTTGGTTTCACACTCTCTTGACTTTTTTTTTTTTCTATTCTTTTTCTTCTTTCTGTGACCTGACATACCACAGTGAAAGCATTTACCTATCATCTTGAGCTTTCATTTGGGCATATATTTTGATTTGTCATGTCATTTATTGTGGTTTTTTTGTCTGCCTCTATCTTTCATCACTAGTACTTATGAGCTAGTAGTACCGACAGTTTTTCTTCTTGTATCTTCATTTAAAATGTTGTTGGTTACATGCTTCACTGTTAGCATACTATCTGGAGTGGCGTTGCCCAAAGAAACAACTAGAATCTCCTAACTATTTGGAAGAGAACTTAGCAATGAAAGTGTCTGTAACTCATTATCTAACATCATTTTCATGGCTGACAACTGATTAACTATGATATGTACTTTATTCAAATGCTTTGACACAAGACTCCCCTTCCTCTAAGTTTGAGATTTACCAATTGCGTGAACAAGAAAGTTTTGTCTCCAACTGTTTTCTTCTCATAAAGACCATGCAACTTCTGTCATAATAACTTTGCGGTTGTCTTTGCATATACCAAATGAAAGACACAGTCATCAAACTATTGTCTAATGGTACCAATGGTTTTCCTATCTAATAGCTTTCACTTATAATCTGCCATATTCGTTGTCTTCTTGTTCTCAATGGTCGCATAATTTAGAGAGATCATTCTAGTGGGGGTCGACTCCATATTTCAATAAGAATAAAAACTACAAACCTAACGTCTAATACCACTTTATTATGGTTGTTTTTTCTAGTAAACCTTGTTTCAATCTTGTAAAAGAACTCACAATATGGTATAGTTCTTGTAAAATAGATTGCCCCTTCAATGAAATACTTAAGACAACAACCAGTCAATATCAACACTAAATGCTGTCACAAACCCCCCCTCCCCCCTCACAAGCTCCAAGAATACATATATCCAATAATTAAACAACTAACAACAGCCTTTAGCATCAACATAGCAGTCCAAAAAAAATGATGATTTTATAAGAGGGACTGCACTAAAACTGCTGAAAAACAAAATCACCCGGCTGCTAGCACAAGGTTGAGTTCCCAACACCAATGTTGCAGTAAGATATCAAAAATATATGTTACATAATGCAAATACAAGAGACACTAATATACATGAAAAAAACCCCAATAATGTGTTAAAAAACCACAGGCAAGAGAGGTATATATATATATATATATATATATATATATATATATATATATATATATATATATATATATATATATATATATATATATATAATTTATTTATTTATTTCAAAGAGGCAATATAACAACATCAATTTGTGTTGTTCTTCTTGCAGAGAATAGCTTAAATCAGCCTAAAGAATGAATGCATAAGAAAACTATAAGAAAAGGAATCACCATGTGTTCATACTTTTTTCCCTTCTTTTCATCACTCTCTCTGCACATGTACCCACACAGTAGCACAAACACACAACTATGTTTTTCTTCATCTTTCCTTCTCCCTTCTTCACCGCTGGCATGCACTCACCCTGCCCTTCTTGCTGGTCTGGTGAGCCTTGAACAAGGAGGCTTGTTTCCCCCTTTTCTCATTTTCAAAACAGTGGTAAATAGGGCACCGTCAAGTGCCCTTCTTCTTTTCCTTGTCCGCTCACTCAAGTGAGCGGGTGGGTTTGGTGGGTCCTCATTTGAGGTTGGACCTAACCCAACAAAAGAGACATTTTTAGGCATCAAATACTTCATTACTTTAGATGTTTGCAGCAGAGGAAGGAATGCCAGCTTGTGATCACTCAGAAATGGGGCAGAACATTTTTGGATGCCCCATGCTCAAGTTTTTGGGAAAGCTTAAAGCAACCCACATGCCTCTAGCTCATTGAAGGAAGGGTCAGCTTGCTTGAACCAGTTGAACTTATGATCAAAGCCATAAAGCTCTAATTAAATATGTCGCAAATGATTCATGATCTAGGAGGGTAGGTTGATGCAAATGAAGAGAGGATTCTGAGGGATCAATAAGGAAGTGCCCCGATGAGGAAAAGAGCAGTTGGTGACATCGGCTAGGGTGAGATGGATGTCAGAAGGTGATCGTAATACCACTTATTTCCAGACTACTACCAGAAGTAGGAGAAAAAGAAGTTCCATCACTGAGCTGGAGGTGGAAGGCTCCATAATTAGGGATCAACGTGCCATCCTAACAGCTTGCTCAGGGTACTTCCAACAGCTCCTTGGAATCGAAAAAGGTGAAGGGAACATGCTCAGTGGATGTCCATGTGTCTCTTGCAGTGAAAATGAGGAGCGGAACCAGCTCGTCACATTGGAGGAGCACAAGTGTATAGTCTTTCGATCCTTTTGGGATATTGTAGGCCAAATGGCATATTGTAGGTGCGGATGTAAGTAAAGTGGTACAGTTGTTCTTTTAATAAGAAGGCTTGTTCAAAAGGTCAATCACACACAAATCACCCTTATTCCTAAGACGGAAGGTGTACCAGCTCTTCAAAATTTCCAACCCATTCCTTTATTTAACAGTATGTATAAATTGATCATAAAAATTATGGTCAACAAAATGAAGAATGTTCTCAAAAGGATTGTATTAGATGACCAAGCAGTTTTTTCCGCTAAAAAAAATACATGACAACATCATCCTTGCACATGAGATCATTCATAGCATGAAGAAGGATAAGAAACAAATGGTTTATTTCAAACTTGATCTCTCAGTCTTATGACAGGGTGAATTGGTTGTTCCTTATATCTACCCTATTACATGTATAGTTTAATTAAGAATGTTGAAATAGAGTTTTCACCAATATCTCTATTGCTTTGGCAGAAGTTTTGGCGAATGGTAGCCCAGGTAAGTTTTTTAACCTCAAACGAGGTATGAGGCTGGGTGACCATTTTCCCCTTATCTTTTTATTATTGTCATAGAGGCCTTCTTTAGGCTTGTCAATGAATATGCTAGAGATAAGAGTTTTTTTCGCACACCCCGTGAGGGTAAGTGTTCAGTGATAGTCTCCTTCATGTGTGTTGTGCTGCTATTTTTTTGGGCAAAGGTCAATCCCTTGAAAATGGGGGAATCTATGTTGGAGAAGTTGTCCAATTGCGTGGGGCTTAGGATTAACTCCAGTCAGTATGTCCATTTCATGTGGAGGATTTGATGGTCCTCTGGATTAGCTCTGTGCAAGATTGGTTGGTCAGGAGTTTTTCTATTTGTTACCTTCGAGTCTCACTGTTCCATGACCGGTTGCGTGAGGAATGGTGTGAGTGCATAATTCTCAAAGTTAACAAGCAGCATGCCAGTTGGAAGTGAAGGCTCGTCTTGTTTTTTGGCAGGTTGTGCCTTATAAATCATGTAATAATTTACATTATTCAATATTGGGCAGTAGTATTCCGTCTTCTTGTGAGGGGTCATTAAAGAAATCTAATCTCCCATATCTTCCTTCCTTTGGGACTCCTCTTCTCAGACTGGATTCAGACATCTCATTTCTTGGAATGTGATCAGTCATTTGATTAAGGAAGGTAGGGCAGACATTAATTATGTTTGTGAAATTAGTCAAAATCAAATTGCTTTTCTTGCTTTGCAGGTTTGCTTCAAATTAAGCCCAGGCCAAATTTGTTCTTAAGAATTACCTCTGAAATGACACTTTCTGGTCTCATGACATATTCAAGAACTCCTCTTGGTTATGGTTCCTTAAATGCCTCTCCAATAGCTAGAAAGGAATTGCCAATAGCGTTAAATGGAGGATTGAAGAAGGCTTGATAAAGTTTTGGAATCATCTTTTCTAACTTGTGTCCTTAGCAATTGTATTCTAATTGAAGAATATAGCATTTCGTGTTCCAACTCTCATTTCTTGCTCGTCTTGTGTATTCGATTAGTTTTAGGACCTAGTTTCCTTTTATGTTCATATCATCTTTTTTTCCACGAAAAGTGTTGGAAACTTTGAAGGTGGATACCTATATATATACTCGCGTCGACCAGATTCAAGTTTCTTGATCTGATCGCAAGAATGGGCTTCCATAACTCAAGGCCGATATATGACTGTCAAACGCCCCAATGGATTTCGGCAACACCCCTACACCTCTACCACATCAAATTTTAGCTGATCCTCATTCATCTAAAAAATCGAATTAGCAGAAAAAGGAAGGTGTTGAGATATTCTCTCCATATTGAGATATCGTTCAATATAGCAACGAGTGAATAAGGTTGATATTGCTTTTCTTGTAATTTCTCTTCAGTAACGGCTATAACCAATAGATCGTTCTCTTCTTTATTTATAATCTCTGCAGCCAGATCCGGTTGATATTACTTTTCTTGTAATTTCTCTCACTAACTGCTATAACCAATCGATCATTCTCTTCTTCATTTATGTCTGCCAGATCCATATTTTGAGATATATCATTCAATATGGCAAGGAGTGAAGAAGGGGCCTGTTAATAACGCTTTTCTTGTAAGTTATCTTGTAACCAATTGATTCTCTTCTTTATTAATCTATTACCAAGTCTGGAGATATACTCTAGAATGTCGTACGATATATATGTAACTGCTTGTATATATACACCATCAACGAATCAAAATATATAACTTAAATTAAAGTCTCCTAGCTTAGGAGGCTGCTAGGTAGGCTGGACAAAACTGACATGACTCAGTTAATTTTCTTCTCGGAACTAGATAGAAAATGCACTGAACCTAAGAGGTTCATCTTTTCATCATACAGCGAACCTTGTATGGTGATGAAAGCAAAAGGGGAAAGTGGGGGTCGACCACGAATACAAGTTTTAGGCACAACAATCCTTTTAATGAATTGTCCAAAGGAATTTGTTGCTTGAGATTGCCAGGAATTTAATGTGGAAAACGGACGTTCTGTTAACTGCTTTCGGATCTAAACTTTAGCCAAATAGTGTTTATGATACGATTGGAAGTGCAACTAATATTATTCTCTCCAAAATGTTACGTATCCAAAAAGAAAACAAAACTGCCACAACTGTATTGTAACTATTTCGCAGATGTTTTTGTCCTCAAACGTCTCTTTCTAACCAGACCAGAGCGTTTCGAATTGGTTTTGTGTTTTTTTATGAAAATTACTTTGACATTATAAAGAATTACTATGTCTAAGGCAATTACTATATTTTCCATTTCATAAGTTTATGACGTCCAAGTTCTAAAACGACGGTAGATATGAGGTCTTCCTACCAACCCTATTCTCTCAAATAGAGCAAAAAGTTTGTAAAACTTAGATATGAATAATCGAACTTTGGAATGTACAGTTGGTATTGCTAAATGTTAGGCAACATCCAATGTCAATAACAATATTAGAATCTAAATGTTAGGCAACATCCATATTTTCTGCGATCCTGATACCTTCTTTCATAAAGTTTGCTCCATGATTTATGTTATGCATAAGGCCTTTGGTTTTGCATGTTACACAGAGTGGTGAACCTATTAATTAAGGTTATATTTAACGAAACTGAAAATGATGTGGTGCACATGTTATGTGTTCAACCAATGGAAAGAAAGCAACTGCCTCTGGCATAATGAAACGTCACTGTGATTTGTTCAAAGAGTTGGTGGAGGCTTTTATCATGTCACCCAACAAGATACTTGAAAGCATCATCTTCTCAGGGTACCGGACATGATTTTACTGCAAAGCCCTATTGTGTTTCAACTTGTACATCTGTGTTTCTCCTTTTAAAGCAAAAGAAGCTCATGACCCAATCCCCAAGGATAGGACGTCATAATAATTTCCATAAAAGAAAACTCAACACCAAGTTCAAAACACTTTGTTCTAATTAATAGTAGATTTTCTTGAAGGACCAACCATTGCAACTTCATCAAAGAAAAAAATACACGTTCTCTGAATGGAACTTCCCAATAACTCCAGTTTTTTCCTAATGAGAGAGGCACACAGTGAGAGAGAGAGAGAAGGAGGAGGTGGAGTGGATAACTGGAGAAAAGTAGCACCAGATCATCAACTGCAACAGCAAGGAGAGAGAATGACTCCTCAGCATTTCTGCTATTCTCTCCCCTGGTGCTTTGGCCCTCCTCCTCTTTGTGTGCTTGTACATTTGTGTGATAAGAGCACCCTTTGCTGGCCACAGTTGAGAGAGAAGGGAACGTCCTATGCTTTCTGTTCTCTTTCTTCTATTTTTCTTTTTTATATATATTTTTCTCGTTCTTTTTTCCTTCATATTTCATCTTTAATTCCTTTCTCACCTTCTCCCTCTTCTCTCTCCTTGCTTAAGGAGACAATGAGCAATGGTGTCATAGGGACACATGTTATGAATGGTGCAAATGACAACCCTAAGGCCTTTTCTCTCTTTATTGGCCACCTTTTCTATTTCTTTTCTTATTCCTTACACATCTCTATCTCTCAATATATATATATATATATATATATATATATATATATATAAAGTGTGTGTGAGAGATAGATAGAGAATCTGTGTGTGTGTGTGAAAGAGGGAGAGAGAAACAGAATAATGAAATAGAAGAAAATAAATAGAGAAAGGGGATCAAAAAGAAAATAAAAGTTTTAAGGTGGTCCTCCTCCCATGCTTAATTTGAGGTGTTTCTTATGGCACCATTTCTCTTTATCCCCTTGAAGAACTAGAGAGAAGAGAGAGAGGGGGAGAGAGAGAGAGAAATGAATAAGAGAAAAAAATACGGATGAAAGAGAACGGAAATATATATATATATATATATATATATATATATATATATATATATATATATATATATATATATATATGCAGAAAGAAGAAACAGAATGGAAAGCAGAGGAGATGCCTTTCTCTCTCCCACGAAGTAGATGGAATGTGTCATTATTGAAGCTAATACGATTGGCCCATTTACAATGCTTTACAAATAGGTTAAAAAGTTTTCAAAAAGGTTTTGGACGAGCATGCCAATGTTGTGGGTCATTTCGTTTTAACTTGCTCTGGTCTTTGAGTCTTTCCTCTCACATTAACATGTAGGAATTGCAGCTGATAAAGTTATGCCATCCTCTTGAACATGCCACTGCTTAGAGACTAAAGTTATGTCTTCTTACTTCAAAAAATATAGCAGCATCTATGGAAAAATATATATCAAAAAATTTATTCTGTTGATGCTGTAATGTTTTTATAACTTGCTCTCGAATTTTTTGACTGTGGAACTTTCATGATGAAGTTTACAGGTAGGTAGACAACAAGTACATACTTTGTATACAACACAGTGGAAATCTTTAAGCAACGACATGCTCATGATGGACTTGTGGATTTCTCCATCCGGGTTTAGATGGAGCAATCCTCCGGCTTGCATCAGATGGTGCATTTAATCACATTTATCCGAACCATTGGGTAGCCGTGGTTGGATGGAACTCAAGATGGTCGAAGTATTTGAGCTCGTGTGTGGTCATAAGTGGTCATAAGGATGACATAGCTTTACGGCAGTGCCTACTTGTTAATGTAAGAGGAAAGACCAGTGCAAGTTAAAACGAAATGCCCAAGCTCAACATTTGCATGATCATTTGCCCGTCCAAAACCCTTTTGAAAACTTTTTAACCTATTTGTAAAGCATGCACTATTTGCTCAGAAGTCTAAGAACATTATGCTTAGACCTTTGCCTAGTAAATCAAGTGATCCATTTATTTGTTTATTATTGATCTAATTCTTTCATTTATGTGTGAGGCCTTTACAGCTAACTGCTCAACTTTGGTCTGTCACAAAAGACTGACTAATATTTGAAAATTTGCACATAAGTTTACGAAAAAATTGTGAATCAAAAATGTCAAGACATACTTAAAAAGAGTATGTTTCTTCTAATTAAACAAAGAGAAATAATTTAAAACAGAAAAATTCTACACCAGTTGTCTTGTGTCTTGACTTTTAGGTTGCAATATAGTTTTGGTTTCGTGTTGGGTTTAATTTTTAACCAATTTAACTAATCATATTTGAATAATTCCAATTTGAATCTGGAGCTGATTTTCTGGAAAACTGAATTCAGATCCGACTAATGTAAGATCCAGCTCCATTATGTAGATAGGATCTTTATCAGATACTGGTGGGTATTTTATTCTAATTTATGTTTAGTGGTGAAACAGCAAACCGTATTTGAATTTAAATTTGAATGGATCTAATTTTTTTTACCACGTCCATGGATTCGGTATTTGTTTGATAATCTGATATGTCTGGCCCGTTTATATCCCTACTTTTGAGACTTTATGAGGGTGACCATTGACCAGCCAAATGGGTTGCGTGTTCGTGCTAAAGAGGTATTAGATCTGAATCCTCAGATAGTTTCCATACCAGATCTAGATCTGATTATGTTGGTTTATGTATGGTGGTCTCAAATAGCTCGTGACCCTGATTTGGCCCATTTGCAATACTCGGAATTGTGTCCTTGCTAATGTCATATGTTACCTCCAGGAGATAAATTAGATAACTAAATCTAAAGTGCAACTACTTTTTTACCTTTGAACTTTAAGTTATTTTATCAAATTTAAATATGATTAATTATAAGCTTCGTTTGATAAAAATAGAACATTTTTATTTCTATTTTTTGATGTAAAATAAGTTTTGCTAATTATTCACAAAAAATGACATTTACTGTCTTGTTGTTTGATTCTATGAAGGTTATTCTTTTCCTACATGGTCACTCTTTTTAAAACGGAACTGAACAGTTTTTTTTATTTTAGTCACACGTTTAGGGGTCTGCCTGAAAATCTGGGCAAAAGTTACATAGGCATAAAACTAGCCTCGCCAAGTAAACAATAGGCTATAGCAAAAGATCCCGGTAAAATCCATAGTTCTTGAAAGAATCTATTTTAGATTCGATTTAAAATCTACACTTGAAATACTTAATTTTCCTTTTTGCATTGAGAAAACGTCTTATTTAATATTTTTTAGCTTTATAATGATCTCATATTTCAGAATTTGTGGATTGATTCTCATCGAATTAACAATATGAATTACATATTTATAACCAAGTTGGACTGGAACAACTCGAGAATATGAGATTTTCAAATTCATGAGGTGCTGTAGAACATAAATGCTATTGAATCGGATTTGGATAAGAGAATCTATATCATGATCCACACATACTTGAATAAATATGGTTATTACTTTAATTATATATGAAAATCGTTAGAACAAATTTTCTGTTTTTCTGGGGTTACTTTTTGTTTATAACTTAAGAAGGGAAATATTAATAAGGGTCACTCTTTTCATGAAAATTGTTGAATAAATACTTGAGGTGAACACTTCTTAACTAGGTAATTATACTGTTCTTAATATTACCTTCTAAGCATCACTAAATTGTGTATTAATTCACCACCGAAAGCACTCAAGCAGACCTGGTACCTGGGGGATGGGTGAAGGGTGGGGGTTTCGTTTCTCTTGTTTGCCGCTGTATGATATTATATTCTTGTTGCTCACCCAACAATTCCAAGGACATTATTTAAGTCCGTACAACAGGCTATTCAATTTGCATATCAATCTCTACCTCACTGAAGATACGTTATGAAGAAAGACATTGTGAATATCCATTTGAAGTCACCAACTCTTAGTTCCTTCAATAGAGAGAAAATATTTCCCAATATTTAATTAATTTGGCTACTGAAGCAAATGTGAGATAATCCGAATAACCTTCCTGTTGAGTATGTATACTTTAACAACTAAGTCTTACGTTCTTCTATAAATCCATAAAGTTAAGTGTAATATATTATGATGTGCACCAACTTATTAGCAATTAGCTTAATGGCAGAGCTGGGTGTGGTGTGCCCATCTAGAACCACACAATTTATTTTATTTGCATAGTGGTTCCCCTACGTAAATTAATTTGTTACATAATCAGCGCCCTAAAATCTAGGCTTTCTTTTGTTACTGCCTTTGTGCCAACGAGGATAAATAGTTTTTGTAAAGGGCATTGGTTCCATGTCTTGAAACAATACTCAATGGAAGTAAGGTTATGTAAATTAAGGAAAATGAGTATTTTTCTCTATGTTTGATGATGAATTGGAATAGGAACTACCTTCTAGCTTGTAAAGAAATCTCCTAACTGAATTGATGGGTGACATTCTCCAGTAGACATTCTCAACCAGAGAAACTCTGTTTCCATTGTCGAGGAGCTGAATATCATTCAGATATTCGGTTGATTTCACATTGTTCCCACACGTATCATTGGCATTGAGTCATGATATATAATGAGTCGAGCCAACTCGAGCTTGACTTGAACTCACTCAGTAAACTCAGCTTTTTAATGAGTCAAATTCAAACTACATAAACTCGTAAAACAAAGGAAACAGATCAAGTCAAATGACAGTTGTCAGTTGGTAAACGAGCTTAAACAAGCCCAGCTCTAGCTGGGACCCAGTCTATCAAGTCCAGCTCCACCTGACCTTATACAACTTGACTCACTGCTCAAGGTCCAGGCAAGCAAATTAAGTATGTGTTGACTAGTGTCGAGCTGACCAAGCTCGAGCTTGACTCAGCTCATGTACAACCCTAATAGTAAAGAAGAGTTGTATTGGTACAAGCAGCAAGTCAAGTTCGTACGAGTGTGTCAGGGAGACTGATGAACTAGAAAGGGAAACAAGCATAGACATAAGCAAGGTAAACCAAGAAGGTGATGAGCAGGGAAACAAAGTAGGAAATTAGCTTAGCATTGCTGTCCTTTGTGCCAGCTCCGACAAGCTTTCAGAATTTTGTTACAATGAAGCCCACCACATATAACTGCTTGCTCTCGGAAAGCCAACTTGTGGCTCTTGTCATCTCATATGATCCGCCTAGATTTCAATCCTGCCTTGTTTTGAAATACAAAGACCTGACCATGCCTTGAAGCCATGAAGGCATGCAAGGCAAAGCCGATGAGGCCATGAAGCCATGAGGGGTCTTTAATTCCATCAACTATACTCTCCCAAATAAAACATAAGCTTAAATTAGAAATTTAAATACTAAGACTCACACTTTCAAAAGTATAAATGCTAGCATTAAATTTAGGCAGCATCCAGTGACAACATTAACATTAAATCTAAAATTCCCATCCTTGTTATTGAATACATTAGGAGACGAGCATTTTTACTTGTACATATGACTCCTAAATTTGAATCAATTGTGAGTAGCTTTTGCACCATATCTCCTACTTTATATGTAAGTTTAGAGAATTGTGGATATGTGGGGTCTTTCCACCAACTATACTCTCTCAAGTAAATCACAAGTTTAAATTAGGAAAAAACTTGAATATAAAGGTTCTCATGACTTTGGAACATACAATTGTTAATGCTACATTTAGGCGGGATTCAATGAATGCAATTTTAAAACATAAAATTCTCGTCCTTGTTATTTGAATGCATTGACACATGAGCTTTTTCACCCATAACTCTCAAATTTAAATCATTTGTTGCCCTAGTTTTGGCAATATATCTCCCATTTTATATATACATCGACAGCATGAAAGCTTTTGAACAATGATGCATATGAGAGGTATTTTTTCCTACTTTATTGTCTCAAATAAAGTACAAGCCACCCCTTATTCGTCCACGCAAAATGAAGTTGGTGCCTCTGTAACAAAAGATCTTTTTGCCCTTTAAAATGTGTGTTTTAAAAATAATTTTTATGTTGTTTTATGTGTGGGACCACCTTGGAAGCCAGGGGCAAAAGCCACCCCTTATTGGTCCAAAGCAAACCAATAAGAGGGCATGCCTGCACACTCCAAACGCCCTGGCCGAGCAGCACATGGCCAGGCCATACGCTCTGACCAAGGCGCACAGCCGCGCCACGCACTGCCACGAGTGATGTGACCGCGACCCACCCCTTAAGGGCCGTTTTGGTCTGCTAGGTGGGCACGAGCCCTGCCCACACTCCCAATGGGGTGTTTGCAGGTCTGAGAGCCAACCTCATTTGGTCAAGACCTATTGAAAATAAAATTTTAAATAAATTCAAAAATACTTGAAATTCGCATGAAAATATTGTTAAATTCAAATTTTGAGTTTTGACTCCAAAACTCTCCATAAATATCTTCAAAATCTTCTCTCTTGTGCATGAGCTAACTTTTGGGAAACCTATAATACTTTCTCATTCAAACCCTAAACCCTAAACCCTAAACCCTAACCCTAAACCCTAAACCCTAACCCTAAACCCTAACCCTAAACCCTAAACCCTAAACCCTAAACCCTAAACCCTAACCCTAAACCCTAAACCCTAACCCTAAACCCTAAACCCTAAACCCTAAACCCTAAACCAACTTGTGGCTCTTGTCATCTCTTATGATCCGCCTAGATTTCAATCCTGCCTTGTTTTGAAATACAAAGACCTGACCATGCTTTGAAGCCATGAAGGCATGCAAGGCAAAGCCGATGAGGCCTTGAAGCCATGAGGGGTCTTTAATTCCATCAACTATACTCTCCCAAATAAAACATAAGCTTAAATTAGAAATTTAAATACTGAGACTCACACATTCAAAAGTATAAATGCTAGCATTAAATTTAGGCAGCATCCAGTGACGACATGAACATTAAATCTAAAATTCCCATCCTTGTTATTGAATACATTAGGAGACAAGCATTTTTACTTGTACATATGACTCCTAAATTTGAATCAATTGTGAGTAGCTTTTGCACCATATCTCCTACTTTATATGTAAGTTTTAGACAATTGTGGATATGAGGTGTCTTTCCACCAACTATACTCTCTCAAGTAAATCACAAGTTTAAATTAGGAAAAAACTTGAATATAAAGGATCTCATGACTTTGGAACATACAATTGTTAATGCTACATTTAGGTGGGATTCAATGATTGCAATATTAAAACATAAAATTCTCGTCCTTGTTATTGAATGCATTGACACATGAGCTTTTTCAACTATAACTCTCAAATTTAAATCATTTGTTGCCCTAGTGTTGGCACTATATCTCCCATTTTATATATGCATCTACAGCATGAAAGCTTTTGAACAATGATGCATTGAGAGGTCTTTTTTCCTACTTTATTGTCTCAAATAAAGTACAAGCATAGGTAGGAAAGTTAGATCCAAAGACTCTGAACTCTTGAATGTACAACTGGTAGTACTAAATGTTAAGCAACATACAATGTCAATAATAACACTAAAAATTGACATCCACGTTCCAGAATACATCAAGATATGTTTTTTTCTTTTATCTATACCTGGAGATCCCAAAGTTTATTTAATTACAGTTGTTTTAGTACTACATCTATTATCACCCCAAATTTTTTTCAGAAGACTGTATTTCATTCAAACAAGATTCTCGGTTATTTCAACCATCTTTACAGTGATTTGGGTTTAATTTTGGACCCCGAGTCCAAGCTCAACCCAAAACAGACTTCTAAATTTGTATCCAAGTTCAAATTTCGATCCTGGATCCAAGACAAACTTCTATAGCCATATCCAAGTCCAATCCTCGATCACTCGATCCAAATCTCTGGACCCATATTTGAATCCAAATGTAAGATTTAATTCCAAAATTCAACTTTAGATGAATATTTGGATCCAAATCCAAGTCCTAGATCTAAAATACATACCTTGATACGAAATACGAAGCCAAAGTCTGTAATTGAGCCAACAAATGACTTAAGTCTAAACTAGGAAAACGGACTCATAAAGCTGCTCTTATATCCAAATTAGATCCAAAACCGAAGTTTGGATTCAAATCAAGAATTCCAACTCAAAATCCAAAGTCGAGGCCAAAATAACAAATTTTGATACTATTGAGCGACATGTGCGCATGCACATACCATGCTTTCGTTTTGCGTCTCAATCTCGTGCCAAAAAAAAAACTTTAAAAATATGTTTTGAGCCTAAACCACTCATCTAATCCTTGGTCCAATCCTCATGCATCGACTAGAACACATTGGCGACCAAGCGAACCCGATCTAGATCTAAAATGAGCTCGAAACCACGCAAAATGTAGTTGGTGCTGTCTGTAACAAAAGATCATTTTTCCCTTTAAAATGTGTGTTTTAAAAATCATTTTTATGTTGTTTTATGTGTGGGACCACCTTGGAAGCCAGGGGCAAAAGCCACCCCTTATTGGTCCAAAGCAAACCAATAAGTAGGCATGCCTGCACACTCCAAACGTCCTGGCCGACATGGCCAGGCCATACGCTCTGACCAAGGCGCACAGCCGTGCCACGCACTGCCACGAGTGATGCGACCGGGACAGCGACCTGGCACTGTCACGCCAGATGCAGTTGCTGGCCACGGCACACGTGCGCCTAATTACGACCGCGCAGCCCTTTTTTGGCTAAAAAACACCCCTTGAGGACTGCTTTGATCTGCTAAGTGATCACTAGCCCTGCCCACACTCCCAAAGGGGTGTTTGCAGGTCTGAGAGCCAATCTCATTTGGTCAAAACCTATTGAAAATAAAATTTTAAATAAATTCAAAAATACTTGAAATTTGCATGAAAATATTGTTAAATTCAAATTTTGAGTTTTGACTCCAAAAATCTCTATCAATGTCTTCAAAATCTTCTCTCTTGTGCGTGAGCTAACTCTTGGAAAACCTATAATACTTTCTCATTTGAAGACTTAGAGTCTTTCCCCTAACTTTCTCTCTATTTCTCTCCTTTTATCTTCTTCTTCTCCAACTTTGGGAGAAAGCTTCACCAACTTCCACTCTACAAGGAAGCATGAGGAGGCCTCTCGGAGAGACATTTTCAACACCTTGGAGCTTCATTCGAGGAAGCTTTAGGATTATCCGGATAAAGAGACTAATTTTCTAAAATCATTCTCATTAGATGTAGTCAATATCCCAATCCTTTTCCTTTTCTTTTTTTCTTCCTTTTTCATCTTTCCATGGCCATGTTAGATAACTCTCAAATCTCCTCTCTAGAGTCAAGAGCTATTCTTGAGTGAACCGAAAACATGAGCAAGGTGAAACGAAATTTCATCTAGGATTGAAATATGCTTCTCTCTTCTCTTAAATGTATACTTTGCTTTTAAAGGTTCATACAAAGTTTATTGATTCCTTAATTAATATGCGAACGAATGATAACAATGAGTGCTTGGATTGAGATTTCTTTGTTATTATTTTGATTTTTTATATTGGAATTTGTCCAATCCAAAAAACCCCTTACAAATGTGTCTTCATGGCATCCTTACGTTTAACATTTCTTTTAATCACCCGATTAGGGATCTCAATGAGTGTTTTCTTATGTTATTAACTTTTCATTTCGTGTGTGCTTGATTTTCTTCCATATCTAATGGTGGGAGAAATAAATTTTCTTTTAGTAGATGAAATGATTATTGTTTTATGCTTATATGAAAATATTTGGAATCATGTTTTTAAATGAAATTCAAAAATAAGAACGCTCTTTAATGTCTGTGTGTGTATCCCACTTTCTCTCTCTAGAATCTATATGTCTCTCTCTTTGAGTTAACACCTTCTTTTTACAAACTTATATATATATATATATATATATATATATATATATCCTCTTAAATTTAAGATCTTCCTTTTATAAACTTTCATATACGCGTATATATACAACTTTACACACACACACACACATGTTCATCCTCTTCTCTCTCTCTTTAAAATTTTTCTTTTTTTCTTTTCAAAATCTCTCTCTTTCTTGTTATTCCTCTTGACTTAAAATGTTTTCCTTTTTTTTCTTTTTTTTCATTGTTTCAAATATCTCTTTCTTAAGATCTAAATTTTAAATTTCATTTATTGACTTCACTAAGACCAAAACTCAAGTAATAACTCAATATTGAAATTATTTTTTATAGTTTGCAACCATATTTTACTTTCATTTTTTTTTTTCCTCATCATGAAAATATTTAGGATAAGTATGTAAATAAATTTCGATGAACGTGATGATAAGGATATCCTTAGGTGAATGATATGATATGAATGAATAATTTGTTTTCAATCATATAAAACTAATGCATTCATGCATTCACATTCACTTGTGGAATTGACGAATAATCACAAGAGTCTTTCTAAAAGAACTTAAAAAAGATGAGATGGAACTTTAGCTAGGTAGTAGCTAAATTAGAGCAAAATCTTAAACTTACTTAAATTCTTAAAAGAACACTAAATTGATTTCGCAAAGCGATCTTCAAAATACTCATATTATCTTTCAAAGATTTTCAAATGATATTTGCAAAGGTTTCTTTATTCAAAAATCTCTCAAATCAAAGTGGCTTGTATTCTCAAATGATCTTTCAAAATTTTCTCATCCAAAAGTTTGAAACATTAAATCTTCAACATTATTTCTATTTACCACACACATTTAGAATGGATAAAATGTTTAATTAAAAATGAAGTGCATCAAGAATAAGCATACCCTTTGGGTTAGTTACCCCTCGTAAAGGCCTCGAAAATGACCAATCCTCGTACCGACAGGTGAGCCCCTATTCTCTCTCATTTCAAAAATATAATTTTATATTTCTGAACCACTCCAAAACAGAAATAAATTTTGGGATGCAAACAACATCTCTCTTTTTTAATCCAAGTTTTCAAATAATGTTAGAGATTATGGGTCTTTCCACTAACTATACTCTCTAAAGTAAAACAAATTTGTAAAACTTGAATACAATTGCTTGGACTTTGGAAGGTACAATTGTTAGTGATAATTTAGGTGGCGTTCAAGCTATGATTAATATTAAAACCTAAAATTTCCATCTTTATTATTGAATACTTCAATGCATGAGTCTTTTTTACTCATATGTATAACTTCCAAACTTGAATCATTTGTCACCGTAGTGCTGCCACTATATTTACCACTTTATAAGTTTATGACATCCAAGTTATGAAACCATGGTGAATATGAGGTCTTCTGGCCAACCCTATACATTCACTCAAATATGGCAAAAGCATAAGTTTGTAAAACTTAGATATGAATTATCGAACTTTGGAATGTACAGTTGGTAGTGCTAAGTATTAGGCAACATCCAACATCAATAATAATATAAGAATCTAAAATTGCCATCTTTGTTATCACTACATTGAGACTTGAGCTTTTTTACTTATACATGCACTGTTGCCTAAAAGGTTAAGTTTCAATGTCTTTCCTGCTTATAGATAGTTTTTTCTTTAAATTTGATTGTTGGAGGATGAATCCTAGTAGCCTACTCAGCTTGCTGAAGGTATTCTTAAGATCTATGAATCACACGCTTGTGAATGTGTGCCAGATGATGAAGTTACTTTTTCACTTGTTTTCTTAAAGAATTTTATTTTATATGACTCATGGCTTTTGCTTGATGTGTTTTTTTTTTTCTTGTGATTGTAGCTATATACTTTCTTTCTATTAGATTTGAGTATATATCTTGCTTACTACATGAATTTTTATGTATAACTTACATGAATTTATTTAAGGAAATCATTACATTTATTTATGTTCAAATTAACTATATGATACATACTATGCTATGCAATAGAACAATATAATATTATATATTAGATATGCCTCGATAACCTAAAACCCCACTTTACACATCTCCAATTTTATCAAAGTAGTTGACCCTTGAGTTGTTTCTTTCTAACCACACTCCTCAGCTTTCTCTTCCATGATGCAGTTCACCAATCAAACAAGATGCACACACATTACACCACTCTACTAGAAACGAATCTATAAGGTCATGAGCATCCTATTTAAAATTTTCTGCAATCCTTACATCTTCTTCCCTTAAGTTTGCTTTATGATTTCTCATATGCTTAAGGCCTACTATCTTGCATGTGGCGAACATGTTAATTAAGAAGGCACGGTGTTGGTCGAGATAAGAGTTTGCATCACTTATTAAGGTTATGTTGAAGGGAGCTCAGAATGATGTGGTGCACGTGGTATGGGTTTAACCAATGGAAAGAGAGCAACTGCCTTGGGCATAGTAAAACTTCACAATAATTTGTTGAGTAGTAGGAGGAGTAGTTTATCATGCCGCATAACAGGAGAGCCGAACCACCATCTCCCCAAGGTACCAAACCTGTTTGTAATGCACGTACACGTCTGTTTCATGTTGCATATCAGTATATCCTATTTTCAAGATGCCCCATGAGCAATAAATGGACTTCCTACCAACCTCCAACCCTTCCATTGTGCCAACTCCCTTAGGGATATGATGTCACAACAATTTCTGTAGAAAAAAACTGAAAACAAAATTAAAAACACTCTACTCTAATTACTAACAGATTTTCAAAACATTGAAGGATCAAACAACTCGAAAACGGGTTGAAAACAAGGCTTATTGCAACTTTGTCGAAGGAGAACAATAGGCGTTCTTTGAATGAAACTCCCCAATAACCCCATTTTTTCTCTAAGGAGAGTGACACAGAGTGAGAAAAAGACATGAGGAGGTGGAAGTGGGTACCCAGAGAGAAGGATTGCCAGATCATCAACAGCCACAACAAGGAAAGAGGATGATTTCTCAGCATTCGCACTATTCTCTCCCCCAGTACTTTGGCCCTCCTCCTGTTTCTGTTTATATGCATTTGTGTGAGAAGAGCGCCACTTGTTGGCAGCAGTTGAGAGAGAAGGGCACGTCCTCTTCTTTTTGTTCTCATTCTTCTGCTTTTCATTCTTCATATTTTTTGTGTTCTCTTTCCTTCGTATTTTTTCTCTAATTCCTTTCTCACCCTCTCTCTCTCTCTCTCTCTTTCTTCTCTCTCCTTGCTTAAGCAGATAATGAGCAATGGTGTCATATGGACCTCATGCTATGCATGCTGTAGTGACCACCTTATGACCTATCTTTTTGAGCCACCTTTTCTATTTCTTTTTGTATTCCATATACCAATTTCTCTCTCACTATGTACATATATCATGTGTGTTAGTGATAGAGGGAATAATGAAATAGCCAAAAAGAAATAGAGAAAAAGGGGAGCTGAAAAAGAGAAAAATGATTTTAAGGTGGGCCTCAACAACATGCTTAATATGAGGTGTTTTCTATGATGCCATTGCTTATTATCCCCTTGAACAACAAGAAGGAAGAGAGCGGGAGGTGTTCAAGAAGGAAGAGAGAGGGAGGGAGAATAAGAGAAAAAGTACAAAGGAAAGGGAATGGAAAAAAATATATACAAAGAAAGAAGAAAGAGAACGGAAAGCAGAGGACATGCCCTTCTCTCTCCCAAATGTTGTCGGCAGGGGCGCTCTTATCAAATAGACAAACACATGCACACAAAGAGAAGGAGGGCTTGAATACCGAAGGAGAGAACACTACGAATGACAACAAGTCATTCTGTCTCCCCACTATGGCCATTGATGATCTGATCCTCCTTTCTGCGAGGAATCTGTGGGGGCAAATGGCCACCATACCTTCTTAATCAAAGATTGTATGCACAACAAAAACTTGGTTACCACTAACATCAAAATGGAAACCCAAGAAGGAGCTGAATAGCATACACAAATACATCAATAAATAATACACTGCAGAAACCTTACAGGTTGTTGGCCAAAAGAGTAGTCGTGCCAAGAGCAGAGTTAACATTAGAAATCTGAACTCTATATGATCTATTGGCTATGGCAGCAAGCTTCTAACACTCCTTTCACCCCATTCAACCAATGTTTGTTCTTATCTATAAATAGAAGTCCACATTCCCTACAGTTGTTGGCTTCTCAGGTAACCTGCTTCAATGCTTTATCTTCAAAATTGCTCTGATTGTCCTCACCAAAATAGACACTGTGTGATGCTGGCCCTTGTTTGAGCCTTTGACAATGAAGGGAGTCACCTTCCATCCCCTAGACGTGCCTAAAGCTACTTGGTGAAGAGGAAGCCATTTTCTAGGCTTAATTCCCATAGCTATCTATGTCGCATCTCCTTCTAATTGTTTGTTGTCTTCCTAAGAGGGCATCTGGTTTGATTAAAACACTGTTTCAATGAGATTTTGTTTCTGAAAACATGTGTCTCGCTAGAAGACAATTGAGGACAAAGCATCATTCTGTCCAAGAAGAACAAAAGGTCATCCTTCCTAGAAATGCCCCAACCCCTAGAACGCAGCCTCAAAATAAAATGTCCTCTGCTACAAGTTTTCCCTCATCATCGTCACCATCATCAGTTTTTGTAATCAAGTAAACATTAATTTCTCCATTTTTTGCATGTACTCAGTACATAAAAACTTGCTTTCTTTCTCTCACATTGCCCTCCTCTTTCTTGGATCAAACGGTTCCAGAAAAACGGGAAAGGGGGAATGAGCTAGGTACGATCCAACCAATGGCTAGAAATCCCTCCCGAAAATTCTCAGATCGAGATGGAAAATCTGGAACTGCTTGATCCAAGAAAGAGGAGGACAGTGTGGGAGAAAGAAGGCAAACATAAAAGACCCAGGTGTACAGAGTACAGGCACAAAATGGAAAAAATAGGGTTTATCTGAATACAGAAACTGACATGGTGGCAATGATGAGGAAAAAGTTTTAGCAGATAAGAATAAACGAATTTTCGTTGATGAATATCATATCCTAAACAAGAAAACGGGGAGGGAAAGGGCCAAAAGCTCACCTTCACCATTAATAGAGCTTGAAAACCCTTATGTTGAAATAGTTGACTATGACCAAAAAAGAGAACTGCCTCTCATTCTCTCACAAGCCTGCACAAAAGGCCTTCACTCTTCCAGGATCACTCCTCCACCTTCACAAACCTACACAAAACGATGGCTGCTTTGCAAGGCTTCTCTTCACAGCAGACAAACAACGATGAGAGAGGGAGAGAGTGATGGTTACCTATGGTGGAGAGGCAAAGATGCATAGATTTGATCAGGAGATGATCTATGGCATCAAGCAAAATACGAAGGTTGAAATATAGATGCGCAGGGGTGAGTTTGATTTTCATGAGGCAAGGGTGTTACCTAAAGGAATGATCGGCCTGCACGTCTTCTTCTTGTGCTCCTGTAAATGACACGAATATAACACAAGAGCAACACAACAACTAATCCACCACTTGTTTCTTCAAGTGGTCACCTAGGCATGACACAAGGCAGCAAGGATTAAGCACACAACAAGAAATCTTTGAACACACAATGGAACTTTTGGGGAACCCAAAAGTTGAACCCTTCACCTTCTTCATAAAGACATGCTCATGTTTTTAACTTTTTTTGCATTAACTTTCATTTCTCCCCCTTAATGCAAAGTTTGAAGCACGAAGGTGAGACCAAAACTTCACAAATTTTGCATATGAAAGTGCCTTAGTAAACTCATCCGCAACTTCCTCATTGGTTGAGCAATACTTCAACACGATTTGACCTTTACCAACAATCTCATGAATGGAATGATGACGAAGTTCATTATGTTTTGTCCATCCATGGTAAATCGGATTTCTTGTCATTGCTATAGTTGCCTTGTTGTTACAATGGATTGGTGTTCTTTCAGTTTGACTTTGACCAAGATCTTCCAAAACTCGATGCATCCAAATTGCCTGACAAGTAGCTGCAGATGCAGCAATATACTCTGCTTCAGAAGTTGATAATGTCGTCGTACTTTGCTTCTTTGAACACCATGATATAGCACCTGATCCAAGTGTAAAAACATAAGCGCTTGTGCTCCTTCGATCATCTACAGCTCCTGCCCAGTCACTATCAGTGTAACCAAGTAAGTTAAAACAAACATCTGATTTATACCAAATTCCATATTCAGTAGTTTCACGGATGTAACGTAGAACATGTTTTGCTGCCTCCAGATGGTGTAATGATAGATTGTGCATGAACCTGGATATCAAGCTAACAGCAAATAAACTATCTGATCATGTATGAGTCAAATATAACAAGCTACCAACTGGACCTCTAAACATTGTTTCATTGGCTTTAGTAGTCCCATTAGACAAAGTCAATTTTTCACGTACGTTCATTAGAATAGAACACGACTTGCAATCTAACATTTTATACCTCTTAAGTATGCTTAATGCATATTTTTCTTAAGAGATAAAAATGTCATTATTTGTTTGGACAACTTGAAGACCAAGAAAGAAATGCAATAAACTCAAATCTGACATTTCGAACTCACTTATCATACTGTCCTTGAATTTTTGAATGAGCACATCACTTGATCTCATGTAGATAATGTCATCTACATAAACACATACCACAAGCATGTCAATACCTTCATTTTTCAAGTATAATGTGGATTCATTCTCACAATGTTGAAACTCATTTCTGTGAAGATATGTGTCAAGTCTCCCATACCATGCTCTTGATGTTTGCTTGAGGCCATAAATGGCTTTCTTCAACTTATACACTTTCTTCTCCAGTCTACTTATGACACAAAGCCCTGTGGTTGATGTACGTATACATCTTTTTCTAAAGCACCATTCAAAAAAATAGACTTGACATCAAATTGAAATACCTTCCATTTTAAGTGACTTCCTAGTGTCAATACTAGTGTAATAGTCTCAAAACGAGCAACAGGAGAAAAAGTTTCAAAATAATCAATGTCATATTTTTGTACATACCCTCTGACGACTAGTCTAGCCTTGTATTTTTGCACATCTCCATCGACATTATACTTCAATTTGTAAACTCATTTCACACTTATAGGTTCTTTTTCCTGTGACAAATCTACCAGTTGCCATATATCATTTCTCTTAATAGTATCAATCTCTTTTTGCATTATTTTTTCTCATTCTTCTTTACCACATGCTTCCTCATAACATGATGGTTCAGTTACCATAAAAGCAAATAAACAAGAAGCATATATGTCATGTAGAGATCGTACCTTTCTTGTTGTAGTTATTTCGACATCTTCATTATCTGAATTGGTCTCTTTTGAAAGAGTAGCACTTGACGATGATGCATTTGAGTGAGAAGTTGATTTAACAAATGGAATATGTTTGTATTCTATTGTTGTCAACTCCCATGATCTATTCTCATCAAAAATGATATCACGTTGAATGATTAAAGACTTTATTATCGGATTGTATAGTCTATAACCTTTTGAATTATTACTATAACCCACAAAAATGCATTTCTCACTCTTTTTGTCAATTTTGTCTCGACTATTAGAATCAAGCAAAGAGTAGGCGATGCATCCAAAAAATTTTAAATTACTTACATCAGGTTTTTTCTCCCACCATGCTTCATATGGAGTCATATTGCGGACTGTTTTGGTTGGGGATGTGTTGAAAAGATACACAGCTGTAGCCACTGCTTTAGAACAAAACTCATTTGGAAGATGTTTCTCATTCAACATGCTACGAGCGATTTCTACAACTGTGCGATTTTTCCTTTCAGCAACTCCATTTTGCTGGGGAGTTTTTCTTACTGTCAACTATCTATGTATACGATGTAATTTGCAAAAAATTTTGAAATCATTTGACAGAAATTCATCCCCTCTATCAGTACAAAATATTTTTATAGGTCACCTACGTTCTTTTTCTGCAAAAAACTTTAAATCCCTTGAATTTTTCAATGGCTTCAGATTTTTCAACAAGAAAAAACACTCAACTCATGCGTGATCCACAAATGTCAGCATGCACTAATTCTAAAGGAGCTTTCGCTCTACATGCTTTTCCAACTAGAAATGGAAGACGATGTTGTTTTCCATACACACATCTTTCACAAATATCTTCATTATTGATAAGACAAGGTAAACCAACAACTAATTTTTTATGCCCCAATAACTTTAGTCCATTGTAGTGCAAGTGTCTATATCTTAAGTGTCACAACTTAGACACTTTATTCATGTCTGTAACTAAGGCATATGCATCAAAGTGTGAAAGCTTGATTGGAAACATTTTGTTCTTTGTCATGTGCACTACTATAGATGACATGTTAGAACATTTCTTTTTTATTTCACATACATCATCATAAAATGAAATCAAATATCTTTTTTATGCTAACTGTCCAACACTTCGCAAGTTATATGCTAATCCAAGTATATAGTAAACATCATGTATCAACCTTTTAGTATCATCTTTAATTGGTATATCAATTGTGCCTTTACCATCAATTTGCACCTTTTTGTTGTCTCCAAGTCGAACTTGTTGCTTCACCGATTCATCAATGTCACGAAACAAGTCTCTCTTTCCTATCATATGATTACTGCACTCACTATCTAAAAACCATACATGATCAATATTTTCTTTTGACTCTGTATGAGTAAAAAACAAATTACCATCTTCTGCTTTCTCTTCCACTACATTAGCTTGTTGTTTTGTTTTATCCCAATAGTATGCTTCAATATGACCATTTCTTCTACAGAAAACACAATACCTATTTTTGTGGCCGTGTTTTTTATTGT
The DNA here is from genome assembly GCF_008831285.2 of Nymphaea colorata. Lineage (NCBI taxonomy): Eukaryota > Viridiplantae > Streptophyta > Magnoliopsida > Nymphaeales > Nymphaeaceae > Nymphaea > Nymphaea colorata. Next base: position 6,207,250 of record NC_045138.2, on the reverse strand, counting down.
TTGTGTCACCTCCTTCTAACTTTTTTCTTCCTGCCTCAAATCTTCCTCGTCTACGTCCACGGTAGTTACCTCTACCTCGCCCGCGACATGCATTCTTTAGTACAGCTGCTCCCTTTCTCTCTTTGCTAAAGTCATCCAACTTGACTTGGGCTTGGAATGCTTGTTTTACACTTTTCTCAACTGACCTATTCATTCTTTGTTCATGGGCTAAGAGAACCTAATAATTCATTAGCAGAATATGCAGTCAAATCCTTAGACTCTTCTATAGTTGTAACCACATGATCAAATTTAAGCGGTAAACTCAATATTTTTTCTACAATTGTCTGGTTATTGACAACCTCTCCAAAGGTTTTCATCTCATTTATAATTATGAAAGCTCTTGAAAAAAAATCTTGGACTGATTCATTGTTTTTCATAAACAATGTTTCAAACTCTTTACGAAGGGTTTGGAGTTTCACTGTCGTTACGTTCTTATCACTGTGATATTCTTGCTTGAGAATAGTCTAAGCTTCATTTGAACTAGTAGCACTAGCAATTCGAGAAAAGATAATCTCACTTACAGCTTGTAAAAGAACAAGTAAGGCTTTTGAATCCTTCTTTCGTTGCTCTCTTGATTCAACTGTCTTTTCTCCTTGTTCGGAGCTCTCTCCACTTTCTATATAGTCATTTTCAACTAGATCCCTAAGATGTTGTGACAAAAAGAAATTCTTTATTTTTATGCTCCAAAATCCATAATTATCACCATTAAATACAGGTATGAGCAATTGAAAAATATTCGAAGTGGTCATGCCATTAGCCATAATGAACAAAAAATTTTCTACAAAAATTTTGTCGAACAAATTGTGTGCAGATTTTACCTTGCAGGCTTCTCTTTTGCACTCTTACCAACAATCACGACAAGCAAATGCAAGTAATGACGCAAGAAGAAAAAACACGATGATCAACACGTTGAATGATCGATGGGTGACGAATGCAACGGAGCAGCGAGGATCTTTTCAGTGGCATGGAGGACGCCGAGGAGATTCTCAACAGCTTGCTCAAGTCAATTTCAGTCTTAACATCAAGTCCAGCTTGTTACCCTTGTTCTGTCATGTTTCCGACAGCATTTTAGCTCGTTATCACCTCAGTTTTTCCGGCAATTAAGGTCAGCTACCTCTCCAACTTGCATGTTAATGAATTATATTGTCATGCATGTCTCAATTTTCTCAAAAAAAAAAAGAGCATTGGACCTACTTTAGTAGCTATAAAGCGGCTGGCTGCTAGAGTGGTCAGACCGACTCCACTATGGCCTACTTTGCAGCAGCCTTGGTGAGGCCGATTCCTCTATCCAGCAAGATGAAAACCAGGGTTCAAAGGCCCTTGTTTTTTTGACTCCCTAGCACCCAAACCAATGGGTTTTAGTTAATTTTTAGCTTTCCAAATATTGGTGACTCGTCACCATGGTCTAGACCTTAACCAGTGTTGTGGCTTGGGGTATTTGCCAAGCTACCTAACGCAAAATGACATCTCTTTTGCTGTTCTAAAACAGCAACTTTTATGCCTCATTTGATCATTCTAATCTTCATGATCTGTGGCATTTTCTTAAAATGTTAACTTGCTGGAAATGGTGGACGTGCATCTTCACGTGAATGATGAATGAATGATGAATGGAAATGACAAACAAATCGTGGGTTTGGGTTGGGATTTCTTATATTTCAAAAAAGCTGGGATGATGTCTTGCTGAGTCGTACGAAGAAAGTATACAAGCTAATGCATATCTACATGCATTTCCTTGATCATCCAAACCCATTTGAGCTAACATTTTGTTTTCAAAACAAAAATTAGAAAATGATATTTCTCAAAACCTGACTTAGAGAGATCCCACTCGTGTAACATTGGAGGAATACCACCATGGTTTGCGCAAAAATGTCATCCATTCATCTATGTGATTGAATGAATGAATGCAAAGAAAGAAAGAGAGGAAGGAAGCATGGATGATCTCTTGAATGCGAAATAGATTTGGATCTCACAACCTTGCCAAAACCGTTCCACCAAGGATTGGATCTACTCGATCCATGAGTATGATCCATTTTAAAATGAAACAAATCAAGTAAGATGGAATCACTTCATCTAATCTCATTTCTGAAATTTCCAGAAATCTCAATAATTTTGAAGATCAACCATTAACAAATTCATCTAGTAGGGTTTCAAAAGAAATCCCTAGATACAAAACAAGTGTTTTGGCCAAATCTAAAACCACTAGAGAAATTAGATTCTCACCAAATTAGTTTGGAAATATGCATTTCCAAATAGTCAATCCTTTCCAAAACCAATACAAGCCACTAGTTATTTCTCAAATCAAGCTATTTTTATATCTAGTTCCAACTCAAAATTGGTTTTCCAAAAACATCAATCTAGAGAAACTTGGAGAATTTCTCTAAATCCAATTCATATAACTTTCAAATGATGGGTTCTTGATCTAGGAAACCAATAGAAATCAACTTGTAAAATTAAAACTTATTTTCAAATCAAATTCAAAAACCAAAATTCTAGAAGAACTCACAAATGAGAACTTCCTCCTTCAAAGAGAAAGTTTTTCTCAAAATCTCCAATTTTCCAAGCGACGGGTCTTGATTACTCAAACTTGTCTTCTCCTATGCTCTAACCAAAATTTGTTTTTGAAATCTCATTTTCAAAACCAAAACTTAAGCCCATGGACCATTAACTCCAAATGCTTTTGTTGACATCAAGACTAGGCTTCGAGGACATCATACATTTTCCACCTATAAGGTGGACTTACATCCATGTGAAGATCAATTAAAACTACACACGGAGTGAAAGAGAGTGAAACATGAATGTGCATGTAGTTTATAAATGCATGTATGCACTCACGTCACAAGACCTCCCACTCACTTTTGCAAAATCTAAGTGAGTCAAGTCAGAGTCGCTACCATCACCAAGTCATATTTGGACAAAAACTTGAGCACATCACTTATTTCGGTTGTAAAACCTACATTTCCAAAATCAATTTCAAAACCATGATTGGATTTTCCTCAAAACCAAGACAAAATCAAACTCAAATCAAGTAAATTTTTATGATCTTGGTAAGAACTCCCAAAATCAAGTTTCTTAAAAACAAGACAATTCTTGAGAACTAGACTTAGAATCCTAAAATCCAACTTTTCAATCTTACCAATCAAATGTTATCAAGTTTTCCCAAGACTTTCAAAAAAGCAAGTTCAAGATCCAAAAATATTGGTCGATTTCTGACCATTACAAGCCTAGAAATTTCAAAAATTCCAAAACCAACATTCTGTTCCAAAAACAAGTTCCAAATTCAAGAATTTTTAAGTCAAAATCTAAAATCTGACCCAAACCTCAAATTTTCAATGTCTAATCTCAATTTCAAAAATTCAATTTCACTCCCAATCCTATTCAAAAATCCAATTTCAATTCTCAATTCTATTCAAAATTTAACAATCCTCAATTTCATACAAAATCCAAATTCTCAATTTCCAAAATGCCAAATTTGGACCAAATCAAAGTTCAAATCCAGGATTAAATTAAAATCCCAATTTCTCAAATCAAATTCAAGTTTTGTTCAAAATCAACTCCAAAATCCAAAATCCAATCCATGTAAGTGTATGTAGGAAAAATAACTTGTCAAAAATTTAGAAAACTTAGAGCTTGGATCGATTACCCCTGTTAATGGTGGCAAAATGGTTGACCCTCCTGTTATGGGCAGGTTTCTTTTTCTTAAAAATCTATTTCCAACAAAAACCGAAATTTTGCTATTTCATGCACTTCGTCCATAGGTAGTGGGAAGTTCAGGGTAGAAACGACATGTTTCCATGAACAAAATGTCCTTCAAATAGTGTGTTACTTAAACAAAATACCCTCTAATGTTTGAACTTATCAAAAGTTCGTAGGGCTGTTCAACAAGTCGTGCTAACTCGAGTTCAACTCGAACTTGCTCGATAAACTTGATATCAGCTCAACTCGTTTATCAAACAAGTTGAGTTTGAGTTGAGAAATGAAGAGTACATAAATGAGTCGAGCTCAAGTTAAGCCAGCCCATCTTGAACCTCACTGGGGTTAATTAGGGCATTTTGGCAGGGGCCATGGCCCTCCTTGCGCTTTTAAAAATGAAATTTTGCTATACAAAATTTCTAAAAATTTTGCTTTGATCCTATCAACAATTTTAAAAATTATATATTGACTCCACCTATAAAAACATGTGGACCTCCTTGAACATAACCTTAAGTGCTAATGCAAACTCCTATGTTCGCCATCACTCTGTTTTCTTTACATGTTCACCCAAGCTATGTAACATGCAAGGGAGGAGGCCTTATGTGCAATAAAAGAAGATATAAAAGGGCAGGGCATTGGGTCTACCTGGCTCGATAAGAAATCAAGCTAGGGTGGGGCCGCTGCCCGTGCTTGTTGCAGGCTCCAGCCCGTGCTTGGCCCGGCCGGATTATTATATATATGATATAAAAAATATCATATTATATATAAATATAATTAATTGTAATAAAAAAACCTACACCAAATATATATCCATGTATCATCTTCACATAGCCTACAATACACCACCAGTAAAAGCTTATATATTCAAAATTAGATTAAAATTGAATTTTGAACTGCAATGTTTTGGGGCTGCTTTAGCCAGATGTGACCTTGCAAATATAACTAGAATGTTAACGTGAAAAATCGTTTATTTATCAGCTAAAACTGTGGCATTTTCTTGAAGTTTGATTTTCTAAAAGTTAGTTCAGCTCTATATAGATATTATAATTCGGAATTTACAGGTTGAGTGTTCTTATCGAATCAACCGTACAAGTGGCAGGTATGTGTTTAATCAAGTTGGATAAAAAAAATGTAATTCACATGGTTGTTTAGATAAGAATCTTCACGTGAAAATTGCTCATTTTAGCCACTAAACTGTGGCGTTTCCTTGATTTTTTTTTTCAAATGTTGATTCATCTCTATATAAATATCAAATTTTGGAATTTATAGTTTGATTCTTATCGAACCAACTATAGGAATGGCATGTGTATACTAAAGTTGGATTAGAAATATAGTAATATGATATTTTAAAATTCATGAGGTGCTTCAGGATTTGGTTTGGAATCATTGGGTATAACATTTTAACGAAACCTAGTTCGACTGTATTATATTTAAATATGAAAAAATAAAATACCAAATAAGGTTGAGACGCCTTTCATAATCAGATATGTATCTTATTTTACTAACAGCAAATTTATGCCATATTATATATATATATATATATATATATATATATATATATATATATATATATATATATATTGAATTTGGTTACTGATTTGATATGAAATTTGTTGCAAGAAAATTTCTGTTTTTGAGGTTACTTGAGAAACTACTTTCAGCAATGCGTTAAAAAAAAATCTCCCTTTTCATGAGAACTTTATAACAAAGACTTGAAGGGAGCGTTTGTTAATTTGCCCCTTGCTTTTAATGGAGGATCGTTAAAAACACCATTAATAGTCAGTAAACTCTTGTCGCGACAGTTTATAAACATTTAGTCATCACATAACATTTGACAGCCGGCTAATTTCCATTCTTTTGTTTTTAATATTACCTTCTAAGCTATATAATTTTATTATTTTAACTAATATTATTTTTTTAGTTCCTTGAATCTTTTATGAAAAATATGATATTAGAAATTTGCAAGAGAGATGATTTTCATAAGCAATTTTTTAAATTATAAGTAACAATTAAAGAGTCAGGTAAAAAGGAAAAATCCTTTTTATTTTAGAAAGCGGACTATTTTATTCAGATACAAATCGATTATGAAATTAATGTTCGTACCATTATCGGAGCCGCTTTTTTTTTTTTTTGGGACACCGGCGGCCTAATTCCCCCCACACACTCTCCGCAGGCGGGAAGGGCCTCTCTCCTTCCCTCGGCCTTTCTCTCTCCCAAATTCACGCTCCCCATTTTACCTCTCAATGGCCTAACCTTAGATAGACCAAACGTTCTCCAATGGCTTCTCTTGTATCCCACCATCTTCTGAGGCTCTGTACCTCCTCCTACTTCACCCCTCCCCCTCTCTCATCCCGTCTGTTCGGGACGCTCCGTCCCCGGAAGTCCGGGAACCATGGTGTCGCCGATGGTTTTGCTCCTAAACTCTGTTGGAGTTCACTGAATTGTCGTAGACGTTTTCGCGTTGTTGCATCTACTTCGAGCTCTCCTACCAACGGTGGCGCTTCCTTTCTCTTCTGGTCGACACTTTATACGTTTTTTATCTTAAAGCACGACGAGTTCTTTATCGTTGACATTTTTTGACAATTTTTAGTTAAACCCATTTCTTTGTTTTTCGTCGACGTTTTTTGGTCTCAATCAAGAAGAGTTTGATTTATCTTGTGGCTTTTATAGCATCTGTTTTCTAAAACGACTGAACGAGTCTCTTGTTGGTCTTCCTGCGAGGCTAAGCCGACGAATTTGGCAAAAGCGTAATGTACAAAGTGCGAAAAGTAGCCGTAATGAAGCTCTAAATCGAAACCTATCGCATGAAAAAGTTCCTTGGTCTTGAAAAACGTTTGGTGTGACTAAAACATGTTAATGGATGCTCTTGTGTTATCCTTTCGATATTGTCCAGTACATTTCTGAATTATGGCATGTATTACAACTTCAGTTTCTTTTGTAGATAATAGTTTAGTCTCATGCCTTTTGATATTCTCTTCCCCTTCTAAATGCTCTACGTTTTTGGTACAGAGGAAATTACACATTTAGGAAATACCAATTCCCAAGTAGGCCTTTTCTTCTTTCAAGTTGCGATAATAGGGTTTATGGGAGATTGGTTTTGCTTTCCCTAGAGTCATGGACACACAGGTTGGCTCATTTGTGGATTTCAGCAGGTTGGTCCACACAGGATCCAGCAACTGAAGAAAGGTATGATGTGATTGTAGTAGGGGGAGGGCACGCAGGGTGTGAAGCAGCGCTTGCATCTGCTCGTCTTGGTGCCAAAACGCTCTTGCTTACACTCAATCTTGATCGTATTGCATGGCAGGTATATTATGCTATTTATATGTGCTGGCAACTATGTTGTTCATTGGTATTGTATGTTTTAATAACCTAGACAATTGAACTTAAGAATTTTGTTCGGTATCAAATGTTGATAAGAAGAGTGCAAGATAGAAAATTATTACTTGAAGCTTACTGAAAGGAAGAAATAATTGGTGGTTCCTTATTTTTGAAAAGGAAAATGTCCTTATGTTCTGGAGACAATAAAATGGCGACAAGCTTCTAGCTATTTGGGCAATGTCTTGTAGAGTTCTGGCAACTTCTCTGAGTTTTGTCACGTTCTAAGCTTTATTTTTAGAAAGACATGACAGGTTAAGCCTTCTTTATGTTTCCTAAAATTGCTCCATAATGTTTGCATAACTAGATAACCGGATCTATTTAACATGCTGTATCATTATTCTTTCCCAAAGAAGGCTGGGGCAGTTGCTACTTCATAGAGATAGGACATTTTCTGATAACTTGAAAGAGTTAAATTCTGGTGACAAGATCCTTTTCCTTTCTTTCTCAATATTTTTGGTATCTAATACATGTTTCGATAAATAAGTGATGAAAGCTCCTATTAGTTTTTCTTTTTATATTTTTGAGTTAGTAACTGTTTTTATTTTTCAGCCCTGTAATCCTGCTGTTGGTGGCCCTGCAAAATCTCAGCTGGTGCATGAAGTGGACGCACTTGGTGGTGAAATTGGGAAAATTGCTGACAGGTATCCAAATGCCAGCACGAACCATTTTTTTGTTTTAAATGCGTTATTTTTATAATCAAGTTAGTGGCTCCTAGAACACTAAAATTATGGTAATAAAATTTAATACTTTACGTGAAAATACTTTGACTAACATATTGTATGGTAAATTAGTAATGTAAACCAGTGTTATGTAAATACCGCTGGTTTACATAACCAATTTATCCCTGACGGGATGTAGTCATTCCTGTATAGATAGGAAACCTGAGTTATATATAGGAAACCTGAGTCTAGCTTCCACAAGAAAAATGAACATGGTTGTTATGGTCTTTCTCTGCATTCTGTTTAATAGTCAATTGTGCTTCTTGTATGCAACTTGGATGCAAATTGTCACTGAATATTGTTCATCTTCATGATGCAGGTGTTACTTGCAGAAACGTGTGCTCAATATTTCAAAGGGACCAGCTGTTCGAGCATTGCGTGCACAGACAGATAAGAGGGAGTATGCCCTGGAAATGAAGAGGGTTGTTGAAAGGCAAGATGCATTATAAACTGGCTAAGTGAATGTACTTTATTTAGATCCTAGAGAGAATCTAAATACAAGTCAATTGTGTGTGCCATATAGTGCATGTGTATATATATATGCGTATGTAGTGTATGTGGAAGTATACATATGGTATACACAATACTATTACTGTATGTGTGCACTTACCTGCCAGATACTATGTATTTGTATAGTACATAGGACAACAAATGCAAGTTACAATTTCGTGCAGCCAATATGGAGGAAGCCTATACCCCCCAGGCCATTTACACCTCTATAGCTCATGCCTGTGACCATTCTGGGCGCTGTATGAATGCTATTTTCTACTACTTTAACGCTTTCTTTTGTTCTTCACATTATGAGCTTCCATAGATCAAGTGGAGATCATCATTATAAAGGCATAAGTAGTTAATAAAACTTAAGGTGATCATGTCAAGGATTTTTGCCTTCCTTTCAGTCCATGTAGGCAATCAAACTTCTGTATATAATCAATGCAAGTCTTGGATATGCACTAAGGAGCTTTAATAGACAGTGGTTTAAAAAAAGTAAATAGGTTGCCGCTCTACCCTTTGTTTTTCTTCTTGTTTGCAGTTAGTTTCATTCCCTTGTGAGGTAGTCTAAGACTACTGCTTTATTTTCATGTTTTCAGCACTCCCAATCTTTGCATCAGGGAAGCTATGGTCACTGAAGTACTTGTTGGGAAAAATGACAAGGTAGAAGGGGTCCGGACATTCTTTGGTGTCAACTTTTATGCCCCTGCAATTGTGCTCACAACAGGCACATTTATGAGTGGAAAAATTTGGGTTGGAAGAGCATCCATGTCTGCAGGAAGGGCTGGTGAGTCAGCTTCAATAGGATTGACAGAATGTCTGCAAAATATGGGCTTTGAGACTGGTAGGTTGAAGACTGGAACTCCTCCACGAGTAGACTGCCGCAGCGTCAACTTCTCTGGATTGGAACGACAGTGTGGCGATGAAGAGGTGATTTTCAGTAGAGACATTTTTCGTTCTTCTCTAATTTTTTTTACAGATAGAGCTTCTAAGTTCCTCTTCTCCATAACTGCTCGTTACCTCTCATAGATGACTATATTTGAGGATGTAATGACTATATTTGAGGATGTAAAATTTGGTAGTGAATTTCTTGAGGTTTGCAAAACTCCCAAGCCCTTCTTCCTTATCCTCATGTAGACTTTCGATCAACAAAACTATATGTGTATTACAGTACTTTGGGTGGCCCAAATTCAAGGGCTGAAAATGCACTAAATTTTATAGGCTCAAAAGAATGTTTTTTAGCAGAAAAGCACAAGTGAAAAGTCAATTTATAGGTTCCAATTCATGATGAACACATTTACCATCAGATTGACTCAAGCAACTTAGATTGTAAATTTCAACTGAATTTTATATACAGAAATAAATAAAGAAACAAACAAATGTGTGGGTCTCTCTCTCTCTCTCTCTCTCTCTCTCTATCTATCTATCTATATATATATATATATATATATATATATATATATAAATAAATGGAAATCGGCAATGGAATCCTAGATGGCTTATGTTCGTAACAAATTGAGGCACCTCTAAATTGGAAACAAGTAGTTCCATGTCTACTTTTGAACAATCTGACCTTGTAGATTCAATCCTATGATTGTCTTAGAAGGAGAAATATATTTAGACATTTTACATGTGTAGATGTTCTTTTGAGGAATAAAAAATAATGGTTGTAAAATTGATGGTTAAAATATTTATACTTTTTATGAAACCAATTTGACCAAGGATTGTTCATAAAAAACAAACAATGAAGCATCTGCATGTTTGGATTAAGAAGACACCATATTTAAGTATATTTCTTGAGGTGTCTGCATTTGTATGTCTGGGAACTACTAGTTACTCTTCCTTTTGGGGACCTTGGATCTAGGACAAGACCATATTTAAGTGCATTTTTGTTGTGTCTGAATTTGTATAAGTTGTCTGCAAGCTGCTAATACTATAAGAACTCATCATTCATTTTCCCTTGTGCTAACAAGTGCCAACATCTAAACATTCTATTCTTTTGGAAACCTTTAAACCATGTGCCTGGGGCACAATGAAGTGTAGCAAAGGGATGATAAGATTGCAGTATGATGTTACATAAGCACATGAGGACACCCTTGTAGATTCAATCCTATGATTGTCTTAGAAGGAGAAATATATTTAGACATTTTACATGTGTAGATGTTCTTTTGAGGAATAAAAAATAATGGTTGTAAAATTGATGGTTAAAATATTTATACTTTTTATGAAACCAATTTGACCAAGGATTGTTCATAAAAAACAAACAATGAGGCATCTGCATGTTTGGATTAAGAAGACACCATATTTAAGTATATTTCTTGAGGTGTCTGCATTTGTATGTCTGGGAACTACTAGTTACTCTGCCTTTTGGGGACCTTGGATCTAGGACAAGACCATATTTAAGTGCATTTTTGTTGTGTCTGAATTTGTATAAGTTGTCTGCAAGCTGCTAATACTATAAGAACTCATCATTCATTTTCCCTTGTGCTAACAAGTGCCAACATCTAAACATTCTATTATTTTGGAAACCTTTAAACCATGTGCCTGGGGCACAATGAAGTGTAGCAAAGGGATGATAAGATTGCAGTATGATGTTACATAAGCACATGAGGACAAGAATGGCTGCAGGGGCAAGGTGATGCAGAAAGGCACAGTTGGACATTAGTCAGAAATTGGGGAATACTGTTGCAAACATAAGCAATTTGAAGATAACAAATAAGTCAAGTCCAATTTCTACCCTAAAAATGATGTATAATTTCACTGAACACAAGGGTGACCATGGTGTATGAAGAGAATCATGTAGGAGAAATTAGTACCGCGATTGCACATATATAGCCATGCCCACATGCTTTTTTCTTCAACTAAGAGTTCCTCTTTTAATTTTGATCAACAGGTTGGCTGGTTCAGTTTTGATCCTGATGTTCATATTGAAAGAGAACAGATGTACTGTTATTTGACACGCACCTCACCAAGCACTCACAAACTTATCAGAGATAATCTGCATCAAACTCCAACTTATGGGGGCTGGGTTGAAGCTAAGGGTCCTAGATATTGCCCTTCTATTGAAGATAAGGTATGGTTTTATTACATCTCGCGTTTTTTTATGCATATTGGTTGTTTCTGGGGATTTTTTTTTTGGCATCAGAATCATTACATGGAGATGAGTCTTTTCCTGTTCTACTCACTATTGAAACATATCTTGTGACATGTTTTTACGACCATGCTTTTTCCTTTTTGCCCGGTTTTCAAGTTAATCATTTGATCGCTCATGATGGGATTCATGATGAGAGACTTTTCACATGCATCAACAGAAAGGAACTCTTCCATCAGTGCAAAAAAAAGACAAGAAGCAACTTTATTTTTTGCATATTTGAGATATGCCTTAAAAGGTGCTAGGTATCACATTTCTATTGGTGTATATGTAACCTTGTGCATTTATTGTACTCTTTTGCTGGAGAACATTGAGCCTCCTGCAGGGCAAAGTGATAATGTTAGAGTATGAGAATGTGGTGACCCATTTACTTAAGCCAACAAGTCTAAGATTTAGCAATATAACCTCCTCACATCAAGTTTTGTTCTTTTTGTTTGGGGGGGGTGGGGGGGGGGGGGGGGAGGAGGGAAACATACCACTACGGGAAGAGGGATGTCGTGTCGTGACTCATGAGTATATAAGGACAAGTAGCATGATAACTCGTTTGGACTGAAGTTAAGTGAATTTATAACATTTCACTATCAATTATTAATGTTTACTTAGAGGAAACCGCCTTTGGCGTAAAACCTCCAAGACCGTACGCTATATGCCTCTAAGGTTCTAGCTTGCTTCGGGCTTGCGTGGTCCTATAGTACACTTTTCAACTCGAGTGTGGCACTTGTTACTGTTTGCAGCTCAAAGGAATAGTGTACTAATATCTCACTGTCTATGTCACATGGGTGTGATACGGGTATGGCAGTGTGGGTACAGGCACACCATTTTTGAAAATTATGGGTACACGGGTACGGCAGAATATATATATATATTGAAAATTTTCAAAATTAAAGAAAAGTGGGAGGAAATATAAATCTAGGTGGAAGGGAAATAGAAAAAAGAAGGAAAAAATAACAAATAAAGTTTAAAAAGATAAATTTTTTAGTTTTAAAATACAGCCATACCCATGTATCCATGTCGCTGTACCCATGTACCGACACAGGTACTTGGGCAAATGTCACGTGCCCATGTGACATAGCTCACTGTTAATTCAGCTTGCTGAACAAAGACATCCAGTACTCTTTTACTGTCTTTGGACGCATGTACAAGTCTCCAGTTTGAGGCTCTGATCTGAAGAGTAATCTTGGACATTAAAGATTTAGATTGTGCCTGTGATGTGTTTGGAACATGTTGTGAATTCATGCTTCAAGGAAACTACATTTGTTATTCAGTTTTGCATGTAGTATGGAGAAATCTATCTACGATTTATCCAATTGTGATCTGAACTGGTACATTTTTGTTTGTTTCTTTCAGATAGTGAGGTTTCATGATAAAGAATCTCATCAAATTTTTCTTGAACCCGAAGGAAGAAATGTACCAGAATTATATGTTCAGGTCTGCAAGCTTATGATCAACTAAATTTGTTTCTATCATTGTCACAAATATCAATTTCAGGTTTGTATCGGCAAGGTTTTTCTCAGGTGTTAGTTGGGAAGTTTGGTTTTTGAAAATCTCAAAAGCTCAAAAAATTAAAAAATAAGAAGTATGAAATTTTGAGTTTTCTATTAATTTTCTAGAAAACATCAATAAAAAAATTAAAATGCTTAATAATTTGTTTGAATAAACCTCAAATAAAGTTATTAAAATTCATTCTGTTTCTGAAAAAATGGAAAAAAATGATCCTACAAATTTTTTTCATTTCTTGATTTTTTTAGTATTACTTTTTGTTTTCCTCTATTTTCCCCATTTTTTTGTGCTTTTTTGAAAAATAATGCCAATACGTGTGACAGTGGTTTATATTTCTTGCTAGTTTTATGAAAAATCTGTGACTGTGTTAAGCCAGTCCACTACCTATGGTACTTCAAACTGACCTGCTGTCTAATTGTTTATATGAATGATTGCATTGACTTGTCATGGATCAACTTGTAAGGAGATGGAATTTTCATTAAAAATGCTTCAGAAATTTCTTTATGACTCTTAAAAAAGATAGTGACTGAGCCATCACCATTGTTTGTCTTATTCTGTTGACTAATTTTATAAGCAAATTCCTTTTTGTGCAGGGTTTCTCTACTGGTCTACCAGAGAACCTACAACTCGCTCTCCTTAGGACATTGCCTGGACTTGAGAACTGTTCAATGCTAAGGCCTGCTTATGCGGTGGAATATGATTTTTTGCCTGCTTATCAATGTTCTAGATCCCTCATGACTAAAAAGGTTGAAGGGCTTTTCTTTTCAGGCCAGATAAATGGAACCACAGGCTATGAAGAAGCTGCCGCTCAGGTTTTCTATATATCTGCCATGTTTTTGTTTTGTACTTTCATTTATTCAGTCCTCCTGTTTCTTGCTTGTGTTCAATTTTATCTATTTGGCTATCAAAATGGGAAAGATTTGTACTGGTATATTCTATGTCACATAGGTACAGGTACGGGTGTTGGTGCGGGTACGGGGAAGCGGGTATGGTTACAACATTTTTACCAATCTTAGTATGGCGGTACGGCGATAATTATATATTTTTAATTCCAAAAACAAATTGATATCATCACATCATTAAGACAATGTTCCTTTCACAGTTCCTCCATATAATCTCATAAAAGAAACATAAATAGACTAAAACAATGTTTTTTTTGTGGTTTGGATCGGTTTTGACCCGGAACCATTCCAAACGTACCCAATCATAACAGGTGAATATAAATGAAGCCAGTGAAATATAATTGAAACCAGCGAAACAGGTGAATATAAATGAAGTCTTTAAAACACGGCAGTTCAAACATAAACATGAAATTAGCAAAAAAAGTAGCACAAATATAAGAAACAGATGACACGGTGTGGGATTGATTTCAAATCAGAGTGCACGGGAAACAGATGAACACGTTCACTTGTGGAGCAAGCCAAAAATCTAAACAAAGATTTATCCAACTCTCTAACAATGACAGAAGAAACATGAAAATAGAGTAACAAACAACAAAGGGGGGGGGGGGGAAATCAAAAAAACCCTAAGAAGAGAATGTAAAAAACACTTACCTCCAACACGTCTGTCGCCGATCGCCGCCGACCGACATCCGTCGCTGGTCACCGCCAACCAGTAAAGCTCTCCACTGCATCTATTGCCGGAGATATGTTGTATGAAGGTAAGGAATGAGGAAGAGGCATCGGGCGAAAATGGGTTTATTTAAAGTGGTTTGGATTGATTCGACTCAGAACCAATCCAAAGCGTACCAAGGTGTACCATAGTACTTGAATTGGCGTACTGCCGTACCGGTACAGGTATGTGGGCAAGACCCACGTCCTTGTGTGACATAGGGTATATGTCTACTCTGACTTTTATCCCCCAATACTGGCTCATAGATCAACATCTTCATTTATGCAGGGCCTCATATCTGGAATTAATGCAGCAAGGCATTCTCAAGGGAAGTCATTGATTGTGCTAGAGAGAGAAAGCAGTTATATTGGAACATTAATAGATGATCTCATTACAAAAGATCTTCGAGAACCTTATCGTATGTTAACAAGGTATCATGTGTGGATTATTACATAGATGGCATTCCGATGCTTGCTTTTTTGGAACTAACATTCATTCTTAAACCAGTTAAATTAAAAGAATACAGTACCAACTGCCTTCTTAATGTGCCTTAAATCAGATTATCATTTGAGAAGGGTTACCTTTATATCTGAGGAAGTTGATTCACATTGTTTTTACAATCCGATAGTATGGAACACCCTTTCTCTTACTCTGTGATTTTTGTATGATAACATTCTTCTGTTCCATCATCTCAATGGAACTATTGGAATGCTTTCGTGATCTTAGGTGGATCTGCTTATGGTGTCTTACTTGATTCCTGCTTGTTCAAGGTGATACGATACTTATTGATGGTGGTTCATGATGTGCTTTTCTCCTGCAAAAGCTAATTATCAATCTAATTCAACATGTGGAAAGTTCTTCTACCAGTCACGTCAATAGTGGCTTGGGTCATAGGAAATGTTCTGCTGGAGTTTGTACCAGCCATATTTCAAAATGTGCACCATTTCCACCTCTACCAATCCTTTTGGACTTGCACTTGCATAATTCTTTTGGAGAATTTCTTTTGTCTTAGCATATTACTGAGTTTATCAGGTTCTGCACTCCTGATATTTTTGTGTTGCACAAATAAGAGATGATTTCTACTTTCTAGCTCATTCCTTAAAAAGGCTTAGTGGAAGTCCTTATTATTGGGCTTGACTTGTAAGGTCATTAGTGAACTCACTATATGCTTTCTTCTGCATGTGCTTCATCTATACATTGTTACGCATCTGAAGCTGAAATTGATCTCTGGCTGATATTACATCTTTGCTTTTAGCCGCTCAGAACACCGTTTGCTCCTACGGGCAGATAATGCGGACAGCCGTCTGACACCTTTGGGTCGGGAGATTGGTCTCATAGATGCCAGAAGATGGAAAATCTACCAGGACAAACAGCAGCGGATATTGGAGGAGAAAAAGCGAATCAAATCAGTCCGCGTTTCAGGTTTATAATGCCCATGTGCCACATCTCTCTCTGTCTCTCTCTCTCTCCCTGTTTGCCCATATCGTTACTTTATACTTCTTGAGATTTGCAGTAAGAAACCTTGGTAATAACTGTGAATTGTTCTAGAATTTCTTAAAATATTTTAAATATGCTCAAGTTACATTTTACAGGTAGTGGAGAATTCGCAGCTGAGGCCAATCAGTTGTCTGGTCAGCTTGTCAAAGATGGTGCGTCCCTTGAATCCATCTTGAAGAAGCCACATATTCAGTATAAGCTTCTTGACAAACACGGTTATGGAAACCCACTTCTTTCCAAAGAAGAAAAAGAATGTATAGAGGTAGATATCACATACGAAGGATTCATTGTTCGGCAGCAGAGCCAACTTAAACAGGTCAGTGGAGCTTTCTCTTTTACCCTTTAATTCAGAAGTCTGTTTTTCTTGTCAATGCAGAAATTGACTCTACGTCTCTACATAATAGTTGCTTGGGTTAACAACTACATTGTCTTTGCCAGATAGTGCAACAGCATCACAAACTACTTCCAGAGGATATAGATTATTATGCTGTGACAACATTATCTTTGGAAGCACGTGAAAAACTTTCCAAGGTGAGGTCCATTCAACTTTTTTTCATGGATAAGAAAGCTCTTTTACTCGGTTATGGAATAATGAATTTTTTTCTACGTACTCCAAGGGGATACATTACACATTTTCTTTTGTATTTGCATGAGGTTTGTTTAATACTTGACAAAGGCAAAAAATTATTGTGTCCGAAAGAAACATTCCATTGATACAAATAAATGAACTTCCAGTTTGTTGTCGGCAACTTAATCATTTAAGACCCAATCCTTTAATGCTTCTCTAAGAATTTGGGTGTTCATCAAGTGAAAGAAGCAGTTCTTCTGTGATCCTACTTAAACAACAGTGCCATTTTGACGCTAGTAATTAATCCTAGGGTTGGGAAGGTGATGTGCCTTGTCAACTGACATGACTGGTTCCTTGACTTCAAAAAGCTTTCCTTCCTAAACTACAGAAAGGTAATTGAGTAAAATAGGCAAGGGGTAGCATGTAAAAGCTATTTAATTCTATTGGTGGTGTACCTTCATATTTGTAGAGAAGTAGTCATGAAACATGTAGGGCAATTGCATGCGTATATGATGTACATACTACAAGTATAAAAGGTTTACCCCAACCTGGAACAGGCAAATATTATTGCGAACAGTTAAAAGTAAAAAGTGCTACTTCACATAGTGATGGGTTTCTAATAGCCCGAGCTATTAAATCAACTCTGAATCCTCGTGTAACTGATACTGAGACTGTTTGATTTGTACAAACTATGTGCACATTACTATTCTGGTCTTCAGATTTATAGTTTACTAGTGGGACATTCTAAGGTGGAAGGAAGAGTGCTAAGCTTGTGATGGGCCATTTTGAGAAAAAATGAACAAATAGATTTCACATAACAGTTCACGCTTCGGTCATTCTGATGCTCTCTGTCATGCGTATGTAACTTTAAGCATGTCTTTTATATGTCAATTAATACTGCACCATGTTAATTTTCTTCCTAAAAGGTATAAAGATGTTATGACATTTCTGTACATAAGTTTTAAGTAATGGTATAAGCCTATAAAGAGTTAAAATGGGATTTATCAGCTTTAACATGGGAAGGTAATGCACCATATCTTCTTTGAATTCATAAGATGCTGTCAGCTGTATTTTATGGATATCATTGAATATGTTCAATTCTATTCAAATCCCAACAAGTGGAAACACAAGCATTTATTCAAAAAGAACTAAACAAAGGGAAAACAAGGCAATTGTCTACTTTCAGTTTCACCTTCCGTTTCCTTTCTTTTTACTAGTCTTTATGTTTTTTTGGTTAAATGCTGATGTCTAATGGTGCCTGCCAACTGCAAGACTCTGCATTTGCACATCTCGACATTAAAATGCCCCATGCATGGAAAGTCATGCATTGATATCTACCATTTTTCTTTGTGCAGGTACGGCCACAGACAATTGGTCAAGCAACAAGAGTGGGAGGTGTGAGTCCTGCCGACATTTCTGCCCTTCTTATTTGGCTTGAAAGCAATAGAAGGAAAGCACAAGAAAGAAAACGGCTAGAAATGCTAACCTCAGTCATGGCAGCAGCCGATCAATCAGATCCTGCTCTTGCGACAAATCAATGAAAATGGATTGTGCACTCTTGCAACAGATCAATGAAAATGGACTGAGCAGTTGCCTTGCATAACATTTCTCACTGATTTCTCAAGAGTGATACCTTGGCAGGTTTGCAACACCATATGATACTGGTAGAGTTCTTTGTGTCATCTATCTATGTTGCCTAAATTTTCTAATTGCAAGTAAGAACGTAGGAAATAAATTTTACCTCATGATCTTGTTTTACTGTTTCAGGTGAAAGTTTTCTTCTTGTACGTCTCATGCCTTTGTAATTCTTTTTACTGGTTCCGAAAAATAAATTTTAGGAAAGGGGGAAGGAAGGGAGATGGAGATTGTATTCTGGTATAGAGGTGGACATCCATGACTAGTTGACTACGCTATCAGTAGGGAAGAAGTGAACGCTTGCATAAAAGAGGTGAACTGTACAGTTGCATGCGCAACTAAGTACAAATGTATAATGTGAACTGGTCAGACTGGCTCAGGTATTTTTTGCACTAAAAGTAATTGATCAGCTACGCTAATAGTTGTACGTTTTCCAAGCGCATTGGATTCAAATTTTGTTCAGATTTGATTTTTTTTTTTTAGAGACCTGAAGCTGTCATAACTTGAATGGAAAGTGGTATTGGGACGGTTGGATAATCAACTAATGAGATCAATTCATTAATTTTTCTATTATTAACGTACTTGTGGTTACATGACTTAATCATAGAGGAATTCATGCCTGATGTTTATTCTGCATCTGTAATAAAGTGGCAGGTCAGATTGGATCTGCAACGCTCGGCAAAAGAGAGTCGAAGCAAGGAGTAGAACCACGGAGGCATGTTATTCCGGCGCATGTCGTCTATGCACCGAAAGAAAATCACGCATGCACCTGTACATCTATGCTAGTCTGGAATGACCATGTTTGTTTGCATTGTAAGGAGCGGCAGAGACTGTGTGTTCTTGAATCATTCCTTTTGAGCCAAATCATGTGGACCGTCAAGCATAGACAAACGTTCTATTTTTATATTATTTTCTGACACGGTGTGTTACAGGAAGCGGCATGACTTGTAAGTGTGACATGGCAACAGGCTCATTCTCAATCACCGTCTTCTATGTATAACATCTAAAGTTTAATAACCAATGAATTCAACCATTGACAGCCACCTTGGTTGTTAAGGTGCAAATTTCAGTAACGTGTGGAAGACTGAATTATCCGAAATTTTGAAAGTGCTTTGTGATCTTTGTATGCCTTGTTCATATAAACATATATTTTATGCATAAACTGTTCGCGTAAACAATTAAAACCATGCAAACTTCAAACTTGCCTCTAGCGATGACATTGTACGTTTTGCTTTCTGGAGGTGAGAAGGCCCTCCTCTTTTGTAGGAAACTCATTCGTCTCGCCCACATTCAGTCACCACTGCATTCCCATGATTCCGAACATTATTCCATCTCTGATCCTTCAAAAGTACCTTTCGTTTATAGGGGAGTAT
Organism: Nymphaea colorata; assembly: GCF_008831285.2. Taxonomy (NCBI): domain Eukaryota; kingdom Viridiplantae; phylum Streptophyta; class Magnoliopsida; order Nymphaeales; family Nymphaeaceae; genus Nymphaea; species Nymphaea colorata. The sequence continues at coordinate 6,187,597 of NC_045138.2, read as the reverse complement.
TTGTATTTTCAAAAGTATGTTAGGATTTCGGATTCAGAAAAAAAGTCAAACAGGAAAAAGAAAGTGGCTTATCGCTGCATTGCGGGTTCTAAAGTCAACTGATTAAAGAAGATTTTGTACATAGTTTGTCACTTAGCAACAAAAGGTTGGAGTTCTATTCATCAATATCCATTTCAGTTCAAGGAACTCAGGTCGCTGTATTAAATTCACAAGATTAGGGCCATAATCGAACTTGACCCATGTGAACAAAGGAATGCCAACGGGAGGACTCCTTGGAGTTTGCTAATCATACGAGAACTCTTGAGTCATGTTGCACAAAGCACGCATGGTGTTGCTCGCCACATCCATCAGCTGCAAGTATTCATCTGCTCCATCAATCAGACGCTGCACATATTAGAACGTCAGTAAGATGCTGAAGGACATTCAAATAAAACATAGATCACTTAACTGCAACAACTTAAAAAAACAGGAAGACTATAAATTTAGCATCTATCCTGTAAACTTCAGCTGAATGCCAACTATTATCTGTAATGGATGCACCACAGTGAGATTGCAGTTCTCGTCAAGCACAAATATACTAATAGCAAGAAACTTTTGCAGCAAAAAGAAAATAAGAACATGGAGTAACATATCCTAGTAGGGGCAAAAGTTTTTTATGATTAGAAGTTCAATAGTGGACAGTCTTAGTTTCATAGTGACCTTATCTGCCTCAGCAATTCTCTTACAAATCTTTGCCTTCTGTTCATCAGATGCATCCTCAGCTTCAACTATTAAATCAAATAACTGTAACATCACATTTCATTAGCATCATGTCATGAAGAAAAGAGAACAATGTCATGAAAGTACAAGGATCATATTAGCAGAAAACCTGAGAAAGCATTTGTGAAACTGGATAACCTTCTGCAATTATGTACTCAACTTCCTTATTTGCCAATTCAAATTGACCACTTTTGCAAGACTGGTAAAGTGATCGGACAATGTCTTGTGGGATAACCTGCAAAAGTGAAAAGGTTAAGATAGTGGAGGTGCTGACGTTCAAATATCTTGTATCACAAACACCTAAAAGATATAACTACTTTTAACTAGTTAGGTTTATACATGGATTCCGATAATATGCTTTAAATCAGCATGATGACAGTGATGTGAAGCATCAAGGAGAAGATCAATGTAATATTTAACGTGCACAAAGTAACGTGCACTGGTCCTGTGCATAGCAGGAGCAAGGGAACTTCCCTCGTTGTTCTAGAAGGTAGATATGTAACATAACATAACAAAATATTTTTTAATATAAAAAGTCATGAAAAATTACAAAAAATAAGAAAAATATCCCATGCCAAAAAACACGAATTGCATAAGCAGAAATTATATAAAAAATATAAAAAAACAATTTAACAGGAATATAGTAAAGAAAGATTCACATTTCACTTAAACAGTGTGCATTCATTAAATAAACTATATATATATATATATAGACATGAAAAACAAAGACTTGGGTTCACTACGTTCTTTCGCTGCTACTCTCCTATTTCACCAAGTTCTCCTACTCTACTAAGTTCATCTTGATGTGTTGGTCATATTGCTGATACTGCTGGTGCAACATTCTCATCTTTAGAATTGAGGACTACTAGTCTCAGATTGTGTGCCTAGTGTATAATTAAAGCCAAGGACAACATCTTGATGATGTGGATCTGGGTTGTCCTGCAACCTCGCACTTCTTTGAGTGAATACTATGGACTCCTCTATGATTCATTCACACACATCACTAATCAAGATGCATTGTCATGTAAATGCATGATGGCACAAAAAAGGAATCACCACCTTGTCAACCAATCCCACACAAGTTAGACCAATAAGAGTCCACCTTATAGATGTTTAAAAGCATGTTACAATTCTCTTAAACATGTCCAACCGATAGTATTGATGTACAAGATCAGCAACCAAGCCATTCTAAAATTTAAATAAAAAATTAACTAAAGGAAAAATAATTACAATATTCCGAGTAAAACTACGTTAAAAATTTAAGTATCTTTAAGAAAAACCAAAAATTTATTGTAAAAATGCACATTCCCCTATACCTTTCAAAGTGAAATAGGTTCTCATACATAAAATGAACAAAAACCCTCTTTCTTCAATGCAAAATCTACCTCTTATGCACAATGGCATCAGATCTGGATGTTTTCTTCTTGAAAATGTAAGAGCTCCCCCACACACCCCATTAAAAGTCATGTGAAGTGTTTTTAGACCAAAATAATAAAAGGATTCAGGCCCCCTCAAGTTCCTATTGACAAGATATCACTCGAAATGGACTTCATGCCATATCATACAATGTGGATTATGGTGTGATATAAATACGTTACACCTCTGAAACTAGTTACAGGGATATAATATAATGTATTTCCTCACAGTTATGTCAAGCATCATATTTCCTTAAAATTAAAAAAAAAATCTAGGAACAACACTAAGTTGATGAAATATTGAAAGTGTTCATTATTATGGCACATGTAAGTAATAAATATGAGACTTCAAAGTTTGAAGTATACTTGGCAAACCATTTGATATTAGCATAAGCTTGATTATCAATATCATAGAGTTGCATCACTCATGGCATGTCAAATTGCTTGCTAATAACCAAAAAGATACTAGGACATGCTGCAGTGCAGATTCTTATCATGGCAGAACCACTAAAAATCATAGCTCCCCTATAACCAGGAAAATCCCAACCAAAGTGCTGCACAAACAAAAATTCATAAAAGTCGCAAAACTTAGCAGGACTTTAAAGTTTAAAGTGTGTTTAACCAAGAAAACTAAAAACATGGCCTTATGTATTTCTGAAAGTGAACTGATATCATCAGGCTGGAACGTTCTCTAGAAGATAAGGACCAACAAGGTTTCAACGTAACAGTAAGGCGAGACAATACATAAATCACAATAAACTTATTTCATTTTTTGAGACATTGAGGTAACTTCTGACATCTTCATGTTTTTGAACATGAAAATCCAACTCATTTATGCCATTTTCAGATCAAGGAAAAGAAGAAGAAAAACCATGTAAGAACAGGTAGTTTGAACTTATCTCGGAAGAACAGAAAGTAAATGTGGGTGACAAAGGTCAAAGAAAGCTACCAAAGATAAACCTTCCTCTTCCATATGCAGCACAAGGTAAAAGAAGGCCAAGAGACAATTCAACCAAAACTTTCTGGGTTCCAAACATGTCAGATTGTCAGTTGTGTCCAAAAGTAGAACATTAGATAAAAATGCATTTACCATGTTTCTTGACATCCATCATATATTGTGTCCATCACTGAATTTTACTTATAATACTTGTACAAAGTGCCAAAAGGCAAACTTCCTCTCAATGATAGAAGGTTGGACACTTAATAACATCCAACTTATTATTGACTGATTTGACACAAGATTCAAGAGCACTTAAACAGAAAAAAGGAAATATTGCATGAAGATATTATAAGCACGCACATAATAACAGACAATTATTCCCGACTAAAAGAATGCACAGAGCCCTTAACAGTAAAAACAAGAGTAAAGAAGAAATAAGTGTACCCCTGAAACACTGATCAAGTCAGCAGAGGAAATAGATGATCCAAACAACCGAGCAGCCCCCTAGACAGTCAAATATGAAGATCAGTCCTAACAGTAATTTAAAAATGAACTTCAATTGAATTTTCACTTCCAAAGGAACACAGCTCAGTACTGTGGAATCTAGCTGCAGTTACAGAAAATACAGGATTTAGGCACCAATTGGTCATACCGACTGCACATGTGTGATTACAGTGAACCACTTACTGTTTTTGCAGCTCGGTAATCTCAATAAAAAAGAGATTCATTGTTTATAAAGTTAAATAATTAAGCACTTTCAAATCATGAACACAAGATAGAAATAGTTTTGGGACTCCACATAAATACTTAAGCACATAAAAGTAGAGAATAAATGATGTCAAGACTTAAGAATGATTTACAAAGTTTGAAGGATAGTTCTTTTAGACCACTACACACACACATTCAACAGCACGCAACACCACCTCGCCTCAACAAAAACACACGTATGCACATGCAAGCATGGAGCATACAAATGTACAGATATAGGTCTAATAGCATATGAAAATAAGAAAATACGAGAATAACTGAGTCATCCAGTCAAACTGAAAGAATGATTTACAACCTGCCACATCAAAAGTAAATTTCCAACAGCTTGTTATTCATGTATCAGACTGTAAGCTATCCAAACTGATTGATCAAAATGCTCAAAGTCGTTATCGTGGTCTCTCACATTCATGAACCATGAGTACACATATTCTACTACCCTTACATAATGGACGCATATGCATACACATCTATGGAAAAGGATAGATGATGAAGTTTATTTAGAAAGCTACCTGCAAGTATGTTATAGCTCGACGTAGATCACCTTGAGATATGGAACTTAAAGTTGAGAGTGCCTGCATTTAGTTATATGTTGTGTCAGCAATCTATAGAAAAGTGGTGCCAAAAATAAAGATCCACAAAACTAGTCCATCAGGTGTTGCGTTAGTACATCTGGATCCAGGATAAGACCTTCTTCTTGGCATATATACTGTATACGACTGCTCATAATTTCTTGCGACAAGGGCTTAAACCTAAATTTTGCACATCTAGAAGCAAGTGGTTCTATGATCCTGCACAGACATGCAATCAGAGATGTACATAAGGATCGAATTGGTCTCATTGTCCTGTGCAAATACAAGTGAGTACCTGCTAATATAGTTGCAAATGAAAAAAAACCGTGTAACCTTAGAGTAAGTTTCCATGGTCCGCCTCAGGGCATTCTGCATAAAGAAATGTATAAAGGGAAAAAAAAATAGTAACAATTAAACCTAAACTGTCATTCAAAATATGTTACGTACCTGGGCATCTTCTGTCATTGAGTCAGCTTCATCTAGGATAATGATCTTATAAGGTGGGCAAGGATATCCACTGGTGTTTCGAAGAAGAAGAAATCAAAATACCTCTTATGACAGAAAACGGACTTTTAAGTGGAAAGAGAGCTTACCCTTTGCGGCTTCCAGAGCTTACCGCAACTGCTGCAAAATCCTTGATTTTGGTCCTCACTACATTGATCCCACGATCATCACTCGCATTTAGTTCAAGGACTCTTGATTTGTACAGCTCAGGCCTGCAAGAGATTATTCGGGCAACCAATCCGCAGGAGTCATTGACACAAGAACAGATCAAGACATGCTCTAGTAGGAAAGAGATAGAGTAATGAACAGATTCGGTAGGTTAATGTGCGAGCATTAACCATGCATTTCTTGAAAGGACCTCTTCCTTGAATGATGTAATAAGTGCTTCAATAGTGATGAAAGCACTCATAGGAGAATGATCCCCGATGAGTTTCACAGGATGCCTAACCAGATCTCACTACTCATACAGAAAAGTGGACAAGTGGATAACTTAGTTCATGGGCTAGGGGGTCCTCGAACGTGTCCACTGGACACCACACCAGTAAGCGGAAAATGTTTCCCTGCAAATTCAGGTCCCACTAATATAGTAATAAGTTAAACATAGGCACTCTCCAATAAGTAGAAGGGGAGGGCATTCTAGAAGCTTGAGAACAACTGGTTAAATAACTTCCAACATCCAAGTTTCTAGCATTTCAAGTTTATGAATTCATGCTTCAGTCTAGCAAGTTAAGAATGACACGTACAACGGCGACGTAAAAAACCTAAAACAACATTATTCCGTTCATAAAGCCAAGAAAATAAGCACAAAATGCGAAGAGAAGACAGCAAGGAAACTACGAACATGATATAAAAAGAATACAGTGAAAAGGGAGGTACGCCCATGACACAATCTCCAAATGAGAAGGAAAAAGAGGTGCCAGTCGGGTTTCCGATGATACCCAAATAGCTGATTGGCGATTGCAAGTGCGGTCGTCGTCTTCCCCGTCCCGGGAGGGCCATAGAAGAGCATGTGAGGGCACTGACCATTCAAAACCCCAAAAGAAAATGACGAATTCAATCAGAGAAAACAAACCCCTCAAGGCTTTAACTACGACGAGAATTCTCTCCAGAAAAGAAAACTGGTAAGAGAAAATATTTACATTGGTGGTCTCCAGGGTGTTCGTGAGAACCCTGACAACTTCATCCTGATGGGCGACATCCTTCACTTGCTTGGGCCTACTGCAATCACAGTGAAGAAAATAACAAATGTGATGATTGTAATAATGAAATCCGAAGAAATAAAGATGATTCTAGTGATGGTGATGGTGATGGATGTGGAGATGGTGCTCACGATGGCGAGACAAGGAGGAGAAAGAAGGCGGTGGCGATAATACTGAAGAAAGGAAAGGAGGGAATGATGGTGGTGGATGTTAGCGGTATTAATCAAAGATGGAGAAGGGGATTTACTATTTCTCCACCCACGGTTGAGTGCTCTGTGCTACCGGAGCCATCTCTCTCTCTCTCTCTCTCTCTCTCCCTCTCTCCCCTTCCCTCCCTCCCCACACTCCGCAGGCGACTCATTTTCCCGCCTCACCTCCAGCGCCGGTCGCTGCGTCAACGGGTCGGATCTGTACTGTATATGACTACGTTTAGCCCCGATCCGAATTTAACTTGGCCCGACGATCTAGTGCGTTCTCATTTAAGGATCCATTTTAGTTTGAAAAATGCGGAGCAATAAATAAACTTTGTGAGGACTTGTATGATATGAGGCAAATCCCAGCAGTTCATTTGATAATTGAAGAGTGAGATCAGCTAGAGATGCAAGAAGAGGGCATCAGCCATTTTAGTTCTGTTAAAGATGCGCATAATTAGCAACTCCATGCCAAGAAATCACCTGGTTGTGTATGAAAAGGTTATAAAAAATTAGTGGCTTAGTAATCTTGTTCTCTTAATGGTTTTAGCATTGAATGTTAGCATTCTAGTGGCCTGTAAAGTATCTTTTACGTAGTTTTAAGCATAGTGAAACATAACGTATCGATCAGTGTAATACGGTCAGCTTGAAAAAATACGAAAAAAATATGGTAAGTTTTTAAAAGTTTTTAAAATTAAAAGTATAAGAAAAATAAAATAAGTGAGAAACTAATAGCACAAACATCAAAATAAAGTAGATTTGCAACAAATAAAAAATGAAAAATGAAAAAAAAAAAAACTGTTTGGAATTTAAAAACTGAAAAGTGAAAAAACGTATTTTTTGTTTTTAACATTTTTTTCAAAAAATGTATTTTTATTAAATTTTAAACGATCATTTAATTTATCACAATTTTTTGCATTTTTTCGAAGAAAAAAAACGTACTTTCTGCTACTATGGCCTTTGAGTTACATTTTATTTAAAAATAAAAACAATTGGATTTGGATGTAGAGATTCAGATGACATTTATATTTAAACCAATATCCTATATCCTTTTGAAAGTCGGTTCTTAGTAGATTATATTGTGGTTCGGATTTGATCTTAAAAGTCGGATTATGATTTGGTCGTGAACTAAAAGCTGGATTTAGATTATGAATTCAAATACAGATGTCGATACATGATTAGATTTTTGTTCGTTCATATTCGAATTTGAATATGTGAGCACCTAATATGTCATCAGATATGGTGAAGAATACATCCAATTGGAATATGGATCAGTTTTGATGGTGGTTTACCTGTGTCCATAATTCTCACCTGAAAACACATCCATAAAAGGTTGGTGAGTTTTCACTAAGTATAACAGTATGGTTACAAAAAGATTTACATTACATGACAATGTTAGATCCCCTCAAACTTATCATTCCTTGTATGTATTTTCTATCCTCCTCGTTTGTTGTGTTTGATCTTTTATTTAACATATGCGTTTCATATCCCCGTTATTCCCTGATACGTGCCAACACCGACCCTACCATTCCCTGTGTTGATATTTCATTAATGATGCATCAATGCCATGCTGAGGCAGCCCTGGGGTGGAGTCGGGGCGTGGGGACTGGAGCCTTTCCATTCTGAAGAGGTGGAATCTTCTTGCAAATTATTAAATCAAAATTATCATAAACGTGATTCAATATCTATCTTAATTATAAACGTGATTCTATATCTATCTTAATTATAGTCACGAATAATGTCTCAAAATTTTAAATGATGAGGTTTTTTTCTGGTATAATATGGCGGGCTTGAAAAATATGGAAAAAATTTGCATTTTTTTTAATTAAAAAAAATAAATGAGAAAATAATAACACAAACATCAAAAGATAAATAGATTTGCAATAAATAGAAAATAAAAAATAAAAAAAAATTATCTGGCATTAAAAAATAAAAAATTGTGTTAAAAGCGTGTTTTTTTGTTTTTAACATTTTTTTTTCCAAAAAAAACACATTTTTTTGTTTTAAATGGCATTTCATTTTCTCTAGTTTATTTCAAAAATAACACGTTTTTTGTGGCTATGATCTTAACTACAAGTGTGGTCATTGGTTTGCATCCTCTCAAATTGGTTATTTGGTGAGAAATACCTTAAAGCCCTTTTTCCTTCTACAGTCTAAAGCTGTTTTGAGACCTAGATTGCGATTATTTGGTAAGCGTATATTAATATATATTTTTGCTAAATTCTGCTAATGCCAGCTGTTTTCAAATGTGAAGGGATTATTAACTGTGATGATATAAATAAGGGTGACATCTATGCATCAATAATTCTATATCAAAACGGCAATTCTTCTGTAAAAAGTATAGTCTATAAGATAGAGACCATGCAGTTTCAATAACCTATTACTACATGCATCAATAATTCTATATCAAAATTTGTCTTGTTGATCAATTTGATAATGGTGCATGACTTAGTACAAAATATGTTTTCATGTAGGTCATTTTCATTGATAAATGCAACATTCATATGCCTCCTTACAAAAGGTTACTATTATACATAAATAAGCTGCCAAACACTAACTTTCATTTATGAAAAAAGCAAAAAATTTCCTTAGTAAACCAAATTTATTTCACCTTATCCTGCATATCTTATTGAAATTTTGGCACGCATCCTTTGGTGCCATATTATATCCACTGATATGTGAAGCAACAAAAAGACTATTTTCTTCAACAAGATTTGGGTAGTATATGGTCATCATAGCTAGCTAAAGAATCATAGTTTGCAGGACATATAATGTGTGTAATGATAATTGTTTGTTTTTTGTTTTAATAGCCTGACAGTTATGCGTAAATACTTTGCAACTAGGGTAAATACTTTACGACTAGGGTTGGGCATAGGCCCAACCTAGCCCGATTTGAAGTCTGGGTCAGGCTGGCCAAAAGTTGGTGTCCATTTTAGGCTTTTTACTGCATTCGAATACGAAACAAATTTAATGATCCAGTTCCTCACATTGACGACGCCTCTTATGGTCGGATTTTTTGGTTTAATGCCAAACAATTTTTTTTTTCAAATCTATTTATCTTTTGATGTTTGTGTTATTAGTTGCTCACTTATTTTATTTTTTTAAATTTTTTTTAAAATTTATCATATTTTTCTTTTTTTAAGTTTGTCGTATTATGCATGAGAAACTATGTCACAATGGTACGAGTGCGGGTACGGGGGTACGGATATTGATACGGTGTTTTCGTAAATCCTGGTACGGGTACGATGACTATTATATATAATTAATTCAAAAAAATTGACAAAAAAACTATTATATATAATTAATTCAAAAAAATTGACAAAAATGTTCATTTTCATTTTGATAAAAAGCTTAAAATGCCAACAAAAAGAGGCTGCTAATGAATAAATTATCAAGGTTTCATCTTGGTTAATGAGGCTTCTTATGTTAATAATTATGCAAGTAAAAAAAACAAAAAACAAATAAAAGATCAAGTCATTTTCTTTTTACTTTTTAGTTATAATACAGTTTGGATCTGGTTCCCACCTGAAACCAGATCCAAACGCACCAAGCCCAAGAAAATCATCGCTGTTTAAAACTCTAAAACGCTATTTGTAATTTGTGATCATGTGTAGAATATCCTAAATATGTTTTCACTTGATCTAGCAATAGGCTGGCATGACATGTGAAATGTAGATTGGATAGGTGTTTAATTAATTCCTTATGGATGGAATTTTTTGGCAATAAGGATCTAAACCTTGATGTATTAATGGCAATGTGTTTGTGATTCCTTCATCCTTTAATTGATTGGTAATTAATGTAAAATACTTGAATAGGAAGCAAGCATGTAAATTCAATCTTTTATCCGATTTTGCTACAAGCAGCTGAATTTTTGTAAGAAAATTTGGATCCAGTCGGCAACTAAGTTTAAATTTGTAGATCTCCTATTGATTCAAATGTTAGAAAACTATATAGGAGGAGGAAATTTGTTTTCAGAAATTTAATTCAAATTTAAGAAACGATGAAATTTGTTTTCAGAAAAATAATTTCAAGTTAATAAACACAACAACCTGGTTTTAAAAATAAGAAAATTTATTTTTCATTCTCAAAACTTTTTTCTGAAAACATATTTTCAGCCATCAAAGGAGGCTACCTTGGGAAAAGTGAACTGGTAGGAGAAAAAACAAAATAGAAAAGGAAAAATTTATTGACTTTAACAAAACAAATAATCAAGTCAAGTGGTTTAGTTGAGTTGAGAGAAGTAGATTTTAAATCTGGTCGCTAATAAACTCGAACTCAGCTGGACTCATATAAAGTTACTGTGCAAAACCTAGCCCCCGGCGGGTGGAGGGTTTCCATCAAAGAAGATTTTTATGTAAAATGTTATTTGCGGGACATTAATTTCTAAAGTTTTACTTGTATGCACCATAACTGAATCAAAGCCAAGCACCCATTTCCCCAAAATTGGGTCGAATTTTCTTTTTGTTTGTTTTCCGCCAAGTTTTCTTGTCTAGTTTTTGTTTTCCTTTAAAATGAATCCACCGATAAATATTTATCTATGGTTGGAAGTAAGAAAACCGTCTAGAAAATAGTTTTAGGAGAAATTTTTAATTTATTTGTTCTGCAATTTTATAAAAATTATGCAGGACATATCATAGGGTTAAAAAATTCCAAAAAGCTACCATCATTTGAAATTAGGCTACGAATATTGAACGCTTTGAAACTTTTTGTTCCAAATATGACATAATCGTTACCACCATTCAGATTTTTCGTCAATGCTTCATTTAACTTAAAACTAATATATGGTTTCACATGTAAAGATAATGTTAATTAAAGAAACAGCAATTATTTACCTACATTTAACTTAAAACTAATATATGGTTTCATATGTAAAGATAATGTCAAGCAAGAGCTAAAAGCATCTTGTAAATGCATTTAGTGGTTTTTTGTTTCATATGAAATGAGAAGCTTGTTTGGAACCCACAGTATATCGACATAATGCGGTAACACTTGTTCAGCAATTTTCTTTCTAATCATCATCTTAATGTGCATTTTGAAAGAATGCAACGTAATAGTCTTCAAAGTTTAAAGCTACATGTTTAGATAAGCGCTTTTGGTTGTTTAGATAAGTTTCTACGATTTTACAAAATTTGAAATGTTTAATTTCATACCAAGTTTCTCGTGAATTATTAGTTAGAGATACTGGAAAATCAATGTTTATAAGATTTTTTTAAATAAATATTTTTCACAAATCTGTCTAAATGAAGCGCTTAAACCGAGCAAAAGAATCGACCGTTGCCCCTATTCACTTCCTTTCTATTTTCGTTTTTCGATTACGTTCCATTGCTTAAACATTATGATCATGTTACGTTTGATGCAGTGGAAATTCACTCAGAAAAAGAAATTCAAATTTTTTAAAAAAATTTCTTCCCATCAAAAAACCAGGGGCCGAACCTAAACCCGTGCTCCAAAGAAAAAAAAGTGACGAAACCATTTCCGGAATTTTTTTTTCGGATTTTTTTTTCCGCCTGAAAGGTAAAAAATTTGGAGAAATATTTTTTTACCGGTTGGGCTTCTCCTCGCCTCCAGCCTCTCAAACGAGCCTCGCTCAAAACCCTCTTAATCTCTCACTCGAAACCCTCGCGTCTTGTTTTTCATCCAACCTGCCTTCGTCACGCCTTTCCCCTTCTCTCGCTGCTGCTGCCCAGATGCATCCGTCGCCAGCGTTCTTCCTCCTGCACAGCGCATTCTTCCTCCTGCACAGCGTTCTCACCAGCGGCTTGATTTGGGCATCTCCTCACCAGCGCAGCGTCTAGCAGCGGTGAAAGGTATTTCTCTCTCTCTCTCTCTCTCTCTCAAGCTCTTCCTCCGCCATTTTCCCACCGTCCATTGCAGCCTGTCATCTCTGTCTCTCTCTTCTTGTTTCGCCTTTCTCTCTCTCTGCCATTTTTCTTCACTCCTACCAGTATTCCAACTACTGTGCACAATTCCGGATTTCTCCCTTGGATGTGGAAAAACTTGTGTTTTTTCTTATATTTGAATAGTTCCTTTTTTTCTATTTGATGCTAAAGAAATGGAATGAGGGCAAAGCGCCCATTTGCCTTGCGATTCTGATCGACTGTTTTCGATTCGACTTCTTCTCTCTTTCAATGGCAAAATTGGTCATGAGGAACGGAAAAATTTTCACCCGTTTCCCTTGAATGCATTGAACATCTGTTTTTCTTTTCCCACTGGTTAGCAACTTAGCATCATCGCAAGCTCTCCACATGATAGAAAGAGAACGCTTTGGCGTTAAGTTCTGGACCCATCTGCTGCTTTATCAGATTTGTCTTTTTTTCATTTGAATTGGATTCCAATTGTCTATGCCAGAGATTTCCCCCTTTTGCAGCCGATGCTTCCGCTAAACCAGATTGGTCATCTTTTGGTCCCTGCTTCATTGTTCATTTGATCGATTGGTCACCATCTGTATCCTACCATAAGAGGCGTCACTCGCACATTACTGCTCATCTGTGGAAGATCATCACTTTGCTTTGAACAACCGAAGGCTTTCCTTCCTCCTATGCCTGCATTCTCCTTCAAATCAAATTGGGCATTATATGCTAGCTGCTCCCTTACCACATCTCATTATTTCCCAGTGCCTTTGGTTGTAAAGAAGCAATTTGTAGAGATTTAGGGCAACAACAAAGGTAAACATTGCCTGGAGTCCCCTTCTCAAAACTATTTTATTTGTTTAATTAATCTTCTGGCTTGAGACTCATCTTTGCAATTGTTCCCTGTAGATCTGGGACATTTTTCTAAAGCATATCTTGCAAAAATTTGGAAGCACCAACTGGTATGATATCATTGTGTTATTTCCTATAATTTTTAGAATATATGTCATTTCTGTTCTACTTTCAAATATACTGTTTGAACCATTGGATGGCTTAAATTAAGTCGCTGCTGGTGTTAAATATGATGACCCATTCTCTTCAACTATCTTGAGATTCTATTATTAAGAAAGAGTTAAATAAGTGATTTCTTAATCATGTGTTTGACCAAATTTTAATTGTCTGAAATGTATTTTGATTGCCAGAAGCTGAGATCATGACATTCAAGGACACTTGATACCTATTTGGGGAATTTTAAGCATTCCCCTATCCAAGCATTCTCTTATCCAGTAAATGTGTAATCTGCTGGAAAATGTTACCACCATTTCCATGTAATAATACTAGTAGAAACATGACCACGTTTTTTAAGTTTCATTTTTCCTCGTCATACATATCATGATATCCAAGGTTACTCATAATGACCAAAATAAAAACTAAAGGTGTATTAAGCAGCTTCCTAGAAAAGTTTTATAGTAGGAATTCTATGATCAAGTGATCAACTGTCATAGAGAATTTAAGATGTTTCAGTAGCCATCTTATGGCTCAAAGTGAACATTTGAATATTTGTTTTACTAGGAGAAACATGATCATGTTCTTAGCCACTGTATATTACCTAGATGGTTCTTGTTGATAAGATCTGGGCGTCTAAGTTGGTTCATCTGGTAGATCATTGGAAGGCTTCTGTGAACTATAGGAATTTTACCTACTTTGTCAAAAAGCATTTCTTCGACAATGCCTTCAAGTGAAGAAAATCCCTTTTCCAGAATTTTTGTGGGAGTCTGAAATGATTAAGATCAAGGCACAGGATCTCTAGTCTAAAGAGGTATATAGAGTCTCATTTTCATTATGTTACTATGGGATTTCATTATTCTTAGTGGTTATTTGGAAGAGCAAGTGAGCATCAAAATGATGGAGCATGATTAATTTCATATTTGTATCATTAAAAGTCTATAACCCCCTGCATATTTTAATTATTTTGTAAAAATACCCTGCGTATCCCTGAAATGCACCTTTTTTGGTCGACGGCTTGGTCCATTTGCTTGTCTATTGCTTCAGATAGCTTGTTTTTTATTGGTAGGTCTTGCATTTCTAATGCTATGCAATTTGTTGGGCTAGTTAACTTCGTGATGCTAAAGGAAGGAATTTCCAACATCAACCTATATATTTTATATATTTATTTTTCTTGGCAGGATCATGCCTGTTTGCTCAGTCCTTGTTCTCAAATAACTCAAGCAGTGCTTTGTAATTACACAACAAATGGCTTATTTTGGAAACTTTTTCTTGTAGAGAAGTTGCAGACAAGAAGAACATATTTGTTGCCGAGTTGCATCAACAAGTTATTCTATTCTTAAAATTTAGGCAGTATATACACAATTCCATGTACTAATCTTTCTGAGCTGAACTCATCTTGGTGAGCTGATTTTGCTAGACTGCATGAATCTGCAAACAGATCAAATTGGAGCTGTTCTACACATGGGATTCTGGGTTCTTTTTCAGTTGTCTCACTCAGGAGCATCATAATAATGTATTCTAATGGATGATCCTGATGGATTCCTGATTGCACCCTTTCTTGGTAGCAGGTTGCTTATGAAGCACAGAAATGTAGATTGAAAGTACTAAACACGTATCCTGACTGATGGATAAAGTAAAGTGCAGATTAATCTCGATGATAAGAGGGAAAAAAAGGAATAAAACTGGAAGTATATTTAACTGATCCAATGGAACGTCATCGGCCTAATGAAGTCTTCAATATATCATCTTGGTGGAAGGCAAATGAAAGTAAATATAAAGTTTTATCCAAAATGGCTTGAGATATATTGACAATCCCTATATCTATGGTTGCATCTGAGTCTGCATTCAGTATAGTTGGAAGAATCTAATGATTATCGATGTTCAACCACTCCTGAAACTGTTGAAGCACTAGTTTGTACACAGAGTTGGATTCGTGATAAAGACAATTCAAGCGAAACGTAAGATGTTCATCACGAATCCAACTCTGTGTACAAACTAGTGCTTCAACAGTTTCAGAAGTGGTTGAATATCGATAATCATTAATGATTCTTCTAGCTGTACTGAATGCAGACTCAGATGCGACCATAGATATATGGATTGTCAATATATCTTGAGCTATTTTGGATAAAACTCTATATTTACTTTCATTTGTCTTTCACCAAGGTGATATATTGAAGTCTTCATTAGGCCGATGACGTTCCATTGGATCAGTTAAATATGCGTTCAGATCTGTGCGAAGTACTTGAGGAGATGCGGAACTCATGTAATATGTCTCGAAAAAGCTCTCTCTTCAAATTCTATAATGGCATTATTTGCATTTTTATTTTATTCATCGTTTGAACCATATACATTTTTGTACTCAGCATACAATTCATGAAGACTGCTCTCTACTCTTTCATATTGTATCATTGCATCAACTTCATTTAAATTGTCAATCACATATTTTAAATATTCAAATTTAGATCGAGAATCTAAGACAAATGCAATTTCAAATGGCACATTGTAGTAATTTTTTCGATATTTGTCAAAATTTTCTTGCATTTTGTATGTTAATGACCTTATATAATCATTGCCTGCCACATGATGTATACGCAAATGGTTGCATACCTTTTATATTTCTTCAAAAACCACATTCGGTGTTATGTTTCCAATGGTAAAGAAGATATTTGTAACATTATAGCATAACTTTAAAAGTGGGCACAAGGAAGTTGCATAAGATCATTCATCATCAGAAGACAAATTTATATGATTGGGATTTACATAAGCCAAATGTTGAAATGCATTTTAGAATCATGCATTTCTTAACCAAATATATGTAAAGTTCCATCGAGTTGGAACGTCATAGGTTAATTTTCTTGTGACATTCAAGTCCATTGTTCTTATACAATTCTTAAAAGAATATAATCACTTTGTTTATCTCTTTATATATTTAACATTTTCACGAATTTTTGAAACCATAAGATTTAGAATATGTGCACAACATCGAATATACAAATGTTGCCCTTTTACTAAATAAGGTTTCTTCTTCCTAAGTTCCTTTTCAATGTAGTTATTGCACTATTATTCGTCGAACAATGGTCAGCAGTAATAGAAAATAACTTTGACAAAATGTTCCATTTAGAGATGCATTCTGCTAAAACTTCTACAAACTATTTGCATTATATATGTGGTGGAGGTACATGTACAAAATTGAACATATGAGATATGAGCATGCAATTTTTAATATCTATCAATATATTGTCTTGTCACGCATAGATAACTCAATCTTCGATGTGTAGTCTGCATATCAAATGTCAACGAAACTCGCTCGTAGAATCATTTATAAATCCTTCAAATCGGGTTTTTCTCAACATTAACATAATTTCTCTTTTTAACGTTCTTTTATAAAATGGAACAAACATTGTTTTCCAAACTTGAAGAAGGTTGTTATGATATTTATATTATGTCAAATTGAACGAAAGATCATATGCTATTGCACACTTTGACATCGACTTTCTTATAGACTCCATGTCAAATTTTTGTATATATAGTAAAATTGCACTAAAGTCACTAACTGCAAGTAATAAAATTCTTTGTTTTTCTTTCTTGATTTGCCTATTTAAACAAAAGTTTATATGTCGACTTAAATGACTAGTTCCATTAGCAGTGCATCATTTCAAACGTTTTCCACAACGTTTGTATTTGACAAACTCTTTTTCCTTATATTTAAGCAATGTAAAATCAATCTATACTTTTGAAGTCCTTTTTTTCTTGGAGACAACTTCTCTCTTGGTAAATGAGTATGATTCGATTGCTTTCATAATAGGAGTTGGACAATATTATTTATCAAAATAACTAGGCGACATAACTCACATAAGTTGAAATGACACATATAGATAAAACCAAGACAATAAAAAAGAACAATAAAATGCACAATAGACTTATTGAAAATGTTGATGAACAATAAGTCAATAACTAGGACAGAATAAGTTGCAACTTATTGAAAGAAACAAACATACCAAAATAGAGAGAGGTTAATTAATCAGTCGTCTAAAATACTCAAACCATCTATCAAACAAATAGTTGAAACACTTTGTTAGCCAACATAACTCAATAAAGTACCATTGTTCATTTCATAGTAAAATATAGAATGCATGTATTCCTGCAAATGGCTCTCTTTAATAGTTCAATGAAACTTAAGAAGCAAAGTGGATGCATAACATTGTCAGTTGTCACACATAAACCTTGTGGTGGAATCTAGCATTACAATTATCTTGGACTCAGCCCCCAATAGTTGTCACATGCATGCTTATCATTAAATTTTGCGATGAGCTTCGTATAGCTCTCAGACAAAAACAAAACGTCCATGAGAAATAGAGCTCACAAGTTGGCCATCGAAAGAATGATTGCAGGAATATGTTCAATTGACATACAGTAAAATGACAATGATAAATAAATCTTACATAAGGCAGAGGCTAGACCAAGGTTAAAGAAATGAAGATCACCTAAAGATGTAACATGATCACACAAGGTTTCTTAACCATATGCATTAAATAAATCTTACATAAGGCAGAGGCTAGACCAAGGTTAATGAAATGAAGATCACCTAAAGATGTAACATGATCAGACAAGGTTTCTTAACCATATGCATTATTTTTGACAGTCCAATTGTGCAAGTTCATATGACTGAGTTAACAAATGCAGTTGGAAGGGGGGAAGAAAAGGAAGGAAAAAGACCAGGAAGAAGAAAAAAAACTAAGATGCAAAGACGAGGTATGTGTGACTACGCAGAATCCAGACTATGTAGATTTTGGAAGAATGGAGATACCCTCAAACAACACAAGGAAAAAGATGGTCCAATGATGTCAATGTCTCCCAAAAGATCGAAGGACTTGCTGCTGCATTCTGGGCACAATGTGGTCCGACAAGTTGTCCACCAAATTTTAAAAGAAAGAATTTATCCAAAAACCATGACACTTACAAGTTTATTCCACACGGTTCTAAACATTGTGAGTTGTGCATCGACCTCCTGTGATCAATCACTTGGATAGTCCACCTTACACCATGAAAAACATTCATGAACCCTCAATGCAAACAAACGGGGGCCTCTGAAGCACGAGCTATCCAAAAGACAGAAAGTGGATCATCGTATCCTTCTTCATCGCAAGATAACCCTCCCATCGCAAGATCCCCCCAGGTTTCTAAATAAGTCCGCAAACACCCACAGGTATCAAGACAAACAACAATGAGAAGATTTGAGTTTCAATAGATATACGAAAATGCTATACGACTATCAATGAAGGGATTAGTGAGAGAATCCTCATAAATTCATCAAAATTGAACACCCATAAAAGCACATGTTGGATTCTGGTTTGAATTCAGAACTCTCAAAGTTCCTAAATGATCTGAAAGAATACACTAATAGGAGATCCACATGAAACAAAAAATGCAACTGACCAACGACATAGTGAGCCAAACTGCAGGAGACAAACTACAAAGAGCAATATGAAATGATGAAACCACATGTAAACTGACAAAAATCTACCACTAGTAAACTGGTACAAAAACAGCACGGTTACATTTAGAGAACCTCATAGAAACCCACATGCTGTGAATTTGGGGAAAACCTCACAGAAAACGGTCTTCTTCTCTCTTTTCCTTCAGCCGATGCTAGACGGAGAGAGATCAGAGATGTAGAGAGAGGGGCCGGCGGCCGCCAATCCAGAGAGACTCGAGAGATACCTACAACTAATATACACTATGTTACTATGAGTGATAGCAAGAAGGAGAGATAGAACATGGAACGTCAATATGCGGTTGAAAAACCAACCTTCGGCGGTGATGGCGCCGCGGTGAGTCGGTGACGGCAATGTGGCAGTCTGTAGTCGCAGAGCTGATGGCCGATGGCCAACTCCCAACAGGGAGTATCGAAGAAGGCTGTCAAAAACCAGTCTCGCTGCACTCACAGAGCCGCAGAGTAGAGGAGAACGATGGGGTGAAATAAAATGGGAATGAAAGACATGAAGGCTGAACTCTTAAGAATTGAATGTGACAATCTTTCGTGGATGTGTGTCTAGGGAGTATCGAAGAAGGCCGTCAAAAACCAGTCTCGCTGCTCTCGCAGAGCCGCAGAGTAGAGGAGAACGATGGGGTGAAATAAAATGAGAATGAAAGACATGAAGGCTGAACTCTTAAGAATTGAATGTGACAATCTTTCATGGATGTGTGTGTCTGGGTTCAATATTTGCTCCTTTTTTATTATCTTTACTTTGAAAATTGAAAGGCATCATTTCTAGAGCATCGACAACATTGATGCGAAAAGAAACCTAAAGCTTGTACGGTAGTATGTGTAAATCAAGGCCATATTACAACACAAACACTCAAACTTATGAGTTAAATTTAATCATTTTTGAACTATTTCAAAGTAAAAAGTTGACATCATAATTCCAGGCTTCCTAAGGATAGGAGGATTTAACCAATCCCCCTTTGTTCTTGAGAGATACTTGGCCATTTCATTACCAAACTGCTCATCCATACGTGGAATAGATGAAACCCGTCAAACCTAGTCCGTGTTGGGTGTGACAAGTTCTCCATTGTTTCCTTTGTCTCAGGAGAGGTAGACAATTTGGGACAAGATATTAAACTTGACCTATTATTCCATATTAATGTCTTCAACTTGCATAACCTAGACTTAGGGTACCTTTTTTCGAAAGCACCGGTCGATTTGAACACTGACGTTTTTTGAAAAGTTGACTAGTCATGTTTCTTAGTTAGGTATTCTACATGTCCAGCATAGGTAAAGGTTTTTGGTTTGATTTGTTTTCAGTAGGATCATATTCTGGTTTAGTTAGACTTTTTTTAGTTTTGTTGAGCTCGGCAATTGTTGCTTAGATTTTATAGTAGTTCATTCTTTTTCTTTTTCTTTTTTTCTGCTTTAGTGGTTATTTATTATAGTGCTTATCGTATTTAGTTCTCACTTTAATTGTGGCATGGATTTGTTTAGGAGCCTTGTTGACTTAGATGCTTGGTTTTCATTTTTCAATATCTTCACTCAATTTTTGATAAATAAAATCTGAAAAAGTTCGTGGGACTGCTGGTTGTGTCGCTGATATGGTCATTAGGAAAAATTGTTTTTGAGGTGTGCTATTTTTGTTCTACTTTTAGAAACTGTGCAATGAAAAATCCTAAATAAATACCAAAATTTGTTCAACAAATTCTGATTTTATGTTTTTTAAAATAATCTATTTGCATATATCCAGAAAACACTTAGGGGGTGTTTGGCGACCCGCTCGAAAACCGGGTTTCAAAGGAAAAAAACCTTCAAAACATCGTTTTCAGGATGTTTGACTATGCACCAACCTGGTTTTCCTTTAGGTTTTGCATAACCTGACAAGGGTTGGGAACTTGGGGGGGAGGGGTGTCGTTGTTTTGTGTGTGATTGAACTGTTGTAGCTTCGTTGTTGTGTTTTGCACTATTATTTCTCATTCTGCTGATAATCTTGTTGTCCTTCTTCAGAGGCAACAATTAATGATTTATGTCTTCTTGAGCTGTTAATGATTTATGTCTTCTTGAGCTGTCTATTTTCCTCGTTTTGGTGTTCATCATTTGTTCACTTATCTATTAGCTAGTTGCCAAAATAGCTCTTAAGTAAACTCTGTCCATCTTGTGGGCTGTGAACTACATTGGTTCCTGGGGTCTGCGTACGTGCAGTCTTTCACTGCATGTTATCATGATTGGGGCATTAATGTCCAGTGGGGAATCTATGGCTCTTTCAAGGTACTCCCCTTCTATTGCCCCATTTATTATAATTTTTGGTATGAAAGCTCTATGACACAAAATGCAGAGGAGAAATTCTCCATTTATATGCACTTCTGGCCCAGGTTCATCTTGGGGTTCATCTTTGACCACAAGACTTCAAGGTATTTACATTCTTACATCTGCTAGTTTAATCACAACATCCAGGTTTGGATTTTACAATCCCATGTTTAGCAGTTAATAGGAAGTCCACTATCACACATGAAAAAGGGAATAAATAGAGTTGCAAACCAGGATTGATACTTTTAAGTGCAGATTTGTTTGATGTAAATGTGAAAGCTAATTTTGATCTACATGGCCTTTAACTGAGTGAGGATGCTTCAATTGTTAGGTCTCAGTGGACCTGGGTCCTTACCTAATATAAATGGAGTAAAAGCCACGTCTAGGCGGACTGAATTCTGAGGATATGAATGGGTTAGACTGGTATTTAACTCAGGCTTTACCATGTCCAATCTATTTTTCAGATTCAGGTGAGGACATGGCTCTAAATTTTGGTAATAAATTCAGATTCAACTGGGTCGAAATTTGAAAATTTAGATGGGGATGAGATGCTTGTTGCATCATGAACATGTATCCGGGACACAACAAACTGAATACAGATCATGTCATCTTGATTCTGTTTCTAAAAAAGCCAGGACTCAGATCAGTGAGTGAAAACAGACCATTGACATCCTTACTGGACTGGCTGCAGGTCCGACTTGTTGGTGGTCCTAGCTGTAGTCGATGCAGTTGAAAATCTAGCTGGTCTACGGATAGATGCAACCTAAAGGCTCGTCCTATTTTTAATTTTTCAAAGTAGTGTAGAATACTTTGTTGTCTTGTGGTTTCCAATTTATCTCAACTTGTTTTCTTAGGAAGGCAAGACAATATTCTTATTATTTCCTTTTAAGGTTTGCTTAGGGAACAGTTTGATGAGTGTTCTTGTGGATGTTCGTTGGTTTTGGAACAGCCAATTCAAAAGGCTTTACTTTCCTTGCGCACAGTAGTTTGATATAATTTTCTACTGCCAAATCAAGTTTTTATTAGTGTTCGTCACAATGTTATGGTATCCAAATCGATTTGTGTGAATTGACGTAAATCTTGGCTGAATAATGCTGGCTGCAAAAGTTGTCTTTGCAGTAGGCATTAGGTAGGCAAGGACTTGCACAAAGATAGGCAAGTAGTGTCTTTGTTTGTTTGTACCTTCTGTTTGTTAGCATTGGTAGGAAGAAGCTACACTGAAATCTCCTGACCTGACCTGCAGGAACAGATTCCAAAACTATGGATTTTTGGGTGACCTTACTTGAATAATTGATTTGTTTGGCTTCCCAAGATTTGTTACCCTTTGTCCCTAACTTAATTTTACTGTAGGGAATCTGATTTGATCCAGTGGTTGCAAAATTCATGTTGAACACAGAGTCATAGAATATTTTTTCTATAAATTTCTGAGAAAATATGTATATGAGAAGAAATTATATTACTTGCAGCAACCAGACAAGTTTCCAGCAATTAATTATTCTAGCTATTAGTTGAACTGAGGATTTTAGGTTTGATATCTGCTAGTGCATGCATTGGACACCTTAAATCAAGAGTGGTTTCTCCTCTTTCACAAATTTTCAAATTTGTTTATTTTCAGTTGCCTTCTAGTTTAGAAAGCACAGATTTCACATGGTCAACTTGCCGAACTCTTCCTCTCGCCAGACCCACAACACTAGGGTCGCCGATCTGCCTGTCAATGAGCCAAGCTAAACTGGCATCAGCACTGAGGTCGGCACACCCCCATGCCTGGCCATGAAATGGGTAGGACCGAATGTCATGTCCGCGAAATGGCAGAGGGTCTGTTCTCAACATGCGGCACCCTGGGCCATATCTAACACTGGCGGGTAAGGTCGCACTTTTCAAACACATCATGGTCACCGGGGGTTATTTTCTGTTTCAAGTTTAGAGATATTAAAGGGTTTATTAGTCTAACATAGAGTTAAGTTCTTACTCGTGAGCAGGTCTAAGCTCTAGGTTAACGCCCTTGTTTTTCTTTGTTCTCATTTTTCTCCAAGTTGGTAATTGCTTTTGGAGAAATTAAAGGCAGATTCGGAGGAGTTGGAGTGCAAATCAAAATACTAAATTGACAGTTTAGTGGTTTGAAGCAACCACAGTTTAGGAATTATTTATCTTTTTGCTCCTTTTATTCGATCTGGATCTGCCACTTGTTGGGTTCTGGTAATAAATTTAAAATTTAGTGTATGGTAATATCATTTTGAAGAGATTTGACCTAAAAATCACACCACATTTTTGTTGCCATTGGCTGGGAACCACGAATGTATACCAAAAGTAACTTCTGGTGCCTCTTAGGTAGGATTTGCAACATTGTTTATTGTTCTTAATTCTCTTTTTAGAATTTGGAATATTTTAGGGCACTGGTGGAAAGGTTTGTACTTTTGGTTTTTCTTTTTCTTTTTTTAGTCTCTGTGTGTGTATATATATCTTGTAGTTAGTAAGCAACTGTTCAACTTAGTAAATATAAGTTCACTTCTTCATTTTCTTGGTGTGTTTCTGTTCTTGTTCATTTTAAATTGCTTCTTTTTTTGCTTGAATTCTCTAACTATTGAGTTCAACATGCAAGGAAGGTGCAATTAGACAGGTGGGATAGAATTGAATAGTCTACGTGTGTTTGATTTTTTAGTTTGATTGTTTAATTGACTGTTATGTTAGAAGGGACAAGGATTTGTTGAGAAATGACAGGCCTGACAAGTGGGTATGGTGAGTTCTCACACTGGGTCTCTTTTGTTGGCCAGCTTTTAATTTTAAGAGATGTTTAATGAAGAGAACACTCTCAAGAGAAGTTAAGATTTTAGCCTAATTGGAGCCTTAATTATGAAACATTGTTGAACCAAGCATGTGACTAATCCCTTCTTCAGGAGAGGCGATGAAGCCCACGTTAGACCTCTTAAATACCTTTTGGTTGCAAGGACAACTGTTTATGAACTAATAAAAATGCCATTTTTTTCTCTCAATAAAAAATTCACATATGACAAAGGAAATATTTCGAAAAACATATTAAAAATACAAATAAATAAAAATATTCACTCTCTCTCTCTCTATCTCTCTCTACAAATAAAACGACCTAAATCCATAAATAACCTAAAATCCACAACCAATAAAAAAAATGTCTAATAAAATATGTAAAAAAACGTAAAAAGCCACAAAAATACTTTCTTTCTCTTTCTCTACACATATAAATGGCCTAACATCAACATACAATGAAATAAAGCAACTAACAAAGTGTATATATATATATATATATATATATATATATATATATCAACAGTATACAATCAATGTCCATAAGATAAGAGTATATAAAATTGATAGAGACATTAGCAATTAATTTACTCTAGACTGATAAATGAGGAAAATGTAGAAAAAAAGGACCAGCGTTACACTATACCCAAATTGATCTGTATGATTTGTGTAAAAGTTAATTCTTTTATTAAGGTGGTAGGAAAAAGAAAATAAAAGGAAAGTTAGTAGACTTGCATTATTTTAGGACTTTCAACCAACTAGACAACTCAAATGTTGACCTTTCTCTCCCATCTCCCTTTAATATCATCTCCCTTTAATATTAAGATTCTTAATAAATTAGTAGGTAACTACAATATTTTATTGGAAAAAAGGGCGCACATAATTTGAAAAAGCAAAGGAGATCAATTTGTGAGAACAACATGTGTTTAACGCACAGATAAATTGATGGTTGACATACATGGTTCAAAGTTTTAAGCCACTCACCTTCTAGTCTCTCTTGGGCATTTCCTTAGATAGCGAGCATCTGCATTATAAGAGCACAAGCACATCAACAAATGCAGATCAGGCACAATTACAGGGAAAAAGAATGTGGATGCTATAGATATAAGCATCATGGAGAAAATAACTAAAAAAGGTTGTTATTCGAGCTTGAACTAATAATTATGAGATCCATAAAAAGATGTTGTCTTCAACACCATTCAAGACCAGCTAAGCACTGATAAACACCATTGTTGCTTGGAAGTTACCAGTTGGGTCTCGGTTGGCTTTAGGCCAAACAGTTATAAAATGGGTATTTATACTATCTTATCATTCTTCAACCTACTTTAAGAGATACAAGTTATCCCTTTGTTTGTGGCCTACCTGTGTATTTTTATGCAAGTCTTTTTTGTGTAAGCAAAACTATAAGGTGCTATTATTTCAAACCCCAATCCTTTTTCAAATAATACAATTTATAGTGGGCAAATGCAGTTGATGTTTCATATGAGTGAGTCATATTTAAATTAAAAAATGAAAACAAACCATTTGTGATAGTTTCTTTGCATATGAGTTGATATGAGGTGTCAACCAATAGAAGCCTCAGATCAACTTAAGTCAGAAGACCTTCAGTCAGCCTTTTTTTGTAATGAGGGGTAAATATGAGTTGATGACCAATTATTCACAACATGTTGGATCCTATAGCTCCAAGCCTTCCTAGTAAAAGACTTGGGAATGGTTTTTGGATGTCTAGGCTTTTTACCTGCATTGGAATATGAAACAAATCTATTGATGCAGTCCCTCACACTGAGGAAGCTAAAGAATTAAAAAAAAAAACCTTAAGGTAGTGCATTTTTTTACCACATATCTGAGATCCACGGGAATGTATGATCGCTGGCAACCATCCCTCTTCTCCCCCACCCGCCCCCCCCGCCCAACCCACCCAAAAACAAAGAAAAAAAAAGAAAAAAAAACATCCAACCTCAAACCCATGGTTTTTTTTTTTGCATGTAATGTGAATTGAACTAGTGAGATCCTTTGTTTGTTTTGATAGGGGATGTTACGTGCCACATTTTAGTCTCAAATATGAGATCTAAGCTATCAGACACACCTTAAAAAAGATGACTTGCAAAAGAAAATAACTTAGCTATGAGCAAAAGAAAAAGGAGTTCATGTTTATTGATTATTACTAATGCATGTTGATGGTCACAAAATCCTCAAGGATGTGGGGACTTCGGGTGAATCATGCATTGACTGGAAATTGGCCAAAACCAAATGAATCTAATACTCAATGTAGCAAATGAGGTTATTTGGAAAGGATATATAATTTAGAAGAAGACTATGCCATAAATTGAGGTGCTGGAAGAGAAACAAAGTTTGAGGAGGTAAGCTGGTTCAAAGGTTTCGTTAGAGGAGGGCCATGGCCGGTAGGCAGTAGAGGGGAAATCTGAGGGTTTTGGTGGCTCGGATATGATGATAAAAGTCTGCAAAGATAGTGAAGAAAGTCATCCAGATATAAAGGATGGAGGGAAACCTGTTGTGTCAGACACAGGCATGGTGGATAAGATGCTCGACTTACCTCTCATGGAGCAAGATTGGAGAGAACACAATGGAAGACAGAGATCAACAATGAGGCTTTGGCCCCAATCCATAGAGCTGCGGCTTGGAATGAGCATGAAAGGGCTTTCACCAAAGCCAAAAACTTTGAACCAGTTTTGGGCTAGAGTGGTTGAAGACTGCAATAAAGATTGAAGACATTGAGGAACTTGAAGTGATCCGAATGGGAGATGGACGACAGATAATTATTCTAAAAGAAACTTTTGAGAAGATGAAAAGTCCCCTTTAGTGGTCCATTATTGAGTGTTTCCTCTATGGTGTAGGGAGGGTTACTATCGATGTTAAGTTTGCAACAGAAGGCCTAAAGAAACTTCGCAGGGTAACAAATATACCCAAGTTCACTGCTTGGGCAAAGGTGGATTCCTCACTCGATTTGCCAGAGGAAGTTCTAAAACAAATGATGTAGAGAGTTGTAGGGAAGTTCCTTGTAGCCACACAATGGATGAATTCTCTCGGTAGAATCTTCCTTCAAGTTCTCAATATGGTCACAACTCTCAAGACTCTTCTTTGTTATGGAATCGCAAGGTAGACCAAGCTGATAATGGATGGTTTGACAAGAATGACTTCTCCTACTCTTCCCTTTTCTTTAGGTGAGAATCGCCGTCGGTTTTGAAATCCGCTCCAACGTCATGTTATGGCTTCATTTATGAGTTCCCTTCCCGAAAAAGTGAAAAAAATAGTTAATATCATTTTGTCTGAATAATGGCATTCAATGAAACATTTGGTAAGCACTAATCATCCACCGTGCCTTGATTCAGTCAAAGCTTGACAAGTTCCATTTTTTTAGAAAGCGCTCGCAAAGCAAATCAACAAAGCACTCACAAAAGTGCCTACCTCCAAACCAAGAGTGCCCACCCTTTCTTTCAAGTAGGCCACCTTTTTCGGAATGCAGCTCGACGACTATGAAAGTGTTCTATGCTGTCATTTATTTTGTCCGCTTCCACCGCTGTTTCACCTCCCACAAAGCAAGGCTTGACGAATGCTTCAGTGTTCTAATTCTTTCTCCTCATAATCCTTATTCAAATTGCTTGCTTGACTTCTTAAGGTGGTTGCAGTTCCAGTAAAACCGTGGGTCTTGCTTGAGCCGGGAAGTGGAGGGGGCACAAAGGTGAGTTTTGTATGTAAAGTTACACAAAAAAGGGCAGGCTTCTGGTAAGTTGAGTAAGAGAAGAACAGGCTTTGGTGCCATTGCTGGAGTGATAGGCACATGCTTCTTCGTATTGATTCGTAAGGGATTAACACAACCGGTTCTCAAGGATCTGCCACCTCAAGGACGGATATGTTTTGAGTAATAGCAGATGGCAAGATAGACCAATGCACTCATGAGTTGATCAGAGCTGGTTATGCCAGAATTTGTATAGAAGTTTATATATATTTCCAGCCAATTCTAGAGGCAGAAATACATCTAGATAATGGTGACATTCTATAGCAGGTGATTGATTATGAAGGTATAATACAGATTTACCCTAAGTGCAACAGCAATGGCCATCTACCGAAAAAATGCCCATAATTGATGAAGTTTGATGCTACTCAAAAGCACAAGGTTGCTATTCTAAAGGTTTGGAACTTTGGATGGAAGTTTCCACCAGGAAGAGGCACAGGAATGCAGCAAGGAATATGAAAGAAGCAAAGAATTGGACCTCCGGGAATAGGTTTTTTGAACTTGGGAACATAGAAAAGTAGGAGGAGGTTATGCCCACCAGATGCCATCTCCAATGGAATTGAGGGCCTCCTCTACAAGTCTTAATTCCGCTATATGGAACGGTCTCTCGAATAGACTTGGCTAAACCCCTTAATACTGGAAAGGATAACCGTCTCTTGAACTATATGGAAGTCATTCTTGACATTCCTCCAGGTTTAATTTATATTTGAGGCCACTAACCATGCAATAGAGGAGCAAAAGAACTCCTTATAACAAGAAAGCAGAACTGTTTCTAGGAGGAAGCATATACATGAGATGCAAAAAACCAGCGGGTTCAAGGATGTTCACAAGTGTTCAATGGGGAAACACAATATTTGGCAGAGATTCACAATTCAAAGGACAACTCTAGGAAGGCTGACTATGTTAGGCTCCGTTAACTGAAAGAGGTGTTACAGATGATGAAACCAAAGATGGAAAGGACAACAAAGGCCCTAGTGTACATGGAAATCAGGGATGTAAACCGGAAGGCGAGGTGCAAACACAGTAGGTGTGGCTCCTTAATCTGCTGGTTCTTGATGAAAATCATTTCATGGACCATTAGTGGTTTTTTGTTTCATTAAATGATAACGAGCTAAAATAAGATGTATCTTGAACTCATCTTATAAACTTTCAGCCTTTTTATCAGAACTGTCCAATTCTAAACTCCTAATTATGCTTTCCATTCTGTGCACCACGCCTGGACCTTGTTGGATCTTGTAGTACTCTTCTGGATCCCATCATATACCTGATCCATTAATTTAATGTCCCCTTGTATCCTCGTCCATAGCTGCAATTGGTATTAAGCTGGTTTTAAATGAGAATCTACGGATTAAATCTCACTCTCGAAAAAAAAAAAAAATCCATTCACCAAAGCGGGTAGAACCAGAAACTGGGTATAAAATTTTAAATGGTTAGGAGTTATTAATATATAGATTATGAAAATTGCTCTGAAATATTCATATAAAAATGAGAAGTTTGTTTGGGATCGGTGTGAACAATTGCCGCCTACGTCCCTGGCACCAAATAGACGGAGTATACCAACCTAATGCAGTAACTACCTTTCGGCAATTTTCTTTCTAATCATCAACTTAATGTACATTTTGAAAATTTATATATAAGAATGTTACATAAGTAATCTTCAAAGTTTAAAGCTACATGTTTAGATAAGCGCTTTTGCTTGTTCAGATAAGTTTCTACGATTTTACAAAATTTGAAATGTTCAATTTCATTACAAGTTTCTCGTGAAAAGTTAGTTAGAGATACTGAAAAAGCAATGTATATTTTTAAATAGTTTTTTTTAATAAATAGAGTATTTATTCTCAAATCTGTCTTATTATTGAAGCACTTAAATCGGGCAAGAGAATCGACCGTTGCCCTTATTCACTTCCTTTGTATTTTCGTTTTTCGATTACGTTCCATGGCTAAACCATTACGTGCATCGTTTCCGCCGAAGCCGCCCCCCTCCTTGTCCTGCAGGCTGACGTTTCCCTCATCGCAGCTTCCTCCTCTAATCCTGCAGCTTCCTGGGTGAGAGGACGACCTCGGCGACGAACAGTTATCTTGTGGCGACATCTGCTTAGTGTTCCAGCCGCGGTGAAGGTCGTCAAAGCTCATCCCCAAGCCTGCTTTAAAATGGACTGGTTAAGAAGGCATTGGAGCTCTTCGTCCCTCTCTTCGTATTTACATCAATGAAAAGCTCTGAGATTTCCACCGACTGCAGGTTTCTCTCTCTTCCCTCTGCGATGAAGAAGATTCCCTGATTGCTTCAGATTTCCTGCCTCTAGTTGCTTGTAATTTTAATCCTCAGGCATCCAGTTTTCTGTTTCGCGAGGTTGTGATTCTCGGATTTCTTCTGTTTTTTGTTTTGCATCGTTGTGTTTTTAAGGTTTTTTATTTTTTGTGACTGGAAAAGGGTGTTTTCGTTTTCTGGCGACCGTTTTCAGGCTTACACTCTGTTCGGGGAATGAAACCCCACAAGGTTTTGTTTTAAGAGAATTTGGCAGCAGAACGCACGCTGTATTATGGTGAAATTGATTAATTTTTCCGAAATCTTTGCTTTGAATGTGCGATTAGGAGCTTGGCAGCACACTTTAAACGTTTTCCTGTTCAAGCTCTGTTTTAAGTTCTCACGGTCATTAGTGAAATGGGTTTAGAATTTCAGCTTTTGGACATTTTTTGTTTTTTTTGCTGACATGAAACTAAAATACACCAGATTCTAGCTTCAGAATAAGCGTTTTTTGAAATAGTTTTGATGCTTAAATGAGGGTCTGACTAACATGAGCATTACATGCTAATGTCTTGAAACTTCACCTTGATAGTAGTTTCAGGTGCAATTTTCACTTCAGTGTGATCGGAGTTGTAACTGATGCTTGTTAAGAGCATCTTGTTAGTGGGTTGCTGCAAGTGAGAGGACCACTTAATGCTCTTATGCATCTTTTGACAGATCTTTCATGTGTGTGTGTGTATGTGTGTGTGTATATATATATATATATAGCTCCATACTGTAATTGTGAGACTGATAGAGATTTTCTCTTTTCGCAGGTGAAAATTGTTCAGTTTTCATTTAGAATGGTGCACCCTTGATAACTTTAGGTACTTATATCCAAGTTATTCTTCTGTGTTTTCTTACAGCAATATACAAATCAGTATCAAAACCTTGATTTTACAACTGTAGCTGTAAACTTTGGCATGGGAAGCATTTTATAAGATGCTTGTATCCAAATTATTGTTTGGTTTTAGCTTCAGAATAAGCTTTTTTTGAAATAGTTTTGAGGCTAAAATGAGGGTCTGACTAACAGGAGCATTACGTGCTCATGTTCTGAAACTTCACCTTGACATTCAGGTACAATTTTCACTCAGTGTGATCGGAGTTGTAATTGATGTTTGTTAAGAGCATCTTGTTAGTGGGCTTCTGGAAGTGAGAAGACCACTTCAATGCTCGACAAAGGATAACCTTGTAGACAGCTCTTATGCATCTTTTGACAAATCTTTCATGTGTGTACCTATATATATATATATATATATATATATATATATATATATATATATATATATATATAATGGCTCCATACTGTAATTGTCAGACTGATAGAGATTTTCTCTTTTTGCAGGTGAAAATTGCTCAGTTTTCATTTAGAATGGTGCCCCCTTGATAACTTTAGGTACTTATATCCAAGTTATTATTCTGTGTTTTCTTACAGCAATATACAAATCAATATTAAAACCTTGACTTTTCACCTATTAGCTGTAAACTTTGGCATGGGAAGCACTTTATAAGATACTTGTATCCAAATTATTGTTCTATGTTTTCTTTATCAACATACTTTAAATTTGTTTTCCTTGTTATTTATGTTATTCCTGCAATGTGTGCTTGTGTTGTATGTTCATCTTGGTTGCAAGCATAGTGAAGTAGAAATGTTTTATGTTTTTGATCTTCTTGCATTATAGTTTGATGTGATTTTTACATACCTTCTTGTCAATAGGAAAAGTTGTCTTTGAGAACTTCTATTTTTTCTACTTTTTTTTCTAGGATTGTTAAAAAATTGTAAATTTTGGTCTCCTGACTGAAATCTTCTATTTTTCTATAGAGTTAACTAGCGCTTAGTTTTGGTATCATATCTTTACAGTGTAATGTCTTTTTAACCCGGGTTTGTGAACCTATCAGAACTGGAAAATTCTGCCCTTGTTTTAGAGCAAATCAGCTTTACTTTCTGTTTGTGGATTAGAATCTGAATTTGGATCTGATTTTTGGTCTGAAGTTTCTCTAGTATCACCCACAAAAGTTCAAGATTCAGCCTTTTCTTGAGGGAGTAAAGTTCCTTCCTCCTGGTGATAAAGAATTTGATGTTACGAACTCTGATAAAAAAGAAAATCTTCAATTCTGTTTAAAAACAGTTTAAAAGTGTTTTCTCACACAATGATAATGCCTTTGCTTTATTCGTACTTGTACTACCTTCTCGAGTAAAAGGCAAATTTCAAGTTTCTGTTGTCCATCAATAGAAGAGGAAAAATGAAACACTTTTGGATATAAGCAGTAAGGAAAAATCTTATCAAGCCGAGAAAATTAATATTAGGAAATGCTATTGACTCTGATGATTAAGCATCTAAAAGGATTTAACATGAAAATATCTTAAGAGAGAAGTCATAATGCTTTATAAGATCTTGGCAGGTAGTAAAATGAGAGTTGAGAGAAGGGCTCGGGCTTGTGTAGTCGTTCCTCTGAGTCAGTAATCAAGAGTACCGGGTAGACATATAGGTGATTTATGTCTATTCCACGAAGATGACGACTTATAAACCTTTAGCATGTTGAAAACCCGTAAGGTGAAGCGAGTTGGAGACGTGACAAAGCTACACAACCTTTGGGTGGTGAGGTATTCCCTCAAAGATGAAGGTCGGTCTGAAAAAAATCGAAGGCAAAAAAAAGAAAAAATCAAAATGCAAAAGAAAGAAATAAAGAAAAGAAAAAACAAGAAAAAAAAAGTAAAAGGTGCATGTCAAGAGATGAAAGATATGAAGGTTGAACGCTTAAAGATTGAATGTGACAATCTTTCGTGGTTGTGTGACTCTGAGTTCAATATCAGCTCTTTTTTTTTTATTATCTAAGAGGTTGAGGATGATTCCTTTATGTTCATATTTCAAAAATGGAAGGGCATCCCTTCTAGAGCATCGACAACATTGATGTGAAATGAAAGCCGATGCTTGTACGGTACTATGTGTAAATGAAGGCCATATTATTTGCACAATACAAGCACTCAAGCTTATGAGTTAAATTGATCATTTTTGAACTATTTCAAAATAAAAACTTGACATTTCTTATCATGTTTCCAGGCTTTCTAGGGATATAAGGATTTAACCAAGCTCCCTTTGGTCTTGAAAGATATTTGGCCATTTCATTACCAAACTGCTAGTTCATACGTGGAATAGATGAAACCCATCAAAGCTAGTCCGTCATGTTGAGTGTGACAAATTCTCCATTGTTTCCTTTGTCTCAACTCTCAAGAGAGGTAGACCATTTGGGACCAGATATGAAGCTTGACCTATTATTCCTTCTTGATGAGTGTCTTCAATCTACATAACCTAGACTTAGGGTATTTTTTTTCAAAAGCATTGGTTGATTTGAACGCTGACGTTTTTTGAAAAGTTGACTAGTCTTGTTTCTTAGTTAGGTATTTTATGTGTCCAGCATAGGTAAAGGTTATTGGATTGATTTGTTTTCAATAGGATCATATTCTGGTTATTTAGACCTTTTTTAGTTTTGTCGAGTTGGGCAATTGTTGGTTAGATTTTATAGTAGTTCATTCTTTTTCTTTTTCTCTTTTTTTTTTCTGCTTTAGTGATTTTTGAACATAGTGCTTGTCGTGTTTAGTTTTCATTTTCATTGTGGCATGGGTTGTTTAGGAGCCTTGTTGACTTAGTTGATTGGTTTTTCAATTTTCAATGTCTTTACTCGATTTCTTGATAAATAAAATCTGAAAAGTTCATGGGTTTGCTGGTTGTTTCACCTGCTGATATGGTCATTAAGAGAAATTGTTTTTGAGGTGTGCAATTTTTGTTCTAATTTTCTATAAAAACTATGTTTAATTGAAAAAATCCTAAATAAATACCAAAATTGTTCAAAAAATTCTGATTTTTTGTTTTTGTTTTTTGAAATCATCTAGTTCCATATATCCAGAAAACACTTAGGGGTTGTTTGGCTACCCGCTCGGAAAATGGGTTTCAAAGGCAAAACAACCTTTGAAACATCGTTTTCAGGATGTTTGACTGTGCACCAACCTGGTTTTCCTCTAGGTTTTGCCTGACAAGATTTTTTTTTTTTTTTTGGGGGGGGGGGGGGGGTCATTGTTTTGGGCTTAATTGAACTGTTTTACCTTCACTATTGTGTTTTGTACTGTCATCCTGCTGAGAATCTTGTTGTCCTTCAGAGGCAACAGTTAATGATCTGTCTTCTTGAGCTGTTAATGATTTATGTATTCTTGAGGTGTCTATTTTTCTTGTTTTGGTGGTCATAGTTTGTTTGTTCACTTGTCTAGTAGCTAGTTCCCAAAATAGCTTTTAGGTGAACTCTGTCCATTTTGGGGGCTGTGAATTACATTGGTTTGTGAGGCCAGCTTACATGTAGTCCTCCACTAGTGTTCAGTGGGGAATCTATGGCTCTTTCAAGGTACTCCCCTTCTGTCGCCCCACCTGATATGATTTTTGGTATGAAAGGTCTATGGCACAAAATGCAGTGGAGGAGAAATGCCCCATTTATATTCACTTCCGGCCCGGGTTCATCTTTGACCACAGGACTTCAAGGTGCTTATATCGTTACATCTGCTAGTTTAATCACAACATCCAGGTTTGGATTTTACATTTGCTAGTTTAATTACAACATCCAAGTTTGGATTTTTACAATCCCTTGTTTATCAGTTAATAGGAAGTCCATTATCACAGACGGAAAATAAATAGAGTAGCAAACGAAGAAATCTTGATACATTTAAGTACATATTTATTTGATGTAAATGTGAAAGCTAATTTTGATCTACATGGCGTTTAACTGAGTGAGGATGCCTCAATTGTTAGGTCTCAATGGACCTGGGTCCTTACCTAATATAAGTGGAGTAAAATCCAAGTCCAGACTGACTGAATCTTGGGAATATGAACGGCTTAGACTGGTAATTCAACTCAGGCTATACCATGTCCAATCTACTTATTTCAGATTCAGGTGAGGACAGGTTTGACATGGTTCTAAATGTTGGTACTAAATTCTGGTTCAACTGAGTTGAAATTTGAAAATTTACATGGGGATGAGATGCTTGTTGCATGATGAACATTTATCCAGGACACAACAGACTGAATACGGATCCTGTCATCTTGGTTCTGTTTCTAAGCTAGTTTAAAGTATTCCTCTCTCTCTTTCTTTTCATGAGAGTATTTCATCTTTTTCATTCTTTTTAACATCTTCTTCTTATGATCCTTTTATCTATCGACTTCACTAAGACAAAAAATCAAGTAATGACTCAATATTAGATTCATGCTTGATGGTCTACAACTCCAATCTATTTTCAAAAACTTTTCCCTCTTATATGTGATAATCATAAAAATAAAAATCTTAAATGTCTGTTATGTTAGGAATGCTTTCAGATGAATGTTATATAGTAGGAATGCTTTTAGATGAATGTTACAGTAGAAATGCTTTATTCTCTTCTAATCATATAAGATCATTGCATTCATGTATTCTACTAATTTAGTATCACTTATTATCACAAGCACTCACTTAGTATTAATTTTTTTGCAATATTAAGAATAAATTGTGGTTGCACAATTAACTTGAAGATCTATGACATTTGATAAAAAAATTTTGAGATAAAATATGACATTTTATTGTTGGAATACGTTCATTATTGGTGTGTAGTCAGCACAAAAAGTATGAAATTTTAGTGCCTTATGATTATATATTTATTTGTTTATTCAATGATCAAGATTTGCATGAAATTGATGATATATAGACTCATAAAATCTTAGGGATTTGGTTAGGTGCCTCCATAAATTCAGGTAATAATAAAGATTTCAAATCTACTATGTGCCATAAACATAAATTCAAACTGAACCTCTATTAGAAATGATGTGAGATCTCATATCGAAGGTAATCAAACGCCTTCTAAAGAACTTTACCATGTTTTACCCAAAATGCTTGCAAGGATAAGAAACTTTGGTGATGAAAGCACTCACTCATTAAGACGAGACCTAAAAAAGGACTTTGAGAGTTTGAGTCATTTATTCAAGAATATTTCACATGAGTGTAACAAAGATCCTTGAACTCTCAGTCCATCAATTGGAATGTACAATTTGTCGATGCAAAGGTTACTGATTCTATTAAAATTTAGATAGTGAAACACCAATTTTAAATTTACAAATGGCACAAAGTTTATATATATATATATATATATATATATATATATATATATATATATATATATATATATATATATATATGTTCACTAAATATGCAAATATAAGCCATTTAATGAATTTGGTTAATGGTGACTAAAGTACCACATGCAAGGCTTTCTTGTGAAAGTCTATTTAATTAGTTGTTTTCCTCATAAAAAAAAAAAAATCCAAGAATGGCACTTCATGCACTTATCATATGCAATCAAGTGACTCACAATTAATTTATATAGTTTTTATATTTGTTCAATGCACACACACATATAGTTAAATTGAATTGTGAATTTGGTCTTTCTGAGTTACCCAGCCATTTAACTATGACCATTTCATTCAATGGTTAATAGAAATAATGACAAAAAGGTGGTGGGTATTTTGTCATCTAGTATTAACACACACCTTTTTCTTATTGTTTTCCTTTGAATCATCCTCTAAAGTAGATGAATGATTCTGGTTATATTGTTGTGTGATTCTCATAGAGAGAGTCATCATTCACTCACTATATATATATATTTCATTGTATAGTGTTTTTAATGTTTCCATTCAAATATATCAACATTTTGGATTGTTTCAAACTTGTCTAACATGTTTTCACATAGCCAAACACATGGTTTACCCAGTATGTTTTTTCAGTAATGTTTTCTTTAGTTGTTGATCTTTGCAATTTGTGAAGTATTAATCAACAAATATATATATTATAGAGGAAGTGAACCATGACTGTAAAAATGTTTGCCCAAATGGACAGCTTATCAGAGCCGTCCGATTTTGTTAAGCTGCCCCCTTTTTTTTTTCAGACGTTCTCTCTCCCGGCTCCTTCCTCTCTCAACTTTTGTCCTTTCCCCAGCTCTTTTCCTCCCTTCCCAAGTACATCCACCACCACCGACAGCCTCGGGTGACATCCCCCGATGTCGGCAGTCCCACCAGGCTTCGGTTGGGTTAGTGGAGGCCCAACGGCCTTGCTGGCATTAGGGAGCGGCGCTGGCGGTCGATCTTCCCTTCCCCGACTCCTTAGTTTCCTCCCCTTTTTTAAGAGTTGAGTCATGGCGTGCCCGCCGGTGAGACGTCGGACGGTGGCGGCAAAGATGGGTGGAGTTTTCCACCCATCGATTAGGATTAAAAGGGAGGCTAGGGAAGAGAGACCGACGGCTCCGTTGGAATGGTGGGATGGGGGAGCTATGAAAGGAAGGGAGGGAGGGAGGGGTCGGGGAGAGAGAAGAACTGGAAAAAAAATTAAGAAACAAAAGAAGGGGACAAATTGAGAGCCATTCGATTTTTAGATCAGACAGCCCTAATCAACTGTCATTTGACAAACATTTGTTATATATAGTCATTGAGCTGTGACATCTGGAGACCTCAAATGAAAGCTCATCGTCAGTTTGATGAAGGGCTCTCACATGTACTTTCTTATTTTTAGTTTTTGGGGATTGTGGAATGGAGGTGGGGAAGACAAAGAAGGAAGGAGGAGGGGAGAGAATAATCTCCCTGTGTCTGGAGGGAGGAAAAACCACTTTCCTCCTTCCTCTGATGTGAGAAAGTTGGAGGGGTGTCTACTCCTCCCACCAGCCGATGGCGGCACCAGTGCCGTCAGAGTTCGAGAAAGGGGAGAGGGCTTCTCCCCCTCCCGGCCGATGCCGTCGGCCAGCAGAGAAGATAATTCTCCTCCTCTTCCAGGATCACAAAAGATAAATATTAATAAAAAGCGAAAAATATCTTTAAAATAGTGATCAAATCAGAATCCTCCATCAAAAAATGAAGGACCCTCGTTTCATGTTTCCAGATGGCATAATCTTAAATCATGGTTGAGTGACTATAGATATCTATATATGGTTTTGCTTGTTTTCTCGTGTGTATAGGATTTTTAGAAAAAGGAGAAACTTTTCATGTTGATACATAATCGTTCCTGTTCCTATTTAAAATATTGGGCCTTTTGCCATCGTATACATGGTGGATTGCATTATTATTCCCAAACCACAGCTGCTAGAAAAGATGAAGGCAAAAGAAACTTAGCTCCTGTCATATTTCTAATTTCCCAACTTTAACTATTGAACACTTTTGGCTTAAACAAATTATTATCCTAAAGAGTAAGGAGAGAGAAAAAGAGCAAAAAGTTCAAAAAGCAAAGTGTGGTACAACCATGGTTGTGTACAAGAGCATACATAGGGTGAGGGGCTTGTAAGAGAGAGATAGTAAGTGAGTGAGAAGTTTCATCTACTCTGGGAATGGGATATCAGCAAGGTCTTCTCTATAAGGAACCTCATCATCCATAGCTTCACTAGCTTGCAACTCTTTATCTGATTGGGCATGGTTCCCAAACTGATCAACTTTTGATCTATCTACATACGTAACTACCCTGTCCTTTCGTATAGTCAAGTATACCACTGCTGCAACATACATTGCCATGAGAGGGAACACTATGATGCCGATGAAGATACTCCCAACCTTGGGCAAGTTATTGTGAAGCAACCAATTAACAAAGCCGGTGCTAAGGTAATATACATTTATTCCAATTATAAGAAGGCCTAGGATCCATGAGACAATGACAATCTGCAACATAAAATAAATGAGAGAAGTTACTAACCTAATTGACTACTCTTAAATATAAATACTTGAATCTCAACTTCCATTTCTACATTTTTTTTCTATTTCTTCATTTGGTTGTCATTCGTAGTGTTAGTGACATATAAGGGGCTGTTGGCATTAGGAAAAACATGTGAGTGTTCCATGAATCCACCTCAAATTTGGAGTAGATTCATGGGAAACTTGTTCAACCGTTTCATGAATCTACCCCAATTTTGGGGCTGATTCATGAAACCTTCACACCTTATTCCTAATTATGCCAAACAACTCCTAAAAGCCAATATGAATGGTTGTTATAGCATGCTTGAATAAGAATTTTCTGACTAGTACTTACAAAGATGGAATTTTTGTGGGGGCCCATCTTTGTCTCACTGCTGCTAAACTTGAGAAGTGGTATAAGAGAAAATGGGAGCTCAAACGATAGGATCATCTGCACATTCAACTATAAGAACTAAAATAATAAAGATGAAAAAGCAATTTTTCGATGACGATGGATGTAACACATGACATATCGGCAAATTTTAAGGGCTGTTGTCTAATACATTGGGTTGCAGCCTTTCATGAGGTGATGCTTTTGCACATACGAGGCATCCTAAGGGTATATTTAAGGATTCTAAACATTCATCCTGAAAGCGTTTAAAGCTTCTCGCACAGCTTAATTGCCTCACTTTTTTTTTTCAAAAAGGATTTCATTTGCAATCTTTGGAAAATCAACTAGCTTACTTCATGTTAGGATTGATATTTTTACTTCTGTATGATTAAGTTATTTTATGTAATTACAGTAGTACCAAGGACGTGGTTGATTTCTTTTATCACCATTGTGGGCTTCACTATTTAGTTTACAGTTGAAACAGCTAATATATGAAACCATGGTAAGTATAACAACATATTGAGGAGGAAGTAAAGGGGAGTACCATTACTCAAATTAATATGCAGATTATTAGTTAAAGGCTATAGAATTTATGTGTTACCGAAGCGACGATGATCAGTTTTCCTGCACCCGCAGGTCCACCAATAATGGAGACCACCAAGCTTGGAGTGATTGCGATGCATCGAGTGACAAAATTCCGTAACCACTTCTTCATTTTCATATCTAGGAAACCCTGCAGGGAAATTTTATGAGTTACAATAAGCTCAAATCCTATTCATGTTAGCAGCTTTATGTCATGTTCTTGTCAACTCTTTTTTGCTATACCTGCATAATGTATTGGCCTGCATATGTGCCAGTTATTGTGGAACTCTGACCAGAAGCAAGCAAGGAAATAGCATATATTGTAGAGCTTGATTTACCTAGAACATTCTACCAAACAGGAAAAGAAAATAAAAGATTAGCTAGTCTGTTTTCACTCTTTTACTATTGGAAGAACTTAGCCTTCTTGGCAAAATGAACTATACCTTTAGCAGAAAATGTGCATTGTTGAGGGTAAGATCACTGCAGTGTTCTGAATTTTCTTTTGAAAGGTTCTCAGATGAGCATATGCTACCAGATACTGCTACTAGTGACAGATTAATCAGGAAGGCTATAAAGAGGGCAAACCCACTTTCCAAGAAAAAGTATTTGCATGCACTCTACAGAAGAAGATGAAGATACATTAGTCTCCCACAGATAATGTTGTAATAGAAGCAAAAGATGAAGTAGTTAATGCTACTATTGTGAACCATACTTATGTGTATATATACCTTTTCTTGATATGACATTGATATAATTCACAAGTTACCATGTTGGTTTATTAATATGCTACATGCATGCAGGACATTGGTGTATCGCCTTCACACACTGCTGTCCCAGTTTTTCTCTCCTATATGTTTTTCTTTTTTGCTTTTTCCT
The DNA here is from genome assembly GCF_008831285.2 of Nymphaea colorata. Taxonomy (NCBI): domain Eukaryota; kingdom Viridiplantae; phylum Streptophyta; class Magnoliopsida; order Nymphaeales; family Nymphaeaceae; genus Nymphaea; species Nymphaea colorata. The sequence goes on along the minus strand of NC_045138.2, from coordinate 6,147,218 downwards.
GAGATGGCAACTAATTTGCATTTCCTGTGGTTTTTTAAGGTTCTCAATTTCTAAAAGCTTGTGTTTTTTGCGATTTTTCAGGCTTCCTAGTTCCTTTTGGAGTTTATTTAGGTCTCTTCATTAGTAGGACAATAACATTTCAGATTCTTCAAGCATTCATGAGGCATTTTTCTCTATTCTTCTGTTGAAAGTCTATGACCTTTTTCTAAAACCTCAAGCTGGCATGGGCGAAAAGGCACATCTCTTTTACCCACAAAAACTTCCTTTGAATAGTTTGCCGACGACATGTCCATGAAGTTTGCCTTGAGATTAGCAAGGCCAAGTTGGAGATTTGTTAATTTTGAGCTGTAAGACTTGATCTCAACTCAGTTTCGATGAGGCTGGAGCCAAGCATACTCATGTAACTTGATCTGAGTCCGACCCATCCTAGTTCAGCTCGAACTCGATTGGTGAAAAAGATATGCATAGAACACTGCCCATAAGAAAGAGAAATCCCATCCATGCATGTTTTGACATAATGTATGGGAAACGTAGAAGCTGTATAATCCATTGAAAAATAACAAAGTGAAATCACGTACTCCGATTGTTGCCTGATGCAATCAAGTGTTATTTCAATAATACACAAGCGACACACACTTTTCTGTTCAATGAATAGTTAGTCATCAATTTGTGAAATTTTGGAAATTCCTGCTTTATAGGCAAACACAATGTGCATGTAAGGTGTTAGCTGCCTCAAACTTTTTGGTATTTGTACTCCAAAACAAGTTCAAGCAGATAGTGCAACATGTCAAATCTTAAGTCACATGGGTACGTGTGATCTTCTCATATACTTGTATCCGTATGCGGGGTACTAGGACACTAGTACATGGGTAAAACTGTATTTTAAAATTTTAAAATTATATTTTGGGACTTAATTTTTTCTTTCTTTGATTTCTTTTCTTTTTTACTTCCCTCCTACCAAGATTCTGTATTTTCCCCTCATTTTTCTTTAATTGTGAGAATTATTGTAGGTTATTATTATATATAATGTATACATTTACATATATTTTGTACCGTATCCGGTCCCAACTTTTCTAAAATCTCCATACCCATATGACTTAAGTCAAATCACAACTTGAAATAGATATAGATTATGAACATTGGTTTTAATGATAAACATTTGCCACTATATATAGCACTAATTTTTTTATCTTTTTAGTGGGAACTGTTCCTGTTAAAACATGCAGGTTATGAGAAAGTCTAACTGACAATGAGTGTTGAGGGACATTTGATGTTTTGGCAGATGCACAAATTTGCCCTTCCCAAATATACCTTTCTTGGTGAGCAGTGTTTCCCATTGGTTTTAATGATAAACATTTGCCACTATATATGGCACTAATTTTTTATCCTTTTAGTGGGAATTGTTCCTGTTATAAGAAAGTCTAACTGACAATGAGTGCTGAGGGACATTTAATGTTTTGGCAGATGCACAAATTTGCCCTTCCCAAGTATACCTTTTCTGGTGGGTAGTGTTTTCCACGGTCCAAAAAAAGGCTGAAGCCCCCACCCAACCCCTTATCCTCCCTAAATAAACCTTTCATCAACAAATTATTTGTTGTAATTAGATTACTTGTTGTAATTAGATGATAAGGTACTTGACGACTTGGTCTTATACTCAGCTTCATTAAGAGAGAGAAGGTTACATGTTTGGCCCCTGAACTCTGGAGTACATGTTTGGGGCAGGAAATAAAGAAAAGGCTTTGAACAAATTAAAGACCAAAATGCCCCTCATATAGGAGGGGTGCAGAGGCCCAAACACCCACCTTTCCCCCTTAATTGGTGCATTATATATATCTGACCTTATCGGGAGTCTAAAGGCGTGTATTGATCCCTGCTTCCTAATACCCCATTTTCCACCGGAGGACAACAAATCCAATGACTTGGGCTGTTTTGAGGGTTAAATCGTTGATTGGTGTGACATGCAAACACCCTCTTAATCACGGTCAATCCTATCGGCGCCTAGAATGTATGGGAACTTTGCGTACCGCTAGATGGTTAATATCTGCATAATAAGTCAAATGTATCATTCTAGTTTTATAATGATTCTCAACTTATAAGCATGTACCTTCTCTCCTTTTACAATTTGACAAACCAATCTTTCCCTTGAAATTGTCTACGTTTAACAACTATAAGGTCCTCAAAAGTTATCAAACGTAGAAAAAATCAGATATGAAAAAAAAAATATATATCTGATTAAGAACTTGGATTGGATTCAGATTTAAGAAATGACATCCGATCATATTCAGATATATATAAATATCCGATTGGATTTAGATACAGATTTAGATCGGATTTATTTTTAGACAAATATTCTATATCCAATGCTATTGCATTTTGAATATTCACAAAATTTGGTTCAAAATTCGGATTTGGATATGAACATAAAAATCAGATTCAGATTGGATTCAGATTGTAAAATCAGATTTTGGATTCAGATTTGGATATGACTTTTCTTTATTCATGCTTGAATCCAAACATGTCAATATTCGAAAGAGCAAATATGGTTAAGGATATATCCAATCAGTTGACATGCATATGAATATTAATTTGATAAAACACAAAAGGAAGAAACGGTTTTGAACAACATCAATAACAATAATATTAGCTATCATTAATAATAACAATAAAAACATTATTAAAGTCTTGGACTAATTTGCATTAAAATGAAAAGACAAGATGATTTTTTTTTTTTATTTGGAGAGAGCCAGAGACATTGGAGGAATCTGAAAAATAAGATCACACAAGTACAACAAATTAAGGCCACACAATGAATTATAAAAACATACTTGGATTCCATGTACAGATTGCGGCACCTTCCTTGAAAGAACCAGTGCTGAATGAAGAAAGAGGTTGTGCCTGTATTTCAAGAGAAAATCAATGCATGGTGCAATATAATATATATAAAAGTAGATATGTTTTTTCTCAAGCAAGTTTAAAGATAATCTTAGCCGGGCCCAAGCGGGCTCGAACCCACTTATGCCTGACTCAAGCAATCCCGAGCCAAGTTGATGATCCAGATCTGATTCTTTTAAATCTCGGTGCTATGGATAAGCTGGGCCTTGGTTTGTGGACAACCCGAGCCAAGTGAAGTGATTCCCGGGTCTTGGTTCACGACCCAGTATATAGACAGCCCGAGTCAAGTGGTGCAATTATTGACTCTTGGTTCATGACCCAGTACATAAACACCCCGAGTCAAGTGGGGCAACCTCGGTTAACTCACCGAGTTTGCCAACTACAAGAAAGAAATAAAAGTCTGGCTATAGTGGAGCAATTCTCGAGTCTTGGTTCATGACTCAGTAAATGGACAACCCGAGTCAAGTGAACAATTTGTGAGCGACTCTCGAGTCTTGGGTCATGACCCAGTATACGGACAATCCGAGTCAAGTGGGGCTACTGGCGAGTCAACTAACCGACTTTGGCAACTATGAGAAACAAATAAAACTCCGTATCGTTAATACCTTATTAACTCGAGGTTCATAACCCAGTAACAAAACTCGAAGGTTAATACCTTATAGCTCGAGGTCTTGCATGCATGTCACAGTTTGTAGAAGCAGTAATGCCCCTCAAATTCGAACCATGACTACATGCTTGGCAGTCATGACCCATTCCACCATCCCGGCCACCACGGGACAAGACATGATAATTATCAGATTATATATAATAATCATGATGATGTAACATAAGTTGTTCCCTGGTCGAATTAATGCAGATATCAGTGTGTATCGAATTAGTCCGATCTTGACTTATCATTGATGTGACTAGACATAGGTGTATATATATATAGGAAAGACAATATGTTGAATTCTTTCATATTGTCTCCCATATATACACATATATATATTAGACAATCTGAAAGAATTCAGTATATCTTTCTCTTCATTGAATAGCCCAGTTTTGTAAATTATGTCGTTAATATTAACTCAAACAACTATTGAATTGGGCTAATTCTCTTGCTGAATGGACTGAATTTTTTGAGCTAGTTCAATAATGGGCACTTGTTAATAATGGCTGAGCTCAATAATATTGTCGCTAGCTTTAAGACCCTTCTGTTTTGGTTTAAACCAAAAAGGGTTGGCATGCATGGTGGAGTTAGTCTTCCCTGTTGGGTTCATAATCACCGTTAACTCTTTATTATGAAGCATCATTCTTTTCAGTTAAGTGTCCACAACCTAAAGGGAAGAGAGAAATATTTTATCTATCTTGTGGTACTAAAAGCAGATCCTATACCTTGACGGGACGAAGAAAAGAGCGGGGGTTTCAACCTTCTTGTTGGATGGTAGGGTGGTAGAATGAAATACTCGTATTGCTCACCCAGTAAAAAAGAAATATTTTAGGAGTTTATACTTGCTTTAAAGAAAAAAAAGTTTTTTCCGTAATAGTCCTCATTTTATTAGCCATTCTCTGAATTCAACATTTTCTTTTCTTATTTTCCAGATTCATTATTTCCTCCTTCAGTGTATAATGTGTATTTCCGTTGAAAAACCTAACATTTTAGTATTTATAACAATTTTTCAAGAAACTAGTGAGGTATATTGTGTTATTTTGTTCCTCAAAAGCCTAACAAAGGATGTAAAAGTTATCCTTTTTCTATAAGTAAATTTGAGATTTTTTTCAGTTGAAAGGTGTGGGAATTAGTTGAAGTTTTGCATTAAAATCTTATATATGGATCGGAAGAATATGATTTTTTTTTGTAAGATTTTTAATATAAAGAAAACACCTGTGTAGTTTGTTTGAAACGAAACACTCATATAATTTTTTTTCTAGTTCTCTTATAACACATCCCTCCCTTTCTTTTTATATCATCCTCACTTTGTTATATTTGACTTTGTCACCATAGCGAATCTAGGGTATGGACCTGCCCTAGTCAAGTAAAAGTGAGGCATGAATTCAAAAAACAGAAAAAAGAATGATAAACCAATTTGAAACATAGCCAATAAGCGGAACTATTATGAAAAAAATAGCAAATCGTAATCATGTTGAAGTAAAATAATGGATACAAATTCAACCTGAAAATGACACTCAATGTCAACTCTTGCGTGATTTTGTCTGGTGGGGTGGTGGGGGGTGTTACGTGGGTATGTCTACATACTGTATAATGTTTGTTAGTGGACTAAAAATTAAAAGTCTGTCAATGAACAATAATTATTGCTTGACCATTAGTAATGGTTTATGATACAACAATTATGTATGTACAACAAAAGTCACACATTGCTCAGCTCGACTCGAGCTTGAGTCCAGATTTTTGAGACCAGATCGAACTCAACTCGTTTAAGCTCACTTGATACATACATACACATATATATATATATATATATATATATATATATATATATATGTATATAATTAGAATTCATCAAAAACTACATACATGCTCCAGAAACTCGTGTAACTCGAGGTCAACTGGTTTATAACTTGAATTTGAACTAAAGCTTTAGTTCAGCCCTTATATCCGCAAGTTCGAAACGAGGTCGAATTGGCACGACTCTTTGTAAATCTCTAGCAGTAATATTGGTTGTTGGTGCATTTTAGCTATGATTGGTGCTACTGCTAGCGGCAGAATTTTAATGTTTAGCTACCAGGTACCTGCCAGAATACCCTTGGCTGGTAAAAAGAGAGTCCCATACAAGCACAAAAACCGATAGCTAAAAAGTTAAAAGTCCAAAGGGCTAATTTTTTAAATCTCCAAAACACCCCAGAATTTTAATGTTTAGCTAACAGGTACCTACCAGAATACCCTTGGCTGGTAAAAAGAGAGTCCCATACAAGCACAAAAACCGATAGCTAAAAAGTTAAAAGTCCAAAGGGCTAATTTTTTAAATCTCCAAAACACCCCATCTCATTCCTTTCATATATATATATATATATATATATATATATATATATATATAGCAAATTTAGAGAGAGAGAGAGAGAGAGAGGGGGAGGGAGAGAGCTAAAGGTTCTCACGGCATGATAAGAGCACCCAAGAGGGCGATGGCATCGCCAGTGGCACCGTCTCCTTTCAACTTAGGGACGAAGAGCCCTTGAAGAACTTCCGATGCCTTGGGCTTGACGTACGCCAACTCTGCAAAGTAGCAGGCTGCCATTATGAAGACCAGAAACGTTATCAGGGCTTCCAGCTTCCTCACCTGCACCCACATGTAACCAAATAGATCAACCCACAGAAAGAGAGATAGATAGAGAGGGAGAGAGAGAGAGAGAGATGATGATGATGTTTGAAATTATTTTATTTAAAAACTAAGGGCGAACAGTTTTTAATGAGAAAACAAAGTGGTTGGTGTTTGAATGACATTGAAGATCATAAAATATATGATCCCACCAATACCAATTCTTATGATACTATGATGGAATCAATTACAATGATGATGTCTGAAATGATTTTATTTAAAAACTAACGGTGAAGAGCTTTAGATGAGAAAAGAAGTGGTTGATATTTGAATAACATTGAAGATCATAAAGCACCAGAACCAATTGGTATACAGTATATATATGATGGAATTGATTACAACTAGCTAGCATCACAATCCTCATTAAAAAAATATGGCGGCAGAAGAGTCAAGAAAATAAAACACAGAGAGAGAAAGAGAGAGCTCATCCAACTTTTTGTGAGGAGGTTGATAAATAAAAGGGTGAGGCAGATTATAGTTATTCACTTTACCCCGTATTTTTGGAGGCCGAGAAGAAGCATAGTGCTTAAGCCTGTTATGAGAACTCCTGTCCACACTGGTATGTGAAACAATATATTGAGAGCGAATGCCGTTCCAACAACTGGTAATGATAAAAGCAAGCATATAACTATGATATCTGCAGATTAATATCCACACAAACTATAACTTAGTTCGCCTTTTAATTGTTATGTACCTTCTGGTATATCAGCAGCAATAACAGCAATTTCAGCAAGCAACCATAAGCAGTAATTCACATACTTGGGATATTCAGTCTTGCAGTGTTCAGATAGATGCTTCCCTTCACATAAAATAGAAACAAGATGAGAAAACTAACTTTTTAATTCTTCTCCACTATACTAGAAGATAGTACCTGTGGCAACTCCCAACTTTGCAGAGAGTGACTGAATAATGAAAGCAAAGACCATCCCAATAAGGACTATCCATAAGAGCTGCAATAGATTTTTCATTATTAACCAAACAATATCACCAGAGTTAAAAGGGCATGTCTAAACCACAATATGACGGCAATCTAGATGTGGAGAAAGACAGGGAAGCATGGTTCAACATACCTCATATTTATGGTTAGCTCCTGCCTGTAAATCGGTTTCCACTGTTCATTTTCATATGAAAGGAAAAAATAGAAGAATCAACAGCATGTCCATACATCCATATATATATATATATATATATATATATATATATATATATATATATATATATATATATATATTTGAGAAAAAGAGAGAGAGAGATTACTGTTTCCCGGGTCAAGGTAGGCCATGGAAACAAGAAAGCCAGGTCCTATGTACCCCATGAACTTCTTCCATCCTGGCTTCTGCTTTTATTCATAGACTTGTATTCAGCAAACTCAGGATAGTTATATGATAGTTAGATGCATATTCACATTAGTTTCTAACAATAAGAAAAGCATGCAGTACTGAGTAGAAGCACTCCAATCACTCTTGTAACAATGAAAAGATTATCAATCAAGTGGATTATCCCTGCTGCCATTCTCTACTGATTCAGTCCACATGAATGAGGGCGATGTGATATGTTACCTCTTTTTCATGCATGAGTTCATGCTTATCATCATGATGTGGAGCACAAAACGCTGGTTGGTGTTCAACATCATTTAAAGAAGCTATACGATTGCTTCCTTTCCATGAAGGATCTTTCCCCACCACTTCTTTACCCGCTTGATCGGCAGCCATCTCAAGGGAATTCTTTCTCCTCTTCTGCTGCAGATACCATAGAGCTACAAGAATTTATAGACTTGAAGGAAGAAGACAAGTACTGTACCAGGAAAACACCTCTCCCAACTATCTCACTCCCTGATTAAAGCATAAATTAATTTATGAGAGCACCTTTGATTTTGTCATTTGGTGAGCTAAGCACAAAGCAGGCACAGGAATGAAGTTGAATGGATGACTCAAACATGAGAATTTATAATGAGCAAGCCGAGCTCCAGCTAAAGCTCAACCCAAGTCATATATTGCCCGAATCGAGCTTGACTGGAGCTCGAGTCGAGCTTTATGAGGCGAGTTCAATCTCGACCTGGTAAAGCTCGTGTCACTCTATTCATATATATTATTTTCTTTAAATAAAAAAGAAAACCACAAAAAGGGTATTAAAATTCATAAAAGAATGCCAACATCGCCTTGAAAATTAACAAATAGAGAAGAGACTAGGCGAGTCGAGTTTAAATGCATGAAGCTTGTGTCACTTGAACTCCACCCGTTTGTAGCGTTCCACTCGTTTGTAACTCTAATTTTAACTCTACTTCTTAAGTGAGTTGGCTCGAATCACTGTACATCGATGCTCAAAGATAAACCGAAGAAGAATGAAAATCAGGTTCTGATACTGTACAACTTACCTATAAGCTGTCAGTTAAAGTGTTCTTTTTGACGTTTACATTACGGGAGCAGATATGTTGTAATATGAATAAATCCCTAGAAGGGAAATTGAATTTTGAAAAAAAGGCGGGTTTTTTAGGAACAACTCCACCTTGGTAGGGAGGAGAGAAGCCAAACTGTCGGAATAAAACCAAACTAAACTTGAATCTAAAAAATATATTACACAATTAAATTTTTTTAATTTTTCCAACACATTTTTTTTTTAATTAATTAGGGTGGGGCTATGGCCTAGGTGCCCCCCTTCCGCCCCTGCCACCTGGCATCAGGGATGGAGCCAGAATTTTTTTGTCTTTTTAAGGGTGGGTAATCCTGCAATTTATTAAATAAAATATTTGAAATTTGGTTCGATGGGGCAACTCCTATTTTTCAAAAGTTTTATATGGGATAAAATGATATATTTTTTAAAATTTCAAAATGTAAAATTTAATTGTCCAAAACTTGAGACCCTGCTAGCCGTTCTGGCTCGCACGCTGCTAGGCATTGAAAAGCATGCGCTAAATTGGCTGATTCAAATTGAATTGGGGCCAAATCAAATATTATGTGGCCAATTAATAATTGATCCAGTTGAATTGATGAATCGGCCGATTCACTGATTCGGCAGCCCATACTGGGGCCACCCTCCATTACTTCATGAAAGTGTAATATTACAAGGGAAGCAGACATGATCATGCTTACTTGGGCTCTTGTAATTAATAAGTTTATCTTACAAACTTCATTACTCCACAATTGATGCAATCGGAGCGGATAACCCTTGCTCAGCGAAGATGATATCAGATCGATGCCTATCGTCAACCATAAATCTTTTTTATAAATACTCATCTTATCAAGGTTTTCGTTAGTGAGGGTGCCGGAAACTTTTCTTGTGCAGTTTAAATGAGAGCGAAAATTTTCAAAAAACATGGTTAGTATTTAATCAGTAAAATACAAGGTTGAACTTCTTTAATATTATTTATGAATTTGAAAAAGTCCCATATTTCACTATTATTTTTTCCATTTAGAAAGTAATATATATGGAACATATGCTTATCTTTGTGGATGCACCCAAGGGTCTCTTGGTAATTCTTTTAGTACTATAAATGAAACAACGTTCACAAAAAGTAGTTGAGGCACTAAAAGGAAAAAGTGATTCAATTGACCAGTAACTTTTTAGTATTAGTAGAAATAGGGAATTCAGCTAGCTAAATTTATATATTAACAAGAAAAAAGACAGACCGACTTGAGCATAGTGCAACAAGTTTCCATATACTTAATTGCACATCAGTATAAACTAATGAGCACAGAAGTAAGGGTGGGTGCCCGTTTAGCATGTTAAGAATAAAAAAAATATTTTTTTAAATTTTTTTGTTTTAAAAATAGATATTTATTATTAATAAATATATTTTATATTAAAAAAATTATTTTTTAATTTTAAATAGGCCGAGCTCACTGGCCGGACGGGCCGGATAGGGCCGGCCCTTACCTTACCGGCCCAGCTCGACCCTTACCAGCCCGGCCGATGCCCACCAAAGATGTTTTTTTTTAGGGTATTTCAGTCAATTGATCACATTCGCCAGCTTAAATTCCGGTTGGTTTAAAAGTTCGGTACGTTTTCAACACTGCCAGGCATATTTTTTATGATCCACCAATCCACCAACAAAGTGTCCTCAGCATGCTTCGTTTGGTGCCTACATACAGCCATGGATGAAATCTAAGTCCCCGCTTTGAACTCTATTTTCTAAAACCAAATCCATATGACGAGCATAAGATCCATTTTTGTATGTCATCTGGTTCAGATCTCGGATATCTGACTCAGATTTACTTTATATTATGAAATTTCAAACTGCATCTAACTCTGACTAGCAATTGGATCCAAATTTCTTAACCGGAACTGACTGGATGACTACAAACTGGGTGCCCATTTCTCTTTGTATAATAAACTTGAACTTGAGACACCAGCTTCTTCTTCTTCTTCTTTTTTTGTGCCTCTATTTGATTATACCATTTTTTTTTTCAATTCTAATAGCTTTTAATGTTATTGTCCTGCGGGGAATAATTCAAATGGGTGAACGTGGCAATCGTTATATGGCACATCTCTGGTTCCATTCACGAGGGGCTATGTTCCAAAACCTAAGAGAATGGAACCTATTTACAAGTTGGAGTATGAAATCTAAGCCACCAACACAACATGCTTCTTTTGGTTGGAGCATGGATTTTTTTTAAGGGTGGACCAAACAGTCCAACCTCTAGATCCGATTGGGATCAAACTAAACTCGAATCCAAACAATACACGACACAATTAAAAAATTTTAAATTTTTTAATGCATATATATATATATATATATATATATATATATATATATATATATATATATATATATATATATATATATATATATATATATATAGAGAGAGAGAGAGAGAGAGAGAGAGAGAGAGTCGGCAGGTATTGAACGAAAATCAAGGAAAAAAAGAAATAATATATTTTAGTTATCTAACATCAATTAACTTGTTCTCTTTATTTTCCTTTCAACCTTCTATCTTGAAAAAATCAACAGCTAGGATGATTACCTATGAGTCCTGCACCTAAAGGTTGCCTATTTACCAATCTCTCTCTCTCTCTCTCTAGCTATATATATATATACACATATATGAGTTGGTAAAAACCAGACCACTGAGATAAGAGACAAAAACAAAACCTATTAAAATTAATTCTTAAAATATTAGAATCAAACCTTATAAATATGATCTTAAGAGTGAGTAGGTGAGAAACATATATTAAGTTAGGCATGATTTATATCAAATTAATGTTTATAAACATATTAAAAGGTTCACATTTTGCATTAAAACTTTTTTTAACATGAATTTAATAGGTCCATTTTTATCCCTTAGTCAATATCTACCAATTTGGCTATGGCAATCTAACGCATGCATCAATTGGCTGTTAAAAGCTGCGACAAAGTTGTTGATTAATGCTAAATTACTAAAATATCATATCTCATTTTTTCTCCATTATTTTCTCTCAATCTTTTATCTTACAAAAATAAACGTACAAGATGATTCCTTATGGGTCATGCACCTACCAATTTTTCTTACTTTCTCTCTCTCTCTCTCTCTCTCTCTCTCTATATATATATATATATATATATATATATATATATATATATATATATATATATATAGAGAGAGAGAGAGAGAGAGAGAGAGAATCCATAACCCTTATTTTTAATAATCGAAGAGAACTGTTACTTCCTCCAACTTAGTAAGAATTGATGCAGCAACAGTGACCATGTGTAGAACTTAACTATACAAAATGGTACGCTAGTCAAGGTTGACAAAGTGAGGAGGGAAGAACGTATCGAAGAACAAGTCATCTTAACTTCCTTTTCTGATTATGCTTGGCCATGCCATTTTAATAAAGAACTTAGCTTATGAAACACATGCCTCAGGGGACGTGGTGCAACTGGCTTAGGTCAAATGGCGGACAGGCGGCCAAGTCTTTATTTGAGTGGCATAAGATTCTTCTCTTATATGAAAAGAAAAGAAGGACATGTACAAGCCGAAGTGCAATGCAAGGTCTAACCATGACACAAACACAGTTCTTGACCGTACCTGCTCGAATATATTAGAATTTACATTCAAGACCATATAGAACCAAAAAAGTCCTTGTTTTGATTCAGATCCATTGATTACCCTAATTTTAGCAGCACTAATACTGCCGTGGATGTCTTTCTAGAATTTAATGCAAGAAAATGATATCATATATATGTGTCTAGGGCGGAAGCATGTGTGGGTAACATGTGAGAAATTGCCCACGTAGACCGATAAAAGTACTTATTTTTTATATTGACACCTCAAAACAATTTTTTTTCATTTACATGCTGATGCCCCTTAAAAATTTAAAATTTATTACTATTGCTCTTAGCTAGAAATTTCTGGCTTCGCCCCTGGTATCGTGGTATTTTTAATTGTTATTCGCTTTTTTTTGTGAAATTTTCTCTTTTTTCTCTGTGTGATCAGGCGACGTTTTGATGTGTATATTTTGGCGAAAATACTCGATCACTGTTGTTCTTGAAAACATTGTTGTCTGTATGTGAAATTCTGTTTTCACATTTTCACAATTTTCCTTTTTGGTTAAATCTTTTATGTTTTTAAAAGATGCTTATAGAAAAACAATCTTCAAGACCTTGCTTATAGAAATCATGTTACAGTATATTCCATTAACTGTTCTTTAGGAGTTGATAATTGAGATTTTATGGAAATTTAATGCTAAACTTTCTTAACTTTCTTTTGTAACAAACTATAGTTGCATTTCTAAGGATTATAAAACCGTTAGTTTTTTGCTTTTAAATTTATGTTGCAAAATTATCTTCGTCTAAATCATGGCGTGCTTATATTAAAACAAACTTTGCTTTTACCACTTAGAGGGATGGGCATGTCTGGACTTTGGCCTTTTTTGCTAGATTGATCAAATCGAGATCTTTGAGATCCTTCCCCTTAGCTAATGGAGTTTGTGTCGAGTCCTTGAGATTTTCTTGGATGGGTTAGATATTGCTAATGTACGTCTTGAAGAGTCCTTTGTCAGTTTACCTATACTTTGTTTATATATTTTTTGAAAACAATTCTCTCTCTCCAGTATTATTGCTAATGTTTAGCTTGAAGAGTCCTTTGTTGTTTTATCTTATACTTGTTGGTATTTTTTAAGAACCAAATCTCTCTCTCCAGCATTTTCTTTAGTAAAGTTTGATCAGTAGCTGTGAAAAAAAAGTGGTATTAGTTTTTTTCATTGTTAAGAATAAACTCTAGCTGCACATTTAACTTGAAAGTCTACATTTGATAAAAAATTTTGAGATAAAATATGAATGTTTATTTGAATCTACGGGGAGAGCTCTTTCTCGAAGCAATCAGTGTTGGAATATGCTTGTCATTGTAGTGTAGTTAGCAAAGAAAAAAAAAAAGAAATTTTAGTGTCTTATGCTTATATATTTGTTTGTTTATTCGACCATCAAGATTTGCAAGAGATTGACAGTATATAGAATCATCAAATCTTAGAGATTTGGGTAGCCACCTCCATAAATTCAGGTAATAATAGAGATTTTAAATCCACAAATATTTTTCAAATCTATTGTGCACTACAATCATAGATTGAAAGTGGACCTGTGTTAGATCTGATGTTGGATCTCATATCTAAGGTAATCAAATGCCTTCTAAAGGTCGTTACCAGGTTTTGCTTGACCCAAAATTCTGGGAAGGATAAGATGCTTTGGTGATTAATTCACTCACTCATTGAGATGATACCTTAAGAAGGACTTTCAGTTGCTTGTTCAAAGATGTTTCACATTAATAAATAGAGATCCTTGAACTCATAGTCCAAGAATTGGAATGAACAATCCGTAGATGCAAAGGTTATTGTTTCTTTTGAAATCTAGACAAGTGAAACACCGATTATAAGTTTACAGACAACACAAAGTTTACAACTCTCTCTCTCTCTCTCTTTATATATATATATATATATATATATATATATATATATATATATAATGAAATTGGTTAATGGTGCCTAAAGTGCCACACACAAGTCTATATTGTGAAAGTCAATGTAATAGTTGTTTTTAATAAAAAATACAGGCATGACACTTCATGTACTTATTATATCCAATCAAGTGACCCATAACTATGTTATATAGTTCTTATATTTGCTAACTGCGTACAAACACATATAAAAAAATTGAACGGTGAATTTGGCATTTCAAAGTCACCCAGCCATCTAAAAATAACGAGAAAAAAGTGGTGGGTATTTTTTGTCATCTAATATTAGTGCACAACTTTTTCTCATTGTTTTTCTCTCAACCATCCATTTGCTTTAGATGGATAGCGCTGATTAGATGGTAGTATCACTATATATTATATAGATATATATAAAGATAGGATGGTATAGTTTTTTTAATGTTTGCATTGAATTATATCAACATTCTAGATTGTTTCAAATTTGTTTGAAATTTTTTCACATAGCAAAACACATGGTTTAACCAGTAGATATTTTCCATAATCTCTTCATCAGTTGTTGACTTTTTCATTTTGTGAAATGTCAAGCAAAAAATTTCTTTTCCTACCAATTTTTTGTATATATATATATATATATCAGTTGTCGACCTTTTCAATTTGTGAAATGTCAAGCAAGAAATTTCTTAACCTGCCAAATTTTTGTGTGTGTGTGCATATATATATATAGAGTTTTGCTTTTTTTTTACTCACATAACTTTATCAATATGATCTTATAATTGATTTTTCCAAAATAGGTACACTGTGTGTTACACAGAGCAAGTGCTTTCAGCATGCAGCCCCATGGCACCCAAGTTTGTCCAGGTCGAGGATTAGGGGTTCAAAAGTCAATTTCTTCTGTTCAATCAATCGTCCCATTTGGTACTTGAACATGATCTGGCATGTACGAAGGAATGTACGTGTGTGGATATGCATTCTAGAGCAGTTTTGTTTCTAGGCTTTTTGGCGAAAGGAGAAATTTTTCATGTTGATACATAATGGTTCTTGTTCCAATTTAAAATGTTAGGCCGTTTGTCATGGTAGGTACTTGGTGAAGTGCATTATTATTCACAAGCCATTATTGCTAGACAAAGCAAAAGTAGTTATGTAGTCATCATATTTCTAATTGCCCAACTTTAACTGCTTAACTCGTTTTGCTTAAACAAATTACTATCTTAGAAAGTAAGGACAGAGAGAAAGAGCAAAAGTACAAAAAGCAAAATGTGGTACAACCATGGTATGTACAAGAGCAAGAGGGTAAAAGGGGGGAGGGGGAGAGAGAGAGAGAGAGGGAGAGAGAAAGAGAGTTTCTCATCTACTCAGGGAATGGGATATCAGCAAGATCTTCTCTATAAGGAATCTCATCATCCATAGCTTTAGTAACTTGCAACTCTTTCTCTGATTGGACATGATTCTCAAACTGCTCAACTTTGGCTCTATCAACATATGTCACTACCCTGTCCTTTCGCATGGTCAAGTATGCCACCGCTCCAACATACAGCCCCATGAGAGGGAACACAATGATACCAATGAAGATATTCCCAACCTTGGGCAAGTTATTATGAACTAACCAATCAACAAACCCTGTGCTGAGGTAATATACATTGATTCCAATTATAAGGAGACCTAGTATCCATGAGACAATGACAATCTGCAGCACAAATTAAAAACATTATAGAAATTACTAACTTAATTTGCTATTCTTGAATATAAATATTTTAATCTCAACTCTCATTCCACATTGTTTTCTATTTCTTCTTTTGGTTGTCATTCATGTGGTAGTGAAACATAAATGGGTCATTTGGCATTAGGAACAACATGTGAGTGTACCATAAAACCACTTCAAAATTGGAGTAGATTCACAAGACACTTCTTCAAGCATTCCATGAATCTACTCCAATTTTGAGGTATATTTATGAAATGTTCAGACCTTGTTCCTAATGCAAAATGGCTCTTATTTAAATGGTTATTATAATAAGTGCAAATATGAGTTTTGAGGCATTGGTACTTACATAGATGGAATTTTTTTGGGGACCCATCTTTGTCTCACTGCTACTAAACTTGAGAAGTGGTATAAGAGCAAATGGGAGCTCAAAAGACAGGATCATCTGCAGTAGTTTGATTCATAAAATATTAGAACACATCCCACTTTAAGAACTAAATAATAAAGATGAAAAGGCAATTTTTTGATGGCGACAAATGTAATTGAGGAGGAAGTAATGGGAAGTACTATTGCTCTCAACAATATGCAGATTATTAGTTAAAAGGTTATAGAATTTGCTTATTACCGAAGCAATGATGATCAGTTTCCCAGCACCAGCAGATCCATTAATGATGGAGACCACCAAGCTTGGAGTGATTGCAATGCATCGAGTGATAAAATTCCGTAACCACTTCTTCATTTTCATATCTAAGAAGCCCTGCAAAGTAATTATATTAGTTACAATAAGCTCTTATCTAATTCTTGTTAGCAGATTTAAGTTATGCTCTTTCGAACTCGTTCTTTCTATACCTGCATAATGTATTGGCCTGCATATGTACCCGTTATTGTGGAACTCTGGCCAGAAGCAAGCAAGGAAATAGCATATATTGTAGAGCTTGATTTTCCAAGAACATTCTACCAAACAAGAAAAGAAAAGATTATCCAGTCATTAAAAAATAAAATAAAAAAAAACTATTGGAAGAACTTAGCGTTCTTGGCAAATGGACATACCTTTAGCAGAAAATGTGCATTGTTGATGGTAAGATCACTGCAGTGTCTTGAACTTTCTTCTGAAAGGTTCTCAGATGAACATATGCTACCATATACTGCTACTAGTGACACATTAATCATGAAGGCTACAAAGAGGGCAAACCCACTTTCAAATAAAAAGTATCTGCATGCACTCTATAGAAGAGGATGAAAATACATTAGAAGATGAAAATACGTTGATCTGCCACAGATAGAATTGTAGTAGAAGTAAAAGATGAAGCAGTTAATGCTACTACAATGAACCATGTTTATGTATACATACAACTTTTCTTGATATGACATTGATATAATTTATAAGGTACCATGTTGGTTAATTTATTTGCTACATGCAGTATATTGGTGTTTCACCTTGCTGCTGTAGTTCTCATGTACAAGTTTCTCTCTTGAGTATTTCCCTAGATGGCGGCCAATATGCATTGCTTGTGGCCTTTTAAGATTTTCTTCTATTTCTAAAAGCTTGTGAGCTTTCTTTGCAATTTTTAAGTCCTCCCAGCTCCTTTTAGAGGATTATTTAGGTCTTCTCATTAATAGAACAATAGCATTTCTGGTTCTTCAAACATTCTAATAAAGTTCTTGAGGCCTTTTTCTTTGTTCTTCTGTTGAAAATCTGTGACCTTTTTCTAAAACCTCAGCCTGGCATGGGCAAAAGGATACATCTCTGTTACCCACAAAAAAACTTCCTTTGAATAGCCAAGCATACTCATGCAACTTGATTTGAGTCCAAGCAGCCCTAGCTCAGCTTGAACACAATTCACGTATGGCATATTGGTAAAAAAGATATGCATAGAACAGTACTGCCCATAAGAAAGAGAAATCCCTTCCATGGATGTTGACATAATGTAAGGAAAGCCTTGAAGCTATAGACGCTTAAAGTCCTTGGAAAAGAACAACGTGAAATCACATATTTCGATTGTTTGACGCAATCAAGTGTTATTTCAATATACACAAGCGACACACATTTATCTATTCAATGAACAACTTTGGCATAGTTGGTAAAATTTTAGAAAGTCCTGCTTTATAAGCAAAGATTATGTGCATGATGTAAGGTGTTAGCCGCCTCAAAACATTGACATTTGTAATCAAAACAAGTTCAAGCAGATAGTGCGACATGTCAAAAACTAACGCAGATTTGCCCTCCCCAAGTAGACCTTTCATCAGAAAATTACTGTGTTTTAATTGTATGATAAGGTACTTGGCAACTTGGACTTATACTTAGCTCCACTAGGAGACAAGGTTATATGTTTGGCCCCCGAACTCGGGAGTATGTATTTGGTGCACAAAATGACCAAAATACCCTTATATGTGAAGAAAATGCCCTCTCATTAAAGGCCACCATAGAAAGAGGGAAATGTTTTGTGCAAAAGACTGGAATACCCCTCATATGGGACTGGCGTTGGGGTCCAAACACCCACCTTGCCTCTCTAATTAGTGCATTACGCATAACTTACTTATCGGGAGTCACAAACAGTCATGTCTAAGGGCATGTACATATCCCTGTTTCCTAATCCCCCATTTTCCACCCAAAAGACAAACAAATCCAATGACTTGTGGGGTTTGAGGACTAACAATCTTTGATTGGTATGACAAGCAAACAACCTGTTGATCACGTGAATCCTATGGGAGCATAGAATATATGGGATGCACACCTCTAGATGGTTAATATCTGCATAATAAGTCAAAGATATCATATATGCATTTATTATGATTTTCAACTTATAACCCTGTAATTTCTGGTAACATTCGCTCCTTTTACCATTTGACAAACCAATCCTTCCCTTCAAATTGTCTATGTTTAACAATTCTTAAATGTTAACAAACGTTGAATTCAAGTGCCAGTAAAAAATTGTAAAACGTGTATATGAATGTTGATTTTTGCCTTTCTACGAATTCAGATGTGGAAATGGATTTGAACAACATCAACAACAATAATACTGACTTTAACAATAATAATAGCATAATTAAAATCTTGTACTGATTTGCATTCAAATGAAAAGACAAGATGATTTGGGGAGAGAGAGAGTGAGTGTGTGTGGATAGTCTTAAAAGCGAATCTGAAAAATAAGATCATACAACAAATTAAGGCCACAAAGTGAACTATAAAACCTTACTTGGATTCCATGCACAGATTCTGGCACCTTCCTTGAAAGAACCAGTGCTGAATGAAGAAAGAGATTGTGCCTGTATTTCATGAGAAGATCAATGCACTGTGCTATATATATATATATATATATATATATATATATATATATATATATATATATATATACAGGTATGTGTTTTCTTGAGCAAATTTAAAGGTAGTCTTAGCCATGCCCGACCCCTCTCGAGACAGAAAAATCAACAAATTGGGGAGTTATCACGAACCGATTTGTGCTTGACTCAGGCAATCCCGAGCCAAGCGGACGATCCGGGTCTATTTCTTTCAGATCTCAGTCTATAGATGAGCTCATGAGCCAGTCTTGTTTCATCACCCAGTATTGGACAACCCGAGTCAAGTGGGTTGTTCCTTGAATCAACTCACGGAGTTTGCCAACTATAGGAAAGAAATAAAATTCCATAGGGTTTCGGTTCGCGACCCAATTATATATGAACAACCTGAGTCAATTGGGGTGATTACTTCTCGAGTCAACTCATCGAGTTTGCCAACTATCGAAGAGAAATAAAACTCGATGGGTATACCTTATTACTTATTAGCTATTAGCTAGAAGTTTTTCTCTTGTAACAATACCATATTACTTATTAGCTATTAGCTAGAAGTTTTACTCTTGTAACACGGCTTGTAGATCTACCTACTTCACACCATCGTGACCTATTCCACTATGCCAGCCAGCACTTACAAGGTATTAAAATATTAGAAATAAGTAATGATCTACACATTGATGGGACAAGACATGATAATTAATTATCAGATTATATATAATATTCATGATGATGTCGATGATGACATTCCTCGGTACACAAGTTGTACCCCGATCTAAGTGTGTATCGAATTAGTCCGACCTTGACTTACCGTTGATATGACTAAACATACGTAATATATATATATATATATATATATATATATATACACACTGCTATGACAATATGGAGAATTAAGTCTATCTTTCTCTTCATTGAATCGATTCAGTTGTGTGAATTAGTTCGTCAATGAGTTGACACTATGATGTTCATGAAACATTAATATTAACTCAAATAACTATTGAATTTATTTAATTCTCTCGGTCATGAATGGGCTGAATTTTTTGAGTTCAATAATGGGCACTTGTTAATAATGACTGAGCCCAATAATATTGTCACTAGCTTTAAGGCCATTCTGTATTCGCTTAAACCAAAAAGGGATGGCATGCCATGGTGGAGTTAGTCTTACCTGTTTGGTGCATAATCACGGTTAACTCTTTATTATGAAGCATAGTTCTTTTCATGAGTTTCAGTTATGTCTGCGCAACCTGAAGCGAATAGAGAAATATTTTATCCTGAGGCACTCAAAGCATACTTCTTACCTTGATGGGATGGGGGAAAGAATGAGAGTTTGTGCCTTTTTGTTGGGCAGTAAGATGAAAATATTCGTGCTGCTCACCCAGCAAAGGAGTAATGTTATAGGAACTTATGTTTGCTTTAGAAGAGAAAGGAAAAAGAAAAAGTGATTTTTTGGGTAATAGTCTTCATTTTATTAGCCATTCTCTAGATTCATCATTTCCTTTTCTACTTTCCCAAATTTATCTTTCCCTCCTTCAGTGTATTGCCGTTTTACAAAACCTAACATTTTAGTATTTATAGCCGTTTTTTAAGAAAACAATGACATAATATATATATATATATATATATATATATATATATATATATATATATATGTTATTTTGTTCCTCAAAATCCTAATAAATGGATATAAAAATTACCCTTTTCTATAAGTGCTTAGGATTTTTCCAGCTGAAAAGTGTAGGAGTTGTTCAAACTCTGCCATAAAATCTTATGTATGCATCGGAAGAACATGATTTTCCTTTTATTGTAAGATTTCCAATATAAAGTAAACATCTGTGTAGTCTGTTTTATAAGAAACAGTCATATAATTTCTTCTCTAATTCACTTCCTTATAAAATCATCCCTCCCTTTTCTTTTATATCATCCTCACTTTGTTATATTGGACTTGGCTACCTTAACAACCATAACCCTAAGGATGGACCTTGACTAGTAAAAGTGAATGATGAATCCAAAAAAACCCTAAAAATGATCAACCAATTTGAAATATAACCAATAAGCTAGGGACTTTTGTGAAAAGAAATAGCCAGGGAAAAAACAAAACATCGTAATCAACTTGAAGTAAAATAATGGACATAGAAGTTCAACGTGAAAATGATACTCAATGTCAACTCTTGGGTGATTTTGGCTGTATGTTGCTAGATAACTAAAAATAAAAAAAAAATATTAATAGAAAACCACCATTGCATGACTATTAGGAATGGTTTATGGTGCAACAATTACAAATGTACAACGACAGTCACATATTGCTCAACTAGAGCTTGATCTTGAGATGAAACTTGAAGCAACTTGAGGTAAGCTCAAGCTCAACTCATTTAAGTTCATGTCACTTGATTCATGTATACATTTTTTTTAAATAAAAATGATAACTACAACATGACATTAAAACTCATAAAAAATTACTTGTATGCCCATGAGAATTAACAAACAGGGAAGACATGAGTCGAGGAGACTTTAAACGAGTCGAGCTCGTGTAACTCAAGTTCAACTCGTTTATGACTCAAGTTCTAACTAAAGCTCAAGTTCGATTCAAGTTCTAACTAAAGCTCAAGTTCGATTCCTTTATTAAATGAGTCGAGCTTATATGGGTGAGTTCGAGTTAAGCTCGAGTTGGCTCCACTAGTTGTACATTACTATCAGTAATATTGTTTTTTGATGCATTTTAATTGGTGGCACAGTTAGCAACAGATTTATGCGTAGAAGCGGGTAATGACGAGAATACTTTGGCCAGTAAAAGGGGATCTCCATGCAAGGACAAAACATCATAGTGAAAGAGTTAAAGTCTAAAAAGAGTTTTTCTTTTTTGAAAAATCCCCAAGACACCCCAACTCTCCCTTCTTCGGTTTTGGTATATATGTTCCATGCACCAATCACTGCAGCATAGAGTTCTCTTATATATGCGTATATATGCGTGTTTGTGGGAGTGTGTGGATCCTACAGCTGGCCATTCCGTGAATCTTCTATATAAAAAAAGGAGCAGCTAAAGGTACTTACGGCATGATAAGAGCACCCAAGAGAGCAATGGCATCGCCTGTGGCACCTTCTCCCTTCAACTTAGGGACGAAGAGCCCTTGAAGAACTTCCGATGCCTTGGGCTTGACGTATGCCAACTCCGCAAAGTAGCAGGCTGCCATTATGAACACCAGAAACGTTATCAGCGCTTCCAGCTTCCTCACCTGCACAACATGTTTCCAAATAGATCAATTCACAGAGAAAGAGAGAGAGAGAGAGAGGGAGAGAAGGAGAAAGAGAGAGAGAGGGAGGCGATGATGATCATGTTTGGAATTATTTTATTTAAAAACTGATGGCAAACAGTTTTTGATGAGAAAACAAAGTGGTTGGTGTTTGAATGCCATTGAAGATCATAAAATATATGAAGCCACCAATACCAATCGTCATACACTATGATGGAATTTATCACAACTAGCTAGCACCATGATCCTCATTAAAAAATATGGCGACAGAAGAGGCAAGAAAACAAAACACAGAGAGAGAACGGAGGAGAGAGAGAGAGAGAAAGAGCTCATCCAACTTCTTGTAAGCAGGTTGATAGATAGAAGGATGAGGCAGAATATTCACTTTACCCCGTATTTTTGCAGGCCGAGAAGAAGCATAGTGCTCAAGCCCGTGATGAGGACTCCTGTCCACACTGGTATGTGAAACAATATGTTGAGAGCGAATGCCGTTCCAACAACTGGTAATGATAAAAGCAAGCATATAAATATGACATCTGCAGATTAATATCCACACAGACTATAACTTAGTTCGTCTTTTAATTGTTATGTACCTTCTGGTATATCAGCAGCAATAACAGCAATTTCAGCAAGCAACCATAAGCAGTAATTCACGAACTTGGGATATTCAGTCTTGCAGTGCTCGGATAGATGCTTCCCTTTACAGAAAATACAAATAAGACGAGGAAACTAACTTTTTAATTCTTCTTCACTATTTCAGACGGAATGAGAGAAGAAAGTACCTGTGGTAACTCCCAACCTTGCAGAGAGTGACTGAATAATGAAAGCAAAGATCATCCCAATAAGGACTATCCATAAGAGCTGCAATAGGTTTTTTCAGTATTAACCAGACAACACAAGAGTTAAAGCTGGGAATGTCTCAGCCACAATATGACAGCAATATAGATAGGGAGAAGAAAAAGGAAGCATGGTTGAACATACCCCGTATTTATGGTTAGATCCTGCCTGTAAATCGGTTTCCACTGTTCATTTTCATATGAAAGGAAAAAGTATAAGGATCAACCGCATGTCCGTCTATTAATGTATATATATCAGACAGAGTGAAAGAGGGAGAGAAGGTACTGTTGCCAGGGTCAATGTATGCCATGGAAACAAGAAAGCCTGGTCCTATGTATGCCATGAATTTCTTCCATCCTGGCTTCTGCTTATATTCATGAAGAAGTTGACTTGTAATCAGTAAACTCAGGATATATCATAGTTAGATGCTTGTTCACAATAAGGAATGCATGCAGTATTGAATGGGCACACTCCCATCACTACAATAAGAATGAAAAGATGATCACTAAAGTGGATTATCCCTGCTGCCATTCTCTACTAATTGAGTGCTCATAAATGAAGGCGATGACGATGATGATGTCATGAAGGTACCTCTGTTTCATGCATGACTTGATGTTCATCATCACGATATGAAGCGCAAAAAGCAGGTTGGTTTTCAACATCATTCAAAGAAGCTATGCGATTGCTTCCTCTCCATGAAGGATCTCTCCCCACCACTTCCTTACCCTCTTGGTCAGCAGCCATCCAAGGGAATTTTTTCTCCTGTTCTGCCGCTAACCTTTTGCTGCACATACCATTTAGCTACAATAATTTATAGGGTTGAAGGAAGAAGACAAATATTGTACCTGGAAAACACCTCTCTCAAGTCTCAACTATGTCACTCCCTGATTATGGCATAAGTTAATTCATGGGCAATTCCCTGGTTTTGTCATCCAGGTGACTAAGCACAGAGCAGACACAGGAATGACGGGAAATGGATATGGCTCAAAGACAGGAATGTACAAAGAGAAAATCCATTTCGAACTCGGATTCGGTTTATCTAGTGGAACTTGTCGAGTTCGTCTAGCTTAAGCTCGTATCCCTTCATTCATACAATTTTTTTTTTTCTTTAAATGAAAAAGAAAACCATAAAAAGGGTACCAAAATTCATCAAAAAATACCAACACCCCTAAAGATTAACAAATCGGAAAGACACGAACCGAGTTGATTTTAAATGTGGGAAGCTCGTGTAGCCCAAACTCAACCCGTCTATAACTGGAGTTTAACTAAAGTTCGAAATTGACTCATTTTGCTTACACGGATAAGTTCGAGTCAAGCATTGGCTGGACTGGTCTCTTTTGTACACCTCTACTAACAAAGGGCCAAAACGCAAAAGGCTTTTTCTTTATTATCATGAGGAACTTTTCTGTTCCCCAAAGAGAAAAACAAGAGAAGAATGAAATTCAGGTGCTGATCCTATACAACTCTTACCTATGGCCTGTATGCTAAATTGTTCTTGACCAATAGTGTGTTGTTGGAATGAGAATTATATATATATATATATATATATATATATATATATATATATGTTGGTGCTCCTAAAGTTTTACTGAAATAAAACCTCAACTTGTATAAATTTTTGAAGGGCACAGATGTAATTTCCATTTTAAGTTTTGTGTTTATCCATTCGATCATAGTGTTTATAAAAAGTGAACCGGCCTATAAAAGAGCCTCCCTGTAAGGAAAAAATGGGAAACAAAAAAAAATCATGGAAGATGAAATTACCCTTGACAAAGTGAAAAATGCCATGAAATGAAAAGAAAAATGCCTCAATTCATTCCTTTGCACGTCCCTTATGGTAAAGATTCGTAAAATGAAATACAACAAGCGGCAAATCTATTTGTTTCATGCCCTGAGTAAAGGAAGCGATGTGTTATATACTGTTTTATTTGCATTACTTCAAATGATTTTAATGTTTTTTTTTCATTATTTTAGTTAACTTATTCTTTATATGGTAATATTTTTTTGTTAGTTCCCATTTTGAATCCTTAAGGCATTAACTCTTTATGTAGGGCCACTTGATATGTAAGTTGAAACATGGCAGAGGCAGCATTAACTCTCTATGTTGCAAACAGGGGGGCCACTTGAGAGGTGGTCATAGCCCATACCAGCCCTCTCATTGTAGAAAATGGGATAAGGCTGATTCAAGTCTAATTTTTGACCAAATCAAATGTGCCACCTGTCCACTTTCAACAACATTTTCAAATTATTATCTTAAGATTTTTCATTATTTACTTAGTTTTTACACATTACTTTGTTCCTTTTAGAAAATGAATTTTCTAATATTTTGGCCGATTCACAAATGATCTGGTTGAATTAATGAGTCGGCGGATTCACCGATCCAGTACAATTCCCGATCCAGAACGAATTTAGTTTAAAACACTGACGCCTCAAAGTGCAGAAAAAAAAATGCTAGCAATATAATACAAGAGAAGCCTATTCATGCTTACTTGGGGCTCCTGTAATTAATAAGTTTATCTTACCACCTTAATTACTCCATGAATGATGCAATAGGAAAGGATAACACTTGCTTAATGAAGATGATATCATATTGATGCTGAGCATCAACTATAGAGCATTTTTATAGTTCATTTTCTTGATCATCTTAACAATATTTTCGTCAACAAAAGTGATCCAAGTGTCCTTGGGCCAAAAATTTTAAAAGATAAGCCAAAGTTGAAAAGAGAGGAGGGAAGAATGTGCTTCATGTACTCCAAGAACAGATCATCTTAAGTTTCTTTTCGATAATGTGTTTGCACATACCATTTTTAATAAAGAACTCAAGTAAATCACATGCTTAAGGAGTGTAGTGCAACTGGCTCACGTCAATGGCTGACAGGCTGCCAGTCTTTATTTGAGTGGCGTTAGATTCTTCCCTTATATAAAATGCAACGAAAGGGATGCAAAAGTTGAATTGCAATAAAAAGTTAAACCTTGACACAAACACAGCTTTGGACGCTATCTTCTCGAATATATCAAATTTTATATTCAAGAGTCTATATAGAATAAAAAAGGAGTCCTCGATTCAACTCAAATTGATTCCCCTAACTTTAGCAAACCATACTGCAACAAGATGATATCATATGTATGTGTCAGGGGTAGAAGCAGCCCACAGAAATCACTTATTTTTTATATTGACATCTCATAACCAAATTTCTCATTTACATTATGAAATAATGGTCCATAAAAATTGAAAATTTATTAATAATGTCCTTTAGCAAGAAATTTTCGGCTCCACCAGACACGTGTTGTATTTTTAATTGTTAGTTAAGCATATACCCAACAACTGAAGTCAAACTGTCAGAAGTTGACTCGGGTAGAACAAAGAACTTGAATGAGACAACTAGCAGGCAATCACCCCAAATTTTTTCAAGCCCAAAATCTCTAAAACCTCTAATTAAATCCAAATAAAATGTTTCAAAATTAAAATCTAAAATCTAATTTAAAACAAAATTCAAAATAACTCAAAATGGAGTTGAGCGCCCATTTTTTTAGCAAAATTTTATTTTTAAATCAAAAACATATTATATATAACAACATTTAATTTAAAAAGAAAAAAATTTAAGCTCACACGTGGGACGCACGAATGGATGTCGCAATCACGTGGTCACGCGTCGCTTGCCACGGCAAAGCGCGCGACCGCGCGTGTCGCAGTCGCAGTCACGTGGCGTCCAGCTCGACCGTGCGTGTCGCGGTCGGGCAATGGCGCGAGCGACCGCACGTGCCATGGTCGCGCGGCATCGTGCTCGACCACGCGTGCCGCGATTGGGCGCGACAACGCCCAGCGCTGTTGCATGCCCTTTCCCCCTTCCTTTTTACACAAAAACGTCCTCTAAACGGTGGTTTTGGTCTTTTTGAGAAGGCAACAACCCGACCCACATCAGAAAATGTGTTTTTTCTTTACAGGCCTAATGACCAATCCCATTAATTTGAAGCTTATTTCTTTTACAAAAAATTGAAAATAAGTCAAAATTAGTTGAAATTCGGATGAAAATGTTATAAAATTTCAAACAATTTGAATTTTGGGTTTTGGCTCCAAAATCCTCTATAAATACCTCTCATTTTCCCCCTCTTGTGTAAGAGCTAGCCCTTAGAGAAGTTTTAGCAAATCTTCACTTGAGGACATAAAAATTTTAGAACTCTCTTTCCATTTCCCTCTCTCTCTTCCATTCTCACTCCCTCTCTCCTTCTCCAACACTTGGGAGCAAGCTTCATCAAGTCACAACTCTCTCAGAGGACATGACTTCACCATTTTGGAGCTTCAACTAAAAGAAGTCTAGGACATAAGGTGTTCATCCTCCCTAAATCATTCTCACTAGAGGTATGTAATCAATATCTCACCTCTTTCTTTTTTTTTTTTTTCTTATCATCCTCATTTCCCCAAGCTCAAACGAGATAGCTCTGAATCTCTATTTTAAAATCAAGAGGCAATGCTCAATTGCATCGAGAGCATGGAAAAATGATATGATATATCATTTCATAGTTACATCATGCCCTCCTCGTAGTTGAACCTTTCTCTTTCCATCTCTCTTTCTCTCTCTCTCTCTTTATCTTTCCTTCCTTGAATATTGTCTATATATTATCTATACATAGTTGTTTGGTTTTCCATTTATATGTGAATGTATAGTGGGAATGAGAGTGTGGTTTGAGGTTTTTTATTTTTGTCTTCATATTAATTTTTGATGTTGGGATTTGTCCAACTCGGGGAAAACCCTCACGAAAATGTACATGTTAATATGCATTTGCATGACATTTTATGCTAGTTTCATTCCTAATTACCTAATTAGAAACCCTAACGAGTGCCTTGTTATTTTGCTTGTTTTTTTTTCCATACCTAACGGTGGAAGAAATATATCCTTTGTAGCAAACTAAGTAATAACATTCTATGTTTATATATAAATCATATTTTCCAAAACATTTTCAAAAGAAACCTTCTAATACGGCCTTAGAGACGTAGCTTAGACTCTTGCATGAGTCCAAGTTCCCCTCCGACCCACATTAAACTTGATGTTGGCAATTTAAGTTATTCATTGATTTCTAATATTGTGAAGACACGTATGTATAGACATGTTATATACATTCATGCGCATATGATGATCCCCTCCATCTTTCCCTCTCTATGCTTTCATTTTTCATTTTACAAATTTTCATATGTGCATGAATGCGTATGTACATGTGCTCTATTTTCTCTCTTTCTAATATTTTATTCCTCTTTTCAAGACAAATATCTTCCTTTACAAAATTTTCTATAGATGCCCATATATACGTATATAAATTTGTTTTCTTTCTCTAAAACCTCTCTTTCTCTTCAAATCAATATATCTTTTCTTTAAGCATTCATATATGTGTATATGTGATGGTATGTACACATATATACATGTCTTTTTCTATTTCTTTTTTTTCTTTTCATAAGAATGTTTTATCTCTTGTATTCTTTTTAACATTCTCCTCTCATGATTTTTTTTATTTACCAACTTCATTAAGACCACAAACAAAGTAATGACCCAATATTAGAATCATTCTTGATGGTCTACAATCTCAATCCTCTTTCAAAAAAACATTTCTTTCTTATATATAATAATTATAAAAACAAAAATCTTAGATGTATGTTGTGGTAGGAATGACTTTAGATGAATGTTGTGGTAGGAATGTTTTACATTCTTACAATTATATAAGATGAATGCATCAATATTTTTACCTTCACTGAATATCACTTATGATCACAAAGAACTTAAGCAAGATGAGTGAAACTCTAACTAGGCAGCAAAATCTCAAACCTACTTAAAGTCTCAAGAGATCACTAAAATGACTTCAAAATGATTTCTGAAGCTTTTCAAATGACATTTTTCAATTTTAATTTTCCCCAAAATATTTCACATTCTCAAGCAACTCTCAAGAGTCTTTTCAAAAGTTTGATTCAATATTTTTATACACCGCATGTAGAATCAAAAGATGTTTAAGTTAAAATAAAATGCATCAATGATAAACATAGCCCTTAGGTTGATTACCCCAGTAAAGACACTGAGAACGGTTGATCGTCATACCGATGGGTGAGTCCCTTTCTTTCCTATTTCAAAAGAAAACCTTATTTTTCTGAAGTATTCCAAAACCAATGAAATTTTGGATGCAAACACATGTATTCTCGTACCGACGAGTGAGTCCATTTTTTTCCTATTTCAAAACAAAACCTCATTTTTCTGAAGCACTCCTAAACCAATGAAATTTTGGGATGCAAACACAGGTATTCTCGTACTGACGGGCAAGTCCCTTTCTTTTTTATTTCAAAACAAAACCTCATTTTTTTGGAGCACTCTAAAACCAATGAAATTTTGGGATGCAAACACAGTTATTCACTGGTGTCATTTTCTTTCTGTGAATTTTTCTCTTATTATTTGTCATAATGCTCAATCCTGGTGTCATTTTCTGTGAATTTTTCTCTTTTTATTTCTCATAATGCTCAATCATTGTTGATGTATGATTTTGTTTTCACATTTTCACTCTTTTCATTTCTGGTTAAAGATTTCACATGTTTATAAAAGATGCTTATATAAAAACCTTCTTCATGGCCATGGTCATAGAAATCAGATTCAAGTATGTGCGACTAGTACATAGTTCTTTAGGAAGTGATAATTAAGATTTTATTTAAATTTAATAACAAACTCTCTAAAATTTCTAGAGGCTTGATAAACCATCAACCTTTTCCTCTTAAATTTATGTTGCAAAATGTCCATCTAAAATCATGTCTTATTTACATTAAAACCAACATAGGTTTTACCACTTGGAGGGATGGGCATGCCTAGACTGCTAGTTTGCTTGTTCAACCAAATTGAGATCTTTGAGATCCTTCCCTTTAGCCAATGGAGTTAGCTTGTGTTGAGTACTTAAGATTTTCTTGGATGGGTTACATATTGTCAATGTATAGATTGAAAAGTCCTTTGTTGGTTTATCTTATACTTTGTTGGCATATTTTTTAAGAACAAACCTCTCTCTCTCTCTCTCTCTCTCTCTCTCTCTAGTATTATTGCCAATGTATAGCTTGAAGAGTCCTTTGTTAGTCCATCTTATAGTTTGTTGGTATCTTTTTAAGTACAAAATCCCTCTCTCCAGCATTTTCTTTAGTTAAGTTTGATCTACGGCGGAAAAAGAAAAGTGATATTAATTCTTTGCAATGTTAAGAATAAACTCTGATTGATTCCCAATTAACTTGAAGATATATGAGATTTGATGATCAAGATCTGCAAGATAGTGATGAGTCTATTAATGAATTGGATGAAACCCAATTGGGCGAATACCTGCTATCATGAACAATCTTGTGCTTGATTATATTATTTTTGCATGTATGTATACAATTTTTTAGAAAGTTTTGCTAGGATAGGTGAAGACCCTAATTCATATGAACTATTTTGTGTGTGTATATATATATATATATATATATATATATAATCCAGTCCTACAAATACTTCTGTATATATATATATATATATAATCCAGTCCTACAAATACTTCTGTTAATTCTGGGCTCATAGTGCTCCAAGCTTGCCCAAGTTGAGAATTAGGGATGCCCACAACTTCATCTATTGAATCAATCAATGCCCTTTCTTATAGTCAAGTACACCACAGCGAAGCCTCAAGAGACATAGTGCAATTGAGGGGCAAAGTGGGTACACTCAAAAAGTTTGAGGATTTGAACCCCATGATCAGTATCACACTCAGGTGTGTTATTCCTTTGGCTGTAAATGGTGGTAAGCACAATTCTCGAGTTTAAGAATGTACCATAGGCCCACCCAAGCCCCAAATCAAACGAAAAGCTTGGAGGCATAAAGGTATGACCTTGGTGGTTTTACTTGGAAGCTGATGTTTCCCTAAGCAAATATTAAAAAATGTACACCACAGCTGCAACGTGCACTCCCATGAGAGGGAACACTATGATGCCATTGAAGTAGTCCCAACCATGGGCTAGTTATTGTGAATAAAAGAATGAATAAAGCATGTGCTGAGGTAATATATGTTGATTTCAATTAAAAGGATACTAAATATCCATTTGACAATGACAATCTCAACACAAAAAGCAATTAGAGAAATTACCAAATTCACTGGCTACTCTTGAATATAAATATTTGATTCTCAACTTCCATTTCCACATGTCAAAGATTTGATTTTAACAAACCCAAAATTTTGTTTTCTCTTCTTCCTCCGTTGTTGTTAATAGTGTTCGTGTTACATAAAAGCTATATGGATAGTTTTTAACATAAGTTTGAATAAAAGCACAGAGAATTAGAGAGACAAAAATGCCAGCGTACTTACAAAAAAGGATTTTTTATGGGGACCCACCAGGGGCAGGGCCAGAAATTTTTTCTTGGAGGAGGGGGAGGAGTATATTTTCAAATGTTTTATATGCCGAATGATAATTTTTAAAACTTTTATAAAGGCTAACTTAAAAAAAAATTCAAATATAACAGGTTTTTTTGTTTTCAAAATCTTTGGGAGAGCCATGGCCTCCGCCTGCCCCCCTTGTCTCGGCCTTTGAGACCCACCTTTTATCATGCTGCTGCTAAACTTGAGAAGTGGTATGAGCGCAAATGGAAGCTCAAAAGACTGATCATCTGCAGTTGGATTGTTCATAAGATTAATTTTACAACACATTCAACTCTAAGATTTAACACAGTAAAGATGAATGTAAAAATTTTTAATGATGGAGGATGTAATGTTATGATAAACCAGCAAATTTGTAGGGCTGGTGCTTTACACATACGGATGCAGCCAAATACTACATGAATTTCAGGTAATGTTTTAGTATACTCTAATGTTTCTAACATCTTCTTGAATGCATTTAGCTTTTGCTTCCAGCTTAAAAAAGAAACTCATTGTGTGTTCGTCAGAAAATTAACCAAAACAAACTTCACGTTAGGATTGATATTTTTTGTTAATTTTTTATGTAAATAGCTTCTGTAATGGCACTTTAATTTTATAATTAATTACTGTTTTGCTAATCAATAGAACTGGATTAACAATACCAAGGTATGAGATTTTCATGTCACATTTGCCATCTTAAATTATAGCTGACACAGTTGAAACAGATAATTCTTGAAACCATATATAGCAAGTATAAACAATGAATTAATGAAGAAATAACGGCTGAAAGTACTAATCTTCTAAATATAATAGAGATTATTAGTAAAGCCTATAGAATTTGCTAAACCTACATAAGATGTTGGCCTGCATATGTACCCGTTATAGCAGGAGTTGATCAGAAGCAAGCAAGCAATAGCATATATTTGTAGAGCTTGCGTTACAAAACAAGAAAACAAAGTAATTAACATATGAATTGGCTAGACTATTTATTTGTTCTCTTACTATCGGTAGAAGTACTTACACTTTCGAATAGTTGGTAAAATCACTGCATTGTTCTGAGATTTTTCTTGTGAAAGGTTCTCAGATAAACATATGCTACCAGATACTGACACCAGTGATACGTTGATCAAGAATGCCACAAAGAGGGCACACCCCCTTTCCAAGAGAAAGTATCTACTTGTATTCTATAGGGGAAGATCAAATCTTCCTCAGTTAATATTGAGATAGAAGTGAAAAACAAAGTTCTTAATGCTACTATGGTTGATCACTTTTATGAGTATGCTTCTCCCGATATGACATTGATGGAGTCAGCTAGCATGTTGGTTAATTTAAATGCTACGGGCAGGACATTGGTGTATTATCTTCACATAGTTCTGCCCCAATTGGTTGTCTCCCATAGGTGGCTCATTTACAGTTTCATATGGTTCTTTTAAGGTTTTTCTTTTGCTAAAAGTTTATAAATTTTCTGGGGTTCTTATTAGTCTTTCCAGTCCTTTTTGAAGGTTTATTTAGGAAAAAAAGGGCTTTCAGGTTCTTCAAAATTTCCACTAAAGTTCTTGAGGCCATTCTTATCCTTTTTCTGGTTAAATTATACCACTGATTTGACTGTGGCAAACATGAATTAAAGTTATCTAAGGTCAAAAGAGCGAGAGGAAACTATACGTTATATGAATCCCAATTTTGAACTGCTCTTTAGAATGGCTTTAGATAAAACAAAAAGATGTGTATGGTTTTGGACAATAATAATAATAGTAATAATAATAATAATTATTATTATTATTAATTGAATCTCAAGACAGATAATTTTCTTAATATTAGAAGATGACTTTGTGTAAAAAATGGAAGGGTAGAGAGAACTAGTGCTGAATGAAGAAAGAGGTTTGGCCATTTATGCATTTCACAATAAGGTCAATTTATGGTGCAAAATAAAAGTAAGCCTAACTTTTCGGTAATCTTTGGGGCCCTTTGTATGGGTTGGAGGTTAACAACCTACTGGCCCAGAAAAGATCTAAAGCTCTCCCCATTCCCCCTGCCTCTAAAGTCCTGTGCTGCATCGGGATCTAGGTGGGGTATGGTAAACCCTTCAACTTTAGGGTTGCTATCCTACCCTCTTTTGGTCCGTGAATGTGGCATCTACAAGAATGGAAGAAATGACGTGTTTTCTATATGCATGCCTATGGGCAAAGCTAGAATTTTTTTTATGAATGAGGCTGATTTACAGTTTCAAAATTTGAATAGGGGCAGAAATATAATTTTTCAAAAATTTTATATTGGATAAATAAAAATTTTTAATTTACATGTAAATTAAAAAAAGAATTGAAGTGGGTCAAGTTCCCTGCCAGCTTCACCTGACTCAGCCACTGTCTGCTTGACTAACTATGTTACGCCCCTTCAGGCAATCTTAACCAGCCCTAAAGCCCTTCCGGACAAGCAATAAACCTATTTGCATGGCTTGCTGTCATGCCCGAAAATTTGGACAACGACTACAGCATGACAGCCAAATCATATACCTCCGTGCCAACACACTTTCAGAATAGATAGATACCTGTCCCACTAAGTAGCTTAGAAAAGAAATATGACTCCATGATCATCCACATGGGACAAGACAAGAAAATTATTATGACCATGATGTCAATGATGACATTCATTGGTACCTAAGTCGTCTTCTGATACAAATAGAGTGCATATCGGAATTGGTTCAAACCTTGTCTTTTATATGATTTGATACAGGGATATCAATAGATTGGGTTCGTTCAAATTAGATGAATATTTTATCATGTCCAATTTATCTTTGAAATCAAATTTGGATTCAAATACAAACAAAGAAAAGTAATCTGTAACTTGGATCTGATTTTTAAATTCACAATCCAAGTGTTATCTGAATATGACTTTTGTTTTCCTATCCGAATCCGTGTTCTTCTAATTCACAAGCCAATCGAGACACATGATGATATTTTAGTAACCGACATGAAAATAAGAAATGAGACATTTTGTTTAAATTAAGTTGTATACATATCTGATCAAATACTTATTTAAATCCAGATTTAAACCCAATTAGATCTTAATTTCTAAATCTGAATCCGATCCGATTTCTTAATCAGATGTTAATTCTTTTTCATATATATCTCACCTTTTGACCAATAAGTCAGATATCTGATCCAAATGCGATCATTTGACACTCCTAACTGGACAATTAACCCTATCTTTCTCCTTCAGTACATCAGTTCATTAATGAATTAACAATCCATTGTCTGCAATCATTCAGATAACTATTCAATCGATTTCTCGCACTTAATAGACCCAATTATTTAAGACCAATAATGGATTGTCTGCAATGGTTAGTTCATTTAGCAAAATCCCAATCGCTTGAATCAAAAAAAGGGTTGGCATAGTGGAGTCAGTCTTCCCCGGTAGATCAATCTTTTCATAAGATTCATCCAAAGAATAATGGATGTAAGGGTGCAAGCCAAAGAGTACGTTACTGAGTGATTAGAGCACCCAAAAGCGCAATGCCCCCATATTTTCCTTGTTCTTTTTTTTTTTTTGGTTGAGTTATTAGAAGGGGGCGGGCGCGGAGGGTTTTGAGAAAACCCCCATGGAAGCGGTAGAGAGAGGGAGAGAAAAGAGGCTTTCTGAAGAGGGCTGCATAACCAGAGGCTCACTTGAACTCGGTCAAAAAAACTTAGCTCGAACTCCACTCAATTATAAGAGTTTGAATTAAGTAACTCAAGTTGAAGGTGTAAGAACTCAACCCGTTGAAACTCAGTTCAACTCGACTATGTAAACCGGTTCATCATAGTTGAATTACTTAAACAAGTTAATGAGTTAAACCAATTTAAAATAAATGAGGCAAGTCAACAAAAACGAGTTAGGCAAGTCAAAGCTCGAGCTTATAGACACTCTATAGTTGAGTCGAACTATAGATCGAGTTTTTTTGGGCCAGGTCGAGTCCGAGCTGACTTGTCTCGTTGGCACCCTACTTGTGATCAGTGGGGGAGCAAGACCTTTCTAGCTAAGGGCAATCATATTTCAAATTTCAAACTCTAAGGAGCACTTATATATATATATATATATATATAAAGTAAAAATTGATGAAATATTTGCATTTAAATAAAGCAAATTCTCTAGGCTGGTATGGGCCATTGCCCATAGCAGCCACAACATGGCTCGGTCACTGCTTGCCATAACGCACGCTGCTGTCTACCTCCTTTGCTACTTCACCTAAGAAGTAAGTAGCGTGGTGGAGAAAGGAGAGAAGCAGAGGTGGAGATACGTGAAGTCTGTGGCAAGTCTGTGGCGTTATGCTCCATATGGAGCCTAATCTGAAAGCATAACTAATTCAATGGTTGGTTTTGGGTTCAATTATATAGGGAAGCCCCATGAGGGCTGGGCAAGGGTGAGCAACGAGTCGAGCTCAATTCGTTAAAGATCGACTCGTGAACGAGTTCGAGCTGAATCATTTGCTTAACGGGTCAAGCTCAAGTTTATGAGTCAACTCGTTCAGATAATGGAGTTGAGTTCGAGTTCACTGAACTCGAACTGTTAAAACTCGACTTGGCTCGAAAATGATGTGTAGCGATTTTTTAAGTATGTGACTCATTTTTTTAATTAAAAGGTAGTATATTGAAATTAAATAATTATGTATGTTTTTACAAAAGCTCATTCAAGTTTGTGAAGCCTCAATTGAGTCAAACTCAATCTATGGCAAAGTAATAGTCCATATATTCAAATGAGTTTGTCGAGCCTTAATCAAGCTCGAGCTCAACGCGTAACTGTCAAGTCGAGCTCGAGCTGCTTCTATCGAGCTATTCTCAAGGTCGAGCTGAGCTTGAGCTCGAGGTTTCATTAGTCCAGCCAAGCTCAAGCTGGCTGAACTCAAGCTCGTGTTCACCCCTAAGGCCGAGTAGTCACTGTCCCATGGCCCAACATGCTTCAAAACAAAAACGGAATGAGTTTTATATAATTGGTGCCCCATAAAAAAAAAATTGGCTTCACCCTTGGAAGGAAGAAGAGAGGTGAGTTAGGAATAGAAGAAAGAGAAGCAGAGCCTGATGGAGGAAGAAGAGAAAGAAATCTTGATCAATATTAAAGTGTCTTCATTTCCTTTTTTGTTTTTATTTGCCTTCTGCTTGTGCTCATCAAAATAGTCGGATTAGAGATTGAAAATAACGTGAACCGGCCCTGTTCTTGTACTATGCTGTTTCGATCTTTTCATAGTGGAAGTCTTCCCATTGGCCTTTTCCCTCAAGATTGGCGATGCGGTTTTCCCTCGTCATCTTTTGTCCACTCTTCCTTTCCTGCTGCTTTTTATGCTCTTCAATATTTACTTGGCATGTTGTATAGTTGACCATATATATACATATATATAACAAACCAATAGGTTAGGGACAAAAACCAGACATTTTAGATATCATATTTGAAGTGTTTTTTTTTTAATCTTACCTTATGTACCAATATGATCTTAATGATAGATTGATCCAAAACATATATTAAGTTGATCATTTTTTGGGTTTTAATAGTGTTTTATAAATTATAAAGGCTCTCATAGCATCAATATTTTGATAATAGAAAAATCAACATTTTTCATAAATTTAACTTGATTCAAAGCATGTTTTATATCAAAATAATTTTTATAAATATGTTAAGATGTTTATATTTTATTTAAAATAATTTTTTAGCAAAATATTAAAGGATCTGGTTTTTTATGTATGGTCTAAGTGTTTGGTTTTTACCAATTTATATAAATAAATGGTATCAACTGTCTTGTGCTGTTTGGTCAAGTGCTATCTAATAACACACATCCTTGTCATCATTGAAGGCTCAGACAGGGTAATAAAACCTAGTTTTCCTTTTTCATTTTATCCAACCCACTCTCTTTTCTCCTTTGCATCTTGTAGTGGCTGGGGTGGAGCCAAAGGGGGGGCTGTAAGGGCTCTAGCCCCTCCTCAAAAAACAATAAAAAAATTTACATATAAGTTTTAGAAATTTTCACTTGTCTTATATAAAATTTTTGAAAAATGGTATTTCAGCTCTTGTCAAAATTTAGAAACTTTAATTCAATCTCGTTCATGAAAAATTTCTAACTCCACCTCTAACTGTTGAGGACAAGCATACGTCGACTAAGCAACTCTAGTGTGTTGGATGCGACCTCCATGGACTAGAGCTTCCCCATCAACCAGAAAAATTTGCTACTGAGGCCATGACCTTCATCAGACAGGTCATGTCCATCTAAGTGGCTTTTCATTTCTAGTTATCATTCACAACATTGGGAGGTTGATTTTTTACTTAGGATCGATTTAATATGAAAGTTTCAAGGACAAAGGCGAGCCAGGATTTCGTTTAGGGACGGGCCAAGATTTTGTTGAGTCAAGGAAGAACACGATTTAAGCATGACAAGCAATCAAGTGTGACATGAGGTTTTTTTAGTGCAATCTGACCTTATAAATATGATCGTCAAACTGATTTGACAAGATACCACTCTTATAACATCAAAAGTTTGTTAATAGAAATGATCCATCCTCTTATAAAAAATAATGTGAAAAAAAACATTATTCATCTTAAATTAGTGTTCATAAACACATCATAAGTTTCATAGTTTGTTTAAACACTTTAACACAGACTTACGGGTTTGGTTTGTATCCATTATCCAAGTAGTCTGGTAAGTGGCAAAAATTAGAAAGCTACACCCATTGAAATTGATTTTTAAAGTGTTTTTTTTTTTGACAGTCTAACCTTATTAATGGTGTTTTTATGCTAAGAAAAACTGAACGGCCCTCAAGACATGATAATAAAAATATTAACATTTTTCATTAAATCAACTTGAACCAAAGCATGTTTTATGTCAAAATAGTCTTTAGAAATATACTAAGATGTTTATATTGTAATTAAAATAATTTTTGAATAAGAAAATCAATGGGTCTGGTTTTTATTCCTGATCTAAGTGTCAGGCTTTTATCAACTTCTTAGAAATATATATATATATATATATATATATATATATGTATATAATATTTCAAATGGAAAGTTGAAAATATCTTATCAAATTGGCGCACTTTATGTCCTTTTGACAAGTGTGAGCATTGACCAGAAAGCGTGACAAGGACAACACAATGGGTTCGGACTCCTCGATCCACCTGTCTTGAATTCGATCTAACCTTCACAATCTCCGCTCATCACAACTTTTGATAACCAGTCTTGACCACCTTCTATGCATCCTAATTAATTTGGTCTAGTATCCTTTATATTGCTTTGACTGGAAAAATTCGTAACTATTTGACAAAATTTGGCATGCGCAGCAGTTTTGAATCCACTACACGTTACACGTGAGAAAAATTGAAATCAACCAGCCGCCAGATGTGGTCACATAGTTTAATATTTAAAATCTCCCATTAAAAAGCATTATAAACCATTGCCACAAAATATCCCAAACTATTCAAGACTTAACGTATTTCAATTATTTAGTCATCTGGCAACATTTTTTTTTATTTCAATCTCTTTCTTTCTTTCTCTCTCTCTTTTTCTGTCTTTATATTTATATTTATATATATATATATATGTATGCGCGTATGTGCACGCGCATTATTAGATCAAAGCAATGTGTCGCAATTAAAAACTATGGGATTAGCGGTCAAACATAGAATTGTAGACCTTGGCATCTTCAATAATTAAAGATTGCAGACCCTTGGTTAACAAATGCATACTTTTAAGGACTCTTTGATATGTTACTTTTCCATGCATCTGTCATAAAAAGTGGGGCAGATTCGCATAATACTTTTTAAAGTGCTGAATAAATTTACAATTAATTTTTGGATTAGTTGAATAGGACAGTAACATTACCAAAGGGCCCCCTAGGCTGCAAATCATCGCTGCAAGTAATCCGCCGGTTTTAACGAATGGGTGGAGGGGCCAGGGGTGGGCACTCCAGACGGAACAATAGGAGTTGACTGATCTCAGATCACCACGGATCTCAACTGTGCAATAAAACAAATAGCCTTAATGTTACAACATGCCACACCTCATTGGTTAACTGGAAAAAGTATGAAGTCTAAACCTGACTAAGATCATATCTCACGTCATTCCTACGTCGTAACAAGTCAGCAAACTGTACAATGCCTTTCACATTTCTAAATAATTTTTCATGTTCTTCTCTTTTGGAGCCAATATAACTTCAATCTCTCCACGTCGCCGGTGTTATGGATCAGCCTGGTTTTCTTTGTCCTGAGTTAACTCATTAAATTGCAGCAAAAACCAGGAACTCGCGGCCAACAGGAAGTTGCACAACCAACATATATATAGACAATTAGAAAGTTAAGTTAATAAATTATACAATATGGTTTTTAATTAAATTATATAATATGGTTATTAATTGAATAGGTGACTAATGGAATGTCGACATGAACCCAATAAAATATATAATGATAGAAGTGTGGTTCATTTGATGAGGTGCTAACTGGTATGCATTTTATTTTAATTGAACTAAAATATTTTACATCATTTTTTATTACGAAAAAGAAATAACAGCAGATCCATGCTGATAAAAGGTAATGTGTGTTGTCCAATTGAGTCCGTATCGATGAAAAACTGATACGAGACGATATTGTAGTAGGCATGTTAGATAGTTAACAACTTATGTTAGTGTCATGATATCTTCATGCATAATAAGGTTTGAAACAAACTTCACCCCAAAGGAAGCAATAATCTTCGAGTGGGAGTAATATTTTGATGCTATGAAACCAAAAAGTACTATACAACACAATTATGAATTATATTGTATATTACCATATTAGTAGAAGATTTTATGTCCTGTTGCATGTGAGAATCCCGACGACATAATTATGTTGGAAATTTAATTAAGATCTTGCGAACTCAAGTTCTTTCTAAAAGATCTTTAAACAAAAATATGTACATGCAAACAAGATCATGAATACTAATTCAGAATAAAACATGCTTTAATGCAAACCATTTGTATGAAATTGCTATAAAAGCCAGTCATCTTTTTCTTATTGAAAAGCAGGCTGAAACTTGGAAAAGGATTGACTTAGTGTATTCTTGTCAAGTTAATCTTAATATTGTGGTCATAAAGTTAAATTTCATTAACGATAGTTTTTATATGAGCTGTCAATTTGTCGTCTCTGATTTTTTTCCTTGACCTAGTAGATAGGACACACACACACACACACACACACACATATATATATATATATATATATATATATATATATATATATATATATTCAGAGGGAGAGAAAGAAAGTGTTACGGACCTACCCAGCGGTCCAGACCCAGTTGAGACCGAGCCCGCCGAATCCAGCAGAAGGAAGCGCAAGGCTTCAGATATTGGAGCTCGTTCTCTTCAATGTATCAAGGCCAGTCCCAGGAAGAGTCAAGAAGCACCAGAGATAGTTGCAGCGGGAGGAGTGGGAGGAGCAACTAGGTCATCAACGGTGCTCAAGCAGGTTCAGTCTCAGGGTAGCTTAGATTCCAGTCTAGGGCTCGTCAAGCTAGAAGCGTCCAAACCAAACGAGTCCACTTCACGCGACCCTTGAGACGTCCTAAGATCCAAGTCTTAGGTAAACGGCTCGGTCAAACCTGACCGAGCTCTTGAGTCAAACAAACCGAAGTGAGGGCGGGTCCCCTCACGAGGTCCCCACCCTGGGTTCAAAAGATCCAGGGGCTCGAACCTTTTTCTTTGTGCGTGGGCATTAGGCCCGATTTGCTTTATGAATATCGAGTCAATAAGTTAATTGTAGGCTTGTCAATATTAGGATTCGAGGTAGGAACCTAGCCTAGCGGGTTGTGCTTGGCATTTTGGATTTGGGTCTTGGGTAGAGAGTGAGATCTGGATTGTAGATTCGCTCAAATAGGATTAGTATAAATAATTTTGGATCAATGTACATTCTATCAAAGATTAAGGAAATTAAGGCATTTTGCGCAAGGCGCTCTCTCTCCTCCTCGCGAGGCTTGACTCTCCCTCCTCAATCTCGAGGAATTCTGAAACTATTCTCAAAGCACAACTCCTGCCCGAGAGTTCGAGTGTGTGCCCTCTCATCCCCTCGCGCCCCCTTCTACCGTGGCGTCTTCTTCCTCCTTGAAGATCTCGGAGCACCGGCGGTGAACCAGCCAGCGCTCGAGTTGGAAGGCTTGCGGCGGATCTTCTTCCTCACCGGCGAAGGTCCCTCCCTTGTCCCCGGCTTCCTCCCCATCGAAACAGCATATCAGCAGCGTCCTGCACCTTCCTCACGTCACAGTGAAGTTGAGAGGCAGACCTTGCAGCAGGGAAGATTGAATCCATTTTTGGATTCAGTATCGACGGCGTAAAGGTTAGTAGCTTAAATTTGTGTTTTCCTTACGTTCTAGGATTCCGATCTAGGGGGGAATACTTCTGAGGTTTCTGTTCTCTCTCGGCCTACCCGTGAGCAGAACGAGAGTTCTTAGGCGAAGACTCTCTGGACGAAGTCCTAATCACTTAGGGAAAGCATTGATTTTGGCGCTCTATCCTAGCCAAATTAAGAGTTGTTCGGTTTGGAGAAACGACCATGGATTTATGTCAGAACTCGTGGCCTGTTCCTGCACATCTAAACTTCTGAACAGCAGAGACAACTCTGCCCAATCGTGAGATTTGCCCGGGATATATCATTAATCGAAGGCTTGCTGGATTCGCTAATCTCCAAGCTTCGTGTTAATCTATTCCTCGCATCATCGGACGGTTGAATAGAAGTCTCGGCTCCTCGTCGGATTTCTGCTGAACTCCGGCCGGCTTCACTTGGTTCTCTCGGTCCAGCAAGTTGATATTTGTTGTTTCTTGAGTTCCGTCCGTGGAATATACAGTTGGCTTAGTTCATTAGAATCGCCGGTGAAAGAGCTCCGATATTGTCAATTGGGAGCCTATTCCGACGGCGGGTTAGTGAGTTCGGCCGTTCGCCGGAACTCTGCTATTTTTCCGGTCAGTCCTGCATTTTCCGGCTGGCTCGTGATCCCAGGCGTGAAAGGATGAAATTGCCCCTACTCTGGCAAAAGCTCTAGTGAAGACGACGAGGACACCTTGGTCAATTTTGGAGGCGTCACTCAAACCGCGCCACCGACTTCACCAAGTACGAACCCACTCGACTTCGGCTGAACCAGGTAAGTCTAATCTCGTCCCTTGCTCCTGCCACGTGTCCTCCATCCGAGCCATCTCCCTCAGCCCGAAAACCAGTTACTTTCGGAGTGTCCCACGTTGAGTAGCTTTAGGAACACGTCCCCCTTGACTATAGGACCCTTGACGCCACCTCGCCCTTTTGCTTTTTGCCTTAGTCAATTACCCAGTCGCATGAAATCCTATCCGTCCATCGTGCCACGTGTCGTGATCTGAAGCACCACGACCCAGCCTTCCCTCCACCTCGTGAGGTTACTTTTTACGAAGTCCTCGTGTCCTGCCACCTCGCCCTTGCCTTTTCCCCACTTGGCGCACCACTCCCCCAACTCGCATTCCCTCTTCCTAATCTTTAGGAAAAGTTACCTTAGGACTCGCACAACCTTTGGCCAACTCTCCACTTCGCCCAACCGAAGTCAACCTCCACCCTTGATCGGCCCACGTGTCGCCATCTCCCCCTCTTCGAGAGTCCACTAAGCCACCTCGCATAACTCTCTCTCCCCTCTCTTGTAATCTCGTCTAGGTTCATCCCCCTTAGCTTTAGGGAAGAAACCGTCCATCGTGCCAAGTGGCACGCATCTAACCCTACACCGACTCGACCAAACCCACTTAGACCTAACCCAGCTAGACCTTGACCAGACCTAGCCTAGTCACCCCTTTTTGGTCTTGACCCAAGTTGACTAAACCCAACCTGACCTTGCCCAGTAGTAACTCGGTCAAACCCGAGCCACCTTAGGTTAAACTTAGTTGACTCGAGCTTACCTCGAGTGTCTCGTTGACCAGACCCACCCGAGCTCACTTTGTGATCTCTCTCCTTCTCCAGCCGGCTCGCTAAGTCCCAACACCCGAGTCTCATCTTAGCCTCCCTTGCTTCCTCTTCTATCTCTCGGCTTAGCCAACCTAGTAGCTAGGTTAACCTATCTTCCGCACCTAAGCTATGCTTCCTCTAGCCTACCCGAGCCCTTAACCTCACTTCACCTAACCAGCCTACCCGTAGAGCCCCGCCCATCCAAGCTAACCCGACCTTAGCTAGGGACTAGGAACAGCCGGAGACGCTAGCCGCTCACTAGCCGTCGTCGGCCAGCTCCTCGGCCACCCGCGCCGTCGTCGGCATCATCTGCCGACACCCGTGGCCGAGCCACTTCAAGCGCCAGGTAGGTAGGCACTGCCGCAAGGCTTTCGCCCCCCTCGGCCGCGCCGCAACCCGCAGGCGCAACACAGGCGACAGGCGGTCGCCTCCTTCTCTATCAGCACCGCGGCATCCAGCCGACGCTTTAGGCGACAGGAGGTCGCGCAACCCCGCTCGGCGCCCTGCAGCAGGTGGCTGCCCCGTCCAGCGCTCTGCCGCTCCGCCCGTCCGACTGCAGAAGACAGAAGCCGCATCCCGTTGACGCTCTGCCTGTCTGTCCGCTCCCGACAGCCGGCCCCGTCTCGGCTGCTCGTCCGCAGGCTCTGCCTTAACAGCAGGCGGCTGTTCTCGGCAGCGTATAGTCAGTC
The DNA here is from genome assembly GCF_008831285.2 of Nymphaea colorata. Classification (NCBI taxonomy): domain Eukaryota; kingdom Viridiplantae; phylum Streptophyta; class Magnoliopsida; order Nymphaeales; family Nymphaeaceae; genus Nymphaea; species Nymphaea colorata. The sequence continues at coordinate 6,103,023 of NC_045138.2, read as the reverse complement.
CGCACCCGACAGCAGGCGGCTGTCTCGGCCGCATTCTGTCCACGTCCGCCCGACAGCAGGAGGCTGTCCAGGCCGCGCACTTCACGCCGCCCCGTGAGCTGCAATACCCGGGGCCTAGGCATTCTGCCCTGTGGTCTCTCGGCACAGTCAAGGCAGCGCCTTGGCCGGTAACTCTCTCCAGCCCTTGTAGATTCGGGGAGGGTGTTATTTCTATTTTTGCATTAGGATTTCATCTAGTTTGTTTAATTTGCTGTTTTAGCCAAGGCTTCGGCCAAGCTCCTCTCTGTGGCACCTCGAGGGCCCTATTGCCCGAGACACGGTCGCAAGGAGCAGACCTACCCATTTGTTTTTGTTGGGTGTGGTTTGTCCGTTAGAGTGGTTTGCATGGTTTGGAATGGTTTGTGAGTGAGTTGAGAGTAATCTTGTATCGCTCGCGATTGTACTAGCCTGGAACCCTTGTAGTGGTCTGTAGTAGGTTATTCCGTAGTTAGGTTTGGGAACTTAACCTCTTGTACCTTGTCCTAGGGTTTTTGCGCCGGGGTTTGTCCGGCCGGGTAGATTGTTTGTATTAATTTTACTTAGGATTTTTGGTTTTTAGGAAGTACTCAAGTCGGTCTTGGCAATAGGAGCGTCTTGGTTAGGAAATTCTGGCCTAATCGGGACGAGTCCTAACAGAAAGAAACCAGATGTTGCAAGATGACTAAAAATTAATTTGTCACTAAAACACAATTACAATAGGAGCCTTAGCACTTGCTTATGTGATAGCAGTTGTTCATGGTTTCTTAGCAATGATTTCTACATGGTGCATTTTCAGCAATTTTTTGGTTGTCATGCATATATGTGTATGTGTATGTGTGTGTGTGAGAGAGAAAGAGATTTTTGGTTGTCATGCATATATGTGTATGTGTGTGTGTGAGAGAGAGAGAGAGAGAAAAAGGGAGAGGTCACCCATCGGAGAGATAGCAACACAAATGTCGACATGAAAAAAGAAGTAATACATTATTAGTGAGATCAAGAAATATCGAAAAGGTAGTGCTAACGTTCTGACTAGTTAGTGGATGGACAACTTTATGGGTTGATTGGACCACAAACAATTAGTTCATCAACACCAGTTCTAGATTGGCTTCCACTTTTCTACACTATGGATAAATTAAGCTTTAAGAAAATATCGATCTAACAAGCATGAATCATGGCGCTGATTTAATAGAATTGTATCAGTAACACCAAATTATTGGAACGTAATTGGGTTGAAGAACCTAACATACAATCTAGCAGCAATATTTCTGACTTAATGTGATCAAGTAGCAAGAAATAAAATAATGAAAAATGTAGTTGCCATTTTTTGCAAGTTTGTTCCTATTACTTTTCACAAAATGAAAGTGAAACCTGATTCACTAAAATTTCTGAGAAAAGCTGACCCTAAAATGAGGAACAAACTTGGGTTAATGCAATTAAGCAACTATTTGTAGGCGATCAATTTTTAAATTTTAACCATTTAGCAACATCTAACACATATAGCATTGAATGTAACCGTGGCAAGGTTTATTTGGTTTTAGCAAAAAAATTGTAAAATTTTGAATATCTGACAACTATTCATTGCCAGATGGGAGGAATTGATGTCCATCGCGGGATGGGAAAAAATAAATTTTTTGTTACTAAAATCTTTCACGAACAGTAAATTCCAAAATGTCAAATCATTGACAATGGTTTCTAGCTATATATGTATCATTTTATGGTAGTTTTTAGCATCACAAATAAAAATAAGCCCATCTAACAATGGATGTTGGCCAAATGTATGTGTGGATGTGTGTGTGTGTATATATATATATATATATATATATATATATATATATATATATATATATATATATATATATATATATATATATATATAGTCTAATTTTGATGCAGAACTTACTTTTCTATGCTCATTCAAGTAGTATAAACTTGACTTGCATGTTGTGGTGCCACCATGATGAAGACTTATTTTCGCTAGAGCTGCAATGCTGTTGCTGTTTGTGCCACTATTGAGGAAACCATTTCAGCAGTTCTTCAGTTGGTCTATGCATGAGAGCCATCTTTTCTTGTGCATCCTGAAGCTTTGTTGCTTTGCTTAGGTGAATTCACCATGTTGGAGCGTACAGAAAATGTGAAGGAGCTCAAAAACATATTTCTGACGTGGCTTATGTGCACGGAACGAATTTTGAGCGCAGTGTAATCCTTTCCTTATTTTACATTGACAAAGGCATTTTTCTGCTTAGCGATCTTGTAAATTGATTCACTGCTAAAGTTACTTAACTTACTTAGTATAGTTCATTTTCTCTTGCATATATTATAGCTGCAGTGACAATTTGTATGCAAACAATTTGTCCACACATGTCGACAATTCTTCTTTGCAGTTTTCAACGACTGAAAACTAAGGGACTCTGTGCCAAGCAAAGTGATCACTTCTCCAGTATTTCAAAGCACCAGCTATGGGTGAGCATGCCTCGTAGTTTGTAAATGCCAAGAAAGACTATTCATGGGTCATTTGGCAGCAGAGACATCTATGAATGTCATATGAATCTGCCCAAAAGGCACTGACAACTTCTTATGGTTTCTAAATCAACCATTTGTAGGACGTTAAATTTTACTTTTCCTATGCAACATTTTTACGTAATTCTTAGATTTGTTTCTAAAATCCAGATCACATCTCTGTTTTCTTTTTTATATTTTTTTCTTTTTATGAGAAAACCGTCATATAGAACTTCTCCATGTCTTTAATTAGTTTCCCCTTCTATTTATATCGACAATCATGATTGAAAGGTAAAACCATCTTTCTGTTGAGACATATGGTAAGACACATAAAGATATACACATGGCAAGTGTTATGAAAAGCGACAGACGAGTGAAGGCAACTCAGACCACAAAGGTAATATTGAAAAGGCAAAATGTTGTACCCATCCCACCAATGGCTTACTTGAAGAGAAGCATAGTAACAATAGAAAGAAACAAAATAAAGAAAGAAATGCTACACTTGTGAAGCCAAACAGAGGGCTTATCGTTGTAATGCAATGCACATAAACATTGTAGTGGAACATCATAATACACACGATTGAGTGTATGTATGAGAGAGAGGACATAGGCTTTAAACATTGAACCACTATACATTAAAGTTTGCTTCTCTCTCTCTCTACCAAAATATCAATTTTGATACTTTCTTGGGTAAAAATGTATGTTTCCATTACTTAGTTTAGTTGCATTGATCATACTTAAGCTAACATAAGTTTTGCGATGTTAAAAAGAATTTGAGGGAAAATTGGAAGGTTAATTAAGTACTTGATTCCATCCCAATTGGCAAACTTTTATTACTTAAAAAATTAAGGGAGAAAACCTTACCAAACTTTCATTAAACTGACATCACCCAAGAAAGATATTTATGAACCACTAGAAAAGGATAATATATGTTCATCAATATGGCAATATGTGAAGATTTGCATGGTATTGGGTTGGCATCACCCATGAATGATTTGTGAAGAATCTTTTTTTTTTTTAAAAAAAAAAAGTAAGGTATCTAGTAAGTGAAGATAACCCGATTTGGGTTTCAATAATGGAACCAATTTATTGGTATTTTGAAAAGAAATGAGATTTGATTTTTTATGTTTTCCCACTATCTTTTTTTTTTTTGGTACATATGAGCGGTTTAGAACCGCATTAACTAACTATAGCACGAGGTTGAGCTACACCAAACAGATCTTCATCAATCAACCGATGCAAATGACCAGGCTGATTGGTAGGAATGGTTACTTCAAAGGATCCTTAAAAGGCCCATGAGGCAAAAAAATCTGAACACATGTTAGTTTCTTTATACATATGACATAAGACACACTCTTAATCCCTTCTCAGCAATTCTTGACACTGCTTCACTATCTAGAATAAAGGGTCACGAGGCTGCACTTCTTTTAGAACTTTATTCACAACTAACAAGGAATCTGATTCAACAATAACTTTATGAAAGCCACTTTTTCAAGGTAATTTCAAACCATAATGAATAGCAGTAAGTTCGGCCTTCGTTATATGACCATAACCCGCCCGACAAGTAAAGCCAAATAATCATTCTCCATTGTCATTGCAAAATAACCCACCAATCGTTAAGCCTCTTAGATTTGTTATAGCAGCCGCATCAACATTCAACTTAACAAAACCCAAAGGATGTGACATCCATGCAATAAAGGTTTGAACTTTTAGTTGGGGTAATCGAAGTTGGGTCATATAGTTTCTGAACTCTCTAATAAAAGCAGCTATGTGGAATAAAACATCATCAGACTAGAAAAACCGTTCTTCAAATAGAACTCGATTTCGCCACCACCAAATATGCCAACAAACAAAGCAAAATAAAATAGACCAAGGAATCATATTGTTAACCAAAAAGTGCCTAAAATATTATTCCTCAGCCAAACCTCCAAAGTAGTCGTATTATACTCTAACAATTTAGCCCATGAAGATAGACCACCCATATAGCTTGAGAAGAACTACAATCTCGGAGGACATGCAGAGTATTTTCCTCAAGAGCACCACACCGAAGACAAACTGCAGTTGTCAAAATATTCCGATGTACACAAGCAAATTTAGTAAGAAGAATATTATGAAATAATAACCAAATAAAAAACTTAACCCGAGGGGGAATATCAACTTTCCACATTTTAGACCAAATGTCATGTGTGCGAACACCAACAGTAAGCAATTTATAAGCAAAAAAACAGAAAACTTGCAATCAGCTAAAGTTTGCCAAAAATTCCTATCTTGCTCATCCTGTTAGAGCTGCACAAATGAAAGTTGTTCCCTAATATCAACGGGCAAAAGCGCTTACAACTGCTCATTCCAATTGTTGTTACAAACATAGTCATTAACATGTTTAGTTTGTTTCTTTTCAGATAAGTTAACATTACAATGCTCTACTAAGGACTTATCACCAAGTCATTTATCTTTTCAAAACAAGGTTTCTGATCCATCACCTACAATTCAAGCACAACCTTGATGAACAAGAGATTTGGCTAAGATTATACTCCGCCAAGTGTGAGAAGCATTATGTGGTATACGAGCTTGAAGAAAAGAACATTGTTTCAAATACTTGGATTGAAAAACTCGAGCCCATAGACCATCATCCCCATCTTCCAATTGCCACCCCAACTTGGCAAAGAAAGCTTTGTTCATATTAGCAGACTTACGAATACCAAGCCCTCCTTTATCTGTTTCACAACACACAATATCCCAATTCAGCAAATGAACTCTCATTTTCTCTGTCGTTGATCTCCTAAAGAAAATCTCTATTCAAACTATCAATTTTCTTAATAACAAAAACTGACAATTTAGTAGTTTGCATAGTATAAACTACAATGGAACTAGACACAAATTGTACTAAGGTGGCACGGCCAGCTAAAGAGAGTTGGGAAGCCTTCCAAGAAGACAATTGCTTGCAAACCTTGTCACGATTGGTATGTACTGGCACCCTTAAATAACGGCCAAGATCAGTGCATTGATGCATACTGAAGCTTTCTTGAATACTTTGAAGAATATCTTCATGAACATTGGGGAAAGTATAAAATAGAGATTTAGAAAAATTCACCATCTGTCTAGAAAAAGAGCAAAATTTATTAAGACAGTTCATCATAATCTCACATTGCTCAACTGTAGCCTCGCCCATAAGAATCAAATCATAAGCAAAGAAAATATGTGATAAACATGGACCACCTCAAAACAGAGAAATAGGTTTCCAAGCACCATCACGAATCAAAGTATCAATAATATGAGAAAATTTTTGTAAACATATAACAAAAAGATAAGGTGAAGGAGGGTCACCATGTCTTACTCCTCTAGAAAGTTTAAAATAACTCGTCAATTTTCCATTCCAAAGAACATTCATCTCAAATGAAGTCACACAAAACATGATCAAATATACCAACAGAGAGGGCAAACCAATGTCCATAAAAATCCAACTGAGAAAGTCCCAATGTCCAGATCAATTTTCAGTATCATGCCACTGAATTTGCCTTTCTTCTCTCTAAGAGAATGAAGAGCCTCTTGAACCAAAATAATATTATCAGAAGATCCTCTTCTTGGGGTAAAACTACTCTAAGTTGGGGAAATTAAATTCTCTAAGAAAGGTTGAAGCTTATTAACAAGCAATTTAGAAAGTAGTTTAACAGTAACATTACACAGAGATATAGACCGAAATTGAAAAACTGATTTTGATATATAAACTTTAGGAATAAGAACAATCAAAATCCTGGCATAAATTAGCATCAAATTTGCCAACTAAGAAAGCATCTTGAACAAATTTGTAAATAGAGGATTTAGCTACTTCCCAACTAGCAATATAGAATCCAGCTTGAAAACCATCTGGTCCAGGTGCTTTGAAAGGGGCATAGATTTTAAAGCCTTAAAATCTCATCTTCCTATGAAACATGGGACAGATTATTATCAACAGGTTGTGTAGAATACACCTTATGAAAGTGATAAATAACCAATTGCTTGATAAGGTCAGGATAAAAAATCTAATCACCATGTCCTGCTTTCAAGGACAAAATTCTATTTCTATTCCTCCGATAATCGTGGTGGTGTGAAAAAACTTTGTATTTTCATCACCAAATTGAATCCAATTTGAACGAGACTTTAGCTTGCCTTTGTAAGCATTATCTTTGAAAGGTTTGTGAGATTTACGTTGGACCAACATCCAAGGTCCAAAGGAGGACGCAATAGATTGGGAGGAGGCAAGCCAAATTGTCCACAATGAAAACATATAAGTTGGAGACCTTCATATTCCACCCTTTGACGGAATTTACCCAGCCAAAGAGGACATAAAGGTTTGGACAAATCCAATTCTACACAAACTCTAGCAAAACTACCCCTCATAACATTTGTCGTAGTGCCATCCAAATGAACAATCCGACCAACCTTTGCTGCGATATGCCTTAATGCCATAGACTGGTAATATTCCAACGGTATTTCTGGAAATCGTATCCAAACAATCAAATTGGCAATCTTGTCAGAACTTGGAGAAAAATTTGAGGTTCATTGTTGCATAGTGAGATAGTGCCCTCCAAGAACCCAAGGACCACCATCAAGGACATGCTTGTAATCCTCCACCGTTTCAAATTTAATCAAGAAATAATCAATGCCCAAATCAACTATTCCTTGCAATAACCATAATTGTTTAATCCGGTAAGACAGAGCTTTATAACCCAAACGTTTTTCCTCAGCAGAAAAGGAAACACAATCATCCTGTTCCAGTGTTTCCTCCGTTGTTCCAGTGTTTCCTCCGTATCAGACATATCAGACACTGTTTCATCAATCAAGAAGTTATCGCTTGATTCATATTTCCAATCCGTCCAAGTTTCACGATTGGGCGTAGCACCTTTAAGACAATCTTTATATGAAGGAATTCTTTCTTGCATGGAAGGAGCAGAGGCGAACATCGCGCCATCAGCACTTGCCGCAGCCACATCAGATGAACTATCGTCAATATCAGATGTCGGCCGAGCACGTTTATATTTCTTTTTAGTTCTCTTGAGAACTTCGTCGCCTAGGGTAGGAGCATGTATTGATGACTCCTTCGTCTTCTTCCCTTTCCTTCTTCTCCCCAAAGATCTTGATCGAATTCCTTCTGCTCTTCTTTACAAAGGGGAGAGTTTAAATCATTTCCTCAATGTATCATACTCAGTGTGCTATAAATTGTCTATTACTTCATTGCCAAGACCATCCAAAGCTAATTTTTTTTAGTTTCACAATATATTCGAGAAGGCTCAACCTCCAAATATGAGCTTCACAACTCAGCATGTGCCTCTCTTTCTGTATCTACTTTGTATTCTAGAAGATATTATCCCAAGAAAAACTTGTCATTTAAAATGTGATAATGGTCCAAAATAATGACTAATAGAGATTGGCGAGGAGGACAAGGCTGATAGATTCTCATAGAAGCAGTAATGGACCACAAAAAAGTGGACGATGGATTAGGAAAATGCAATGTCAGAAGGTGCTGAAAGAACCAAGAGCAAGTAATGAACCACGAATGTTGAATATGGGACGGAAAACCCCACGTATCTCCAAGCCGGAAGTAGTGAGGGCCACCACCGAGAAGGGCAGAAAGGGCTTGAATCTAAGGGAAGCTACAAAGGCTGCCTATGCTCCGGGGTACGTTTCAGAGGTAAAAGCCATCAAGAAGCAGCGTTTGGGCGGCGGCAGTAAGTGGATGGGTCAGATAAAAAGTGGCAAAGGCGCCAGGGAATAGGTTCGATCTATGATCATGGGAGCTAGCCGGATCACAAAGAAGCCACATAAATCAGGAGGAGAGGGAGGAGGTGTAGGCTGTAGGTGTATGAGCACTTTTTCATTTAAATTGGTGCCCCTCAAAAGTTTGACATTTTAATCCGAGTACTCCTTAGGCAAAATCTTATGGCTCCACTCCTGGCACAAACAGTAAGGAAGCAGAGTCGACAGAGTTTGGAAGGAAGCTGAGTAGTGTTTTGTTATAAAATAGTGCAATCTAGTGGCCACCTACAGCCATCGGGCACCAATGATGACTACTAGTAGTGCTGACACCAGGGCAGGGCTTCGACCGCCCCAGCTGGATAAGAAGTCGGGCTTGGACACGGCCACAGTATGCAGCGCAAGTCCATCTATATATATATATATATATATATATATATATATATTATCAGTGTAATAATGGTATGTTTGTGTCGACAAGCACACATGCTTGAGAGGCAGTTATATGCAAGAAATACCATGCACAGGCCCGAATGCATTTCATGTGTCCCTTTGACCCGCTCAAAGGGAGTAAATTGTCATGCACATGGGTCTTTACATATTGCACACGTACCAGTTTTGCATGTAGCCCTTCTAAAATGTTTTATTTTAAAAATCAGCTGTCAACACTACCAATCTACTTCACTTGAAATGCACTTTTGTTGATGTGGAAGAAGCAAAAAGCTTCACATTCAACCTATTAAATGCATTTCATCTTCTTCTGCAAAAAATTTGGAAAAATATCCTTCATTGCCAAGCTATCCCTAATCACAAAAAACATTTTCATGTTCCAAACATGAGTTTTTCTTCCGATATAATACAGTGAGTTTGAAAAAAAAAATGAGAAAAATATAGTAAATTTTTTATTTTAAAAAAAAACCTTAAAAATTAGAGAGAAAAAAATAAGTGAGAAACTAAGGATACGAACATCAAAGCATAAGTAAATTAGCAACAAGTAAAAATCAGAAAACAAAATCAAGAAGTTTGAAATTAAAAACCTTAAAAAAGGGGGAAAATATGTTTTTCGTTTTGGCATTTTTTTAGTTTTAAACAACCGACTTATATTTAGCATTTTATATATGTTTTTTGAAAAAAAAACATGTTTTTATGACCATAATTGCTATTTATATGTTATTTATATGTGAAACAACAAAGTCTCTTTGCTCGTAGGCCAATGATCATTCCGGTATTACATGGCATTAAACCTAGACCCCATTCAGCTAAATGTGGTGCCTACATCAGACCTGAGTTGGTAATTCAAAGTAGCCTCAACCAAAAAATATTGGCTTGGGTCCGCCATTGTTCCAATCCCTCACAAAGGAGGAAGCCCAGGGAGCGAGTCATACAACGGATAAAAAAACTAAAGGAGATGAATTGCAAAAAGAAAAGCTGCAGAAGCAAAAGAACTAATGTGTATTTATTGATTGCTAATGCATGTGGAATGTGATCAACAAAATAGTAAATGAGAATGGGAACTTAGTGTTCCTGATGAATTACTCGGCCATTGGCCAAAATCAAATTACATAGATGCATTCAACCTAGCGAGCAAGGTTCATTGAGTAGGGCAGATAATCAACCAGAAAGCCAGGAGAAGGCACAATGGGCAGCGGTCATTTCTCACGGGAAGGTATTGGAAGGGCTGCATCCATTTGAGAGATGGGTGTATTGGATTGCAATTGCATGCCTTAAAGTTCGTATGGTAATATTTAATTGTTCCATGAATCTATGCCAAATATTAGATCATTTTCCTGAAACATTTGTTATAGTGTTTCATGGCCATGTATCTCAAAAACATATATAAATATAAGTAGCAGCTAGAGAAAAGTAAATCAACTACGCATGTCAAATTTTTTTTATAATGAAATATGGCCATGTATCTCAAGAACAATAGACAGAAATTCATTGCACTCAATGCAATGAAATGGTAAGCCCTATCTTCACAACCCTGATCTTAGAAAGAAGAATCAGTTCTAATCTTGTCTCATTCTTTGCAAGTGGACCAGGAAAAACCAATTGCTGGGTGTCGATGTAGGGAAAAACCAATTGCTCGGATTAAGAATTAGACGGGCGTGTTAAGGGGAGACTTGTGTGTGCACGTGCAGCACTAAGTAGCGTCGAAACTCATCATTTTGATCTCGACTTGCAATCTTGAGTCCAAATTATTCATTTGGCTCCAATCTTTGGTTTTGGATCTAATTTGGACCCAAAAGCAGCATTATGGATCCATTTTCTTAATTTGGACTTGATTTTGACTATTGGGCTTGATTATGACCTTGGCTTCGTATTTCAGGCTGAGGTATGAATTTTGGGATCTAGGTCTTGGGTTTAGATCTAAATTTGGGTCCAAAGTTAGATTTTGAATTTAGACCATGCATTTGGATTCAGATATGGGTCTAGAGGTTCGTTTTAGATCTAGTGTCGGGCTTGAATTTGGATATGAATCTAGAAGGCTGTTTGAATCTAGGGTCAATATTTGAATTTTGACACGGATCTGGAGGTCTGTTTTGGAGTAAACTTGGGCCCAGGGTCCAAAATTACATCTGAATTACCGTAATTGGAATCATGTTTGAAGGAATACAGTATTTTCGAAAAATCTGGGGTGATAACATAGATACGTTAGAAATTTATGACTTGTAAAAACCTCAAGCTCATGCCACATAATGGTGATCTTCAAAGTATGTATCATGGCACCTAACTCCAAACATGTGTGAGATAGTTCTGCTTGTGGGTCTCAATTGATGTGAGGTCTAGGCAATAACATGCTCATACTGTATCAGCACTCTATGCAAATTTGAAAACATCTATATAAACTACAAACCTCTCTCTGCCATAAGGCGATGCTATCACTCAAGCAGTCGTCAACTTCTGGTTCAATGTCCGGAAACTCCGCTTGCATCTTCAAACCAGACAGACAGGAACACCAGCCATGAAGCTCATGACACCTCGAAGGTTAATGATAAAAACAAAAGGAAAACATTGACCATATTCAATGTAGTATACAAAATATACTCATATCCATGGGGTATATAGCTGCTTTCCAAATTATCACTATTTTTTTAAGCTATTAAAATTAAACAAAATCAAAACATTATAATACCTTAAAAACATGAGGTACTCAAGCTTAGCCTCAATTCTCTATCACTAAGACACAACTACCACGTGGGTATTAAAAACGGTTTGTGATGCAGAAATGCTATATATATATATATATATATATATATATATATATATATAGCATTTCTCAGCTCCAAATGTTTATTTTTTAGTCATCCGTTAGCATCCATAATTCAGCACATTTGAATCCTTTTCTGTGTGTGTGTGTGTGTTATAGAAGACGTACATATCTTAAAAGTAATGTAATAATTTTCTATTATGTTCATTTGCTTGATTGCACTGATAGGGGCGCACGGCGTAACCCCAATTTAATTATACAAAAAAGGGGAAAATAATAAAGGCAGCATATAACTAGCGATTGTTGGGTCTACTAGATTATTCACTCTCAGCCATCTCTACAAGATCCTCTCTGTATGGTATCTCCTCTTCTTCCTCAATGGTCTCGCCCATGGAGTCCTTGTTGGTTGGCAGTGGCAGTGGTGGCGGCGGCTTGTATGTGGCTACATCAACCTTCTTGAAGATAACATAGACCGATGTTACAAGGTAGACAATCATAATGGGAAACACTATGATCCCTATTATCACTGACGCAGCCTTTGGCAAATTGTTGTGGATCAGCCACTCAACAAAGCCTACGCTTAGGTAGTAAACATTGATTCCTACTGCACACAATCCAAGTATCCATGCTGCAATTATCACCTGTAATAGCAAAAAAGGCCAAATTTGAACACAAAGTCATATTCTTGCATCCACAGGGCTTTTTCTGAAACTGATCACATGGATATGGTCTTTATAATTATGATATTTGGTTGTGAATGAAACTTACAGCTATATGGTTCTTGTGTGGCCCCATCTTCTTCCTGCTGCTGGTGAACCTGAGGAGGGGCAGTATGGTAAATGGGAGCTCAAAGGAGAGGATCATCTGCATTCAGAATATGCAACTCTTGTTAATCCCAAAAAGAAATCCATCAATGGCATCAACATATATGTATAAAGGTTCATTTTCATAGACTAATTGTGCCTTGGTATTCAGATGAAGGATATCTGAAATACATACTGATGAGATGATGATTAGTCGAGCACACGCAGATGGACCTCCAACTAGAGCAGCTATCAAGCTTGGTAGGATTGCAAGTCCTCTTGTCACAACTGTTATGATCCATTTCTTGGTCTTTTTTTGAAGGAAGCCCTGCAAAAATTACCATTTCGGCTTAGCATGATAGAAAAAGATACCAGTCCACACAATAAAAGTGCAAGCAACAGGATAGGACTTGTTTCATGTAATCCTAATTGGATATGGGTATGGATCTTCATGCTCAGGTCTACTGTCGTCTGTAGATGAAATAACACCACCCAAGTTGGCGGCATCCATGAATCTATACAGTTCCAAGGGATCTCCATAGATGGCCTTGAGGATCCAAAACATGATGCCGGGATTGGTCTAATACATCAATCAAACTGAAAATTTCATGAAAATGTATGCATCCCACGTATCTCAAACTTACTTGCATGACATATTGCCCAGAACATCCAACAGTAAGAGCAGAGCCTTGTGCTGATGCCAATAATGAGATGCCATAGACTAGTCTGCTCCATTTTCCTAATACATCCTGCCAAAGCAATTATTACTGTGTTATTGTCTTAATATCTACCTTCAATTTCTATTACATCTTAACAAAAATTCCAACTATCTGGATATATATAAGAATTCTAATAATCCAGATTCAGATATTGTTGCCGGATATGTAGCTAAAAGCCAAAACTATGGTATTTTAGCAATAGCTTACAGTACTTTTAAAAAAATGATTAATTTTTAGCCATCCAGCAATATTCAGCATATTTGATTCTCATTTTTTGTCAGGGTGTGTGTGTACATGTGTGCGTGCTGAGTGTGTTTGTGTGTGTGTTTGAAGTTCTAATCAAGTTTAACAAAGATGGGTTGTTCGACCGGCTTTTTGTACCTTCAATAAGATGGCCCCATTGTATAGTGTAAGGTTCTTGCATGCAGCTGCCGTTCCGGGCGAGATATTACTTGCAAAGCAAATGCTTCCAGCGACAACGATGGCAACGATGTTGATGAATAGTGCCAGGGCCATTGGTGGTGCACTCTCTATGGCGAAATATCGGCAGGCATCCTGGTGCATAGCAAGGAAAAGCCGGCAGAAGTGAACAAGTGAATCAGATAAACTACCATGCTACAGGCACACGAGATACAAGTTTACTAGTTTTAAAATCAAAGTCATAAGAAATTTGCGAGTTCCCTAACTTGAAAGTTGTGAATGCTTTTCGGTGTATAAATATATGTTATGAAGGGATAAAAATTATTCCTTTAACTTTGAAATAGATTGATTAGAAGAACTTGATTATTTATTTAGTGTTCATATCTCTGAAACCCCATGTATGTATGTGTATGTGTTTATATATATATATATATATATAAAGAGAGAGAGAGAGAGAGAGAGACTTACATTTATTCCTTTGACAGACTGAGGAGGTCTTCTTGTGAGAACCAATGCTGAATGAATAAACAGGTTGTGCCTAAGGAAAGAGACAAAACGAGTTCACTTTGTCAGTCATGCAACGCTGTATATGGATCTCACAACTAATTATGTAATTCAAGATCCCTAGTCATGATTTCTGGATATGCATGATCTCAATCTATTCGCTGAATTGTTATGAACATGACCTCTAGCATCCCATGCAATGGGACGTCTCCTATGTTGAGATCCCGTTCCCATATAATTACTTCCGTTTTGGAAGCCAGCAGAGGCTCCCAGAGAGTATATAAATTTACTGACGTTCTCACTTTCTTTACTGATGTTTCCTAGGGTAGTAGGACGAGTCGGCGAACTCAATTCGAACTCGCTTGGTTAAGACCAAAAACTCGAGTTTATAAATAAGTTGAATTCGAGTTACATGAACTTGGCTCGATTGCACTTCGTTTAATTTGGGTATTTTTTTTTTGTAATTTTCAAACTTAAATGCAAGAAAAGAGGTCAAGGAGTTCTTAACCATTTAAATGGGATGAGCTTGAGGTGAGACCTAGGCTAATAGGAACATGCATAATGGCAGGTTACATATACATAACGTGTTGTGACTGTCTTTTGGGGTTGAGCATGGAACACTGAGAACGCTCCCAGAAACGCACCGGACACGGCGTTCTTTTGTCCAATTTTTGTACTGGAGAATGGAGATATGGGCAGTGTAGGCTTCCTAGAACAAGCTTGTTCGTGGTTTCAACGACCAAATTTCTGTGCATCCGACTTCAGAAGGAACGAAAAACGAAAAAACAAAGGGGATATGGGGTTTATAACTCACGGCATGATAAGAGCTCCCAAGAAGGCAATGCCATTAGCCACGGCGTCTCGATTGTTAAATCCAGGGATGAAGCCTTTGAAGACCTCCGACGCCTTGGGCTTCACGTATGGAAGCTCCCCGACGAAGCACGCAGCTATCACGAACACCACCATTGCCAGCGCCATCTCCACCTTCCGGAACTGCCATGAATGCAGAATCACCTCTTATTAGAACCACCACTATCTCTCTCTCTCCCTCTCTCTCTCTCTCTCTCTCACACACACATACACACACACACAACTAAACAGAATGATGGGAGATCCATTAATTACCCCATATTTTTGCAGTCCAACAAGAAGAAATGGAGTCAAGCCTGTAAGCAGAATGCCAACCCAGACAGGAATATGCAGCAGTATGTCGAGAGCAAAGGCTGTTCCAATCACTGGTTCAAGTAGAAAAGAACCAATTTAAATACATGTTCGAGAGAGGGGGGGAAAGAGAGAGAGAGAGAGAGAGAGAGAGAGAGAGGTTTTGCTGTGTTATATCTCTCTTGTTCTTCATACCTTCTGATATGTCAGCTCCTATAACAGCAGCCTCAGCAAGTATCCAGAAGCAATAATTCAAATATTTGGGGTATTCAAGCCTATAATGCTCTGCAAGATGCATTCCTGCACATTCCAAGCAGCTGTATAAGCACCTTCTGGTCACTTTGAGTTCGACCTCAACATCGTCTTGTTTACTGGTTAAGGAGCGATGAAGAACGTACCTGTTACTACTCCAAGATTGGCTGCAAGAGACTGGACTATGAAAACCAGGATGAACCCAAGAAGGATAACCCATAGCAACTGCAAAAGGAAATCAAAGTAAGAAATCTGGCGTCTCCCTTCTCTTAAATAGTCTATCGAAGATTTTTTGAAGCATACCTGGTACTGATTTTGTGATGCAGTTTGAAACAATGTTTCCACTGCACGTCCATTAAAGCAGTTGACATGAAGATCATTAGTTAAAAACTTTCCACATGGAATTCACAAATATTTCAAGTATTAAAAATTAAACACAGCAATTAAGAAAATTTCTTCCTTACCGCTTCCGGGATCTATAAAAGCCATGCAAACGAGGAATCCAGGTCCGATATGTGAGATCATCCTCCTCCATCCTGGCTTCTGGTTCTGTTTCAGAAACCCAAATGTTAAAGCGTGCAAATCTTGAACAGCAGAAATGAGCTACGATGAAAAGGAAGAGAGGTCATGGTTTGCTTCAAAGAAGGTTTTCCATTTTCACTTGTGTGTATATTACCATTCACTGTAATCTTGAAATAAGTTTTAATGGAATTGAACTTTGGAAAATCAACCTGATTTTCTCTCATGCAGGCACGTAGGCTCATGGCCATAACGATATATATTTGTAGGACTCTCATATCAGAGAAAGAAGGAAAGGAGCTTTCTCCCTCCTGGTTGCTGTTTCTGCTTGAGCAACTCAAAGGTTCAGCGCAGAAAGTGAGAGAGAGAGAGACCAACCTCAGGCTGATGCTCTGGTTTGTCGTCGTGCTCAGGCTTCTGAGCCCCATTAGCCTCTAGATCGTAGCTCGCCGAAGGAGCTCTACTGGTACTCTTCCCCTTTGAGGAACTAGCTTCCCTCTCGAGAGTCTTCATCGTTTCAGCCTCACCCGATACTTGATCTCCATTACTAATTCCTGTCATCTCTGGCTCTCCTTTTGCGTTCACCTTCTACAGACTTAGCAGCCGATCTTACAGGCATGGTAGATTCCCATTTCGTATTTATACCTCTCTCAAAACCCCCCACACAGCTTCAACGCCTCCCCAAATCCATTCATTTAAAGCTCTGTCTGCAGAATTTATCAGGAACATGAAGGACTGATCAGTAGCATGGCCGGTACCCATGCGGCCTTGTACCGGCGGCTGATCAGCCTGCGTTGGCCGACGTCGTTCTTCGTGGATCCCACCTGTTTCCCAGGTCCCACCTGCTAACATGGCGACTTCATCACTGAAAAAAACCAGTCAGATGCAGGAGAAGGGGAACAGAAGAGGACCTAAAATGCAACCTGCTAAAGTTTAAGGTCGCAACCATTTAATTCTTGCTTCACTTACTTCATATATGCTTGTGACAATCTTTAATCTATTTCAAGCGGAAAATGATTCAATGACCCTCAGATTTGAATCAGACGGCCTAGAGAGGACCTATTTTTTCAAAATAATGACTGCCCAAATAAATAATCTGAGACGTTTATGATGTTGGCCTTGAGAATCATCTGAGGACAGGACTTGTGAAAGAAAAAAGAATGAAGATGGTGTGCATTTGGAAGTCAACTGCTGAAATGTTGATTGTTTATGGTTGATGTCAATGTCTAAAAAGTCTACAGATATCATACAAATTAATATGCATTATTAAAATACAGAAAACATCTATGGTTTTCCATGTTTGTTCTAATATACTGTCTCGCGGGCTGTATTTTGCACTGGTTGGCTGGGCCCGTTGAGATTTGGGAAGTCTAAGCTGCCGTGCTCGTTGATCTTGTATTATTTTCTCTTTTATTAGAAACCAAGTGGTAAAACCTTGTCTGCATGACATACTTGGCTACTGTCAGCTATTTTGGAAGTCCCATTTTGTTATTATAAGGAAAAATTTTCTAATACAGACTTAATTATTTTTTAATATAACAAAGAACACGCTTAATTTTGCAATATTGTTAAAAGCAGTACACAAAGTTTTATATAGTTACTTGAAAAGGTCCCTCGATCACTAGTTTTTCTGGTTGAGTTAGTGCTAAAAGTCAAACCATTTTCCTTTTTTAAAAATTGACATAAAAAATATATATATTGGCTTTGTGAATGGACATAAATTTCTCTTAAGTTAACTCTCTAGCCCTAATGAATAAGAAAAAAATCATTAATCTCCCTAATTTATATTTTTAAAAGTATTTAACTAATTTAGCCATAGCTAATCATGCATTAATATATATGGTTGGTATATGTCAAGAGGTTAAAGCAAACTAACGCACTAAAATTTTGTTTTGTCGGAGAGCACCTTAGAAAACTTGGCTTCATGAAAGCCAAGTTTTTAATGAATCCTCAGATATACCTAGTTTTTTGTGGCACTCGAACACGCCAAAAAACCTGATTTTATGGTGTCATCCAAACACTTCTTTAATTTTTTTATCACACATATATATATATATATATATAACCTAAGGTTAGGGTTAGGGTTAGTATTCAAGAGGTTAGTTTTGACAAGTGGTACAAAAGTTCGGTGCGTTTATTGCGGCCCAAGTTTTATGTGTGCGCTTAAATTAAAAGAGAAATCTTCACTGTCAGGACTAGATTGTCTTATAATGTGAAAAAATGATCACCTTTTGTGATTTTCCTAACAAGGAGCTCGCTCTTCGTAAAAACTGACAAATAAATGCATGAAGTTAAATGTTTCTAATTTTATAACTTTAAATTGTTAGCTGCAATTTTTCAACATCAGCTTAATAAATTACAGTCTTATCGTTTTTTGCTAGCATTTTTTGTTCCTTTGTAATTCAGGCCCTTATTTGATAGTTTTTATGGAAAAAAAGATGCCCTTAATTTACAAAAGAATTGCAAAAATGGTCTCTTTTTGAATTCTACCTAAAAGTTGATGGATCATATGGCTCATATTACATTATTCAACCTTCCAATTAAAAACCCCAAACGCCAATCTGGAAACATTCATGACAGAAGCGCCTACGTTTTCAGGATGAAATACCAACTCTTGAGTTACTGCTTTTTATTTTTGCACTTTGAATTCTAGAACATATTAAGATAGGATAGAAGTACGGTGTATCTGTTTTTTTCAGATATTCACATTGATTTCACAATCTGAATACGTTGAATTTTACATTCATATCTAAATCCAAAATTTTGCAGAGATTCCTGGTCGTTTTGAAAATGTAAGAACATTGTATAAGAATATTTATTTAAAACTAAATATGAATTCTATCATATATTTATGTATGTCTGAATCCGAATCAGATTGGATGTGTCCGATCTGATTTCTTAATCCAACATTAATTTATTCTTTTGAAACTGTTGTGTCAGATATTCCATCCAAATCAAGTATATTGGCGTCCTTAGATAAAAAACAGTCACCTAAAAATTTTGGAACTTGAGCCCGCTTTATTATTCTCTCACAAGGCATGTTATTTTATAAATTTTTCAAAAAAATGCAGGTTTTTTGTCTAGTAATTTGGCTTCACCCAAAATAAATAGTGGCGTCATCAAAATTAATGATAGATTTATTGAAATTTACAGGCTTACAAAGTCGCGGTATTTGGAACATGAGTACTAGCCTCGAGGTTTTACGCCACCAAGAAAATAGCACAATTTCGTTTCCACATGTAGAAGGACTCTTATGTTGGTAGTTTTCGATTTTTTTTTTTCTTTTGGTATGTCTAAGTACACATGCTTTGGTCACTAAATGTCAGCAACGGCCGCATTCGCGTGGCCAAGAAATTGACTTAAAGACAACCTAAAGTTGAAGGAGATGGACAATTTAATAAGCTCGTGCGCTAATAGAGATCTACCTAATAGATCTACCTAACCACGGTATGCTATATATATATATATATATATAAAAGAGGTGTGAGTTGACCTGTTTGGTGTAGATCTGACCCATACCGAACCCGGTTTGTAGGACCCGGATTTGGCTTATCACATTAGGAGCAATAGGGGCCGAGCTAAGAATTTTTGTTGCATGGACAAAACTATAGTTTCAAAACTTTAACAGGTAGAAATATAATTTTTCAAATTTTGTTTGCAAAAATTAGACTAAAATTTTTAAAATTTAAAAGTTAATATTTTATTTTTGAAGAATCTGAGAAAAAGGCATGGCCCTTTCTGGAGGGGTAGGGTCACGGGACTGGTGGGGGCCCTAGCCCCCTAAAAAACATCCTAAATTTGCATATAAATTTTTAAAAATTTCATTTATTTTATATAAAAATTTTAAAAATGATATTTTAGCCCTTATCAAAATTTTGAAACTATAATTCGATTCCCCCTCATGAAAATTTTTTTGCTTTGCCTCTGCCTCCAGGCCCACCAGTCTCTGCTGCTAAGGATCAAGGATATGGTTGAAGAAGTTTTGACTACAAGAGATTCGAGGTCGAAACTAAGTTGTCTGATTTACAATATTTCAACTAATGTTGAATTTTGGTGATGTGAATTTCTATTTGAAGAATTTTTTGCTAATATGGCCTTTTCCAGAATCTGAAGTTCTATTTAGAGCATTTTCCAGCGGCATAATTCTCCTAAGAACCAGTCTTTGTGCGATGTCAATGGATCAGATTTGCATTGGATATCGAAATGAGCTGTTTTAAATAAGTAGAGTATGCAAAAAATTTAGCATTTGATCGAGAGATCAAATTGGATTCTATTTAAGAAACGAACTTGCAACCACATTTGAGTTTGGTTTTAAATAAATATTTTATCAAATAATGAGCATGAATGTGGCCAGTATATTCTAACCAACACAATATCCATATATTATGAAAGTCGTCAGTCAACACCCAAATCAGATTTCAGTTCCGATCCCAGTTTCAAATTTAAAAGTGGTTGCCAGATCCAATTCGGTTGTGAATTTAACATTCAGATTCAGATATAATAATCTAGACTGTTTTCTGTATGTAAGATCCACTATATCGGATTCAAATCCAAAATAGTTGACATCTGTATATTCTAGCCAGTTTGATTTGGATCTGAGTTGGTAAGGATATGTAGACCATAATAGAATATCAGACCTCTGGGTACTGAACAGTGTCAATTGACTTGTTCACATCCTTGACACATTAACATAAATATTAAACGAACATAATTAAGTTATTTATTGTAAGCTGATCATATATATTTTATCAACAAAATACTATTGAATATGCTTCTCATGAATCTTAGATATAATTCCATTATTTCTCTCACTAGACATCTACAGAATGGCATAAAACTATGTGTTTCAGACTTCATTTAGTTTAATCTATATGTTTTATCATCGATGAACTAACGCAACGCATGCAGATTTACGTTCAAGTTTAACTCATTGTTTATTTAATAAGCTCAATGAAAACAAAATGTACACACACACACATATATATGTATATCACTGGAATTCCCTTATATGAAAGAAATTAAGAGCCGTTTGACCTGGACCTTGTGGTGATTTCATCACTTAACGAAAGTCAAAATTTAACCTTCTTTGGCTTTTGCAGGAAAAAAGAATATAAAAAGTATTTACATAATAAATATGCTGAATAAAATTTAAAAAATTAAGATAAATTAGTTGTATATTACTTTATACATGAGGATTGCATCGAATGATCCCGGCAAAAAAGGTGTGAAATGAAGATGGTATACTTTTCCTGTACTTGGAAGCATTTAATGGATCTATAAATATATATATTGGCTTCAGTAGTTTGATCATGAAGCTGACCAGGGCTGCTGTGTCTCCATCGATTGCTTGATTACTGGCCGGTTCAAGTCTTGGGCATGTAAAAAGAGAGTGACCTATTCGTGCTCTAACTTCTGCGGACAAAGGAAACCAACTGCCGCCATGCACCGGAGCAGCCATTAACGCGGCTGTGGGTATTTTGAAAGTGTGGTCTATTCGTATGAGATGTACAATATATATCAACCAGAGTCACAAATGGGGGTGGGTGGACATCGGGCCGGGCCAACCTGCCCTATCTAAACGGGCCTGGACCATCGTGGGCCTCATTTTGGCTGCCCAGGGATCGGGTTCGGCCAGATCTGGTTCAATTTTAATAAGAGAATTAGAATATACATTGTATATTTGTGAAGAATATGTATTTATTTATTTGTTTGTTTATTTATTTATTTAAAATTAATAAAATTATTTTTATCGGGCCCAACCTGGCCTGGCTTGATGTCAACCCAGGCCCTGGCTCGATTTCTTGTCAGGCTTGGGCTGGCCAGGGGCCTCAAAGGCCCATGGGCCCCCGGCCTAGTGCACATTGTGTTTTAAATACCGCAGTTTTCTATATATGATGAGCTTGAAAAAATGGAGAAAACATGATAATTTAAAAAAAAAAAAACTTAAAAACTATGGAGAATAAAATAAATGAGAAACTAACAACACAACATTAAAAAATAACTCGATAAACAAAAAATAGAAATTAGAAAATAGAAATAAGCAGTTTGATATTAACAAAACATAAAAAAAAAGGAACCTAAAAATAAAAAAAATGGGGAACAAGAAGGGGTTTTGGCATTCTTTTGCAAAAAGCGGTGTTTTTTTACTGGTTTATTGAACTGGCTTATTTTTCTTGTTTCTGATTGAAAAAACACATTTTTTGTAACTATGATATATATATATATATATATATATATATATATATATATATATATATATATATATATATATATATATATATATATATGAAAGTTGGTAAAATGCAGACCACTTGGATAGGAGACAAAAACCAGGCCTGTTGAAATTAATTATTAAGATATTTTATTTGAAATCTAACCTTAAGGATCTGATCTTAAAAGTGATTTGAATAGGAACATATATTAAGTTAGTTGTTTTCTTGTTTAAATAATGTTTTTTAATAGTAAAAAGATCAACAGCCCTTATAACATCAAAATTTTGGTAGTATAAAGATCATTTTTTTACAAAAATGACTTGAACAAAAACATTATTTATATTAAATTAGTGTCCATAAACACATTAAAAGGTTTGTATTTTGTTTAAAACACTTTTTAACATGACTTTAAGAGGTCAGAATAAGCACAAACCTAGTTGATGGAAATTAAATCATTGTAATATTGGTGGATTCATTTTGGGCTCAAATTGGAACCACGTAGATTTAAGTTGTCTCAATTTGATTCGGGTTAGGCAAAATTTTCAAAAATCTTTGCCTCCTGATATTTGCCGTCAATATTAATGCTTCGAAGGCAACCTGATAATGTAAATCGGATTTGGTCCTCTGGTATCAAATTGATTTAAAGGGGATGGTTTGAAACATGAGTAAATGTTGGAACATAAAAGCCTGAAATTCAAGCTGATAATTAAGTAGGCAATATTAAAGTAAATAACTGAAGAAAGGATGTCATATCCGTGAACTCTGAATTTTCTATTTAGAAAGAAAATGGGTTTATGGATCTGGATTAAACCACCTTATGGATACAAAAGAAACAGCAGAACGTAAACCAAAACTTCGGTCTGGAGTCTAAATCGTAGCAAATAAAGGATTTTTTTTTTAAATGAATTAAAAACATGAAAAATAAATCAGCCAAAAAAAGTACTTTTTCGTATTTTTCCCTTTCTTTGTGTTTGTTTTTGGATTTTAATGTCGAACTGCTTGTTTCTATTTTTTAAATTTTATTTATTGCTTATCTAATTATTTTTTATGTTCTTCATTGGTTTCACATTTATTTTATTTTTACTAATTTTTTTCTACAAATTATTTTTTTTTTAAATTACCATATTTTTTCCCTTTTCAAGCTTGTCATATTATACCTGAAAATAAACCTCACTATTTAAAACACAAAAATAATATTTGTGACTATAATCTAAATCTATTTATTTGTTGCACTGAGATTCAATATGCATCGGAGCTGGATCTCATCTGCTTTCCTCCCTATCACATTATATATATATATTGCTCATGATTAATCATTGCATTCATTATCAAGGATGATATATGCTAATGTAAGAGACATGAATATTATTTTGTTTTAAGTTTTTATATTGGAATACTAGATGTTTACAGTTTTTTTTTTATTTGTAAGGGTGAGTGGTTTTTTTCTACCACCCATAAAAAAACAGGCCAGTGTCTTTCTCCCTACACTTTCGGCTACCCCAAGGGCACAAAGAGTTTGCTTCGAAACCTGTTATGGTTTAGATGAGAATATGGTTTAGATGAGAAGCAAACTCGACGTGACAGTGATTACCTTAAAATTTGAACTCAATTTTCTTTATAAGGTGGACGGCCTTGCAGTCAGTGCACTCTATTGTAACTGAAAACTTTTTCTTGTGGATACTTATTTGCAAACTCTGTCAGTGACGCTTTCTTTTCTTTGCAAACTCTGTCAGTGACTCCCCTTTCTTTTCTTTTCTTTTCTTTTTTCTTTGTCAGTGACCTTTGGTTTTTTTATAAAAAAGATCCAAAGGAAATTCCTTACATATTTCTCGTTTTTTACTCACATGGTTCTCATTTTTTACTGAATATGAGGAAACAAACACTGTTGTAGAAAGATACCTCAATTAAGATAACCTCAATCCTCTGTAAAGAAGCAGGTCTTTAGCTCGATTCCTATGAAAACTATACCTCTAAGTTTTAAGTGGCAAGTAACTGCACTTTAAGTTTAAGAGTGGTTGATTGACAATAAATTTAATTGATTCGCTGGATCGGCCGAATTAGATTTTCATAACATCGAGGAAAGCCCGGACCCAAGCCCTTTTGGAAGCCCCTTGAATGTGCTTCCCCAACTGATGATAGTTGCCAGAATGTTTCATTTTATTGAAAGAGGATTAAACTGTGGCTACCCATCAATCAGCCGTGCCTGCCCACTATAGGAAACCCAGTTTCTTTGGGTCTACCCATGCTTCTTTTTATTAGGACTTTTGGAGCCACTTACAGACCAGCTTTGACCATATATATGATCAAGCCCAGATTTCTAGTTAGCTTTGGTCGGAATATGGTTCAATGAGTGTGACAAGCGAATCTTAGTTAGTTTTTGGGTGAGTAGGAGGAATATGATCCCACGGCCCAGTCGAGACCTGAAGCCCTCACCCTTTCCCCCGTGTGTTTCAACTTGCTATTTGACTTTAGGGGATTGACATGCCTAACATTCGAACATCGGACACGTCATCAGCCCCCACACCCCAGCCCAAGCCATTGTACCTAGGGAAGTCAATGAATTGGATTTGAATCAGGAATCAGGTATACCTGATCTGCCTTTTTCGAACATTCACATATTCGGATTTGAATATAAACAAAAAAAATTACATTTGAATCTAAAACCAAAATTGATTTTACAATCTGAATCCAGTTTTATATTAATATCGGAATTTGAATTTTGATTAGAGATTGACCGATTTTCAAAATGTAAGAGCATTGTATATAAGATATTTGTTTAAACTAAACCTGATCCGAATCCAATCGGATATTTTTGCAAATCTGAATCCAATCTGATTTCTTAGTTGGATAACATATAGCAATAAGTTGTTGGACATAATTGCACCATGTTTCTTGATACAGGAGAATGGTACTCTTGAAACTCCTTTTATAATAACATGTGTTCTAAGAACACGAATGTTTCTTCCCAAATGCTTCTAAGGCTAATGTACTTCTTCTGCTAAATGCCTTTTTGGGGAGCCTTTGGTTACTCATGTTATTAGATTCATGAATTTGATTGGACATATTTTTTATTATATAGCAAAATCTTCATACTAAAATCCATAGTTTATCAAACTAAAGGTCTAATTAGGTGACAGACGTAATCCATAGAATTGATATTAATATTTATTTTACTTTCACATCAAAATCACAAGGCATGATCTCTCAGATCCATGATCTTAGACAGGGGATCTATCAAGCTAGATGATAAAAATTTTCAGTATGGAGCACCCATTCACAGATTTTCATGTTATTCGAATAGGCATTCATATGTATAACAGAACAAATATTTGAAGATGGTAACTTGAAAATAAAGAAACATTGAGGGGCTTGTGTGGTCAAGTGTCTCGGCCACTGCTCTCATCATATATGGAACAAGATAAATAATACATGAGCTCACATGGATCTAATCACCCATTTCGAACTTTGTCAAGGCTGCATTAAATGGATCAAGTTGGACTTAACTAGATATATCCAATGCAAGATTGGTTCCAATAGAAACTAATGTGCTGAATGATATGTGATTCAAGAAAAAGAATGGCAACATACTTGGTTCCGAGATACAAATTCAATTAATATAGACCGTTTCTGGATCAGCACCAAAAGGTCCAAATCAGTCCTGGAATCAGGGTTCATTTAGTGAATTTAAGTGAAATTGCACTAGAGGCGGAGCGATAAATTTTTGTCTATGAAGCACTAAATGTATAGGTAACAAATTTCCAATAGGCCTTAGGGTGGTGGCTCGGGCTCTCGCGGGACTGACCCATATAATTAGGTCCAAATCTACTCATACCCAATCATTGCAAACAAGGTTTTCAAGTGGGCTTTGTGAGGTGTATACCCATATGATTGGAACCAAATCTACTCATCCCATATCATTAAAGACAAGGTTTTAGAGTGGGTTTCGTGGGGCATACACCCCATAGAGCCCACACCTATCTCGGCTCCTGAATTGCACTATTAAGTTTTGAATCGGCACCTTATAGATTCGGTGTCCATACCTAGGGATGCAAATGGGTCTGACACTGGTTCCAATCTATAAATTACAAGTTCATACATATATATATCTAACAAGAACTTGTCTTAATTGGATTTGGATTCGGACTCGGACTACTATGTAGAGGAATATTCAGTGAAAAATCAGGCCTCTATGCTCTACATTATGGTTCTGAACTTTTGCATTTGACTTGGATTCAAGTTTGGTTCAGATTCAGACGCCAAATCTCATCTTTTCACCAAACCCGATTAATTGGATTTGGGTACTATCCAGGTTATAAAACCCCATGTTAACAGTTCTAGAAATCCTAAAGCTGTAACTCAGATATTCTTATTATTTAATCATTTAAAGCACACCATTTAGTTAAATACAAGAAAAGTGTGGGCTCCTTTTAGTTTATCATCATTAATTGAATACCAACAAGTGAAACTGATATAAACTTTTTGTTTATAGATAATATATGTGTCTAACCTTTTATAATGCACTAATGATCCAATAGTATGCAATTGGGTACATTCTTATCAGAAATAAATAAATGGATAATGAAGCACTTAGTCACTTACAAATCAAAATTTAAAAAGAAAAAGTCAAAACTCAAAAGCATTGTGGCTTGTAGACTTGACCAATAGATACAATAAAGACATCACAAGGAAAATCTCTTCTTCCTGCACCAATTCAAGCCTCATCAAGCTACAGTTTCACCTGGTTGACTGTGGAGTTCTATTCACAATTCAAATCCTAGCTGCCATTCTAGTTTTCAATATTATCTTTTGTTTGTAGCTAATCCTTGCAAAGATGTTGTCACCTTATAAGATCAGCAAGATTTGGAGAATTTTAATGTAATTTTAGGGTTGTAAATGGATAGGGTATGCCCAAATTACTGATCCATTTAGTTAGACTTGGTGAAGAAATTCAGGTCTAGTTACATGGATCTGAGTGAATCAGCTATTTGGTAGGCTTCAACTGGTTGTAAAACACATAGTTAGCGTTACCAATAATTAGAAATTTTCTTCTAAGTCAATAATTTTTGCTCTTATAGATGTTATTTTCGATTTTGTTTTTCTTTTTTAACATAGTTTTTTAGTTGTTTGCAGGCAAGCGATGCGGCTTAAACTTCAAATGCAATTTAAGTTTTTATTGTCCTTGATTGCTGTTTTTTTTTTGTTGATTGAACCTTTATTGGAATCAGCCCAAAGAATAAAAAGTACACTAATAATTAAATACAAACAAAACAAGGACTTAGCGGACACTGGACGGTTCAAAAGCGCCCGAACTTTGAATATGGTTTTCCATAAATTAAAAAAAAATACAACTCAGGTTTACGATGCAGAATGCGAAGTTTATAGTTTATTATAAGTCACTTTGAACGAACCCATTTCAAAATATATATATATATATACATATATATATAATATATATAAGAGTATAGCATAACTAATCAAATTAAGGGCGGACTAAAGGCTTGTATAAAAACAGATTTCTAGTTATTGTTAACACCAAACTTTTTATATTTATATATATATATATATAATCCCAATCCAATCGAATATAGAGTTACCTATATTCGAATTAGCCCAATTAAAAAAAATTACCATTCCAAGGCTAACCTGAGTCGGCTATTTTTGGGCTCGACTCGGTCCCTATACACACACACACACGGCATATAACACTTTTAATCAGTTTTTTTTTTTAACTTTTCGCGCATCATTGATGACCTCCTTAAAAACTCTTTATGTGTCACTAATAACACCTTTAGAAACTCTTGGCACGTCATTAAGGTTTTTAATGAATATAAAATATTAAGGGTTTCAAATATGGGTGGACATCAAAACAAGTATCCAACAGGTATAAAGTTCATGGTAGGACCGAACAGAACTAAGCAGGTAGGGCTTGGGCTGCGGTCAAGGGCATTGGACCAGTCCGAACCCAACTTTGTCAGGCCTTGGGCCAGCCCGATACCCAGCCGGTGGTAGCAAGTGTCTTACGAAGTCGACGCCAGTGAAAAGTGGATCGGACCTGAATCTGAACCCTTTTTTATTCATTTCTATATTAGTTCCATTCTGCAGCTCCCGGTGCCTGCACGTTTAAAATGTTAGATGTGATCGGCATATATCATATTGCGACTTTTTAATTTTTCTGCGCATTAATGCATCAAAATTAAAAACCTTATGGGAACGAGAGAGATCTTGTAATGAATGAAAGAATTCAGGTTTAAGAAGTTGTTCATTTTTCATGCAAAAGTAGAGGAATGTTTTATTTAGCAATTTGATGAGAGGTCAAAAGCATTCGCTTTCTCCTCTCCCCCCGGAATTCAGGGCTACTTGAGGACTTGGGTAAGAAATGGGACACCCCTCAACTGGGGAGCGATGCATCTATTGTTTGCAGCCTAAAGGAGTAGCGATCACAGGAATCAAACTAACGATTGGGCTTTCGCTGACCTACTAGCTCGACCAGCTATGCTACGCCTTCGACTGGATAATGTTTGACTTGAAAAAGTCGTGCATTCTATTAGATGAGTGCTTAGAAATTAGTATTGAAATCTATATTCAAATTTATGAGCTTCTGACAGTCCTTGTCATTGTGTTGGATCTTAGTTTCAATTTAAGATTTATGCGATATTATAAGACAGATAGATTGTAGATCCATGAGAAATTCAATCCAATGTGATGCAATTAATCGGTTTTTAAGTATAATTAAACTCCTACTGTTGGCATCCGCTAGCATCAGCCTAAATCCACGTCGTATCAGCAAATCCACCACGTGGCATGCCAATATGAACATGCTAGAAATAGCTACCTCTTTTTTGTGAGTTTTTTATTAGCTTTATTAATCCAAATTTTGAATACGATACTAGAAGACATATAAGCCAATTAACCCCATTTGTTGCTGCTAACTAATCCAAATATCACTGTATTATCTTGTAAAATAGTGGCCTCAGTTACTAAATTGACAAACACTAAGTCTAATTCGAACAATGTAATTAGGGGGTTAGAGTACTTTTGACCTTTATGCTGAAAATGTAGAAGTCAAAACTCTTGTATGTGTGTGTGTCTGTGTAGATTTAATCTATAGACATTGAAGATAGTTTATTGTATGGCAAAAGTTTATAGTGCTTACAGTTATGATATATAATCTTTTTATTGAAAATTTTTTTAAATTTAAACAATTTAGTCAAAACCTGACTCCTTAGGTAAGAAACAAAAACTGAACCCATATAAACTAATTATTAAAATATGTTTCTTTGCAATGTAACCTTATGGATATGACCTTAAAGAGTGATTTGGTGAGAAGCATATATGAAGTTGGTCATTTTCTTACTTAAATAATGTTTTTTTAATAATAATAAAACGGAAAGCTCTTATAACATTAAAATTTTGATAGTAGAATGTTCAATTTTTCGTTTTTACAAAAATGACTTGAACAAAGGCATGATTTGATTGTTTATAAACACATTAAAAGGTTCATGTTGTTTAAAACACTTTTTAGCATAAACTTAAGAGGTCTTGGTTTTTATTCCTCTCAGAAAAAAACATGCAAAAAAAAACAAATACTATATAACAAAAATGTCTATCATCTTTTTCTTCTTATTTTTCTCTCAACTGTCTATCAAAATAACCCTCATGAATGAACTTGATGAGTATAAATAGCTAGAGTGACCGTTCAATATATATATATATATATATATATGGCTAGGAAGGCTTTGAGTGATAAAAATTCAGTGTTAAAAATAGCTTTAGAAACAGTTCGGAATCCATGACACTTGAGTACAATTGTCTTCAGGTCAGATCCAGCCTACTTAAAACCACAGTTATGTTCTCTCTGGCGATCTTTGCCCGTGAACATGCCAAGCATTATTTATAATGTTTCAACTGGTTTTATATTGCATATAATTTTAAAAACTTGTTTAAATATCAGCAACCTTATTTTCTTATTTTTTGAACAGCTGAGAATCAAAAAAAATTCATAAATTCCATAATTATTTTAAAAAAGGAAAGGTCAAATCTACGTTATATAGCTTAAATAGTTTATTATACTAGTCATGTACTTCTGCAATAAATGTGAATTCAGTTAATTAAATAAGCTGCGCTCAAACTAATGGTTTCGTGGTCAAACCAAGCTTGAGCTTGGCCTGCTACGACTCGAACCAAGTTCGAGCTGGCTCCGCTGAAACTCAAACTCTGCCTTGATTATAACAGGCTTACTTGGACTAGAATGCTCTCGTTAACAACTCAATAACCATTTAATTATCAACTGCTATGACCAATTATTTTTTGGGATGACAATATATTTGATTTACATTGGATATTAGATCGAATGGTTCCGAAAAATCAGACATGACAAAAAAAAATAATATCTGATTAAAAGAACTGATCAAATTCAGATTTAAGAATTGATATCGGGTTCCAATTCAGATATATATAAATATCTGACTGAATTCATATTCAGAACAAATTAGTTTTAAATAAATATTCTATCCAATGGTCTTACATTGAATCGGTCAAATTCAGCTCAAAAATTCAGATTCAAATATGAAGGTAAAAATTAGATGTGAATCATAATCGAATTGAGAAGTTTAATTTTGGATACCGATATACCTTTTTTTTTTTTTTTTGAACCTCAATATGTGAAAAATCTGAAAAAGCAAATACAAGAAAGGGTATATCTGCTTCAAATCTGATCTGTTGACATTCCTAATCATTTTGACTTCAAAGACAATTACAGCCATGATTTAATAAACTAATCTTCTAATCAACAACTAAACCCAAAAAAAATCACGTGCCTCTTATAATAAACTTTATTTTTTATGTTATTATAGTGTGCATAATGATGATATCATACCATGTTGCTTACATCAATTAATTAACAATATCAACACATAAGCACTTAAGCTATTTATTACCCTAAAATTTTTAGGTATTAATCATAAGACCGAATTGTCCCTCTCATCACTCGACAACTTAGCTTGCAGATATTATAACTTAAAAGCTTTTGGAGATATGAACCAACTTGGTTCCCAATAAAGTAGACATCTTGTCCGTATCACTTCTATACGTTGAATAGTTCTATTATTTTAAATGCAAGGTGAAGAAAGTCAGCCATTAAAGACCATCCAATCTTGTAAAGTCCGATTTTTTTTTCCCGCATCCGAATATAGAAAAGCCCAATATGTATATCAGCGATATTACGCAATACTGGCCCATATTAATGAGCTTAAATTTTGCAACAATTAATTTAAAATTTTAAATTGTCATTTATTAATATGTCGGCCCGTAATAGACTGATATTGGTAAATTCGGCCACATATATATCTGCTGATTCCTAAAAGAGGATTGTATCGGCCTTAGTAATTTACCAGAGCTTGTTAATATGGTGGTACGAGAGAGGAGCCTCCTTATCTTCTTCATGGTCCCAAGATCTAGGACTTCTTCACGACCTAGTTGGTTTTATAGTACACTCTTCAACTTTAGTATCATGTATGCCACCGTTTGCAGTTTAAAGGAGTAGCACCTATAGGAATCGAACTGAGTCTCTCAGCTAACCAGCTATGCTACGCCTCTTGAAACTTATAAGTTGTTGGTATGATGTAGGTAAAACCAATGGGGTGTAATACACATCGTTATGAATAACACTAAAGCCATATAGAGCACATTGAAATATTTTAACAAAGAAAATAATAATGATGAATTTAAATTTATATCAGGTTGTTATTTTAAGAAAAATAAACTTTATTAGTGTAGAAGATTTCCAAGGAAGTTAGGATCTGGGTAATCTTGATCTGGATGTATTGGCTGGGATTTTGTCTCATTTTTGTCTTTTATTTTGCATCATCAAATGACGGTTTCATAGACGTTAATATATCATGATGCAATGAGGGAGTGGTCACCTTCTTTATTCTTAGTTTCTTGCTTGACCACACCAAAAAAAAAAAAGCAGAAAAAAATAAGAAAAGAAAAATAAGTTTTCTCGCTTTTTTCTTAAGAATGAGTCAGAGACCGAACTAGAAAACTTGACTAAGAGACACAATATAGTCATAAATTTTCAATTTTAAGGGGCATCAACATGTAAATAGAAACACTTGCATTTATGGTGCAAATGTAACAATAAGTATTTTTTGTGAGTCCATGTGGGCAAATGCCCTGCCCGCACCTGCTTCCGAATGAGGTGCCTATATACATGACATGTTTTTGGTGTCTCATGATGTCTGTTTCAACTTGCATGTCAGTAGCCCTCTTTTATGGCACAAAGGATTGATAACACGAAGATTCAAAACAAAAACTGACCTCCTACCAGCCCTGCCCCTAAAGGAAGGGTTAGCTACAACGACTTGGTTCTAATGAGATATTTAAATTGGACGATATCTTTTGTTTCTATGTTCATATCATCAAAATACGTAGAATTCTAGCGCACTTAAATCAGATTGGAGGATGGAATATCATATTTAATTTGGATTCAGTGACTACGATTTTTCTTTAATTAGAATCTGATCATGATTCGGCTTTAGATCTTAATCAAAATCCGACCAAATTGTTTGTTAATAAGCAAGCTGTATCATTTTTGCCATTTCTTATCAGATTTTGTTTTGGGCAGTTTTTATTAACCTTATATTTTCTATGAAAAGTAGAACATATTTTCACGTGAAACCAAATAGCAACTAAGTAACTTGATTTGGCTTTTCATTCAGTAGGTGAGCTTCTCTTCAGCAGAGGATCTTACAAAAAAAATATGCAATTTGTGATCAGTTTAAATTTTATTTGTGATGCTCCTAAAACTTGAGACAATTGAAGACTGTGATTTTCACAAATAGTGTTGATCTTGCCCATAACTCTGTGTTTTAACTATCATGAAGTCTTGGATCATTACTTCTAGCCTCTCCTCCCCCTTCCTGCCTGCACGCCCTCCAAAAAAAAGGTGGAACTTCATCCTATCCTTTTCCCTCCTTTGCTTGCTTAAGTTTCTGAAATCTTCCCTTTCATTTTCAGTTCTGACCTTCTTCCCTTATTGTTTGTCCCTGCTCGTCATGCTGTAAGAAAGCGACTAGAGGCTCCTCGAATGACTTGCCTTAGGGAGTAACTTAAATTTTGTCTTTGGAGTATTCGCAAGGTAATTTTTTTGCCAAAAAATGCAACATAAAACTCATATTTATCCTGGAGAGTCATTCCGGGGTAAGTTCGTTTTTGTAACGCATAGTTCATATGCATGGATCCTGGCTAGGGCCAGAACTTCCAATGCTTTACTGTCCATAATGAGTGTTTAGAATGAGATATTGGAGTTAGGTGGCAATACAGGCAGTCCGAGATCAGGGAGTATTTGGACATAATGTGTTTGGCTTGTTGAGAGCATGGCTCATGCAAAGCAAATTGTGTTTCCTCCTACCTCTCGAGACTTGGACTAAATTGATCGAGAATAGATACATACAACATACTTGTCAGCTTAAATGTCGCATCTCAACCCCTTAAGATGCAAATTGCATAGTGCTCAATGGAATCAAACCGATGAAGTTTAATTTATCTATCTACCAGTCCAACCAACTATGCTATTTCCTTTTAGGCCTTGGACCATTATAACACAACAAGAAAAATTCATAAATATATTATGGTTCATCAACTTTGATGTGTTGTACTTGCAATTTCAGAGAACTCTTTATATTTAGAGAGCAACTAGCTCACAATAATGAGTTGCATAGCAACCAGCAAGATTAATTAAGTTACAATTCCATTGGGTGTCTTCCAAAATGCTAGGTGACTATGCAACTTATCTTGTTGCATTTACATAGAAGTCATGTTCAACTTTGGGGTCTAAAGTTTAAAGTGTTAAACAAGTATAGTTAGAGGTTGTTCGAAAATTGTTTTTCTAGAGAGAACGGACAGGACGTTATGTCTACCACACCCCTCTTCTGCTTGTCTTTATAATCACCCCAAATTTTTTAAAGATTCTACATTTACGCTTTCTCAAACATTTCATGATAACTTTACAACAACCTTCAAGGATTTCGGCTTCAAACACTTCAAATTATCTTAATTATGGTCAATTTCTTCCTTTATTTGACTATGAGCGATATTTAGGACTTATTTGGATATACTTCTGGACACAAAGCCCAATCTCAATTTAGACTTATTATAGAATTCAAATTGTGATCCTACTCAAAAACTCATATAGAAGCCTAAAACAAATCATAAGATCCAAAGCCCAGCCCTAGAACCAAATCTACATCCAAAGCCCAGCCCTCCATACAAAATAAAGCCCTAGATCCAAATCTATATCCAAATACTAGCCCTAAATCCAAAATAGATCCCTAGATTCAAACCACATAAAAAATGGATCCAGATCCAAATCCAAATTCTAAAACTGGATTCACAACAAAACTTTAGATCTAGACCCATATCCAAATCTCAATTCTAGACTCAATTATCCCAATTTGTACCTTCATATCAATTCAGACCCGATCCAAACCCAAGATCCAAAGTATGGATCCATATCCTTGTTCGGCTCCAAATTCTTGATCTAGATCCAAATTTGAATCAAATTCCATGCTTTTACCTTAATCTAGATCTAAATCTAAGATTCAAAACCAAATAGAGTTTTAGATCAAATTCGAGATCCAAATCCAAATATATTATTTATGATCCATTCTAAGCCTTTGATCTTGATCCAGCTCCAAATCTGAGAGCTAGATCCATTTTGAGATCTGAATACAAGTGAGGGATCATTCCCAATCCAAGTATGGAGACATTAATTTTCCAAATACCAATAATTTCTAGTTCAAGATTCCAAAATACCCGTGATTTTCTAAAAATGTCATTGAATGTCCTTGGTTTTCTCAAAATGTCCTTTCATTTCAAAAGATTAACCTTACTTTTTCTCAAAAATACCAAAATACTGTTTGTGGTGACCACAACCAACGTGGCGGTTGACCAAGCCTGGTATGGACGATCCACGCCCGGGCGGGCCTAGCCCGATGCTGCACTGGTCTGGCGTGGCCTGACCCTGGTCCTAGCATGGCCTTGTTGTGGTTGACCTGGCCTGGCCCTAGGCTGGTTGCTCTTGCCTGGCTCGACGCTGGCCTCGCCAGCTGGGCCTGGCCCAGCGCTAGCCGGCCCTAGCATGGCCAAGTATAGCACCTGGCGGCTAGCAGGCCTGGCCTGACGCTGTGCTAGCCTGGCCTCCCTAGGCCCTGGCCCTGGCCTGCCCTGGTGGTGCCCCCACCTGGCCGAGGCCCTCTCGATACCACTGAGCTAAGGGTCATCTTCTTTGACCTAGACTGGAAACCGACACCAAACCGAAGGGAGGTTAACTCATATTACAAAATAGGCCTTGGTTGGATAGGACCCTGACCTTCTAACTAATCTCGGATGGGTACAGCAGATCCTTCTTCCGCACCTAGCTACATATACATTATTCAGATATGGGTTGAAAGGCTTTAATAGTACAAGGCGTGAGCGATACAATGCTTTAAACCACTTACAACTCACTCACTGCCACTGGCCAGCTCAAGAACATTCAAAAACCATGTCTACTTGCACAAACCACACCCTCTTCCCCAGTAGGCCAGGTTTCTTCTGGTGGGCTCAAATGGGGGCCACGCTTGGATGCCTAGAGGACACCAAGGGTTTCCCCCACGCTGGATGATGGCCGCAACCTTAAAGCAAATACACCCTCCCTGTGTATATAGGGTGATAGACAGTTTTACCTCATAGTCGACACTCTAGGCTGTTCTTGCCTTCAGCCTAGGAAGTGACAGGGTGTCACGAATGATCAGTTGTCTTGACCTAAATGCCCTGCTACTGTGCATCCTTCTCCAGCAAAGTGCTGCTACAGTCAATGGGAGAGGCCTGGACGACGAGGACCATTGTGGCACCTGTTTGCTACAACAGGGAGCTCCTGCCTTGGGTCAGTTGAACGTGTTTTAAGGAGCAAGCCAGCCGCTGATAGAGCCTTGTGACACAGCTGGAAACCACGTACATTCAGCTCCTCCTCCGTTCAGCATGCAGCCAAGAAGACAACAGTTAAAAGGAGTAGATAAACAACGATACAAGAGATGTACCACACAAGGATCAATCTATGGGATTGATCAACCGGCAACGGCAAGGGGTTGATCTCTCTTAGCCGCAGGCGCTAGTCGGTCTGGTGACAGTCACCTCCGACAAGGTGGAGCTACTTCAACATTTTATTGCTCTTAGGGAACTGAGGGAAATCACAGGTGCCTGGGCTTTCTGGAACCAGAGAGCATCAGGAGTAACATGCGGCCATTAGTAGGGAGAATCGGCTGTGATTTTGGATGGCATTGATCGAGGAACATGGATGACTTTCTCGGCCATCGCAGGAGCTTCAGGCTGAGTTTGCCGATGGATAGGAGTGAGTTCTTAGGCTTGTTACTTCCAATATACAGGTCCGATTTGGATGAACTAGGGATCGTTGGAACTAGGAAGACGTGTAGAATGCAATGCAATGTTGTAAAAGGTGAGAAAGCGAGGCGATACATTAATTGAAGCATAAGCTTTGCGGACAAATTTGTGAATTATATAATATTTATAAAAATAATAACAAAACTGAAAAAAGTAAGTACAATACTAAGCATATCAATAAAGAACAATACACAACGTATGTAGACCACAATCATTTGTAAATTCAAATAAATACAATGTCAAAACAATTAAGATTCGGATGATAATATCAACTAAGAGAATAAGTACAATGTCAAAACAATTAAGATTCGGATGATAATATCAACTAAGAGAATAAGTAAATAACAAGTATTCTTGAACAATAACATATGTATATGTAGAAAAATTAAAAAAGTAACTAATTTGTGTAATTATCGAGTGATATCTAACAAAGTTCAAATGAACTTTGTAGGCAATTGGTCAATTGTATCTTCATCATTGTCATCTTCTATAAACTATTGTACACTAACAGGATGGGGCCAAGGCATACATGGCTGTCAATATCACTAAACTTTTGTATTATATGCTAACAGGAAGGAGGAAGACATTTAAACTCACATGTGAGTTTGAGAGTGCCTTGCAACCGGGCCTGTAGTTGGAGAGTACCTTGAAGCAGACGTGTCCTTTCACCTTCTCAGCCACAGAGAAGAAAACTCCTTCTTGGAAAAAAGTGTGGGGACGGGTGATTTGGGATTGATATTTGAGAAAAGGGTAGTTAGAGATAGAAAGAGAATTTAATTAGGGTTACATTAAAAGCCACTAAATACACTAACTTTTGTAACTTACGTGTGAGACTAATTTTATTTAATTTTTTAATTTTTTACTTTAAAAGTCACTAAATAGAATTTGTCCTTGAGGCATGCGCCTCAAGCAGAAGCGTGCCACTATGTGAGGCGTACGCCTTACACACATGAGGCGCATGCTTCAGGAACACGTGCGCCTCAAACCCTTGCCTCAAGGCATTTAACGCCTTGACTCGCATTTTTTTTGTGAGAAGCGTACACTTCTCACAACATTGATGCAATATGGTCGTCTGTTGGAAAACCCAATGGTAGGAGTCAGCTTCCATAGGGACGATGATACATAGCCTTGACTTATCTCCTTATACTGATTAGGGGACATAATATTACCTCCCTCCAGTGTGTCAAGGATCTATTTGGAGGCACACAAAATGATTGGACCCAGAATGGCTTCGATCATCCTAAGGGATTGGGCCGAATGCTTCTCGGCTACAGAGGCTCTCTGTAGTAGGCTATTCGCACAGTATGATACGGCCCAAGCATGCGTGCCTCCCAGCTAAAGCTGCCTCGTGCCCCGGCCATGCCTGGCCTGATGATGGGGCACTGCTACATACGAATGAGGATAGCGCCCATGCGCAGGTGCATCATGTTGCTCACTGTGCATACGCGATCATCAAATCCGACTGAGTGATGCTCAGCAAGGTCCCTTGCGGGGGCCCAGGTGGTCGGGCCATGCTGGCCTGTGGCTTCTCGATGGCCAAGGGCTGGTCAGGCCGTGCTGGCTTGTGCCTTCATCAGAAGTCTCTATTTTTCAACTGTCATAATGATTGTCGTCATCTCCTTTTCATACGTGGAGGGGGGCTTAGCTCGATCGGTCAACGCTTTGTTGATGAAGGCAGTTGTCTCAACCACTTTTGCATCTTCTATGCCGTAGTGTGAGGAATGGTCGTTGGCCTCCCCAACCTTGCCCTCTTCCTCTACTACTTGAAATATTTTCAAATGTTTGCATTGATGCTCCTTTTCTCATTTTTCATCACAGTTAAAACATAGGCGTTTTTTTATCCTTTCTTTGCATTCGTGTGGTGTTATAAAATGGGTTCGTGGGGGTGCTGCTACCCTCCCTTGGGTTGTAACGCCCTTTGTAGTGGCTTTTTGAAGTTGGCTGAGGTGGGTGCAGCCATAGGTTTACGTATCTATTTCATTATACTCAACTGACGATTCTTCTCTTCCACTACTCTAGCAATTTTGAAATAATCTCATACGGACTGTGGCTCCTTGGTTAATAGCTCGATCTGGATTTCTTTTCTTAGGCCTCGTATGAAGGCTGGCACTAGAGCATGTTGTGGCCAGTCATGTACCATGCTGCTAATATCTTTGAACCTAACTTGATATTCTTGGACCAAATCGGTTTGCCTTAGACTTGTAAGTTCTACTTCGTAGTTGGTGAAACTGGTCTCACCAAATCGTAAGTGGATCTCTTTGATTAAGTCTTTCTAGTCCATGTGTGGCTGGCATCTATACCAGCACATGGCCTCCCCATTGAAGTGCATCATGCTTAGGGTTAGCTACTCATCATGCGAAATCTATTGACACTCAAAATATTGCTCTATCTTGAAGTGCCAATCCTTGGCATTATTTACGTTGAACATGTGCAAATCGAGTGTGACTCGCCTAAGAGGGGTTTTGGTGTAGCCCCTAAAAGGGTTTGCATCAGCCTACCCAAACATAGGTAGGCCTAATCTAGCTGTCATTCTTGGAGGCATCTCTTCCTTGCTGTCTGACACCTCACTCCTCTGCCCTATACGATCGTAGTGCACCCGATCTTGTGTGGTAGGCCTTCGCCATTGCCCAGACCATTCCCTGTAGTCACCCCATGGGTCAGAGTTAACTGGGGGTGGCCTTTGGCTAGGCCTGCACCTTGGGTGTGGTTGGAGTTCCTAGCCCTTGGACCTTCCCAGCGCATAGAGTCGGCCTCCTTGTTGTCCTTGTTAGGGGCCTCCTTGTTGGACCATCTGAGCAATGCCACAGCACTCTCATTTCATTCATCTGAGCGCGTTGTTCCTCTATGTCGGATGTCAACTCTCTCATTTGGATGGTCAAGTGGTTAGTTGCCCCAAATGGCCTAGCTGGCCCTGGACTATGGTTAGTTTAAGGCCTATTCGCTAGATGTGATGCTTGTTTGAGATTTGCTATCTCTTCTACTACTCTCCCAAATGCCTCCAGATCATAATCTATAGAAATTTCTTGAGCTTATCAAGATCTGAGTCATAAAGACAGAATCTTTTCCCTTTTTTGTTTGACATCGTAAGACCTAATTTGCGCTCCAGTCCTTACATCTGATCGTGAGAGTTGTAGACGTTTAACTTTGGATTCCAAGTGTTGAGACTCCAAATTTAATTACAAACTCAATGATGAAGACGGTTTTTGAAAATTTGGCCTATGTGTCAAGCAACAGATGATTTTCGGTTGCGAACTGTGCCCTGGTTGGCATTGCTTTGCCGGTCAAAGTCAATGGCTGTAGGTTCAATCCTTCAATCTCGCGTCACCACACCCTCTTGGTGTCGACAGTGACATACGTGTCCACAAGCATGTGAACAAACTCAAGGTCAGCCTTCAACTCTTGGTGGTGAATATGGTGATCTCCAACTCCCACGCCCACCAAGCGACTTAGTAGTTAACCTCACCCTTAGCCAGGTCCTAGCAGGGACCAGCTTGTTGTGCCTTCGTGGTGCCTCGGCAACTTGCCTCTGGTTCAACCACCAACACGGTTGTGTTGAGTGCAGTAGCCACAGTTCTCTTTGTAGTTTATGTCAGCAAAGATTGTCGAGAGCCTACGCTAATTGGGTGAAGCTACTGCTCGGCGACAACCCACTGTCGGTCTGCACACAATGAACATTCAAAACTAAACTGAACTGCTCGGTCCTGCGCGTCAATCCTAAGGTCAATCTAGGGGATAGGTTCCCGATTTGCTCGAGGAAACAGCCAAATGAACCGTCATACAATATGCCGTAATAACTATGTGTCTTCCTATAAAATTTCAAAACAAATGAGGCATTGTAAACCCTTCCACTTTTCTCTTTCGTATTCAAAACTGTGACTGTTTCTGCCTTTGCCAGTTGTACACCAACGTTGGCTCTTGTACCACTTTTGGTGTGCCCTGGCCAAGGCTCTGCCGAGGCCCTGTCGATGCCACTGACTTGAGCATTACCTCCTTGGACCTCCGCTGAAAGTCGACACCAAAGCGAAGGGAGGTTAACTTCCGTTACAAAATAGCCCATGGTTAGATGGGGCCCCAACCTGCTAACTAGCCCTAGATGAGTACAAAAGTCCCTTCTTCTCCACCTAACTACACATATATAGTTTAGATATGGGTTAAAAGGCTTTAAGAGTACAAAGCATGAGTGATACAATGCTTTAAACTATTCACAATTTACTAAATGTCGCTGGTCGGCTCAAGCACATTCACAAACCATGCCTACATGCACAAACCACACCCTCTTCCCCAATAAGATAGGTTTCTTTTGGCTGGCTCAGCCAAGGGCCGTGCTTGGGTGCCTGAAGCACACCAAGAGTTCACCCACGCTGAATGATGGCCGTAACAGCCTTAAAGCAAATACACCATCCCAACATCTATAGGGTGATAGACAATTTTACCTCATAGTCCATGCCCTGAATTGTTCTTGCTTTCGGCCTAGGAAATGGCAGGGTGCCACGAATCGTCAGCTGTCTTGGCTGGAATGGTTTGCTATTGCACGTCCTTCTCCAGCAGAGTGCTGCTGCAGTCTATGGGAGAGGCTGGCCGACGAGGGCCCTTGTAGAACTGGTCTGCTGCAGCAAAGAGCTCCTGCGTTGGGTCGACTGGCAACCTAGCCACTAATAGCGCCTTGTGACGTAGTAGGAAACCACATACATTTAACTCCTAGGGCGGTGCTTGGGTGCCTGAAGCACACCAAGAGTTCACCCACGCTGGATGATGGCCGTAACAGCCTTAAAGCAAATACACCATCCCAACATCTATAGGGTGATAGACAATTTTACCTCATAGTCCATGCCCTGAATTGTTCTTGCTTTCGGCTTAGGAAATGGCAGGGTGCCACGAATCGTCAGCTGTCTTGGCTGGAATGGTTTGCTATTGCACGTCCTTCTCCAGCAGAGTGCTGCTGCAGTCTATGGGAGAGGCTGGCCGGCGAGGGCCCTTGTAGAACTGGTCTGCTGCAGCAAAGAGCTCCTGCATTGGGTCAACTAGCAACCCAGCCACTAATAGCGCCTTGTGACGTAGCAGGAAACCACATACATTTAACTCCTCTATTCAATGTGCAGCTAAGAAGACAATAGTTAAAAGGAGTAAACAAACAATGAGTCAAGAGGTGTTAATTATTGATATAGTTACTACATAGGTATCAATCTATGGGATTGATCAACCGACAAGAGCAGGGGATTGAGATCTTTTAGCCGCAGGCGCTGGTGGGTCTGGTGACAGTCACCTCTGGTAGGGTGCAGCTACTTCAACGTTCTGTTGTTCCTAGGGTACTAAGGGAAATCATTGGTGTCTGGGCATACAAGAATCCAGACAACATCATGAGTAATTTGCAGCTATCAATAGGGAGAAACGATGGCGATTTTGGATGGCATCAGTCACAGAACAGGAATGACTTGCTCGACCGTCGCAGGAGCTTCAGGTAGGGTCTGTCGATGGACAAGAGTAACTTTCCTGGCCCGTTGCTTCTAGACTACTGCTCTGATTTGGATGAGCTAAGGTTCATTGGAACCGAGAAGTGATGTCTAAAATGCAATGCAGCCGTCTATTGGAAACCCAACTGTAGAATTCAAAGCTATCGGTCACCGAACAAAGGGTGACTGTTTAGCTTCCACAAGAACAATGATACACAACCTGGACGTATCTCCTTATATTGATTAGAGGACAGAATATTACCTATCTCCAGCATGATATGGGTCTTTTGGAGGTGTTTGGATTCTTGCTTTTGAGGGTGGCTTGGAGGCTGTCGGGGGTGGAAAGAAAATGCTACGAAGGATGGCATTGTGTCTTAGTCAATCATGGGTGGTCCGAATGGTGCTGCTACAAAGAACCATGCCACAGCTAGAACCAAACAAACTCGAACAACCAAACTGGAACAACATCGGAGAACCACGTCGCTGCTTAAGCTGGTGGAGGGGTTTTGGGTATTGAAGTTTATCCTCAAGCATAGAAGAACCACGCCTATACAAAGATGAGGGGAAGAAGAATCATTGTTGCTTACTCGAGAACCACACCGAATAAGACAATAGAAGCTTCATCCTCCATCAATCATTTGCATTGAAGAAGTCTCGTTTAGCCATTGGAGGAGTGTTGTTGTGCAGCTATAGAGAACTCGAACTTAACAATAACAAAACGTGATAAGAGATAACCCTAACCCTAACTTAAGTATTTAAAGGGAGGTTGGGAGGGAAAACGACTAGACTCGGGTCCAGTCCAAAATGTCACGCCCAATCCAATCCATGGAAGGCTTGAATAGGCCTTGAGTTGGGTGGATATGGGTTTGTGCGCTTCGAACCGGTGTGCAAGTTCATGTTGGACTGAACCTAGCGCACTCACCTCCATCACTAGGTAACATCAACTGCGAGGGTGCTGGGCTGCTCCGGAGCTGGGTCGGCCTGCCGGTGTAGACCGAGCAGATGTTGTATGCTCCTTTTGTACTCTAAGTGGCGATGTGGCTGGAACCGTGTGACAAACACTACCATGCCTGGTAGCCTCTACTGGCACCGAACCGAGTAACCCTAGGTAGGGTATGCAGCCTCTAGTTACTCTGCACTCGGTATGCCTCTCAGATTTAGATCCTGCTATCTGTGTCTCATGGCTACGATTGCTAGGGTCCCCACTGCGCTTGGAATGGCTTCGGTCATCCTAAGGGACTCGACCGAACAACTCTAGGCTATGAAGGATCTTTGCATAGGTTGTTCACTCAGTTTGATAGCCCAAAGGCACATGCATCTCATCTAAAGCCGCCTGGTTCCTGACCATGCCTGGCTTGATGATGGGACACATGGCCTCATGGGGCACTGCCACATCCGAATGAGGATAGCACCCATGGACAGATGCATCATGCTGCTCGTTGTGCTTAGGCGATCAGCTAATCCAGCTGAGCGTCTCTCAACGAGGTTCCCTTGCAGGTGCCTGGGTGGTTGGGCCGTGCTGGCCCGTGGCTTCTTGATGGCCAAGGGCTGGTCGGGTAGAGACCGGCCAGCCTTGGTTCGAAGTGCTGGAGCAGCCACAGGTGAGAAGGGGTTTAGTGGTCCAGAGGTAGTAGGCACTCTTGGCCTGACTTGGAGGCTGGCTAGCCTCGCATCCGGTCATGAAATGAGATCCATAGCAGCTTTTCCTCGGTGTTGTTCCACCGGTATTGCTGTGGTGGCAGGGGTTGCATCACAGCTTGGCCCAGCCCTGGCCTAGCCTTACGCTGCCTCGCTTGGCCTGGCTTGGCCCAGTGCTAGCCGGCCTGTTACGGCTAGGTACAGCCCCTGGATAGGCCTAGCGTGGCCAGGCCTAGCCTGAGGAGCCTTGGGTGGGCAAGCTCCCCCCCCCCCCCCGGCACAATCAACCTCCTAGTCTACATAATTTTGGACAGATTTGACCTTCTTAATGTTTTAAAGTTATTTTAAGCCAATAATGACCAATTAATGGCTAATTTCATTTTAGAAAAAGACCACAATGCCTTTGATTCTTCTTCATCTATAAATACCTCATCATTTCTCTCATTTAACATGAAAAATCCATCATCTTTTCATCTTTTCAAGCCTTTGAATTCTCTATCTCCTCTTTTAGATTTCTTCTTCTCTTCTTCTTCTTGTTCAACTTTTCTTGTTTGGCTCTCTTAATCTTCAATTCCAAACCTTCATTTTCAGCAATACGAGACCTTGGAGAAGCTTGTGATGGACTCTTGAGGAGCATCTCCAACCCGTTCAAGCCATTATCAAGGAGTTCTTTTTGCCTGAAAGAGCAAAGGAGCCGCCTCTACATCAAAACTTTTTTATGGTATTTATAATTTTTCTTTCTACCATTTTCTTGTCTATCTTTTTCACAACAAGCCGATGAATGTCTAGAGTCTCTCCGGAGCTAAGGATTTTCCTTGAAGCTCCAGAGAGTGTGACCAAGGCAAAGATTTTTCTCAAGATCATTTTCCCTCTCATTTTTACTTTTTTTTTTTCATTTTAACTAGCTTCTTCATTTCTTTTAACTTATTTATCTCTTGTAAACTTGTTTTTGTCTCATTTTAACTTTTCTCTTTTTCATTTTAACTTTTTTTCTCTCATTTTTTACTCCTTTCATTTTCATTTTCATGTTTATTTATTTCGTTCTTAACTTTCCTCTATCGTTTTAACTTATTTTTCTCACATTTTAATTTCTCATCTTTATTTTTTTACTGTTTTATTCCTCTCCTCATTTTTCTTTCATTTAATTCTTTCTCTTTCAAATATCTTTTTCTTTCTCTCTCTCTTTC
Source organism: Nymphaea colorata (assembly GCF_008831285.2). Classification (NCBI taxonomy): domain Eukaryota; kingdom Viridiplantae; phylum Streptophyta; class Magnoliopsida; order Nymphaeales; family Nymphaeaceae; genus Nymphaea; species Nymphaea colorata. The sequence goes on along the minus strand of NC_045138.2, from coordinate 6,058,264 downwards.
ATCTTTATTTCTCTCTATGTATTTTCATTTTTCTCTTTCTCTTTTCATTTTTCTCTACATATTCTTGATCGTTCATCATACATTTATCTTTCCATTTCTTTGTCTATTCTCCATTTTAATGGTTTGATTGTATTTGGATGTGCATTACGATGTGAAGATTTAGGGTGAGTTAGTTTTCTATTTTTATCATTTTGAGGTTGGGACATGTCCAACTCGAGAAACACTCAAACACGCTTGATGTACATGTTAATTTGCATTGAGCATGTCATTTTTTATTTTTGAATTGCAAATCCACCTTTCATATTTTCTTAATCATTTTTCTAGAATTTCATTAGCCCACTTCAATACACTCTTAAGTGACTCGCTCGATGAAATTTTACTACTATCAATTTATATCAAGATATTTCTTTTTATTGTTTCATAGATGTATGTTATGGTAGGAATGGTTTATTTTTGTCATGCATATAAAATTTATGTAATCATGCATACACAACCACTTATGGGAATGACAAATACTAATAAGCACATATCTAAGAAGCTTAAGTAAGACAAGATCAAGCTCTAATGAGGTGATAATCAAATTAAGGCAAAATCTTGAAATTTATTTAATATTCAAGTGAAACACTTTACAAATTACTTGGTTCAAATATCAAACCTTTATACATTTCAACATATTATTTTGATATTTGCAATATTCCAAAATCTCTCTCTTTAGCCCCATGATGAACAAGAACTATGGTCATCGTCCATCTGTTTTGATATCTTATTTTCAAACAAAACTTAGAAAACTTGTTTTTGCAAAGCATGACAAGTTGAAGTCATGTTTTGCAAAATAAGTAATTTACAAGTATGTTTCCAATCATATTTCCTCAAACAAGTTGAAAACTTTGTTTTTTTCAAAACTATCTTCAAATACAAGTTATCTTTTAGGTGAGTACTAGTTTAATGGTCTTAGGAACAAAACATCATATTTAATCATTTCAAAGTTTGTCTCAATATATTTTACTTAGACTTGAGCATACATGCATATAGGATTTAAGACAACATTTCAAATATAAGAATGTGGAATGCAAGAGGCTAGTTCTTGGTCGGGTTACCCTCAATAAAGGCATTGGGAATGGCCAAACTTTGTATTGATGGGTGAGTCCATTTCTCTCTCATTTTAAAACAAAACTCTATTTTTTTGAAGCACTCCAAAACCGAAATAAATTTTGGGGATGTAAACAGTCTTCTCACTTGCGTTCTATGTCCTTTGTTTAATGGTCTTAGGAACAAAACATTATGTTTCTTTTGTCCGGCATTTGTTTTTCTTATTGTCTATCTTGTCTGTTCGGTTCGACGTTTGATTTATGTTCTATTCATCTATATGTTTTGTCTATTGTTTGTATCATGTACCATCCATTCTGTCCATTTTGTTTGCTGTTTGGTAACTAAAACATGATGTTTGTTAGTTAACTTCTAAGATGTAGATGACAAGGTTCTCATGTGTTGTATATGCTTCTAGTCATTCCCTCATAAACCATATAATACTTGAGACAGGGTATCATCATCTAGTTCTTGCATGTCATGGAAATATAAAAAAGAACAAATAAATAATTAGATTACATCTATGAAGTATAAAATTGTCTAGGGTAGCTGAAATAGTTTGTAAAAGCACCAAGATTATCCAAATTAAATTTGGCCTCGCAGTTGTGAAAAGCAAAGCAATCATATTTATTTATGCATTGTATTAAACTTTGGGTCTTTTCAACTTAAAGTCACCTCTGTATAAGTAGATGAAGCACAAGGCAATACAGTTATGGATCATTGTCCTCTGATTTCTTGGTATAAAATGGCAAAGATCTGCTTACCCACAACTTGAAAATATTTCCAACCATGAATAGGTTACATTTAATTCCCCAAAAGACAGAGATTTCCTTCTTAAATAGGTTACATGTAGTTGAGGCTGTGCACCACATTTCCTTCCTAAATAGGTTACATTTACTAAGGATTAGAGATTTTGCTACTGCTACACCTCTACGCTTGATCATTCTCTCAGTTTGAACAGGGAATGAAGAAAACCCACTATAATGTTTGCAAGAGGCCACTTTGTTGGTTGTCCCTGATCAGTCATCCCTTCTTTCTCTCTCCTCTGTGTGTGTGTGTGTATGTGTGTTTAAAGATATCTAGGACTCAAGTGGGATAAAGTCTTTGATTTTTCTTTGTCCACTATGTAGATAAGTTGGGAGTTAAAGAGTTACAATTCAATGGACATGGGGGGTATTTATACCTCATGTTCCATTGTCCAGTTCGTTCCTTGAGTTTCTTGTCCATTGTTTGATTCTTTCTAAAAATTTTGGAATGTGTCCTGTTTGTTCCTTGATGTTTCATGCATGTCAAACAACCTCTTAAAGAAGATAGTTTTGTATAAAAAAAATTATGAAAAAGTGCTTCACATTTGAATAAATAACAAATTACCTTTCAACTTTTAAAAGTTGACAAGCAAGTGCTCAACATTAGAGATGAATACAATAATTTATGAAAAAAAAAGATGAAAATACATCTCATGAGGAAACACTAAAGATATTTTGTCTTTGTGAAGGGATTTTTTTTATTTTATAGAAAAAAACTAATGGCTTTTGTCACTTGGTGACTCCTTGAGAATTTATCTTGAGACTTGTTAGGGAACATGCACCTCCCTCTGTCATTGTTAGGCCATAATTCATGATCTGATCCATGCCCACTCTGTGTGTCAGTTTTTTATATTGAAAACTAAGATATTTATGTCATTGATTCATTTGGGCCCCCCTCATAAACATTGAAATCCATGAATTCAAGAATGTTCAATGGATTTAAGGACTAGAATGTCCTTGGACCCACCCCCAACTCGGCCAACTTGTGCAGTTAATTTGAGAAGGATCCAGAGCCGGACTCGGACCCACCCAGACATGGACTTGGATCTTGGCATTTGGCATCAATATGTAGTCCTTGATGCTCAAATTGAAGCATTATGGGGCTAGAACTAGGGGCAAGTGGGTCCATGGAGTAGGTCCTGCCGTGCTGATCCACATACATGTTGGACCTGGACTTGGTATGATCAGCAATTATATATTTATGGTCCACGGTCCCACGACATTCATGCGCTCTTGATCCGACCCGATTTTCACAAATACCGAGGTTGGGAACTTGGGATCAAATCAGAGGTCAGATCTGGGTTAAATTATATTGAGGTCCAACTCACCACCACTCATTCCAGATCAGAGCAGAGTCCTTTGTTGCGGACCCGATCCATCACTATCACCTTTGACTCTTCTGAAAACAATGGCACAGGGAGAGAAGTGAATTAAGGCTTTGTCCCTCATGGTCAGGCCCAATTTTGACAACACGAGCTGTGTCCAGTGCTTCCTTTATAACTCAACTGTAAGTTTCAGCCCAACATTATTGGCATGTGATCACAAAAATGAGAGTGTTCCGAATGGAAAAGAGATCCGACCCGTATTACACAAATTCATTTATCAGGTTGAACTCAGTGGCCAAGCCAAAAATCTTTGGCTATGGGGCACTGTTGTAGAAATGCTCATTTTTAAAGGGGCACAACATATATAAATAATAAATAATTGCAAGACATCTATGTAAAAATATGTAAGAATAAATAAAAATTTCGTTGCTGGCATGGGCAGTTGCCCACACCAGCTTATATGTAGTTCCGTTACTGGTTTAAATCACATAAGATGATAAGAAAGGAATGAATCTGGACCTTCGACTAATGGACCCACTTCTCGAAATCGAACAGGGTCTTGGATCGATCTTATCTGATCCATTGTCATTTATTGGGGAGATGTAAATTGGGCATTATTCTAGCCTAGGTGAGCCCTGCTGTGGGCCTTGAGTCAACTACTGGGTTTAAGATGGTTGCAGGGTCCAACTAAATGGGTCTGGGATCACATGGCCTGATAGACCTAAACCTTCCTTCAAGCAAAAGGAACGGTAGGTGCTTGTTCAAGTGGATCCAATGCACAAGGGAAGGGTAGCCCACAAGATTCAACTTGGTAAAATTTGATTGTTTGGCATTGAAAACAGTAGGCCCAAGCTCATAGCCCAATTATTGAGTCATGTAAGAGCAGAGCCAGAAAATTTTGGTTAAGAGGCACCAATTATAAAATTTTAGATTTTAGAGAATTAATGAGAAAATTTTACCTGAAATATCTATTTTCATTTTTCATGGGTCTGTGTGGGCAGTTGCCCACGCTTGCATCCACCCTTGGAGTCATCTATATACACTCAAAGAGATTTTATGGTTCCGATCAAAGCGGGCCGGGGATATCCTTTCCAGTATTGATCAGATGAAAGAATACAAAGAATAGAGAATGAAGAAATGAAAAATAATGTACAAAGGAGAATAACAAAAGAGACAGAATGGTTGAACTAGGGTTGTCACATAAAGCGCGAAAATAATTAAAGGGCAACTAGTATATGAGGAAACAAATTGTTGGATTTGTAGGGCTGTGTGGGCAATCACCGTAGGCATATATACCAAGGGCATGTTTGATGGTTAAACAAGGTCATCAACATGGTTAAGGGCTGAGCCAGGGGCAAAGCGGGGGCCGTGGCTCCCCTTTGAATAATTTTTCCTGAGCTACAGTAGAATTCCTGCGTATCAAACACTACCTTAGAAAAATAAAATTTTACCAATTGAGATTTTCATAACTTTTAGTTTGGCTCATGTAAAAAATTTGAAAAATATAATTGGTTCCAGTGAAAAATCATCAGAAGTTTTATTTAATGGAAACCATTTGTGCATGACTTGATATTTTAGTATTTAGGCCTTTAAAAAATATTCAAGAACAAAAAATTATTTCGACCTCAAAAAAAAAAAAAATCTAGCTCGGCACCAATAGATTGTGTTGTTACTGAAGAGAGGTTATAATGATTGAGTCGAGTGTTTGGTTCGTACCTATCACGTGAGTACGTGTGGGACGCACTAGGTACTGTGGGGTCTATAATGGTCATGTTATACGGGTCGAAGTAATTGATTACTGGATCCAAAGTACTAGATCTTGTCTCTTTGTCTCTCTACCCTAGTAATTTACTGTAGTGCATCATAGTAAATCTTATATGAGACCTGTAAGGGGCACCCGCATGGGCCCTGGTCTACCTCAAAATTTAAAAAAAATATATATATCTAAATTTTAAAAAATTTTACTTGCTCTATAAAAAAAATTGAAAAATGATATTTCGACCCGTGTCAAAATTTATAAACTTTAATTTAACTCCACTCATAATTTAACTCCGCTCATGAAAAAATTAGATCGGATAAAAGCTGAATCTCTGCACACAGCATGCATCAGGGCGTATGTTGTGAGAGGCTAGAGGAATCTAGCTTCTGTATATGTGTGTATAAGTTTTTTGTACTGTACCCCTAGGCTTAGGAGCGTTGCCTTTTTTTATTAATTGACATTCATTTCTCTTCCAAATGTTTTTCTTTAAAAGTAAGAGAGAGAGAGAGAGAGAGAGAGAGAGAGAGTTGGAATGTCAATACGGCAAAGATCCAAAAACGCTTTAAGAATGCAATACTTTCAAGTGCTATTTCTTAAACGCAGCAAGATTTCTATGAATCTATTGCAACATGAACTCAACAATGGCAGGAACCCAAGGCTTATACATTTTTCTAATGTTTCTTTGCTACGTTTTCATATTTGTCATTCACTCCAAATAACTAACTAAGCCACTCAAAATTACATGTCTTTATTAGTGCTGAGGTTTTCTCCAGACATGTGTATACATATGGGTAAAAAACTGACTCCACGTAATTGCTATCCAACCAAGAAGAGGTAAAAGAAGTGAAAGCCAAATTAAAGAAGGCAGAGTGATATATAGGTTAGGCTTGTAGGGGCAGTCCCAACATGAAATGCTACTGCAAATTTATTAATTACTAGCAATGAAGTTGCTCACCAACCTTCTGAAAAGAGCCATAACATGCTTCTATGTGAAGGCATTAAATGCAGCTAAGGCCTTTTGACAAAACAATTTTGTTCTTTTTCAGCTGTATGTCAATATATCTAATTTGAATCAGATATTCAACCAAATTGACTTCAAAAAATCAGATATGGAAAGAAATTTAATATTCGATTAAGAAATTGGATTGGATTTGGATTTAAAAAATGACATTCAATTGGATTTAGATTTGTATTTGGATACAGATTTGGATCGAATTCATTTTTAGACAAATATCTTATGTCTAATGCTATTACATTTTGAAAATTGGCAGAATTCAGTTCAAAATTCGGATTTGGATTCAGATCTGAATATAAAATTTGGATCAGATGTAGATTCTAAAAGCGGATTTCAGATTCAGATAGGACATTTCATTATTCAAAGCGAACATGTGAATATATCCGAATCTGATTTGTTGACATCCCTATCTGTCACCCACTTGACCTAATGATGACTATTTCTATGTGGACCTCAAGTGGGCCTAACCCATGCACTGTGGTCAAGTTGCCCAACAACCATATCAATAAATTTGGCATTTTTTTTTTCTTATTATCACAGGCCCTGTTTTTTTTTTTCTCTGGATTCACCAACTTTTTTATTTAAATGTTTACTTGGGAGAAACCGCCTTCTGCATAAAACTCCTAAGGCCATGCGCTTATGCCTCAATGATTATGGGTTGTTTCATTGTCTAAGTGGACCTACGAAACACCTTCAATTTGAGTGTCGTGCTTGTTACCATTTATAGCCCAAAGGAATAAAACACCAAAACATGACAGTGATCATGACATTCGGACGTTGGACCCTTTGAGTGTGAGCCACCTTACTGCCCAGTTGTGTGCTGTCTCTTGAGACTAGATTTGCCAACTTAGTGCATGCACAATTATCATGCATTACTGTGGCTGTCATAAAATATAAGACTTTCAAGTATACGTTTAAGATGCACAATTATCGTGCATTATTGTGGTTGTTAGAAAATACAAGACTTTCAAGTATATGTGTCCCCTACCTACCAGAAAGGTCCTTTCATTGCATTCATGTAGAAAAAAGGTCTGTACCTAAATAGTTCAATTTTAACTTCACTTTAACTTGAATTCATTAAACTAGTTCACCTATCTATGACTGTATAAGTTTCCTGTGAACAAAAGTTGCTCTAAGCAGTCCGAGACTGGTTGGGCATGGTTCATATCAAGTACTTCAAATGATGCTAAAATCACTGTCGTCAATATTCGTATGAGATTTGATGGATGAGTTCTTAAGAGTAAGACATGAAAATGTATGGACATATGAATTTATAACCCATCTGAACTACTCCTCATCTAACATTATAGAAATTTAAATGTCTATATTTTGCTCCTCACTTACTTCTAAAATCTTGCCAACTATATTTTGCATGATAGAACATGCACAGTGATTCATACAATCAATAACTTTTCTCAGTCACATATATTATATGGACCTTTTATACATATATAAAAAAAAAACATTTCATCCCAAAGAACACAACATTCCTATTACCAAACACCTTCAAAGTCATCAGATCCAAGGTCTTCAAAGCCATCAGATCCAATTCTTAATGAGCTGACATAAACAAAATTAGAAGCAACTTGTCTTATTGTTGTGGCTCACATGGCGATTTTATCAATACATTCTGGGTGTGAGCAGGAGGTTAACAACCTACTGTCCAGAAAATCCGAAGACCCCACATTGTCATTGCTCCCAAGGTCCTGAGCTGCATCAGAACATAAGTGGGGTGGGGTATGATACTCATGTTATTAGAGTATTATGATCCCATCGTTTATCATCCAGGGAACTGGTACCCACGAATTTGAACCAATGACATGCTTTCTATGTGACCGTCTCTCTGACCAGTTATGTTACGGCCTTCCCACAAATTTAAACCAATGACATGCTTTCTATGTATGTTACGTCCCTGAAGATAATTTTATAAACACATTTATAGAACACAACATTCCTATTTCCAAATATACTCCAAGTCATCAAATCTAAAGTTCAGTTAGCTGAGTCAGACAAAGCTAATTTAAAAGCAAACCATCTCATCTCTCAGGCTCACCTAACATAGCCAAAGACCGGTTGACCGATCTAATAGCGCTCAAGTTGCTAGCTGTTCATCTTCTTGTGTAGATGGCTCAACTATGACGATCAGGGGTGGAGCCAAAAAAAATTTATGAGGGAGGCCGAATTAAAGTTTTTAAATTTTGACTACGGCCGAAATATCATTTTTTAAAAATTTTATATAAAACAAGTGAAATTTTCTAAAATTTACATGTAATTTTTTTTTTTTAAATTGAGATAGGATCAGGCTCAAGCTGGCCCTACTTTCGCTCTACCCTTGATAACAACCATTTGTTTACATTGTGAGAGTAATTTCATCAATATACTATAGTTGCAGAGTGGACATGTGGGCTGTTGCCCGCACAATCTCATGTAATTTATTTGTTTACATATTGGTTGTCTCCAACTATTTGTTTATATTCACAACTCGATGTCTTTTTTATTTGTTTAAGATCTTGCAATCATTATTATGTATTTGAAGGATGTAAGCTTTTTTTGAAATTAATGCTCTAGCGCCAAAATTTCTGGCTCTGCCATTATATGTGGGGGCATTAGATAACTGGTATGTACAAGTAGTGACATAATAATTTATTATCTAACAAAGAGTGCCGAAGCTCTGTCCACTCTTCCATGACCTAGAATACTAAGTCTCTTGGTGTTTTCGGTGACTTATCCGCTACACATTAAGTTGTGCATAATAAAAGATTAATGCTTCGAAAATTCAAAACGAAAACAGACTGCTTTTTAGCTTCCATCCCATCTATTGCACCAACCTTATCGAGAATGAGTGATATAATCTTATTGATTTGACTTGGTACTTTCTAAGATAACCCCAAAAGTCAGCTATTTTTGGCCCAACTATTAGCCCAGCTAGCTCGATTGGGACTGGAGAAAGAGCTCGCGTGGTAAAAATGAAAATTAGTGGCAAATGTCGAGTTTTGTTAAACTTGTAAAATAATGTGGACTACTCGGCGTAACCTGTGGGCCGAAATTTTTTATTTTTCGCGCGTCTCAAGCGACCAGGGGTAAGAATGTAAGGGAGTCCCTTTGACATAAACCCCTTGAAATTACAAATATTACGATGTCACCATCTCCTTCTGTGCGTGTGTTCCTGGTGTGTAATCTTTTGGAGGGTTAGAATTTTAGGTTCCCAGACCTTGTCGGATTACAGATACGGCCTTTTTTCCGTTCCGTTAGGAAGAAAATTTTATGTCGCAATTAATTTCATTCTTACTAAAATTTTCCCGGAAATTGTTTTTTTATGTACATTTTTGGAACTAAAATTTCATATAAACGTACAAAACAGTGATTTCTGCGTGGTTGTGATATGCTTTAAATTATAGATTATAAAAAGCACTTGATTTTTTTGTGATATACTTTTTTACACACGATAAAAGCTGTAAATTCAAACTTAAGTGTGTTTTGGTCATTTTTTAAAAGCTGTGCTTTTCATTTTGTACACCATTAAGTAGGTTGATTGAATAACTTACAAATTAACTTAGATAATTTTCCTACTTGCTCAATTTGCATATTTTAAAGATTTTATATGTTTACTTTATAATTAGTTTTTTATAAAATTGAAATAAATTAAATAAAATTTAATTTTTTTATAAATATTTTTCTTTGATTATGAAGAGCAGAGGCAATTGCTGGATGATTAATTAAAAGAATCATAAATCATTGCTAGAGCCAGCAAAACTGTTCATAAATTGTAGCTAATATTAATATAAGGGCTGTTTTTCAATGAGAGATTTTAAATTTTAGTAATTTAATTACATCTAATGTTGAATCCTCGAGTCTAATTATATACCATTATTTTTGCGTTTCCTATTTAAATTTGATAATAATTAGTTTAAAATAATTAATAAACGAAAATAACGTTGATGCATATGGAAAAAACGCGAGACTGAAACTAGTGCCCTTAAATATCTATTGGTAAAACAATTGGCTGATATATTAATAAATGAATAACAAAAAAGTATATTTTTGAAATTTTTGTACTTAATTTATTGTGAGTGATATGGTGCGATTCATGCCGATGAGATGAGTATCGCTGTTAATATCGTATCGTTCGGGTTTCCGATACGGGATAAAATGACCAATATTTACGGCGCTGGTAGTTCGGGTGCGCAGGTGGCGCATGGTGGTGAAACGACGAATCACGGAGAGAGTCGCCCGCCCCTTCCCCATCCACCCCCTTATCGTTCACCTCTGAGCTGAACACCGTACAGTTGAGGTCGAGAGATCGAGAGAGAGAGAGAGAGAGTGACGCTTCACATGGCGAGCTATAAATGCGATCGTCGACCTGCTCCTATTGTTGTTCGTCTCTTTTCCTCTCTCTCTTTTGTCAGGGAGATTGGGGAGGACTGGTCTAAAAAGTGTCCTTCGGTTGTCGTCTCTTGCTTTGCTCTGTTGGAAGTGGTGGTGGTGCTGGGTTGCTCTCCCTTCGTGGTGCTATTGGTTAATTGGAAAGTAATCGCGTAATCGGAAGTAGAGAGATGGCAGAGGACGAGGTGAGCAGCGGTAGGACATCGCGGAGGGTTATCCTCATCTCCGCCGGTGCCAGCCACTCCGTTGTTCTCCTTAGTAATCTCTCTCTTTCCTCTCTCTGTCTATTTATCTCTCTCTTCGACGTAGTAGTGTCTGTGGTTGTGCTTATGACTGGTTTTAATGTAATTGGATACTAAAGGAGTAGAACTGAGGAATGTGTAGAACTTTCTTATTTTGCCTTCTGTTTAATTGCTACCACGGAGGGAGTATGCTCGTTTGAGGTGGTTGCAGGTTCATCTCTAGTTCTAATGATCTCGTTGTGTTGATCGTCTGTTTTGGCCTATACGACCTGGAATATTTCTGAAATTTGATTATATTGAACAGTCCTGATTGTGAGGGAGGGAAGGGGATTGTAGATGGGTAGCATTTCCTGACAACATCTGGTCTGCAGATAACGTGTGTTTTAGCTGTTGATGGGTTGACAAATTCTATCTTACAATAGCTATCTATCGTGCTTGGCTTGTTTCACTGTTCAGCATTTGTAATGGGTTCAATTTGTGACCAAGTTCAGATTCTATCTCATAAATATGACGCTACATTTGAAATTTTAAATGTCTAAAAGTTTACGTTTCCATTAGATTTTCACAGTATAAAACATCCATTTCTAAACTGTACATCTAAAAACACACATGACGATCTAAAGGAAGAAGCTTAGGATGCTCCGTGTTTGATGAGTTTAAGAAGTTTAAAGCCCAGGATTTGCATTGGAAGCCTTGACAGATCTACCTGCTATGGATGCTCGAAGTTTAATTAGTTAGGAAAAACCACTGATGTCAATCGGATGTAGAAGGACTTCTAGGTCCATGCAAGAAGCATTGTCTTGTATCTTTCTAGAGCATGAGCGATTCACTTCAGATTTGTTTCTGGCCAGCTTGTCCCAACTTCAAGGATATGGTGCTTCATCAGTAGTAGGTGGTAGAGTGTGTAGTGCATGTGTGAAGCTGGTTTCATAGGTCTAGTGAGTCGAACATGGACAGGTTATGTTTGTTTGAACAATGTCACATATATTCTGCTCCGGGTTTAAGAAGTGCATAGTCTGACGTGTATTAGTATTTTAAAATCCATCGAGTCAATTTGTTGTTGGCTTACTTGGCTCGATTCGACCACCTACCTGGTCCACCCAATATGGGGACTCGACGACTTGTTTATGCTTAAAGCTTGGCGTGACTAGCTCAACACTCATTTGACTCGGCAGAAACTTGATTTAACTCAGCTGAAACTCATTTTGCTTGGTTTTAACTTGTTTGACTCAGCAATTTGGTGATAGTTTTTGTATGTTGTAACAAAAAAGGTGATTGGTTATTAACTATTAATTACTTAATTTCTAGCGTGAACCTTCTTTTCTATTGGAAAAAATTTAGAATTATTGCTCATTTATTAAATTTCCACATTGCAAACAAAAAGTTAAAGCTGATTAGCCACAAGTTCATGTATGATTATGAGATTACCTATTTATTTCAATTTTTAGAGCAGGCTCTTTACTTTTGAGCTTTTAGTTTTAGATAATATATATCCATATAATTGTAAATGTTGAACATATTGACTTTACTGCTTGTTTCTGTTGAATTGTTTTTCATTGATATATTGATACTTGACGCTCAGTTATGTGAAAGTGTGCAACTATGAAGTAGCAGCAGTAGCTTAATTGTCCAGTTTCTCGTTATTTCAAGTATATAATGTATTTGCTACCTTACATGCTGTTGGTTGACTTACTTTTCACCTATACATGTAATCAAATCATTCTATAACGGTTTTATGTTAAAATGACTAGTTGTACATTATTAATCTTTCAAAAAGCACAAAACTTGGCCTGAGTCACCAAGTTAAATTGTTGAGTCATGAGTCGAGAATGGGTGAGTTGAGTCCCAGTTTCTTTAAAAATGCTTCATACTTGTACCTGTACCAGCACCCGTATCAATACCTATGTGACGTAGGGCTAGGTTGTGGTTCTCTATTGATAAGTTTTTCTTGTCCACAAATTGGGCTAGGGGGAATCTTCCGTCTGAGAAACAAGGCCTAGAAAGTCTCTTGGCTAGATGAGTTAGGATTTGGTTGGAATGAGGTCAAGATCCAACCTATTTGATTACTATCTCTGATGATACCTGATTTTGGCCAGACTTGCATGAATTAAGAAATACTTTGCTTGGACAAGATTTGGTCCAAAAGTGGCTTACTAGGAATGAGGCTAACGGTGGTCCAAGAGCTAGATTGGCTAGAATTTAGTGTAAGATTTAAAGGGAATGCCACTTAATTCCCTTTGTGTTGATCGTGATCCTAGGACATGACGAGGTTGTCGAGGTGTTGAAGTTGCTGGCATGACCCATGGTTGTAAATCTAGTGGTTGGAAAACACATCAAATCCATCCATGTATGACTTCTTGTGCAAGACTTAGACAGAAAAAGAGAGAATTAGGAAGACTGAGAGAGAGATGAGAGAATTGTGAGGATCTAGCAGATCCTCAACAGTTAGAATGAGAGAAGGGTTCGTTAATTTCCATAATGATTCAGACAATGCATGAACATCACTAATACTTGTATATTTTGATGGTTTTCTTGCTTTGGCCATGCATGCCTCTTTCATCAATACATGTCGACTTAGGCATGCCCCCTATGAAGGAGTATATATTCTACGCTTTGTGGATTTTGATATCACAGATGCTAATTAAAAAAAATGGACATGCATTGTTCACTGAATGACCATGAAATGGTCTCTGTCCTTTCTCCCTCCCTTCCTTTCTCTTCATGTCCATATATGCATATTACATATGTATGTGTTTGTGTGATTATTGCTTGTGAGTTGGGTGCTTTCTTTAGTTGTGCTTGATACATTTCAGAATCCATACCTTCTTGATTGTTCGCTGACTTAGTAGGAAATTTATGATCTTGATTTTTGTCAAATCATGGTAATACTAAGTCACATGGGTGTGCCAAATATGGTGGCACACCCTCGTCGACTCGGGTGCGGGTGCAGCCCAACACATCACCTGACTCAGTCAAACCAAATCGGGTGCTGTTGACCGCACTTGTTCTTCTTTTCTTCTTTTTTTTTTTTCATTTTTCTCCTTCTCCCATCTTCCCTCTTCTTTTATCCCTCTTCTCTCTCTCCTCCTCTATTTTATTTAATGAAACTTTGAATTTTGTATGAGATTAAGGTAACCTTGATAAAAAAAGGTTTTAAAAATAGTGACAAATAAAATTACTTATGTAACAGACAACACACACACACACACACACATATATATATATATATATATTCTTGCCGCACCCACACCCAACTTTTTTTTTTGGGAACTTGCCGCATCCCGCAATGACACCCGTACCAGCACCCGCACCCATGTGACATAGTGGTAATAATGCTTTAATGATTTCAGCTGGTAATGTTGTTTGCTCTTGGGGTCGTGGTGAGGATGGTCAGTTGGGGCATGGTGATGCTGAAGATCGACTTCTTCCAACCGTGCTGAGTGCACTGAATGACCATGAAATAGTCTCTGTTACTAGTGGAGCTGATCATACAACTGCCTATTCTGAAACATTAGCACAAGTATACAGCTGGGGATGGTAATCATTGCTGCTTCATAATTTAGAAATTATTTTCTGCATTAGAAATTTTTTGTTCTGCTATATGCTTTCATATGGTTTAGAAATAAATTATAATGCCTCTTGCAATTGACTTCAAATTAACTTGCACTTTAGGAGGCATAATAATTGCATTTCTGGCCCTTGGTAATAGTCTAATAGTCAGTTTCAAGAGGAGGATTTTTAATTCAATGTCATTATTGGTTCATTTTCATTTAATTCTATTGATGAAATTTTCTTTTTGTTTTTCTCTAGAATGTTAAGCCTATGATACCTTCTCCCCTTGTTCTGTTATTTTGTGCCTTTATGTGTTTTCTAATCTCATTTGCATCAGTTGATCACTTCATAATGACTCGTAATTACTGATTTTTTCAAATGCTCAATTATTTTGGACTAAAAAATGCAAGCTGACATATATGTCTATGTTTATGAATACCTACACCTGTCCAAGATATGAGAACTTAGTGACTTTATTTGGTCAAGATAGAGCCATAGGAAAAGGATCATGAATGATAACTGGGTACTAGTGCTTAAGTCAAGCAAGCCAGCCACAAGTCTTGGTGTAGCTGCCATGTGCCAGCTGGTTGAAGGTTTATGTCCATACCTGGCTTCTTGTTTTTCTGGTATTTCAGAAGGAAGACTGATTACAGTTTGAGTCAGATATTGTTAGGCATATGAACCAGGACATGAACTGGGTAGATTTGATGTTTTTCTGTATTTCTTTGTAGAAGAAGTTCAACCTGAATCTGTCTTCAACGTGAGTTCTTGTGTTTTGTTTAGAATTACTAAAGACTTGTCCTATATCTGGGTACATGTCTGCTGGAGTTCTTCATCTAGTATGAAACCTGGCCCAGATTTCACCACTGACCTTGAAATACAAAAGCTTTCTCCAACTCAATCTATTATTGAGGCAAGATTTCTACATTATGGTTCATGAGTTCTCCATTCATGCTCCTGTTCAATTAGACAAGCTGGGGATAGTGCTTTCTGGGATGGAAATTTCATGCCTGTTGCTAAAATAAATTTAGTCTACCAAGCTACCTCTCCAAGTTAGTTCTTTTTTATTTTTGTCTTCTTATTTCTATGAAGAAGTAGTATTATCATTCAAGTTGCTGCACTGTACACAGATGTAAAATGTTATTTATGTTCCAACAGTAGGCAGAGATGATAAAAAATTAGTTTGAATATATCATACTTTGAGTGCTGCACTGTTATGATGGAACAATAGTTGGTTGAACTTAATGCCCTGCCATGAAAAGACCCTGCATTGGTTTGTGACTTTCAGTTTTCTGAGTTTTATGTGGTGTTCACATGTATCTAAGTGTCCATTTGTTTTAGAGCTCATCATGCTCTCCGTTGACAATTATTAGTTTATTATCATAATTTCTGAGTCTGTCATGATAGTGCTTTCTGGGATGGAAATTTTAAGCCTGTTGCTAAAATAAATTTAGTCTACCAAGCTACCTCTTCAAGTTAGTTCTCTTTTATTTTTGTCTTCTTATTTCTATGAAAAAGTAGTATTATCATTCAAGTTGCTGCACTGTGCAGAGATGTAAAATGTTCCAACAATATTCAGAGATGATAAAAAATTAGATTGAATATATCATGCTTTGAATGATGCACTGTTATGATGGAACAATAGCTGGTTGAACTTAATGGCTGCCATGAAAAGACCCTGCATTGGTTTGTAACCTTCAGTTTTCTAAGTTTTATGTGGTGTTCACATGTATCTAAAATGTCCATTTGTTTTAGAGCTCATCATGCTCTCCTTTGGCAATTATTACCATAATTTCTGAGTCTGTCATGATACTGCGTTCTGGAATGGAAATTTCAAGCCTGTTGCTAAAATAAATTTAGTCTACCAAGCTACCTCTCCAAGTTCTTTTTTATTTTTGTCTTCTTATTTCTATGAAAAAGTAGTATTATCATTCAAGTTGCTGCACTGTGCAGAGATGTAAAATGTTATTTATGTTCCAACAATAGGCAGAGATGATAAAAAATTAGATTGAATATATCATGCTTTGAGTGCTGCACTGTTATGATGGAACAATAGTTGGTTGAACTTAATGCGCTGCCATTAAAAGACCCTGCATTGGTTTGTAACCTTCAGTTGTCTATGTTTTATGTGTTCACATTTATCTAAAATGTCCATTTGTTTTAGAGCTCATCATGCTCTCCGTTGACAATTATTACCATAATTTCTGAGTCTGTCATTGTGATAAAAGCAACAATCTATCCATTCCCTCTTCCATCCTCCCTTTTTCTTTGCAGTGATGGTGAATATAGCTAATTCTTTCTTTTCTACAGGGGTGATTTTGGTAGACTTGGTCATGGTAATTCCAGTGATGTATTTACACCACAACCAATCAAAGCATTACAAGGCCTGAAAATTAAGCAAATTGCTTGTGGAGATAGTCATTGTTTGGCAGTGACTATACATGGTGATGTTCAAAGGTAAACTTGCTTTATTTCCTTTCTTTCTCCTGGACTCTTGTCACTTTTCATGTTTCAAACCTTGTCATGTTGTCACTGCACCAGCAACCACATCAGTAGTTAGCATGACGCTATGTGGCCAAAAGTAATAAGCAGGTCCTAGGTGGTGACCCTTTGGTGGGACTAGACTCCACGGCCAATAGGGGAAAAAAGCACAAAATTAAGAAAAGGGAAGGTTTCAAAAGTACACTGAGAGAAGTGGCAAACATACCTAACTTTTTGTTATTGTTAAAAACACAGATAACTTTTTCTCTATTAAAATTAACCTGTCATTTGTCAATTAACCCTAGGGTATTATTGGCTTAAGGTGGTGTTCATGTGATAAAACAAATATAACGCTCAATAAAGGCAAATCTCAATTTTTTAAATTTTTTTCGCCTATCCAAGTATACTCAGTAATATTACTATGTGACTAACAATTCAACTATGTTTGAATTATTAGCTACTTTTTCTTATTAATGTCTATAATAGTTACATGAATGTCTATTTTTCATCAACACTACTAAGTTAATTGGAGGGAAATCTACATACATTAACAAAGTTAGATGTTTTTTTATGTTACTTTGTAGGGGGCAAAGCCGCAAAACAGTACTTTTTTGCTGATTTAATAATTGGTCTGATAAAAATAATTTTCTGAATCTTTTGATTACTATGAATGAAAAGTTAGGTTAGGTGCCTTTTTTGTTATTGCTAAATCCTTAGGTATATTTTGAAAATTTTCTTTAAAGGAATCATTGGTCTGGAGAAAAATTTGAAGAATAGCGGGGATGACTCGATACAGCTAAATCCTTAATATGCATAAACGACAAAGATGTACTACAGTTGGAAGAAAATAAGAAAAATCAATTAGCACTCTGAGAACATTAAATCTCGAAAGGACATGCATAACAGAAGAACAAAAACATGCACATCTTAGTTGTTGAGGTGCCTAGGCGTGCCTAGCCTAAAAAGGCATTCAAAAGTTGTTGCAATTTTGCTTAGTTATGTTTAATTTTAAAATGTTAGCTTTATGTTTTATGTGTTAAGTTAGCATGTTAGCAAATTAGGATTAGTCGAAAGCAACTTGTAAAACTGCAGAAGAAAATTTTAGTGAAGAATAAACCAGATGATAGACTTCTCATGGTAGAACTGAAACTGAGCTCTAAACAATATACATGAAACAGAAAATAACCAAAGTAATACCTATTTTAAAATCTGTGCTCTATAAACTGAAGCTATGATAGATGGCAACTGAATATGGACAAATTTGGAAGAGTGAAAGACGCCTACACAACTCTGACTTAAGCTGTCTAATGCATACATTGGCAGAACTCAAATCACACCTACAATTCTAACTCAATCAATTCAGGTAAAAGATAGACTTTGCAAGCAATCTAATTTCTGCACAAATTGTAATTTTCTGAGACACTTATAGCAAAAAATATCTGTTTCAACATAAATTTTGCAATCACTGGGTCAATCAGACTCCCTACAAGAAAATTAAGCTAAACTCAAGGGATAACAGGTCTTGAGAAGCAAAACAAATCAAGTGTCAGAGGCTAAAGTCATCCAAATACCCAAATGGACTAGGCGCCAGCACGCCTATGGCGCCTAGTCCAGCCTAGGCGATAGCCTAGGTGCCAAACCCACACCCCACGCCTAAGTTATTAACTTAGGCGTGGGATGTGGACTGACGACTAGTCCATGCCTAGGCGACGACTTGACAACTAAGATACACATATTTAGTCCAGATAATGACAATATTTTCCCAAAAAAGAGTGAAACAATATTAACAGGAAGATACTGCATTAATTTTAAGATATCACAAAAAATAAATATATGAATAACATTCATGTTATTCTTAAAAGGAAAATCATTGGAAAAACACCAGCAGTTGCTGGAAGGGTGCTTGCAAAGGAGTTATGGTGACCATGGAGAGAAAAATATGTATATATATGATTAATAAGATAAGGTTAGAAGTCCTTTAATCATTTAATGAGTACAAGTTCAATGCTGAAAGTGGTCTTAGTTTTAATTTTTATTTTGTACAAGGGACAACAAAACAAAGGAAGAAAGACACAGTATGCAAAAACAATTAGAGTGAAAGTAACAAATTCAGTGGTGGTTGGAAAATGTAGGAACTATGAGTTAAGAACATGGCCACCTATTGATTCATATGGTGGACAGTAAAAGTAATTAATGAGTAAAGGATGGGACTTGAGCTTAGAAATTCTAAAATTTTATTGGCTGAACAGAAGTGGGGATTCAGTCAATTTGAACTATTTCCTTTTCAGCTATTTAGGTGTGCATGTAAACACACACATATTGGCAATTGGCAATAACAGAAAACTCGCATAACATTTTGATATTGGTAAAAGCACACATGATTTTTGCACCCATTAATAAAATAACCTTACGTTAACTAAAACTCCAAGCCAAGTTGTGTTAATGAGATAAAATGACTAAAACCTTAATATAAAAGAAAGTTGTGCACATTAATTTATGTTAGCGCTTTTAAGTTTTTAACCACTATCACTGTTCAACCCAGTTCTCAAAAAAAAAAAAAAAGGGAAAAATCACTATATTTTTGTAAAAAACTGTATTTCATATCACGTTTTTTTTTTCGTTTTCAGCAAAATGTTTGTATATATATATATATATATATATTGAGTTTTCATTTAACATATTACTAATATTTTGTATTTTAGTGTATGTTTCTGTAAGAAAATTAGTGAAAACTCAAGTGTTCATATTTCTTGTTTTATTATTCGTTTGAATTTGAGAGTTTCCAAGATAAACCTACTTCCTGATAATGCCTGAAAAAATCCTCATTGACAGAAACCTGGACAATGTTCTTGACAATGTCCTTTAACCATGACAAACAATATTACTGACTAATATTTAACTATATCCAAATTAGATTTTTATTATTAGTATCAAACTTAGGTGGGTGAGTATTTTTTCAGTAATGCTATAAAATTATGCAAGAAAAAGTTAGATGTATTTGCAAAACTGGATACATTTGCAAAGCTTGGAGGGAATAAAGGCAATGAAGGTCCAACTTGGAGGCTGCCTAAGTGTCTTGAGTCTCTTGACCACATCATCATTTTGTTTTGAAACATAGTCTTCCTTATCTGTTGCATGTTTTGTTCTAACTTGTTCTCTTTCCTAAGACTGCATCATCATTTCGTTTTGAAACATAATCTTCTTTATGTGTTCCATTGTTAATTCTGACTTGTACTCTTTTATAAGGGTTTGATATTGGATCTTAGATATAGAAGTTAAGAGCTGGAATATCCTTGTGTCATGAATGCAAAGAATACCAGCCAACTAATACATGACATCTGGAAGTTTGTGGCCATTAAAATTTGATAATTTACAGGTCTTCCTTCCTTTGCCTTTTTATGACATTGTGCTGAATCTGAGTTTTGTTGTGCACAAGAGTGACATGAGCTGCAAGTAATGTCGTTTCTAGACCTTAATAGCATACACACGTAAAGGAAACACAAACAGCAAATGTAGAGAGACATAGTGGTTGAATTTTCATTCAAGTACTTTGATATATTTTTTTCTACCATAGGGCATGAAAAGCAAATATTTGAAGAAATTTAGGGGTATGGATTTGTTGGAGAACATGTAGAATCAGTCAAAAATTGTATTTGGATGATTGGATTTAGTAGTCTATTCTGTAAAGGTTGTGCTATGATAGTTTTAAGGCTTTAAGTGTCCTATTGTTGAATCTTTTTACATACAACATGGCCATCATATTGAAAATATTGCTAACGTTTGACATTATATCATATGAAAGTTCTCCCCTGTGAAAGTATTATATATGTCTTCATAATAAAGACGGAGTATTTAACTTGCAGCATCCTGATAGAATGATTGACTTTAGTTATCTAAGTTTATTCCTCTGTTTTGTTGTTCCTGTAGTACATAGACGAATTTTATTTTGCTTTGGGCTTTGCATGCTAATTTGGTAAGGAATTATATAGGGTACTAAAGCTATGGCACATGGGTACGGGTACGGACATGCAATTACGGGTATGGCGATTTTAGAAAACTTGGGTACAGGGGGTGTTGCAAAGTGTATATGTAAATATATATATATATTATATATATATATATATATATATAGTAATCCACAAAAATTCTCAAAATTAAACAAACATGGGAGGAAATTTAGAATCTTAGCAGAAGGGAAATATATAGGAAGGGAAAAATCAAAATTAAAGAAAAAATTAAGTTTGAAAATATAATTTTAAATGTTTTAAAATGCAGGCATATCCAGCCATACCCACGTACCTGTGTCCCCTTACCCATGTACCGACACGGGTACCTGGGCAAATCTCTCGTACCCTTGTCACATAGGTACTAAGGAAGTATATAAGGTATACCATCTTGTCCGTTACTGCTGTCATTGAATCAGGTTGTAATTCTGACATTATTTTTTCA
The DNA here is from genome assembly GCF_008831285.2 of Nymphaea colorata. Taxonomy (NCBI): domain Eukaryota; kingdom Viridiplantae; phylum Streptophyta; class Magnoliopsida; order Nymphaeales; family Nymphaeaceae; genus Nymphaea; species Nymphaea colorata. The sequence continues at coordinate 6,037,166 of NC_045138.2, read as the reverse complement.
GTTGGGGGCGTAATCAAAATGGGCAGCTTGGGCTTGGCAACACGGAGGACTCACTTATTCCACAGAAAATCCAAGCTTTCGAGGTAGATCAGGACAAATTAAATTGCTGTCTAAAAAAACTGTTACTCTTGTTTTATGTTATTGTCACATGAAGTTTGTCTCTTTAGTATGGTGCAATTCTACAAAATCATTAATAACATGCTCTTAGACTTCCACATCCTTCTCCACTGATATGGTACTTAAGTTGATTCTTGCTGTGTTGGATGGTGGAGTTCCTAATACCTTTCGTCTTTGTCAAATCTTTGGGCAATTGGGTGAGGTTATTTTGATTGCCAATACATATTGTAGCTAGGGCTCCTTGTGAGAACATTCACTGCATTATTGCACGTGTAACTAATGAATTGAATTCTAGATGAGCTTAGTTAATGATTCTTTTTCGTATTAGAAAAAAGAAAAAGCTTTGTTTGCTTCAAGTACATCCCTTATGTTTCCATATGAAATTCAGTTATTTCATAATTTTTGTGCATGCTGTAGGGAATATCTGTGAAAATGGTTGCCGCTGGTGCAGAGCATACAGCTGCTGTGACCGATGATGGGGAGCTCTATGGATGGGGGTGGGGTCGATATGGGAATTTGGGATTAGGTGACAGGAATGATCGCCTTGTTCCTCAAAGAGTTGATGCTACAGATGTATGTCTTCTTCTTTTCCCCCTTTTGTTTCGATGACATTCTGGGTGTGTTGTATTGTATAATTGGTTAAAACTTAAAAGTTCACTAGAACTGCAAATTGCTCAGAATACCAAGATTGCTTGAGGATGTGGTGGTTCCCAAGTAAACGATCATTTTCACACATGAATTTGTTGAGTTGCAAATACAGGTTTTTATCCAGCTGTGTTCTTTACTGTTTCTGACTTTTTTCCCCTGCTTTCCCAGGGACAAAAGATGGCACTAGTTGCCTGTGGGTGGCGCCACACAATCTCAGTTTCTTCTTCTGGGAGATTGTATACCTATGGGTGGAGCAAATATGGTCAGCTAGGACATGGTGATTATGAGGATCACCTTGTTCCTCATTTATTGGAAGCCCTCAGTAATGATTGCATTTCTCAGGTCAATTAATTTGTGCTGTTTCATTCATGTATACCAAGAATTGGCAGTTTACATGTTCTTTATTTTGCTCCAAAGATGGTTAATTTATATCCTTAAGCCATCAGGTGCACCATTTTCTACGACTTGGGAAATGGCTAAATATTAGCATGGGCATGCTTATTAGGGTTTAGCATGATATAATGAATCAGCCTATCTAATTGGAAATTAGTTTGGCAGAAGTGTTCAGTTGTTAAAAGGATCATGTTTTTATACAGTTTCATGTTGTCTTGTTTTCCACATTAAAAGGCATCAATTAAGCCTAGGAGAATTTCTAGCAAATTTGTTAGGTCATGGAGCATCTCTGTTCAAGAAAGAAAGTATTCATAATATTTCTTGCTACTGATCTGAAAAATCTTCTGACATTGCAGTCTTTAAGTGTTAGTTAGTAAAGTTTAGTTTATTAAGTTATTCTACTGTACGTACATTTATGGTGACAATTTGTTTTGATAATTCTTGTAGTCTAGGTTTTTAATTGCCTAATTTTATGACCCTGATTAATTGCATCGGGATTCTAAATGTTTATTAATTTTTTCTTGCTTTTTTTTTTGTAGAAGATTATCCTTTATGTGATGATCTTACATGTATAATGTGATTAGAGTGTGGAAGGGAGGAAGCTGTTCCTTACTCTTGTTAACTTGTTTATTTTGCTTAGTGAGTTTAGGATTTTTATTTATTTCCTAGTGTGATCGTATCTTGCTACATGGCCATAACCTTTTAATCCTTGTTTCTGAAGGTTTCGTATCCACCTCAAAGTAATTTGTCAATGTCTGTTGAACTTTGGGCTTTGACTGAATGTTTAGCTAAACATCAGATACATGGTTATCTGGTACCCAAAACAATTTAATTCTTCATTTGTTTCCTTTTAATTTAAATGCCAGAATGTTGGAGTCTTGTGCTTATCAAGAAGCCTTTTCTTTCGGTTTCTCTTTTACCAACAGATGTGATGCCTTGTGTTTATTTAGAAGTAGAGCTATGTCACATAGGTGCGGGCGCAGGTGTTCGGGTGTGGGGGTGCAACTCTCTCTCTCTCTCTCTATATATATATATATATATATATATATATATATATATAGATACATAATGCTGTATGCTTATATTTTTTTAACTGAAATTTAAGTTTTTTTCAAAGGTCATTTTGCTTGTTGAGTGCATTTTAAATTGAATGTAAGTATTGGGTGCATGAAAATAGAATGTTATTTTATTTTTAAAATTTTAAATTAAATAAAATAAATGTCTTTTAAAACATAAACAGTCTGGCCGTCATTTTTGAAGGACAGACATTTTAAGGGCAGTTAATTTTTAAAATTTTAAATTGAATTATATATATATATATATATATAATGTAAGCAGCCTGGTTGAAGGACAGCAGACTGTTCATTCTTTTGCTGCCTTCCTTTTTAAATAAAAAAGTTGGAAGCTTGAAAAAGAAAGAAAGAGAGAGAAATAAAATAAAGTTTTTCTTTTAAATATACATAGTCAATGGTCCTTGTTAAAGAACAGCAGACTGGTTGTCCTTTAACAAGGACGATTACTGCACCTTTGACTGCCTTCTGTTTTAAAAAGAGAGGGAGAAAGCTGAAAGTTTGAAAAAGAATCAGAGAGGAGGGAAAAATATGAGGGAAATGAAAAAGTGGGGAAGAAAAGGAGAAAAAGGTTGAGAAAAAATTTTTAAAAAAAAAAGAAAAAAAAGAGAAAATTTCAGGCGCGGCTTGGGTGCGTGTCGAAGCCACACCCGTGTCCCCACCCGCATCTGTGTCATGTCAACACGGGTTTTGGGTGCATTTGAAAGCACCCGTGCGACTTAGTGGTAAAGCGCTGGTCACTGGAATGGAGATTGGTCTTACACTAGGATGATGTGAAGCTTCATCTAGGATAACATTCTAAAAAGTATATATATATATATATATGTATATATATATATATATATATGTATATATATATATATAGAGAGAGAGAGAGAGATTAGGAGGAGCTGAAATCCTCCAGCCATCCGAAGATCCGTCCAATATTGCATTGGGCAGGTGTAATTAAACACATTGCCCGATGCAATGCTTTGTTAGTGACTTAGTGTGCTGTGGGAGGACAGAGAAATCCACAAGTCTTACATAAGAACCCCCCACACAAAAATATAGCTTTTACAAAAATATGTGTAGTTATTCAGAAATTGCATTTCCATGCTTGATTAAGTAACTACTTATCAAGATTCTCAACAGGCGCCTTCCCTATCTCGAATGTGTATATTATGGTTAGCCCATGGTTAAGCAACATAAGATTACCTAATTAGTCATAGTTATGCTTTTGTAAATATATAAAATTATAAATATCATAAGCATGTTTTCTGGTTGTTGCATTTGCAATGGATACATTTTCTTTAATAGTTATTCTTTTGCTTTTCTCTTGAGCAGATATCTGGTGGCTGGCGACATACCATGGCTTTAACATCTGATGGAAGGCTTTATGGCTGGGGATGGAATAAGGCAAGCTTTCTTCTTGTTGTTCCTTTTGTGTTTTGCTCTTAGTCCATTTCTCTGAGTGGTAAATTCTTGCACCGATGTACTATTCTAGAAGATTATGCCTGCAATAAAAACTAGAGAGGAAAGAAGAAGTTTGTCACCCAAGAAAGGTCCAATCTTAGGAAAGAGATTGTATGCATCAACATTATGTACTGAAGAAATGCAACTGTGCGAGAATTCCTTCTGCATGCACATTAAGATGTGGATCCATGTGATAATCAAATAAAATGATGTTTACCCTTAAGAGAAGAGATAGACTGAAAAATATGTGCTATACTTCTTACCCATGACCAACATCTAAATCTTGGTAAGCATATACCATAAGTCATTTGCCTTGAGAAATTAGTGTCTACTTATAAAGAATTTTTTTAGAACAAATCTGGCCCTTTACCTTCCCTAACTATCTACCTCAATGAAATATTTGGTCTAGTTCCACATGCTTCATTTTGCCATGCTGTATAATGAAGATGAACACAGATGAAGCTGAAACCTGCATATCTTCACAGGTTGTTCCTTATCTCGAAGCCTGGGCCCTGATCTCATTCAGTTGACATTTACCTGGTTGAGATCCATAAGAAATCTGCATTGAATTGGATAATCATTATTTTGGCATAGCTATGGATGAACTTTGGCCTCCATGGAGCCAGATTTAGTGGTTTTCCCTTAGTAATTCATTATGCTTAATTTTATTTGGTATAACATGATTTATTTTATACTTTGTGGTGCTTATTCTATCTTGCACGGTAGTCATCTTAGTCAAATAGGTGTTGGCTAGTATTTCATGGTGCATTGTTATTTGAAGAGTTCAAAGTCTCATGCCGTATTCCTTTTTTACAGTTCGGGCAGGTTGGTGTTGGTGACTTCATTGATCATTGTTCTCCACAGGAAGTTAAATTTCCATCTGAACAGGTAGATTTCTTATTCTTTCACATCGAAGGTGGGTTTATTTTGGTGCCTCACTGGTTCCATCTCTTTGTTGCCTGTCAGCAGAAGGTAGTCCAGGTTTCCTGTGGATGGAGGCACACCTTAGCAATTACAGACAAAGGAAATGTGTTCTCCTGGGGTAGGGGCACATGTGGTCAACTAGGACATGGTGACTCCATTGATAGGTAACTGCAATTAGCTTGAAACTGTATATGATCTGCCTGTTGTTGGCGGCCCATGTCTGCTCTCATAAATGGCTAGTTTAATGGGTCTGTCAGGCCAGTGTTGATGGGTAGGTAATAATCTGCTGGTTATTGATACATAGTATTAGATAACTATGTAATACAGGAGGGGTTTCATCGGCCTATCGTTCGGGACAGTTTAGGTTGTTTACTGTTCAAGTAGTCTGTTACTCTGTTTACAAACTCTTATATGACCAAGACTCTAGGTATTTCTTTCAGCTATGATACTGAAGAAGCAGCAAAGTTAATTTACTATTACAACATGAAGGTTTATTATTTGACATTTGGTCCACCTTTAAAAGCTGTAGGGATTTTTTTTGTTTTTCAGACAGGTATAAAACCTTCCCTTCTTTAGAACATGTTTTAGAATTGGAGTTTTTATGTGGAGAACATGTAAATCAACTTCTTTGCAAGACCTGGACATTTCTATCACAAAGATCTCAGCTAATTTATTTAACCTGTTGGGAATGGATATACCATTAAGATTTAAGAGTGTCCTTCTATAGATCATCTCAAATAAATTAAGTTTTGTCAAAAGCGAGGAGACTTCAAACAAATACAAGCTTAATGATAATTGTGAAATCAGCTTGATCACAGGTAACTTATTGAACCTGTTAGGGATGGATATACCCTTAAGAGTATTCTACTATAAGTGATCTCAAATAAAATCAAAGTATGTCAAAAGAGAGAGACTCTAAAACAAATACAAGCTTGTTGATAATCGTAAAATTGACTTCCACATAATTATCTGTAAGATTTCAATCCTATATTTTCGAGTCAAAACAAACACCGAGCCCCAATGATCTAGGTTGGACTAGAATGGCCAGAAGCTACCCACCTGATCCTCCAAGGCTCATCCTTTAAGACTTTCAAGATTACAAATTTACAATGATGCACCTGCAAAGTTTTATGAACAGTATGTGTATCTTGCTTCTATACCTTCTTTTGTCTGAGTTAATGGATGTACGCATGTAGTTCTGGTTTTCGAGAAGAAAGGGAACATGTATTGGGCAAGTTCAAGCATAATTCACATGTGGTTGTCATTAAAATTTAGTATGATGTAACTAGGAAACTATTAATATTGTGTTCCTTTTGTCGTTTCATTATTGAAGTTCTCCCTTCTTTTAGTATTGCAAGACGAAGTTCTAAGTCTCCACTATATTTTGAAATTTAAATATGTATGGCATGAAACAAAAGAAATAGGTCAACCACATATGCTCGTTGATAAATTGGTCATATACCAAAAACTGAATAAAAATCCAATGACGGTTCCATTACTGTCCTGTCTGGCAATTGTATCTCCGAATCTCGTGCGGTTTTGACTTGTTGAACATATATCTCACATCATGCATTCCTTGTAGAAATCTTCCCAAGGTCATTGAAGTGTTGAGTGTAGATGGATCTGGTTGTGAGCAGATGGACTATTCAAGGACTGATCCTTTATCAGGTATGATTATATTCAGTTCTCGGAAGCTGCCTTGTAGTTACCATAAATGCTGAAGTTTCTAGCTGACAAATGCATGTTTCAGGCAAATCTTTGGTGTCACCAACGGATCGATATGCAGTTGTCCCTGATGATAATGTATGCTGAATGGCTCTGAAACAAGTGTTCGCTTTTCTGTCCTTTCTGATTCCTGTATAGTAATTTGTGCTTTTTTCTTCATTTTGCCCGATTTTGAAATTACCTGGTTTGACTCTGTTCCCAATGGTAGTTTGCAAACTCGTTAGTCGGACTCAGATCCGCTGACTACTTGGTCACGGGTCAATGAGTTGGCTTGGCTGCTCATTTGGGTCAGGTCCAAATTTTTTAGTATACTTTTATTGCAAAATGATAAAAAAGTTGAACATACCTATAAAATAGCAACTATCAAGTAGATATAATAAATGAATGCAACTACAAAATAATAACTAATAAACATGCACTAAATTACTTTATTTCCCATAAACAACTATAACTTATTTCTTAGTGACATGGGGTGTTAGTTAGGACCAGTGCTGAATGAATCAGTATGGAATGGGTAGGCCCGGGCATCGGGCGTTCCAACATCCGAAACCCGAGCCTGGACCTAGTCTGGCTCGGCTTGGTTAAAATTATATATATATATATATATATATATATATATATATATATATATATATATATATATATATATATATATATATATATAAAATAATATAAAATAATATATAAAAATCAATAAAAATAATATTCAAAAAATCTTATCGGGCCGAACCGAGGTTAGTCGGGCCTACTCAAGCCGGACTGGTGCCCTTTTTTTTTTTTGGGCCCAAGCACAGGCTCCAGTCGGGTTGGGCACTGTGTACCTGTCGAGAACTCGACCCGATGCCCAGGCTTAAGAATGGGATGATTTGAGCCCATTCAGCTGATCCAAAAATGAGTTTTCTAAGAATCCGTTGCATTTGGGATAGTATTTCACTCATGGCCCAGTCCTTTGGTGATCTGGTTGACTCGAGTGATTCCCGAGTCAACTTGCTGGGTTTGCCAAGTACGTTTCAAATAGTTCCAAGCATCTTGTGAGTTGTAACCTTATTTTTGGCTGCTTTAATGGAATTTTTCCTTTGTTGGGTCTACGCATTGTCAAGAATATTTTCAGCCACCTCCGGGCAGCTGATGACGTTGTGAATACCACATGGAATTGGTGCCCTTCCTCCCAGTCGTAGAGGCTAATAATATTTCTTATGCTTAATTAGTGACGACATTGTTTGCACCTTTGCAGCAGACAGGAACATCGTTGATGGAATCTAAGAGCACAAGCAGTGATGCCAGTGTCCCAGGGAGTGATGTAAAGCGAGTTCGAGTATAAGGGGACGTGAATGTTGCTGCTATTAGAAATATGCCGCCTTCGCTTTGTTCATGTCTGTTTGACTCCTCTCTTTATCTATGCGTCTATAATCCATATGTGTATTACCCATGGCCCTTTTCAAATTTTCTCTCCCTTATGAGTCTTGGAACTGTGGGTTGATTGCATGTAGTGGACAGTGCAATAGCATATTATTTTGTTTTCCTTGTTATGGCCTGGAAATTTTGTTTTGGCTCTATTAATCTGTCAAAATGGCATATCATTGATGAGGATTTAAGCGACTTCTTTTGCCTTCCCTGGCCACTCATGCAGCAATAGGTAGCATGGTTCTACATGATTGAGAAAAAGATGAATCTACTGATATGGTGCTTCTTGTCACCTCCTCAGGCTTTTCGTAGATGAGATGGCTCTTTTATTTTAATTAATAAGAACAAACTGTTTTTTGTTTTCATTTCTAGTGAGTAAGCTGGGTTGTTTGGGGGTGGGGCAGAGACCTACCAATTTTTGAAGATAGAAGACATGGTTTTTTTTTTATTTCAATTAACAAAATTTTTTATCTTTTAACTTTAATGAGTAAGAAGAGGCTCAGTTAAGGTTAGGGAGATGCTTATCAGATGAGGCCAATGTAGACGCACTCTAGGTCCGGGTATCAAAGTGTTGACATTCTTCAACTCTAAGGTCGTACCAGTTTGGCAAAGATTTTCCGTATTTGCCTGCGGGAAAAAAAAAAATCATATGTAAAACAAAAGATGTACCAAAGCACTATCGACTTTTGGGAAGCTGAGTTTCGCTAGCAATGGGTGTAAATAGAGAGGAAAGAAAAGAAAGGAAGGGGAAAGAAATGAGAATGAAGTACTGTTGAGTTTCAATAGCAATGAGTGTAAATAGAGAGGAAAGAAAAGAAATGAGAAAGAAGCACTATTGACTATTGAGAAGCTTAGTTTCACTAGCAATGGGTGTAAATAGAGAGGAAAGAAAAGAAAGGGAAAAGAAAGAGAAAGGAAAGAAAAGAGTTGATTATAAAGTTTGTTTGGATAAAAAAGAAAAGAAATGATAAAATTTATATTACTTTATAATAATACTTTTAACATTCAATTCTAGAGGTGTAGAGGAAACACAATGAGTAGTGGCAACCCATTATCCAACGGCAGCGATGGTGACTTCGGTGATGGTTGGTATAGTCTTGGCACCCATTGGAATTTTAATCAGTGACATGAAGGGAGATAAAGAGCCACGCAAGGTCAATGATACATGTGGTGGAAAGGGATAGACTTTTCCTTTTCTTCTCTCCCTTTCTTTTAGTTGCAACCAAACAAATTTTTTTAGTTTCCTTTCTTTTCCTTTGTTTTTAGTTAGTTAACCAAACAAAGGATTGATTTTTTAATCTTTCCCTTTCCCTCCCTTTCTTTCCATACAAACAGGGTGTAAAGGCAGTCTCCCTCAACCTTGTTAATTCTTAAATTGAGTCTATCAACAAAACGATTCAGACTATCGGTTGAATCTAATCAGAATCGTTTCTGGATTGAACTAAAACTAAAAGTCTGAGCATAAACAAATAAAAAGCTTTAACATTAAAAAAAGAAACAAAAATAAAGAACGACGTGTGACTCCCATTGAATATCCGACTATGTATGAAATTGGAACGAGTTTGAATCCATCGGTCTTAACAACATTGGTCTTCCTCGTTGCACAGAATGGAGGGAAACTCGAGGAGAGTGGGAGAGTGAAATCAAAGTTTTGGAAGACCTTTATTTTATGCATGATACAAAACACTTTCCCAAGATAGCGACTCTCTTTAAGATACAATATTTGATTTTGGGCCATTAATGTGATGTGTGGACCGAGTTACTTAACGATTCATTTCCTGAGACTTTTTTTTTTTTGTATTGGACCCATGATAAATAAATCAAATTTGAGCTATGGACGAAAATATATAGAGGGTATGCTCTTGCTGTTATATTTGAATTGAACCCACTGAAGGAGAAGTCCATTGCTGTTAAGGAGTTTTGCAATAAGTGCGGAATGTGCGGAGAAAGGTCTGGCTTTGTCTTTCCAGTCTTTGTGGTCTATCAGGACTATAATAGACTGATTAGAAGGCTATCTCTAAATCAGGGGTGGTGCCAAAAGGGGGGCATGCCCCCCCTAAGTTTTACAAAAATAAAAAATTTATTATACAAAATTTACAAAAAGTATCACTTGGCAGCAGTGAAAAGGGAGAAAAAAAAAAAAAAGAAGCTCTGCCTCTGCTCGATGTGGGGGATGTATGGCGAAGTCCTTGAGTATGCTTTGTGCCTTTGTATGGGACTTTAATGCCACGAAGGGCCAAAATGATAAGACTAGGAGAGGCCCAAATCTTGCTTCTCGGTGCTAATGTTACAAATTTTGCATTTAAAGGAAGATTCATCATCATTAATGACCTGAATTGTTGCATGCAGGGTGTAATAACAAGGGTACTGAAAATGTTCAATGTATAATTCATCAGGCTCTAGTGAATCTATTTGGTGACAGGTTAGGTTACTACGCTAAATTTCACTATGAGAATTTTCCTCAAAACTATCTCCGATCACTGCACGGTCTGTAGATCCATTAATGAATCTGCGAACCATTTCCAAAGTGCTGGACAGCCGGAGAATGCGAAAATTTTGTCAAAGGAAGTTGGGCCATTTTTATTACGGGTATTATATGACTAGACTTTTGAAGAAGCACAAAACCTGGGGAGGGCTTTGTCATGGTGGAATGCCAATGTGTATGGGAAGATGCCGCAGAGAGTTGCAGCAGTCAAGAAGAAGAATGAAAAATCCAGGCGAGTTTCACAAATGGTTTGACTTATGACATAGAGTATGAATGCAGGTAAGGTAGAGAGGAGAGATGCTTTGGAAACAAAGATCAAGGGCTAGAATCGCTAGATGTCTGCTGGATGGTGACAGAAGTACCTCATTCTTCCACAATCATGTGAAAAACCAATTCCAGAAAAAGAGGATCTCAATCTTGGAGATAAATGATGTCAAGTATGAAGACCCAAAGCAAATTCAAGACTACTGCATGTATTATTTCATGGAGTTCTTTGCTGGAAAACCAACGTGATTTTAGCTGGGAAGGGAATTTAATTGACTGCCCCAAGGTCACTATTGAAAAAAGTGAAATGTTAAAAGGTCCAGTGACAGTTGAGGAGGTGCAGATAGCAGCCATTAATATGGCTAGTCGAAAATAAGGCTGCACACAAGCCGAGTCGAGCTCGAGTTAGGCCAGCTCAAACTCGACTTGACTCAGAAAACTTGAGCTCGAACTCGAGTCGAGCTCGATAAAACAAGCTTGAGCTCAGCTCGACAATACAACATCAAGCTCGAACTCCGCACGTTTAACTCATTTATGTTCAGCATGTCTCAATTTTTTAACTCATTAACTCGTTTAACTCGATTAACTCGTTTCATTATAGTTCAACATTTATTATGTAGTTGAGCCGACTGGAGTTCTTACAGTTCAAACTTGACTCGTTTAACATTTTGAGTATACACTTGAACTTGAACACGACTCATTTACAAACGAGTAGAGTTTAGGCAAGCGAGTTTGAGTTGAGCTTGAGCTGGCTCGACTCATAGTGCAGCCCTAGGAAAGCTTCAGGCCTTGACGGGTATGGGGCAGACTTTTATAAAAAAAGTACTGGCTTATAACTAGAAATGATGTTGCAGAGGGCTATATGGATAACTAGTTGCTAAAGTTACTCTTTTCTTCAAGTTGTATAGACCACCCTAATATGGAGGATATTAAACCTATTGCATTGCCTAATTGCGAGCATAAATTATACCCAAAGTAATGTCGGTGGAAAGAAAATGACTAACCAGGATAATGGGGTAGCAATCACGGAGATCTTTTTCTAGAAAGAGTAATTCAAGATCATATATTAGTGCATGAATTAGTTAACATCATTGCGAGCCATAAAGGAAAAATAGTTGGACCCATCTAAACCATATGACAAAGTTGAAAGGAAGTTCCTAAAGTTCTAATTAGAATCATTCGCGCTTGAATGCTTGATTGTCCATAGAGAGCCTGAATCCAAAGCAAGCCTAAGTGTCAATGCCCAGAAGTCATGCTTCATTCCGGTGCACATTTCAGATTTTGAATGTGCTGAAATTGCTGAGCTAATGGGATGGAGGAGATGCACTAGCTTGCCTATTACTTATTTAGGACTCCCATTGTTCATAGAAAAGATGAGTGTTGAACATTGCAAACATCTGAAAACTAAAGTTACAAGAAAGCTTGCAAATTGGAAGAGTCAAATGTTGTCTTATTCATGAAAAGCAGCTCTCATAAGGCACATTTTTAATCAAGTAGTAAGTTTCTGATCAATGTGTTCCAGCCTACCTACTTCAATTACCACCTGTATTGATCTTCTGTGCTGATATAGCGATGAACAGATGATGCCATTTGTTTGGGTTGCATATGAGAAAACAGTTAAAAGAATAGCAAACAATACAAGTTAAACAAGTTAGTGTTAGAAAGAAACTAAACATGCTTAACAGAGTTAAACAAGTCAAGTTTGAGCTCGACATTGTATCGTTGCTATCGAGCTCAAGGCAAACTCAAGCTCCGAGTTTTTTGAGTCGAGTTGAGCTCAAGCTGCCCCCAAGGCAAGCTCAAGCTCTGAGTTTTTTGAGTCGAGTTGAGCTCAAGCTGCCCCAACTAGGCGCTCATGTGCAACCCTAGTTGTGTTTTCCAAATCTCAGAAATGAAATAGAATTTATCAACATGTGCTTAGTGTTTTGTGCCATGAACAGAGTGCTGAACAGAGCTGGTAGGCTTTATAACTGACAAGGTTTGGGAATAAGAAAGATTAATAGCGTTGACCCTCGGAACTGTAGTCGCCTTTGTTCAAATAGCTGTCAACATTTCTGTTGTGATTGTATCCCAGGTTTTTGGGACCCTCTTAACTACGGTTTTCTTTTGGCTTTTGCTGGGTCCTTTTTGTCGTATGATTCATTGTTTCTTGATGTGGAATAAATCTAACCTCCCCAAAAGGTCTGCACTGGAACAGCCTATTTGGAAGACAACGCAAAGGATTAACACCCTTGAATATTTACGTGGGATTTCAGGCTAATGGCAGAAAAATAATTGAACTTATAGCAAGCTTCGGATGGCTTAAGACAAAAATACATGAAGTAAAGTTCAAGCCATGATATAAAAATAATTGAAGTAATTGATGAACATGAAGTGACTTAAAAATGGACCAAAAAGATGTCCATATTATGCAAGTAGTAATACCCAATGTGGTAAACAAGGGCGACGAGTTGATCTGCCTAACGGCATGGTAGACGGGGTCCCCCTAGCTTTCCTTTCTTCAAAGGTTATCATGATTAAATAAATAAAGCAACCAGTACAACACTGGGAGATATTCTACCACGATAACAATACACCATGCAGCTTGGCCCAAAACTTAGGTTAGAAACTGCAGGTTACCTTTTTTCTGCCTGGAAAAACTCAATAATATGAATCTAACTTAAAAAATTCCTTGCCGCTCAGGTTCCCACAAAAGAGAGAGAGAGAGAGAGATGGAGTTTTTCTTTTTAACCTTAAACAAAATTTCGTGTTTCAAAAAATAAACACTAGAGACTTGTCCATAAAGGTACAAAAGAACAGAAGCACCAAGGAGTAGGAAAAGCATACACTTCCCTATCAATAAGAGATCAGAGAACCACTAGCATTCTGCGGTATATAAAAATAACGATGGCCATTAATTTGAGAAAATGTTGATGATCTGCCCACTTACCTAATTTCTCAATGCACCTTTCCTCATTGGATGGGCTTCGAGAGGTCTGATAAAGCTTTGCATACTATCCGTGATAACCACTACCTAAGGTTATCAACATGACTGCCCATCTGTTCCCAATCATCCTCTATGGTTCTTTTAGCATACAGGTAAATTAACCAGCATAGATAACCAGCCAAGGTGCGGAGAGAAGCTGCCAAGACTCTTCATATGTACACAATCCAAAAATTTCCAGTGGTGTGTTCTATTTCCAGAGCTGCAGTTGATGATGTGCATTCTCGTTGTAAAATTATAGATTAGTGACAAAACAGCTTAATTATTGAATCAGCACCAGCTGTGAACAGCCAAGGCTGCCTAGGGTGGAATTTGCAATCCAGGACTCCTGTATGGATATGAAAAGAACAGATCAGCGTTTGATTATTTTATAATGACTAAACAAAAGGATCTCTATCCTTTTTCAGAAGGAAACATGACATGTTATTTCATACTTATAGTTTCAACAATTTAAAGCAAGAAATCCATGGACGACAACAAAATCAAAGGACTGAAACTACAACATGGCACCTATGTCACATGGGTACTCCATTTAAGGAGGAGTACCCGCATGGTACCGGTTCGACAACGGTACCGGTATGGGTGCGGCGCAGGTGCTGCGTTGACCGTACCGGGTACGGTCAATGCACCCAAGGTCGAGTCCATCCATTTTCGGACTCGGTGAAAGTTGACCAAGTCCAATTTCGACCTTTTTTTTGTTTTTAAACGTGATCTACAATTTAACGCGGTTTACTTTATTCACGTTAAAAATACGCAAGTTCGTTCTTCACTCTTCTTCACCGAGACCTGTGAAGACCGACAACAGGAGGCGATTCTCCACTCCGGCAAACGGCGAGCGGCGATGGCAAATAGAGAGAGGCGAGAGGCGAACTGCAAACGGCGAGTGGCGAACGACAAAGATAAAGGTTTTTAGTGCTTTCCGATGCAGCTTTTGGTTTCATCTGTTGAAAATCTAGTTTGTTTTGTGAAGAGCGAGCTCCTTTCTTCATTTTTTGTTCTTCCGTTTTCTGTTTGTGCCTTCGTAATCATTCTTGGCCGGTTTTGGCTTTTTCGTCGGCCCTTCACTTTCTGTTCTGTTCTTTGTAGGGTTTTAGGGGATTTAATAGACGAGATTTAGCATTTCAATTGTTTTCTTAGTTCCTGAACTTGGTTAAATGTGCTTTTCTGTTTTTTATTCAGTTTTTAATATCAATCCTTTCCCTCTTCTTGCTTTTCCTGGTTCTGTTCCTTCTTTGCCTGGTTTCATTTGTGGTTCTTCTTTTCTCGTAATGCTGAACATGGAATTATTGACCACAACAGCACTTCTTGATAGTTGTAGATAGAACCTGGTGTGTGTCTTCAGTCTAACAACCAGTCCAGTTGTGCGCTGCAATTTTGTCCCTTGAGAACAGGGTCATGTTTGAAAATCGAAATCGTTGCTTTTGTGTCCTTTTGTATATTGTCGATAGATGCAACTGTTTTGTTAGAGTTCTGGTTTTGGTTTTCCAGTTCCTCCTTAAAACTTTCTTCCAATAACACAATTTTCATTTTCCATTTGTTTGGTGGATCATCTGTTTTATGAATCTTTTTGTGTTTTTCTTCCATGTGTGCTTTGCATTGTTTTCTCAGTTTTCTGGTAGATCATCACGATTTATGAACATGTTATTGTGTTTGTAATTTTTGCATATATATATGTGTGTGAATATGTTATTCTGTTTGTAATTTATATATATATATATATATATATATATATATATATGTGTGTGTGTGTGTGTGTGTGTGTGTGTGTGTGTGTGTGTGTGTGTGTGAATATGTTATTCTGCTTGTAATTTTTTGATATATATGTGCACGGGTGTGTACGGTTGTACTCCCGCACCTAAGTTTTTTGAAAGTGGTTCATACCCGTACCGGTACCCATACTTATAGTAGAACTACACAGTTCTTAATATTCCCTGATGGACTTGGACTACCATAGTTTTTTGTGGCATCAAAAGCAGAGAGAAACTCAAGTCCCTCTCCATATAGAAAAATGTGAGTACTACTGCAACCACACACCAAACATGGAGCATACCCGTTGCATATTGAGCATGACAAAAAAAAAACTCGAATGGTGGAATTCAAAACTTTATCTTAATGAAGACATACATACAAAAATAACCAAAGAACATGCAATAAGAAAACACACACCTCTGCCATTTGCACTTTGATGTCCCGTTAGAGTCTCAAGCGCCATAATGCAAGGATTCTCATTAAGATCTGAATACACCATTCCGTGAAAGACAGACGCTAAGCAGTCATCCGAACATGAAGCAAACAGTGGATATGAACGATGGAAGGCAACATGATTAATGTCCTTGGATTTATTCCTGCAAATTGGAAGAAATTACATTAACCTCAATAAAGGCTTGCCTGCTGTCTGTGTCTGTGTCATCATTGTGACAAACACCAATAGCAAATGGAAATCCAGAAAATGATACTAAATTGATCAATTTAGGGTACAAATATAAGAAAATGTGATCTTGCAACTCTCCCGAGAAACAGATATCAGGAAATAGTTTATCTGTTTGTCACATCCATTCAACAAAGAGAAAAATATTTGAAGAGTTCTCAGCAGCTGACATACCCCAGGGTCAGAGTTCTGTAAGGCCGAGATGAGAGGTCCATGTCAAACCAACAGAGTTTTCCGTCTTTGCTCCCAACTATTACATTGTCACCTATACAAAGCAGATTCATAAGGACTGAGGTTACCAGGAAAGTGACCATGAAAATGCAAGGACACAAACCTGCAGGATGGATTGCAATAGATGACACTTCTCGAAGACGAGTCTCAAGCTTTTTAATAAGTGTATGTTTCACAAGATCATATACACGTACATTCTTCCGAGTAGCAATAAAGAAGGTTGAACGAGAAGGGTGGAAAACAGCTGAAACAGCAATTCCGTGCAACTTCTTGAATGGATTATGTGTTAGTTTCTTTGACAGCTGATGTATAAGTATTGATCTGGAGTCCCGTGTAAAGAAGTCAAGGAATCCAACAGAAGGATATAAAGGCCTACAAGTTTGCTGACAAACTTACAAATAACTGTAAGTATATAAAGAAAATATTAACCAGGTTTACAGAACTATCATATATATATAGTTCTAAGACAAATAATTTCAGCCCATGGATATCATCTGGTACAACTGTTGTGAAGTAGTCACCTTTCCGATGCCATTCAACTGATGACACAGCCTGCCACAGTAGATAAAAATTAGACACAACATTACACAGGCATATTTTAGGCAACACAGTATGTTGTGACTTGTACGTTCACAAAGTACACTGAGAAAAGTGACAGAGATATACTTTGAAGTGTTTTAACTTGATGCCATCATGTGTACCATGTTGAGCCCAGGTCACAGGAGAAACTTTATTACCTAACATATTGTACATTATAAGGACCAACATACATGAGTTGGCAAAATTAACAGATACAGCATCAGTAGCTCACTTGATTCATCTGTCTCAACTGGTGCTGAAACATGCAGAAGGTCTTTAACCTTTTCTTCATCCTCAGCATTTCCAAGACTTGCATTCAAAAGAACCACATCTTGTCCCCTGAAGCAAGAATAGGTTCAGAATTAAGTGGATTAATGCAATTGAACATTTAGTAAATAAAAAATTTCACTCACACAGCAACAGCCAAGATAGGAAGTTCAGAAATTGGATTCCATGCAACATGCAGGATTGGCTCATCAAATCTCCAGTCTCTCAGACATCTACTGGTTTCAATCTCCCAGATACGCACAGTTCCATCAATTGAACCTTCAAACATGAGAATGAAACAATTGACGTTAAGTGTTCAAGATGATAATTTATCTCACCACTATAGAAAAGAAAACTGTTTTTCATACCAGAAGCAATCAATTGACCAGATGATTCAATAGAAATTGATGTAACAGGCCCTGTATGGCCCTTGTACTCCAGAAAACAAGTTGTCGGGTATGGCTGCAGGTTTTTCTTGTTTGGAAGCTTAGGCTTTAAATCTTCAGGATCAATGTTAAGCTGTAGAAGGCAGAAACAGCAAATAATCATTGCAAAAGCTTTTAGTCTCGAGATGACAAGCATAAAAAATATGTTTGATGTGCAGTATATGTCCAAACTAACCTTCTTTTTTCGAGTCCTTGGGCACAAGTAAAGGTCAAGACAGCGTTCAAAACAGTCTTTGAGATTCATGTAAGCAGGAACCTCTCTAAGGAACTCATATCTGCCAACACAAACAACGAGAAAATGAAGAATGTTAAAAATCAACATTAACCACAAAAAGGTACTCATCATATATGACGTTCACAAAGATGTATAAGCATACCCTCTTGGAATAAATTTTGGACGGTCCTCCTCAAACATGAGCTCATAAGAATTTATCTCTTCCTGTGTAGGAATAAACTCAACAGAAGGACGAAATGACGTTTCATGCCCTGCACAAAGCAAAATCCCAGATCCACACAATGAGGAGAAAAAACATAAACTCAACCCACACTTGTCATCATACAAATAAACTTCCATAAGAAAGGCAAATTGAACAAGATGATAAAAAGCACAAATAACAGCATTTTCTTCAATTTAAAAGGCATTGAAACTCACTAAGTCAACCAGTCACTTGGTTGACTAAGTC
Organism: Nymphaea colorata; assembly: GCF_008831285.2. Classification (NCBI taxonomy): domain Eukaryota; kingdom Viridiplantae; phylum Streptophyta; class Magnoliopsida; order Nymphaeales; family Nymphaeaceae; genus Nymphaea; species Nymphaea colorata. The sequence continues at coordinate 6,019,067 of NC_045138.2, read as the reverse complement.
CGGATCAGACACCTGGTTAAATGAATAGAACCAAGAAACTGATAAGATTGGCCAAGTCAAACAAGCTTCATCATGATTGAGCCAATTTATATTTCTACCAGATGATGTATCTTCATATATGACAATGATGAAGCAAGTGTTCTGTTTGACAATATATGCATACATTAAACATGCACATATATATAACATAGAGTTTATACACATGCTATAAAGTTCCAATACTCATGTGCAATAGGATGAATATGCATGTACTAATAAAACAAATATGATTAAAATACCAGTTCATATGCACGTATACATCATAATAGACACTTCAGAAAAAATGCATAACTATCTTCTACAAGTATATTTGCAGATTTAATCTGATATTAGAAATGAAGTTGCCATGGCATGGCCAAGTCACCATGCAGACCATGCATATTTGTGTACCCAGTCACTGTCAATTTCATCACAAAAGGAAAAGGAAAATGTAAGCTACTCCCAAACGCTAGAACAAACATTCCTCAGAAATAAATACAGCATATCTTAAATTTGATACTAAAAAAAAGGAGTAAAAAATGAAAATACCAGGCACTTTTGGTTTTGGTGGTGGGAAATAGATTGAACCCTTTTCTGCATTATCATTAGGACTAGAATCATCACCCCACATTAAATAACTCTGATCATTTTCCTCTGTTAGATTGCTAAATTTTATTAATCCTTTCCTGATTGCTCTAGCAAGGCTAACCACCTGAAACAACAACAAAAAAAGCCAGTCCAAAAAAAAGCAACAAGTTCAGGTTATCTCATCCTGAAGCCCTGAGAAAGGAGTTATAGAACACAACTAAAACTACCTTCTTATGTTCCGATTTTGATGGTATAAAACGTCGCTTTGGCTCTGGAGCATTAGATAATGGATGCCCTTTTCCTTCCCAATCAAACCAGTCAACAGAAGGCTGCATTTATGAACCAAAGATTTAACGAAGAGGGATGCATGTAAAACACTGATCAAAGCAAAAACTGAGAAGGTTAACAAGTTAAAGCAAATAAAACCTGTCAAAGCATGTTTGAATGCATACCTCATAAGGATTGGCATCACCATGTGGAGTCTTTCCTCTTAACAAGCTCTGTATAATCTTAGTCTCTTCTTTTGTCAGTTCCACTTCTTCATCATTGTATTCATCATATATTCTTCGCCTGAAAAGAGATACAGAACTCTTAAGCCGTAAAATGCTTCTTTCCTCCAGAAGCATCCAAATTTAAACAGTCAAAGAAAGGAAAGAAGGTTGACAAAAAGCATAAAAACAGTCTAAAGAGCCAGCTTTTATATTTTCTAAATTACACGGGAGTAAAAGTAAAGCACATAAACAGAAAAACAAGTATAAAATAAGCTCTAAAAAATTGACATACGGGGAACCATGTCTGCAGTTGTAACTTTTCAAATTCTGTAAATTGGACTGATGTAAAAGTGAAGCACATAAAGGAAAAAGTTTCATATATATAAAAACTATCTCTGTTGTTTAATCTTACCTATTGCTAACTTTCTGCATGACAAGTTCAACATGAAAAAGCAAATAGAATGAACAGAAACAAAGAAAGTGAACAGAAAAGCTCCGGACACACACATTTCTGCATGACAAGTTCAACATATAAAAGCAACTGGAATGGACAGAAACAAAGAAAGTGAACAGGAAAGCTCTGGACACACACATGAAAGTTTTGATATTTTTTTTGTTTTTCCTTTTCTTATGGCTTGGCTTACGCTTTACACTTTACATATCTCTGCTATTTCAGCTTACCCAATCCTAGTTTTCTGCAGTACAAGTTTAATATAATCAAATAACATTATTTTACATACACAGACTCTTAAACATAAATACAAGTTTGTTCTGATGGAAAATCTAGGTGAGAAAAAACCTCATGATACCTTACTGGCATAGCTTTATCAATGAAGTATGCAAGACACACATGCCATGCACGGGAATACAGGCACTGAATAAAGCTTACCAGTTCTTTGAATCATCAGTATCTGCTAAAAATGCATCGAGTTTATCCTTTCGGGGTTGTTTTTTTATCTTCTTTCCTGATATGTCATAGCCAATGTGTTCCTCTTCCTCATACCATTTCAGTGGGACATCTCCAATAGTATTTCTAGAAGGAACCTACAAAAAATAGCAAGAACTTAAGGATAAAGAGACAGAAAACAACAGAAAAATCATCATCAAGTGAAATGATTGCCTTCAATTGCACATTCAAATCATTGATGAAGAGCTATAACTTGTAAGATTTATAACATTTGCCTATGTACCTCATCCTCTGAAGAGTCGCTCTCTTCAACTCTTATATGTGTTTCCTCTTCATCGATACCACCATTTTCTCTAACATCAATGCTCTCAAGAGCAACCTATAATGGAGAAACACAATAAAAACAATAACAAAAATCAATGAAAACCATAATAAAACCTATAACTATAATATATGAAACACCACAACAATCTTAATGGAAATCCATACGTTTGTAATACCAAAAGTTTTGGCCAAAATATCATAAAGCCTATTACTCCAGCATTTTCACAAGTTCTGCTCATTAATAAAGAAGAAGGGAAACAAGCATAATTCGAGAGAGCAGAGAAATTGGATTGACTGCAAGTCGTAGACTGCAATTTGAGCTTATAGCATTATGGCATTATGTGACAGTATAATGAACTTCAACAAGCAACTATGAAAAACCAATAACCTTGGACAATGATTTTTTTTTTCCTAAATATAGGTGACCATTATATGCAAACCACAATCATCTTAATTTACTACAATCATGGAATCATATTGAAAACAATTCAAAGAACATAGTTTCATCGCCAAATCAACTTGTCCTAACAAAACACTATAAATGGTAGTATCTCCCATCCAAACAATGCCTTCTGTGCGTGAAAAGACTCCTAATATGGTTCAAAATACTAAAATTTGTAAATGAACAAGCAAAACAGGAAAACCAAGATTGAGATAACAACATCAACGACAAGAACAACTAAAGCAACAAGAAATTAAGTGCACGGAAATATAAAAACACTTCAATCTACAACACACAGAATTTCAACTTCAATACCTTAAGAGTTAATATGAGACACATAGAAATTAGAATTCATGATTCGGCAATTGAACAAATCAGATCTTAATATGAAACAAACCCCATAATTCAACAACATAACAGAATTCAAGAAGAAAAGATAGAACTTGCAGCAAATATAAATACAATTTCAAGTTTAAGCACAAATACAAATTGCGGTGTATATATTAGACTTTAGTTAATAAGTTTACCATGGTAAATAAGCCTGCGCAAAAGATACCAAAAAGGAGATGTGTTATCCCTTGCTGGCTCCCCTCACTGAAAACAGAAAGCAGCTATATGAGTCAAAGATGATAAACTAAATGTAATATCATTTTGATGAATATCAATATATTCAATTGCACATGTGCGTCCATATATTACAGTTACACACGTGCATACAATGTTACTAAATGCCATGAGGCGAAGCGAGGACCTATCATGAGGCGAGGTATAAGTCTCAAGGCTTTGAACCATAGTTAAGAATGAAAAATTTGGAAAACAAAAAAAACAACTAAAATAACAAGTGCATAAGTAAACAACGATGTAAAAGAACAAATTTAACTCATATTGACCATCTTTTAAACACACACGCCCATGCAAACCACAATTGATTTATACTCATAATGCAAGATAAAACAAGTTATATTCACAATCACGAAATTATATTCAAAGCATCTAACAAACATTTGGCCATCCTCAAATAGATTTGTGTTAGCAAAATCTTCTAAACAGTAGTATACCCATGCTAACAATAGCTTCTAAGCGCAGAAAATCTCTTGTCCTAACATGGTACCTTTAAAAAAAAAAAAAAAAAAAACAAGCAAGACCTAGAAAACATAGGAACGGTTGAATTCTCAACTGGAATAAAGCCCCCACGAAAGTATAGTTACAGACGGAAATGATTTACCACCTCACGCCAAAAAAAAAGCTGGAAAATTCCACGAAATTAGACGAGGGGAGGGCTTACATTGCAATAAAGAGAGAGGGGCCAAGGCTACCCATGGCAGCCCTGTTTTCAGCACACAGAGAGAAATGAGAGGGAGGGCCACCAACGGCCCTCACCCACAGAGAGAAGGAGTGGCGGGCGGCCACTCCTCAGACGGAGAGAGAGAGAGAGAGACATCGACAGAAGGACGGAGAGAAAGATAGAGAAAGAGATACCTGAGGGGCGCCGGCGCCCGCGGTGAGAATCGAGGGAGAGAGGAGGCGTGACTCGGCCGTGAGTCGAGAGGAAGACAGAGAATTAGAGGGAGACACAAGCGCAGGGTTTCGCTCGTTAAAAGCTGGGGAAATGAAAAAAACGCGCGGGCATTTTTTTCTGTTTTTAACTCTTTTTTAAAACTGTATATATATCTTTTGCGCCTCAGGCACGAAGCGCTTGATGTTGCGCCTCACCGTGTTGACTCGATCTGATGTTACATATTTTTGACAAGATGGCAAAACTTTTACTGTAAAATCCATAGTTCTCATATCTTATATAAGAGCAAAAGTCCATACATAAAATTGCAAATTTCAACATACCGAGCAAGAGTCGAAGCCTCCCTCCTTCCTCTTGCATTTAAGATCAAGAGCTACATCAGTACTAGGTGGCGAGACCTCTACCGGTACAAGAAGACAGCCCCTTATAAGTGAAACCAGGAAGTCTCTGCATAATGCGCCCCAAGTTTAGACTATTTCATAAGAGCATATATACACGTTTAATCGAATGTGGATTTGAATGCTGGTTTTTTAAGATCCAAGTTCAATTTGATTATATACTCAATTCAATCTTTCAGCTCAAACTAGGCTTGTTTATTTGTTTTGTGCCCGACTTGTTGGGGGTTTTTGATTGCCTCAAATCTAACAGATTTTAATTCTGATGTCACGTATAGATCTTTAATCATAGATCTTAAACTTTCAAGATTGCATATCATTATTTTTAAAGAAGGATATGATGAAATCATTTGTTTGTAAGATGCATAGATTACATCATGAAATTACATGGTGTAGATTTTGCAATTTGTGGGTTCCAAGTCTGACCTTGTTTAAGTTGAGATCCTTAAATTTGAGGCAGAATAAAAATCTATTCATGGTTTCCAAAATCACCATTTGCTAGAACCATGTTAACCGAACGAGTTGACCTTGACTTAAGGTTAAGCAAGTTCGATTCAAGTTGCTAGATCTATTGTGCTGAAAACAGATTCAATTCGTGGGTAGGGATGCTAATATATAGCTTGGATCGGATAACAGAGCCAACTGTTATGAAAAAATTGTATATGGAAAAAAAAAATTATTTGATTAAAAAATTGGATTGGATTTAGATATAAAAATATCACCAACCAAATTCATATTAAGATATGCTTAAATATCAAATCAAATTCAGATTTGAATCGAATTTAGTTTTAAACAAAATATCCCACAGAGGAACTATTAGTGGCTTTTAAATATGACGTATTTCAGATTTATATCTTTTATTGGGTTCACTTGAAGCACTAAAGCAGCTCTAGACCATAAAGGGAAAGAGGCAAATGGGGAGGCTTCGGCCTTTACTCCGAGGAGTGGGATTAGCCTCTGGTCATGAATGTATCTTCTATTGAGTTAATGTTGTTTTATTTTTGTAATGTTGGTTCAGGTGGCAAATGCACTCAACAAGCATAGTGTGCTTAAGACTAATGACACACACTTGGCTAATGACTCGATTCTTGGCTGTTAAACATTTGGAAGATTTTGGCATTCGATCATGGTGTGATTGATCTCCTAAAACCCTTAGACGTTTTATTTACAATATTTAATGTAGGAGGCATATGCTTTACTTTCTATCTTCATTTCTTTAGTCTCAGAGGCTTCTGCCATGTAACACTTTCAAATTTCATTTTGCTTTTGATTTCAAAATTATGACATGCATGGGGAATGTGTTATACGTGTGTGTGTGTGTGTGTGTGTGTATATATATATATATATAGATGACATTAAGGGAACATGAATATTTAGCCATTCGATTTAGAACCAAAATGTCCCAGATCTCCTCTCTCTCTCTCATCATCTCAAGGGGAGCCTCGATGGCTCCTCCCCCACAGTCACTAGCAGGCCCATCCAATAGTGTTCCGACAAAACAGCTGCGTTGGCTTTTCAGCGATAGTGTTTGCATCCCCAAAAATCTTTTAGTCTTTGGAGTGTTTAAAAAAAATGAGGCTTTATTTGAAATAAAAGAGAAAGTGACTCACCCGTCGATAAGAGGATTGACCGGTCCTGGCACTTTATCAGGACTAACCAATCCAAGGGCTATGCTTATTCTTGATGCATTTCATTTTTGTTTAAACATTTGTTCATTCTAAATGTGGTGTGGTGTTTGAGAAAATATTAAAAATGATGTTTCAAATTTTTGAGCAAGTTTTGAAGAATCATTTGAGAGTATAAAACATTTTGATTTGAAAAATTTTGCATTAAGAAATCTTTACAAATATAATTTGGAGACCTTTGAAGATCACTTTTTGAAGTCATTTTAGTGTTCTCTTAAATTTTAAGTAGGTTTGATAATTTACTCTAATTTGGTTACTACCTAATTAGAGTTTCATCCCAGCTTAAGTTCTTTTATAAAGGTGTTTGTGATCATTCGTGATTTCACAAGTGAATATGAATGTCTAAGTTTCTCATTTTATAATTGTCATAAATATTTTTGGTGAAAAGAGAAAAAAAATTTGAAAATGAAATAGGGTTGTAGACTATCAAGTCTTATTACAATATTAGGTCATTACTTAAGTTTGGGTCTTAGTGAAGTCGGTAAATGAAAAGATCTTGGGAGAAAAATATTTAAAAGAATGAAAAGAAAAAATGCTTTAATTAGAGATGAATATGAAAAAAGAGAGAGGGAAAGATATTTTAAAATCACAAAATAAAAGATTAAAAAAACAACAAAGAGAGATACGTTGACATATACGTACTTTTATATATATATATATATACACACACACGCACACATATATGAAAGTTTGTGAAAATGAAATATTAAATCGAATGGAAAGAGAGAATAAGATTTTAGAAAAAAAGAGAAAGATTTTAGAGAGAGAGAGAGAAAATAGAACACACACACACACACACACACACATATATATATATATATATATATATATATATATATATATATATATATTCATTTATATATGTACCTGTATAAGAATTTGTAAAGGAATATGTTAAATCATAAAGAGAGAAAGTCAAGTGCACGTATATATATATATATATGCATATGCTTTCATGAGAGTTGAAATCAAGAAATAACTTAAAAAATATCTGACTTCAATTTTTCTATGTAGATTAGAGAAAAACTTGGGCTTATTGAAGAGATTAGGTTAAGTCTCTAAGACCTCGTTAAATAGAGTTTTCGAAAATCTTTTAGAAAACATGATTCTATATATTTTTGTACGTGAACATTTATTTTGTTTATTATAAGAAAGTTTATTTCTCCCACCATTGGATATGAAAGAAAATCAAATACTCATGAAATGAGGAGCAACGTAACAAGGCACTCATTGGAGTTCCTAATCAGTGATCAAGAGAAAAACTAAACGTGATAATGACATGAAGATATATGTGAACATGTACATATTTGTGAATGACATTTCCGGGTTGGACAAATCCCAACTTAAAAAATGAACATAATAATGAAGAAACCCCCAATCCAAACACTCAATCTATCCGTGTATTTGCTCATTAATTAAGTAAAATTAATCCATCATGCATGAACATCATCTCAAACATAAATTATGAATAAAGCGACATAACAAGTATATTTTTAAAAATAAATGAAGATATGAAATTTATTTCATCTTGCTCATACTCTCGATGCACTCAAGAGTAGTTCTTGACTCTAGAGAAAAAATCTTTAGAGCTTTCTTGCACGGCCATAGGGATGTGGCAAGAGGAAATGAAAATAAATGAGAAGATGAGTACATACCTCGAATATATATGATATTAGGAATGAGTCTCCTCCTTTGAATGAGCCTAGGGTCGCCTTAAATGAAACAGCAAGATGATGAAGGTATCCCCCTAAGATATCCCCTCATACTCACTTGAAGAGTGTGAACTTGAAGAAGCTTGCTCCCAAGGTTGGAGAACAAATGATTAAGAGAGAAATGGAAAGAGAGAGCATCTCTGGAAGACTCTAGATTTTCAAGTGAGAAAGTAGTAAATGTTCCACAAGAGTTAGCTCATGCCCAAGAGAAAGGAGATTGTGAGGGTAAATATATAGAGAGTTTTGGAGCCAGAACTCAAAATTTGAATTTTCTTGAATTTACAAGTGAATTCTAAGTATTTTTGAATGATTTTTATTTTTTTTAAAAAAAAGGTTTTGACCAAGTGGGATTGACCATTAGCCCAACAAATAACCCTTGGGGTGTGGAAAGGACTAATGTCCACCCAACAGGGTCAAAATCACTCCCCAAGGGGTGATTAAGCATGAAAATGGTGCGCAGCCCCTTGCTCGGCCCGTTTGATTTGTTGCTCCAAAAAAAATATTTCAAAATCAATACAAAATATGTAAGAAAAATGTAAAAGAGGTGAACTTGATTTGTTGTTGCAGTCTGTACGTATTGATCTAAAAGGCATGGAGAAGATTGTATTTGCTATCAGTAATGCTGGAAGATGTGTTTTGATGAGAGTTATTGGATGTTGAGGAGTTTATTTCTTTCATTGTATAGTTTAATGCCTAAGTAAAGGCTTATTTGAAGGTCTCCTGTTTTTTCCTTTATTTGTTTTTCACAATTTTCAATCTGTAACCTAACAGGTTACATTGCGGATCCAATAAGACCCCAGTAGAGTTTGCATTGAGGTTTGCATCCAACCTAACAGGTTATCTAAAGTAGAGTAACATTACAAAACTCGACTTTTAAAGGGGCATTTGATGGCCTTGAATTTTGATTATAGAATTAAAATTCTGGAAACAAAATTACACATCAAACTGAGATTGAAATGAAAGTTCCAGTTCTAGTTTCTGTTTGTGTTTGGTAATGTGGAATTTTGATTTCAGAATTAAAAACGATGCGTTTGATAAAACAGGAATTACAATTCTAGAATTGATGAAGTAAAACCATCATGACATGTGTATTAAAATAGATGAAAAAATTTTAAAATTCTGAAACATAATTTTACCCCCTAGTGTAGAATCACAATTCCAAAATTTTGATTGAAGAGTTAACCGATAATTTCAGAATCAAAATTCTCTCTTTGACAACACACTTCCTATTTCATCGAAAATGAGAATTTTAATTCTTGAATTCTACAATTCTCTTCAAATACAAATACCGCTTAAAGAGAAAATTATTGGTTGAATGTATAAAACATGTATGATCTGCATGGATGGGCCATATTGCTGACATATATTCGCTACAATGGCCACAAGATATGCATTAATGTGGTCCATACATGATATGTGTATTCATCTCATTTTGTTGATAATTGTTGCTATAGTAAATGCGTTAGTGCACATATGACATGTGCATGTGCATGCATGTCATGGTCCGAGTACCAAATGCGAGATTCTTCTTCAACTTGAAGGTCGTAAAGTCCCCATGTCCATACCAAAAGATTTTCCTCATGTGCCTACGGAGAAAAAAAATTCATAAAAGAGCTTTAAGATTAATAAAGGAATCGAAAACAAGAAAAAAGGCATGTGATTCCAATTGATTCCGATCACGTATGAAACTGGACTGATGTTGATAAGACAAAACTTCAGGTTGGAAAAAACAAAAAATGTAACTGTTCATAAGTGCCTATGTGGTAAAGAGACCAATTTGTAACAATTACATGATATGTCATGATCCTTGGAGAACATTCATAGAACACTTAATTTAAGTATTTTATGTATCTGCTCCAAGTTCTTTTAGCGTATTTCATGGAATAGTTACAAGTTGTTTTCATTGCCAAACGGTCCCCAAAGGTGAGAGAAGAAGCACAATGGAGTTTGATAAGAATGCACTTCCCTTTATTGAAAAAATATATTTGGATAGAAAAATAGATGATTGAGAGAGAGAGACATTAATAAAAGAAATAAAAGAATTTAAAAAAAAAGTAAAGAAAGATATCAAAGAGAGAAAGGGAGAGGGAGAGAGAGAGAAAAAAGATTCAATAGATGAATCAGAGAGAGAGAGAGAGAGGGAGAGATTTAAATATAGAGAAATAAAAACACTAAACAGAGAGAAAGAGATAGATAAATTAATAAAAAATAAAAAGAGACATTTAAGAGAGACTTGAAGAGGGAGAAAGGTTAAACAATCAAAGCGAAACTTTAAGTGAAAAATAAAGGAGAGAGAAAGAGTAATCAAAGAATAGTCTACTCTGAAAGAGAAAACCCTTCCCATTGTTTAGTATGGGCCCAGTCTATGAGAAAGAATAGTCTACCTAAAAGAAGTTGATGAAAGCGGCTCTTCTCCTTCTCTTGTTGTATTTCAATCATATTGATGATGTACTTCTCAAAGAAAAATATACTTTTGAGACACTAATAAAATGGTCAATAGGTGATAATCAACAAAATGAAGAAAAGAATGTGGTTAAAGTTTTGGTTTGAAAATAAAAGAGTAAGTAATCAGAGATTTTAAGAAAGAAATCAAAGAGAAAGAGGGATGAGAGAGATTAATAAAAAAGATAAAAAATATATTTTTAAAAAGAAACAAAAAGAGAGAGAAAGAGATTAATAAAAAAGAGAAAAAAATACTTTAAGAGAGAAATAAAAGAGAGAGAAAGATTCAAGAGAGAAAGAAACTGAAAAGATATAGAGATGAAGATTGATAAAGGAGAGAGAAATATATTTTGAAAGAGAGATTAAGAAAAGAGAGAAAAGAAATATTTTAAGAGCAAAATTAAATAGAAAGAGATTAATAAAAGAGAGAAGAAGAGAAATTTTAAGAGAGAAAATGGAGAGAGACAGCGAGAGATTAATAAAGGAGAAAAGAAATTAAGAGAGAAATCAAAGAGAGAGATAGAGATCAACAAAAAGAGGAAAAGAGATTTTAAAAGAGAAATCAGATAGAGAACCTGAAAAAGAGAAAGAGAGGCTAACAAAAGAGACAGAAAGAGAAATTTTAAAAAATAAATTGAAGAGAGAGAGAGAGGAAAAGATAGATTTTAAAAAAGAAATCAAAAGAGAGGGATTAATTAAAGAGAGAAAAAAATGTTTGAAGAGAGAAATTAGAGATTTATATAAATACATATATATACATACATATATAAAAATCAAGAAGAGAGAGAAATTAATAAAGGAGAGAGGAAAAGAAACTTAAGAGAGAAATCAAAGAGAGATAAACTGAGATTAATATGTAAAAGAGAGAAAAAATTTAAAGGAGAAATCGAAGAAAGAGAGAGACGGAGAAGAAAAAAGAGAGGTGGAGAGGGAGAAATTGAAGAGAAATAGATTAATAAAAAGGAGAGAAAGTGAGATTTTAGGAGAGAAATCAAAACGAGAGAGAGAGAAAAAAATAGAAAGAGATTAATAAAACATAGAAGAAGGGAGATTTTAAGAGAGAAAATGGGGAGAGACAGCAAGAGATTAATAAAAGAAAAAAGAAATTAAGAGAGAAATCAAAAAGAAAGATAGAGATCAACAAAAAGAGGAAAAAGAGATTTTAAATAAGAAATCAAAGAGAAGCCAAAAAGAGAGAGAGGTTAACAAAAGATAGAGAAAGAGAAATACAAATAAAAAATAAATTGACGAGAGAGAGGAAAAGATAGATGTCAAAAAAGAAATCGAAAGAGAGGGATTAATAAAAGAGAGAAAAAAAATGTTTTAAGAGAGAAATTAATAAAGGAGAGAGAAAAAACATTTAAGAGAGAAATCAAAGGGAGATATACTGATATCAATAAAAAAAAGAGAGAAAAATTTTAAAGGAGAAATCGAAGAAAGAGAGAGACAGAGAAGAAAAAGAAAGAGGTGGATAGGGAGAAATTGAAGAGAAATAGACTAATAAAAAGGAGAGAAAGTGATTTTTAAGAGAGAAATCAAAGAGAAAGAGAGAGAAGAGAGAAATCACGAAAAGAAAAGGAAATGAATATTAATAAAGGACTGAAAAAAATTGCAAGAAAGAAATGAAAGGGAGATGAATCATGAATCCATAAAGATCTAAACAATTTATTTGCAGGCAAGTTACCTAGAGAGCCAGAAGTAGGAGAAGGTGACTAGGAGCTAACTGGCACGTAAAACATAACAAATCTTAGGACTAGCTACTAGCATCCAAGATTTCTCCACCATCATTGTAGAAGAATAAAGAGATTGAGAAAAATATTTTTGATGGTATGACAAGTGGATGATTGAGCTTCAAGAAAATGAATTGCAATTTAGCCAAAGCAATGAATAACAACTTTTAATAAAAGAGGGGGAAAGTTATCCCACCCCCTCTTCCATCTGTGTTAAAAGTTGTTGTTCATTGTTTTGTTCTTCCATCTGTGTTAAAAGTTGTTGTTCATTGTTTTGTTCTTATTGCAATTCATCTTCTTGAAGTTCAATCAGCCACTTGTAATGCTATCAAAAAAATTTTTCTCAGTATCTTTATTTTTTTATAATGATGGTGGAGAAATCTTGGATGCTAGTAGTTAGTCCTTAGATTTGTTATGTTCCTGCTGCATGATTGTGTGATAGTCAGCTCCTAGTCACCTTCTCCCGCTTCTAGCTCTCAAGGTAACTTGCCAGAAAATAAATTAAAACAAGGGCCAATTTCATTGTTAATTGACAAGTTGGGGCAGACTACTCCAACTTATGGTCCTATGGTCTACATTTTAGATCTTTTGTGGATTCATCACCCTTTAATTTCTTTCTTACAATCTTTCTGACTCCTTTATTAATCTTCTTTTCCTTTTCTCTTTGCTACTCTTTGACTTCTTTCTTAAAAGCTCACTTTTTCTCTCTTATATTAATTTATTTCTCTTTTCAATTTCTTCCTCTCTACCTCTCTCTTTTATTCTTTGTCTCCCTATTTCTTCAATTTCTTCTTAAAAATTTTCTCTCTTTTATATATCAATCTCAGTTTATCTCTCTTTGTTTTCTCCCTTAAATATTTTTATCTCTTATGTATATGTATATATATATATATATATATATATATATATATAATTTTTCTTTTAAAACATCTCTTTCTCTCTCTTTTATTAATTCCAATCTCTTTCTCTCTCTTTGATTTCTCTTTTAAAATTGATCTTTTCCTCTTTCACTCTCTTCAATTTTTCTTTTAAAATCTCTCTTTTTTTCTCTTTTCTTAATCTCTCTTTCTCTTTTTAGTCTCTCTCCAATTTCTCTTTTTAAATCTATTTTTTTCTCTTTTATTCATCTCTATCTCTCTCGCTTTGATTTCTCTCTTAATGTTTTTTTTCTCTTTTATTAATCTCTTTTGTCTCTTCCTAATTTCTCTCTTAAAATCTCTCTTTTTTTCTCTCTTTTAGTAATCTCTTTCTGTTTAATTTTCCTCTTACAATGTTTCTTTTTGTCTCTTCTCTTAATCTCTCTCTCTAATCTCTCTTTTAAAATCTCTTTCTCTCTCCTTTATCATTCTCCATCTCTATCTTTTCAATTTCTTTTTTTCTCTCACCCTCTTCTATTTCTCTCTTAAAGTTGGTTTTTCTTCTATATATTATATATATATATATATATATATAGAGTTCTTTTCGATTTCTTTCTTAAAATCTATTTTTTGTCTCTTTTACTAATCTCTCTCTTTGATTTCTTTCTTAAAATATCTCCTTTTTTCTCTTTCATTAATCTCTCTCTCTTTGATTTCTCTCTTACAATCTCGCTACTTGCTCTTTTATTTTTAAATCAAAACTTTAATCACATTCTTTTCTTCATTCTCTTAATAGGCATCTATTGACCATTCTATTAGTGTCACCTGAGAAGTACATCCTCCATATGATTAAAATACAACAAGAGAACAAGAAGAGCTACTTTCATTAAATTCTTCTAGAGTTGACTATTCTTCCAAATGGTCTGGGCCCATATTCAAAGGTGGGAAGGGTTTTCTCTTTGGGAATAGATTATTCTTTTATTACTTTTTCTCTCTCATCTATTTTTCACTTAAAAAAGTTTATCTTTCACTTTTTTTAACCTTTCTCTCCCTTCAAGTCTATCTTAAAATGTATCTTTCTATCTTTTATTAATTTCTCTCTCACTCTTCAGTTTCTCTATTTCTCCCTCTCACCCAATTTATTTATCGCTTTTAAATCTCTCTCTCTCTCTCTCCCTTTCTTTGATTCATCTATTAATATTTTTTTTTCTCTCTTTTATGCCCTCTCCCTCTTCCTCCCTTTCATATCTTTCTTCAGTTTTTTTAAATTCTTTTTTTTTTCTTTTATTAATGTCTCCCTCCCTCTTCTATTTTTCTATTAAAATACATTTTTCTCTCTTAGATCTCTCTCTTCTCTTGAATTTCTCTCTTAAAATCTCTCATTCTTTCTTTTTGTTAATCTTTGTCTCTCCCCCTCTTTCTTCAATATCTCTCTTAAAATTTCTTTTTTCATCTTTCTTATTGATTCCCCTCACACTCTCTCTTCAATTTATCTCTCATCTTTAAATCTCTTTCCCTTTAATTTCTCTCTTTAATTATTTTGTCTTGCTTTCATTAATCTCTCTTCACTTCTCTCTTCGATGTCTCTCCTAAAATCTCCCTTCGTCTCTCTTTTACTAATCACTATCTTTCTTTAGTTTATCTCTTAGATATCTCTTTCTCCCCTTTTTATTAATCTCTCTTTCTTTATCTCTCTTTCATTTCTCTCATTCACTCTCCCTCGTGCTTCCACTCTTTTTATTTCTCTTTTAAATTTTCTTTGTCACTTTTACTAATATCTATCTCTGTTCGGATTTGAGTACCAAAAAAAAAGTCATATCCAAATCTGAACCAAAAATCTACTTTCACAATTTGAATCTGATTTTTACATTCATATTTGAATCCGATTTTGAACTTTGAACAAAACTTGTTTGATTTTCAAAACGTAAGAGCATTAAATATAAGATATTTGCTTAAAAATAAATGTGATCTGAATCCATATCCAAATTTATGTATATCCGAATCCGATGGGATATCATTTCTTAAAGCCGAATTGGCTCTGATTTCTTAATCGGATATTCAAATTATTTCCATATTTGATTTTTTTTGTAATAGTTTGATCAGATATGCGATTCAAATTGGATATATTGACATCCTAAGTGAGCATTTGATGAGGGTGGAATTGTAGAATTCTAAAATTAGAATATTTATTTTTGATAATATGGGAATTGTGCTATCAAATGAAGAATTTTGATTTCAAAATTTTGGACTCGCTTTTGAATCTTGTGATTGTATCTTAGGAGGTGAATTATGATTCTAGATTTTTGCATTTTTTTTTTTCATTTTTCCTTAGGGTTACGAAGGTTGCAGTTCATCAATATGGAATTTTAATTTCTGTTTTATCAAACACATCATTTTCAATTCTAAAATCAAAATTTCATATTATAAATAGAAAAAAAAATTAGAAGTAGAATTTTCATTTGAATCCCAGTTTGTGGTAGAATTTTGCTTTTACAATTTCAATTATAAAATCAACATTAAAGGCATTCAAATACCCTCTAATAGAACCATAATTCATTGGAAAAACCGCAATAGCCGTCGCCGTATCATAAACCATGGCTAGTACCAGTCTAGTGACTATAAACCATGGTAGTACACATTTCAGACAATTTTGAAATGAAAATAAAAGGTTCAGTAACATCATATAGCAACAAATAATCTTCTTTCTAACCTTTTTCCGAGATGGTCTGTTAACTCCTGCGGCAGATGGACTGTAAATACCTAAGTGTTGGGACATGTTTCATTTTGTTGGGGAGTAATATTATTGACGTCCACCAGAGACTTCAGATTGGGGAAGTCAGAAAGCCGAAGAACTTTCAGTTTTGGAAGGCATTGCCAGCGGCCTCCCAAGCTGATGTCCTTAGTGAAACATCGTAGGCACAATTCCTCCAGTTGGGAGAGACCCCACACCCAATCAGGCGCCTTTGCCCAATTGAGATCTACAGTATTGTTGTCCTTCAATGTCAGAATCTTGAGGGAGGGTGGAAACGTTAAATTCCAAAGCCGTCCCATCCAATCTCAAGAGAATGAGGTTGGGCAAGCGAGCAAGAGCCTTCAGCATTTTACATCTGACCACCTTCAGTGACCTGAGTGTAGGCATCTCTGCTACTTGCTCTATGCTGCCACAATATCTTACCCTCAACAACTCCAAGGCCGGCATATTAGCAAGAGTCTTTGCATATTACATCCATCCACCTTCAATGACCTCAGTGCAGGCATCTACTACTTGCTCTAGGCTGCCACATTCAGACCCGTTCAATGACTCCAATTTTGTCATCGCATACCAAAAACTTATGCAAGGTCCGTAAATTGGTAAGCTTCCCCAAGCCTTCTGCCATAAATTCCAAAAACAAGGTTTCTTCCAACCCAAGATACCCCAAGTTGCACAGTTTGCCCATTTCCTCGGGCAACTCTTTAATTTGACCATGACTTAAATCCAATGTTTGCAAGTTACAGAGTTTGCCGATTGAACTGGGCAACCATCTCACATGAGACCAGCTTAAATCAAGATATTTTAGAAGTGAAAGGCATTCACTGGAGTTTGGTAGCTCATCCATTCGATATCTCCTCAATGACAATACCCTCAACCGCTTGAAATTGGTGAATTCCACTGAAGACAAGGATGTACTCAATAATATCCACACCTTATTTGCTGCTCCTGAAGCATTACATTGCATGACTGCTTCTGCATCGTCTACACCAAGTAATGACAGATGGCGTGTTTTTTCAGTAGCAGAGGCATGCCTATATTCTTTTCCACCTATATACGAGGCAAGGTCATGCAAAACGTCATGCAATTTGAGACAAGAGCCCCCATAAGTTCTATCATCGGTTTCTTCAATCAAGGAACACCTTATCAAATCTTCAATGTATTGCTTTGCTGTCACTTCCACATCTATGTCTTCCTTTTCTTCAATCAATCCATGTGCCACCCATTGCATGATCAATCGCTTCCTTTTGATCTCATGATCCTTTGGAAAAATGCAGCAATAAATGAAACAACTGCTTAAATAAGGCGGCAAGTTATCATAGCTCAGTATGAGGCCAGGAAGAATGCTATCATATTGAGAGGAAGAGGATGAGGCAGGCATCTTCCAATCCCAGATCTCACTATCCGCAACCACCTTCCACTCTGCTTTTTCCATGCTTTTTGTTCGCATTAAGGACCCAACTGTTTGGACCTCAAGTGGCAACCCACCGCACTTCTTCACTATTTTTTTTGCAATATCTTGCAACTTTTGTTTCACCAATTCATTTTTGGTCCTCAATGCCTTCTTCAAAAATAAATTCCAACTCTCATCTTTTGGCAATAATGGCAATCTATGCATATATAAAGCTCCAACCCCTTTGGAGACATCTATATTTCGACTAGTGATCAAAATTTTGCTCCCCATTGCACCTCCCATAAGAGTGCTCTCTACCCCTCCCTGCCACCAATCTAGTTCCCATACATCATCTAAGACCAACAAAAATCTTTTCTTCCAGAGCTCACTCTGTATTTGTTTGCACAAGTCACTCAAAGAAATCATACTCTCAAGACCTGCAGTAGATCCCTTGCACACTTCCTTCAGGATTTTCCTCAATAAATCCTTATGGTTTGGCCTCTCAGAAACGCAAACCCACCACCTGCGTTCCTTGAACTGTTGTTTGACTTCACTAAAGACCATTTTTGCAAAAGTAGTCTTGCCGATCCCGCCTTCTCCTACAATAGAAATAATAGAAACATCATGCTTCTCTGTCATTCTACTCTGTCCTGAGCCATTTGACTAGAGTTTTTCTACAATCACCCTTTTATCATTCTCTCTTCCTATGGGTGGTTGTGCACCTATGTGATGGGTTGTCTCTCGAGAGTTGCCATCTTCACCACCAATAGAGCCCTGGTTATTCTCTTTGGATTTGGTTTGAGCAGATCCATGTCCCAATCCTTTTCTATTTCATCAACCCTTTCATTGATTTTTTTGATTTCGTTGCCAAGTTGACAGGGAAAAGAAACATGTTCATCAAACCACTTGCGTACCTTGTTCGTTGAAGTAGAACCCTTATCATTCTTGGTGACCTCAATTTTGATTCGATCTTCTTCGATGATGTCCTTGGCATCATAAAGAACATCCTTGAGATCTCTCTCTAGATCTCTGTCACACTCGTTACTTAAAAAGGGCTTGTGATCTGCATCTTTAATGGCCTTTTGGAAGATTTTCAGCTTCCTCTATAGCTTCTTTAGATCATCGTTGGCATGCAAGACAACATCTGCCTTATGATTCAACAAATTGGTGACAGCGGCCACCAGATTAGAAATAGCTGTTTCTGCAAGAGCACCTATTACTCCCACCATCTCCTCCCTGTTTCTCACTAGATTGAAGAGCAGAGGAAGAGCAGCAATTTTTAGATGGAGGGAAAGAAAGGCAGAGCAACAAGGCCCGTTTGATTGTCGGGTGAAATTTAACGTGGTAAATTTACTATGGTAAATTTTTTTGGAAAAATTTACAGGATGAAATTTCTCCTTCTTCCAATCTGAGGCCCTGTTTGATGCACAGGAAGAATTTAACGTGGTAAATTTAACCCTATTTGATGCACAAGAACAATTTAATGTGGTAAATATTGTTTTTTTTTTCTTTTCTCACCCCCAATGATTTTATTGCAACCACTAAAGCAGTTGATCGGTGTGATATAGATTTTATTGCAACCACTAAGGCAGTTGATCGGCGTGATATAGGTATGTTCTTCCCAAGTATTGATGAAAAGAGGGCTAGCATATGGAATACAAAAATGAATGACTAAGTATTGAATGAAATTGCTATGGAACATATCTTAGAGATTACAAAACATATTATACTGAACTGGATTGACCACCATATCAGTATCCGAGTACACAGAAAATAAAACAGCAGCAAATTTTTAGTTGTAAAAATCAATTTGGTCATCTTCCTCTCCTCCCCCTGAACTGCTCTTCTTCATATTGTAGCCTTATGCCCAACAATGAATGCCTTCGTTCCTTTCAGATGCTCGTTCCTTGTGATCATCTGTTCGAAGACAACAACAGCCTCGGAAGCAAGGCCATTCTGACAAAACCCAGAAATCATGGAATTCCAATAGCCAACATCTCTGCAAAACATTTTATCAAACACTTTGTGCACGTCCCACGTCCCAAGCAGCCCACATTTCCCATACAAATTGATCAGAGAAGAAGCCACATACACATCCTAATGAACACCCAACTTTGCAGCCCAACAATAATGCTTTTGCCCTTCTGAAATAATTTTAAGAAGGCCATGGAGAGAGAGGAGGGGAGGAAGAGAGAGTTGCAAGGGAGGACAGGTAGCGCAGAGAGAGATATGATCAACTTACGAAACTCGAGAATTCGAACTAAGGCGACAGGTTTTGGAGAGAGCGAGCCTTCAATTTTCTCTGGTCTTCTCGTTCGCTTCCTCTTCCTGTTCATCACCCCTTCGTGGTTTTGATTTTGGGTCAGAGAAAATGGGTGGGAGAGCAAACTCGGCCAAAGCAATTATCGAGGGGCATGACTGTCAAAATCATGGCGGAGGAGAAGCATCTCATGCCCCTCCTGCTTGTGGTCGTTGTCCTCGCTGAGATTTCGTTTTTGGGACGTCTCAACATCATCGTCGTCATCATCTTTTCCTCTCTTGGGTACTGATGAATTGGGCAAGGAGATGTGCCAGGAGTGGCTGGAGAGAGAGGACGCCTCTGCTGCACCTTCAACCCTCCCCGGCGGCGACGGCCTTTGCTAAATGGGAGCTCGTCGATTGCAGTAGTGGGAGCTCGTCGACTGCGGAGGAAGACCCATGGGTGAAATGAGCAAAAGCCTTAGAAAGGAAAATGTCGAGCTGGTGAAATTTGATTATGTCGACCACATAGAGAAAAATAGGCAAGCGGCGCCAGAGACGGGTAGGGGAAGCGACGGTCCCTACCTCATACATAATATATATATATATATATATATATATATATATATATATATATATATATATATATATATATATATATATTCAAACATAAAATTTGCTACAATATTTTTTGCATAATTATCTTTATAAATATTTGATACAATTAGAATACTATTTTTACACCACTAACACACGGACACACACTCTCTCTGTCTTATTAATCTATTTTTCCCTCTTCTCTATTGATCTTTTTTAAATGTCTTTCTCTCTCTTCAATTACTCTCTTAGAACATCTTTTTTTTCTCCTTTATTAATAGTTTTCTTCCTTTGCCCCTCTCTACCTTTCTTCTATTTCTAAATCAAAATCTTTTTTTTTCTCTCTTTTATTTATCTCCCTCTCTTAGATTAATATCTCAAAATATCATTTTTTTTCTTTTATTAATCTCACACTCTCTCTCTTTTAAAACTCTTTTTCTCTCTCTTTCATCGATTTCCCTCTTAAAATCTCTTTTTCTCTCATTTTTATTAATCTTACACTTTTCTCTCTTCATTTTTTTATTTCTCTCACTTTTCACTTCTTTATAAGATTCATTCTCTCTCTCTCTCTCTCTCTCTCTCTCATTAATAATTTTCTTTTTGATTTTTTCCTTAAAATCTCTTTTTCTCTATTTTTATTATTTTTTCTCTCTTTCTTAGGTTTCTCTCTCTTCATCTCTCTCTCTTCCATTTCTCACTTAAAATTTCTTGTTCTCTCTCTGTTATTAATCTGTTTCTCTCTTTCTCTCCCTCTCTGCTCTTTGATTTATCTCTTAAAATCTCTTTTTCTCGCTTTTTTACTAATCTTTTGCTCTCTCTACCTTCAATTTCTCTGTCACTTTCCTGCTTTCTCCATCTCTTTTTTATTTTTCTTTTTAAATATCTCCTTTTCTCCTTTCTTAACCCCTCTTTCTCTCCTTGATTTCTCTCTCTCTCTCTCTCTTTGATTTCTCGTTTAAAATATACTTTCTCATTTTTTATTAATATCTCTCCCTTCTCTATTTTGGATATCTCTGAAAATCTCTTTTTTTTGCTCTTCTATTAATTTCTTTCTCTCTCTTCCACACAATCTCTCTTCTTCTTTCTTCTCTCTCTTTGATTTTCCTCTCTTGTTCTATTTCTTTTATTAATCTCTCCCTCCCTCTTTTTAAATGAAGGGAAAGCAGGTAGAGCAAGAACTAATGATAAAGAGCAGGCTACCCACAATTACCATTGACTTGTAGTCTTCGGCTGCCCTTCTTTGAAAAAAAGTCGGTCCGTTTAATTTAGAGAGGGTGTAGTTGCAACAGCTTTCTCAGTCCCTTTAATCTAAACAACATGGCAGGAAGTGGTTTTAATGTGAAAAAAGAAATTCCATGTACGATAAATTGCTCCTTCTTTTTTCCTCTAACAGCAAGATGTTTCTCTTCAATCTGTTGAATGTACATGTTTATAATACCGGACCACATGGACGAAAATACACAAGCATCGCCAGAGACGCATCATGGACGCAACGGTGCCTCCCCACCTCAATATATATATATATATATATATATATATATATATATATATATATATATACTACAAATTTTAATTCAAAATAAAATTTGCTACAATATTTTTTTGCATAATTATCTTTATAAATATTTGAGTATCAAAAATCTATATTTACACCACCAACACCCACTCTCTCTCTTTCTCTTACTAATCTCTTTTTCGCTCTCCTCTATTTATCCCTTTTTAAAATCTCTTTTCCTCTCTTCAATTAGTCTCTCAGAACCTTTTTTTTCTCCTTTGTTAATAGTTCTCACCCTTTATCCCCTTCTCTCCCCTTTTTTGATTTCTCCTTTTATTTATCTGCCTCTCTTACATTAATATCTTAAAATGTCTTTTTTTCTCTTTTTTTATTCTTACTCACTCTTTCTCTTTTAAAACTCTCTCTCATTGATTTTTCTCCTAAAATCTCTTTTTCTCTCTCTTTTATTAATCTTACGGTTTCTTCTCTTCAATTTTTTTCTCTTTCTCTCACTTTTCGACTTCTCCATAAAATTAATTCTCTCTTTCTCTTACTCTTTTATTAATCATTTTCTCTTTGATTTCTTTCCTAAAATCCCCTTTTCTCTCTTTTCATTAATCATTTTCTCTCTCTTTCTTGTGTTTCTCTCTGTTCGTCTCTCTCTCTCTTCAATTTTTTCACTAAAAATCTCTTTTTCTTTCTCTTTTTTTAATTTGTTTTTCTCTCTTCCACAAATCTCTCTTCTTCTTCGTTCTCTCTCTTTGATTTCCCTCTTAAAGTCTCTTGTTCTCTTTTTTATTAATCTCTCTCTCTCTCCCCCTCTCTCCGATTTATCTTTTAAAATCTCTATTTTTCTCTCGTGGTTTTAAATTGTTTCTTTAACCGCTCTTTATCCTCATTTTCTTGATAAACATCTATTAAATATCCTTATTTGTTGTCTGATCAAAAGAGTGATTTTCCTTTAGAATCACATTCTTGATAGGAATGGAGCACGAGAATTATCCATATTGTATATGTTACTAACTTTACATCAGTTTCAAAAGTGTTCCAAAATAAACCCCTAAGCAGGCTTAGGACACTTACCGAATGCTCTTTATTGAGCCCAAGTTCCTCTTCTGCACATAAAAAATGATCGAGTATGTAAATTTCTAAAATTATTTTTTAAACTTGTAATCTTAATTTTTATCAAAAATCAAAATATCCAAATTTTAAAGCAAATATCTTTTTCTCTTTCTTTTATTAATGTATATATATCTCTGTCTCTCTTTGATTTATCTCTATCTTTTAAATATCTCTTTACTGTCTTCTTTGTCTGTTTCTCTCTATCGCTCTTTGATTTCTCTTTTAAAATCTCTTTATCCTACTCTTTAAATAATCTCTCCCTCTTTCTTTGTGATTTCCTCTCTTTCTCTCTCTCTCTTTGATTTTGCACTTAAAGTCTCTTTAACAATATATATTATTATTAAAAATATATTTTTATATTCAAAAATATATATTTTATAATTAAAAATTAAATTTTAATTTAACATAACCAAGCTAGGGCTGAGTCAGAGTGCAAGTTTCAGATGTCAAACCGAACCTATGCTCAAGTTTCGGGTGTCCGGCTGAGCCAAGCCGGACTCTTGTCGTTGTCTATCATGTCTACTCAAATTTAAATTTCAAGATGCCCCATAAAATTGAATGACTAGAATGTCGTCGACCTTAGCATGGCAACTATGGGAGAGATCAACAATACTGGTCCAGGAGGCAACGATGAAAAAGAAAGGTGACGCATTTTCTTCCTCAGATTATATTGATAATCTTAAATGATGAAAAGAAATTTTTTCTTCCACGCAAGAAGCTGCTAGGAAGCATCAATACTTACTCACAAGCAAGTTGGATATGTACTGGCGTCATGGCCAGCAGGGAACAGGAAAGGCAGGCAGCTGGGCAGAGGAAGAAGGTGATCGAGGCAGCAGGCATGGCTAGGTTAATAATCCTTGGTGAAGCTGAAGCATATTCTCCGTTTGAAGCCTCTGCTGGTGGTCTCTTGGTCATTTGTTTTGCGGCAGTGGTGGCACTTTTTGTGATATCCACGATCATCTTTTCGTGCGCTGATGATGGCAGCAAGCCAAAGCGTTCACGAGCGGACAGATGTGGTGAAGTTGGACTTGATATCTGCTGGTGTGTAAGTGGTGATGGGGACTGCGGTGGCTGTGACGGTGGCTGTTGTGGTTAATATATATGTCTGTCTGGGTGTATAGAAAAAAATTTCTCCTCTTTCTGTGGACGCTGTTTCTGTTAAACTATTTATTAGATGTCGTGTCTTTGTTCTGTTCAGAAATCGACTTTTGAAGCTCATCAAATACATGCTTATTTATTATGAAAATGGATGGGATGATCGCCTTGCCAACCCGTAGAACGTCTCTTATGACCTAGTCGTCTTTTTCTCTCATTTATTTATTTGTTAGGAGGTGAAACATCGTGGTGCGAGGTCTCCATAGGAGCAGCTAGTGTCTTCATCTGTAGACACGGTATGTTGATCAACTACTTGATTTTTGAGAGTGGCTTTAGCTAGAGTTGTTACAACTTGGCTCCTAATCCTATGGCTACATTTAGATCTTTTGTGGATTCATTGCTAGTGGATTATTTTGTTACCAGCCTTTTAGCTATTTGCTTTCATGTGGGCTTCCTTGATTTCATGCATAGAAAGCTTTCATCATGCATAGAAAACTAAGATGTTTTTTTTAGGTTTCTGTGGGAAAATGCCCACAGGTAGCCATATCAAACCCAAAAAAAAAAACATCTTATTTTCACTTAAATGATCAAAGAGTTGCTTTCTAGGTGAAGCTCTTAAACTTGTAAACTGATGATTTGGACAAGAATTTCATTCTACCTTGATAATAAAGCATCTTGTAGATAGATAATATACATAATAGTTTTATATTCCTATCCACAAGGCATATATATACACTGGAACTTTGAAAGTAACTTTTGATGTCATTGCTTAAAATTCAAAAGAATGCCAACCCTGACCGTTTCTCTCCCTCTCTTATCTTTTGAATTGTTGAAATATAATTTATCTTGTTTTATATCATTTTAAAGTTTCATTCTCTTCGAAATGATGTTTATTGTTTTTAATTGTCAATTTCATTTTATTCTTTTCTTATTTTATCTTTCGAAATTAAGAATTTGATTCGTCCATCAGGAAAAGTGAATTTTTGCTTGCATTGGAGTTACGTGTCCAAATAATTATTCCTTCTCATCTCGTTTTCTTGAATGTGAAAGTTTTGAACGGATTTGGAAAAATAAAATGACAATCCAACAGGCATCAGCGTCGCCCTTTTTATTCGGTTCTTCTTTTCAAGATGAGATCAAGAGACTTAAGCACATCAAGTTGATGCACACAACATAAGATTAATGGTTTAATATTGCGAACGATAATAGTATTCCATTGACGCTGTAGCAACATTGTTCCCTCTTATGATCTTTCTCCCTTGTTATCTAAGCGTCATACAACCTTCCCAGGACGTCTCGTATTTTTCTTCCGTCATTGAATAGACTACACAACGCCGAACCAAGACAATTATAAAGAACCGCTCTCTCTCCACACATACACACACACCAGACCGCTCAAGTAAGGGACAAAAACGAGACCTTTTCCCAATCTAACATTACCGATATGATTCTAGGAGTGATTTGATGAGAAACATATATTAACTTAGTCACTTTTTAGTATTTAAACAATGTTTTTTAATAGTTAAAAAAATGAATGGCTTTTATAACATCAAAATTTTAATAAATAAAGGTCAATTATTTTTACAAAAATGACTTGAACTAAAGCATGATTTATATTAAATTAGTGTTTATAAACACATTAGAAGATTTACATTTTGTTTAAAACACTTTTAACATGAATTTAAGAAGTTTGATTTTTATCTTTTACCCAAGTAGTTTGGTATCTACCAATCAGTTATATATATATAGGGGGAGCTGCCCGGTGGCTCCCCGTCCAAGAAGATGCCGCCCCGTCTAAGAAGAATAGACAGGAGAAGGCAAAGGGAGAAAGAGAGATGAACAAAAATTAGGCCGTCTGCTTCTAGATCAGACAGCCTAAATTTGATGTCCTTTAATAAATGCTGAACCAAAACAGCGTTCAGAGGTATATATATATATATATATAAAATTATTGGTAGACCAATTAGGTAAGGGATAAAAACCTGACCTCTTAAATTCGTGCTAAAAAATTATTTGAAACAAAATGTGAATTTTCTGATGTGTGTCATAAACACTAAATTAATATAAATCATGCTTTGTTAAAGTTAATTTTGTAAAAAACATTGATCTATCTAATGTCAAAAATTTAATGTTATCTAAGCCATTCATTTTTTTATTACTAAAAATTTTATTTAAATAAAAAGATGACTAACTTATAATATGTTTCTCACCAAATTTCTCTTACGATCGTATCTGTAAGGTTAGCTTGCAAAAGTGAAAATTTTAATTAATTAATTTTAATGAGTTTGGTTTTAGTAAGTGGTTTTGGTTATATATATATATATATATAATTTTTTAACAAATGCTACACCAGCACCCTCTTCTCATCGGCATTGGCATCTATGTAGTATATCTGTTAGAAGAATTTTCTTGTTATTTAAATTGCCTGCACAAGATGTTGCAGATTTCTCACGTCAGTTGCGCGGACGCATTTTGTGGTGTTTAATGCTTGGCTGTCCAATGGAATAAATGAACAGTGGATGGATGATATCTCCTTTTCGTTGCCTTCTCAGGACTTGCAGTTGTGCCCGCTGCTGTAACGTCCGTGAAGCTCAAATGGTCTTCAAGCAAGGTTGTCGACTCGTTTGTTGGCTGTATTTGTGCATAGAAAGTAACTTTGGGAAAGTGCTTGTTATGTGTTGCAACAACTAAATGTCATTCACCTTGATTGGAAACGGAT
Organism: Nymphaea colorata; assembly: GCF_008831285.2. Taxonomy (NCBI): domain Eukaryota; kingdom Viridiplantae; phylum Streptophyta; class Magnoliopsida; order Nymphaeales; family Nymphaeaceae; genus Nymphaea; species Nymphaea colorata. The sequence continues at coordinate 5,992,552 of NC_045138.2, read as the reverse complement.
CTTTGGCATTTTGTAGGAGAACAAGAATGTTATAAGTTTGCATGGAGAGAATGAGAAGATAGTGAAAGGGTTAATCAGAGCATTCTGGAAGGATTTGTATAAAATCTTATTGGAATGTCAAATGGAGTAAGAATCATGAGAAGTAGTTAGGAATTTGGGCCTGTTTCAGGTCTATAAATTCATGCAAGGAAAATGGAAGACGGTGTTCACCTTTAATTTGGTTGAGAGGAATTGCAGAGGACCAGGAGATGGCTGGTTTGGTGATGGCATTGGCTGGAGTTCAAGAGAGCCATTGAGTGAACTCGTTGAATGGTTTTTGTGCTTTGTTGATTCAAGAACCATTGAAGGAGTGGAGGAAATACTTGAATGGGGCAGTAAGTGGGAACGCAACTTCAAGGTTTTGGTGCTTCAAGAACCTTTAGTTTTAAGAATTGAATTGGTTTTCTATTAAAGCCTGTAACCCCGACTGGAAGACTATCAAGCTGCTAAACATATAGGTGCGGTTTGATAGGTTCATTAGTTGATATCGCTACCTAATTCATAGGTGAGGTTCTTGATAGTTGATTCATTTTGTTTTTTTCCTTTTTTTTTTTGTACTTTGATGTAGTATTATTCTCTCACACTGTTTTATATTTTTACTCCAAAAAATTACGTAGATTCATAAAATACTTTTTAAAATATTCAATAAATGCAACTAATTTAAATTATTGTCACTGTTGTCAAACAACCTCTCTAACTGTTCTGGTGGCTGCTATTCGGGCATGTTCCATGAGTTAACTTAACTTGCTTATGGAGATTAGGTCCTAAATAGTGAGGCGAGGTGCATGTATTTATATCCAATGATATTACTTTTTGAAAATAGGCCAATCCCTTTCATGTGGGTTGCACTGCATAAACAAATACCATATTCTACCACCATATGGAAAAGAGGACTTGAAATCGTTGGCCTACAACTAAAACCTCATATATAAGACTAGATGGGAGGGAAATCTGCGAATCTATGATTCCCAGTGATCCCAAATCCAAGGTTATCGAACGGTTCATAAGGTTTTCTTTCTTCGAAGGTTCCTCATCATAAAAAAGAAAAATAGAAAACAAGGCAAGGTGAACAACGGCAATTTTATTTTTGCAGGTTACTTTACTTTTGCCTGAAAAAAGGTCAATAATATGAATTTAACATAAAAAATGCCTCCACCCTCAGGTTCCATAATGTAAGAGAGAGAGCAGAGCTTGACCTTCAACAAAACTTCAGGTTGGAAAAAACAAAAAAATGTAACAGTTCATAAGTGCTTATTTTGCAAAGAGACCAATTTGTAACTGTTACATGATATGTCATGATCTTTGGAGCATGTTGATAGATAATTTAAGTATTTCTTGAATCTGCTCTAATTTCTTTCAGCATATTCAAGGAATAGTTACAAGTTGCTTTCATTGCCTAACGGTCCCTAAAGGTATATAAGAGAGCAGAAGCACTATGGAGTTTGAAAAGAATGCACCAGCATTATGTGGTGTGCACAAAAAAGATATATTTTAATAGAAAAATAGAGGATTGAGAGAGACATTAACAAAAAAAAATTAAAAAAAAATCAAAGAAAGATATCAAAGAGAGAAAGGGAGAGAGTGTGTGAGAGAGAGCATACAAAAGAGAGAGAGAGAGAAAAAATTTAATAGATGAATCAAAGAGGGAGAGAGAGAGAGAGATAGAAAGAAAGATTTAAATATAGAGAAATAAAGAAACTCAAGAGAGAGAGATAGAGACATTAATAAAAAATAGAAAGAGACATTTTAAGAGAGACATGAAGAGGGGAAAAGGTTAAAAAAATCAAAGAGAAACTTTAAGTGAAAAATAAAGGAGAGAGCAAGAGTAATCAAAGAACAGTCTACTCTAAAGAGAAAGCCCTTCTCATCGTTTAGTATGAGCCCAAACTATGAAGATGAATAGTCACTTAAAAGAAGTTGATGAAAGTGGCTCTTCTCATTCTCTTGTTGTATTTCAATCCTATTGAGGATGTATTTTCTCAAGAAAACTACACTTTTGAGACACTAATAAAATGGACAATAAGTGATTATCAAGAGAATGAAGAAGAGAATGTGGATAAAGCATTGGTTTAAAAATAAAAGAGTAAGTAGCATAGATTTTAAGAGAGAAATGGAAGAGACAGAGAGATGGGAAAGATTAATAAAAGAGAAAAATAAGATATTTTAAAAAAGAAATCAAAGAGAGAAATTAATAAAAGAGACAACAAAATATATTTTAAGAAAGAAATAAAAAAGAGAGAAAGATATTAATAAAAAAGAGAACAGAATACTTTAAGAGAGAGAAAGAAACTGAAAGGATAGAGAGATGAAGATTGATAAAGGAGAGAGAAAGATATTTTAAAAGAGAGATTAAGAGAAGAGAGAAAAAGAAATATTTTAAGAGGAAAATTAAATAGAAAGAGATTAATAAAAGAGATAAGAAGAGAGATTTTAAGAGAGAAAATGGGGAGAGACAGCAAGATATTAATAAAAGAGAAAAGAAATTAAAAGAGAAACCAAATAGAGAGATAGAGATCAACAAAAGAGAGGAAAAAAAGAGATTTTAAAAGAGAAATTAGAGAGAAAAACTAAACAAAGAAAGAGAGGTTAACAAAAGAGAGAGAAAGAGAAATTTTAAAAAATAAATTGAAGAGAGAGAGAGGAAAAGATAGATTTAAAAAAAATCAAGGAGAGGGATTAATAAAAGAGAGAAAAAATGTTTCATAAAAATCAAGGAGAGAGAGAAATTAATAAAAGAGAGAAAAAAAATTTAACAGAGAAATCAAAGAGAGTTAAACTGAGATTAATATATAAAAGAGAGAAATTTTAAAGGAGAAATAGAAGATAGAGAGACAAAAGAAAAAGAGAGACCTAGGGAGAAATAAAAAAAGGCCGCAACAACAACAACTCTCAACGTTAATAAAAACCGAAAATAATTGGTCAGAGAAATTCAGTCCTACACATTCAAATACCTAAAATGGTAAAACTCACTATGTGCAGATGGAGAATATTGAACCGAATAGACCCAATAGTATGTATGCAATAACAATCTCATAACATTGATCTAAAGTGATGTCAATTTTCCCTCTTTCTCATTCATTTCCTTATGTGCCAACAAACTCTAACAGCCTCTTTACAAATTCTTAGGTTCTTATTGCCATTAATGCATGTGAGGGGTGATCAATCATTTCAAGAATATGGTCTTTTAAACTAAGTGAAGTGAATCTTTGTGCAATGTTTATTAATACGAGAGAGGGAAAGATTTTTGGTAGTAAGAAGGGATTATGTCAAGGGGTTCTCAGCTGCTTTTCATTGCATGTAGTAGCTGAGCCAAGATATGTTTGTTCTACTAAAAATATTCTCAAGATGTCTTAGCTATTAATAGGAGATATTCTCAAGATGTCTTAGAAGAGAAATTCGGAGAAAGAATATTATGATTCCTTCTTTGGCAGGTGATAATTGTTTTGAATCTCCAAGTATATTTTTTGCTGATGACATGATAATTGTTAGTAGCTGAGCCAAGATATGTTTGTTTTACTAGAAAAGTGTTAACAAAGTTTGCAAGCAGTGTAGGGCAATGTATTAATAATCAGAAGTCATCCTTTATTGTATTCCGATGTTCAAAAAGAAGGATGGGGTAAAAGTTTTTTGCCATTCGATGTGCAAGATTGGTAGTAGCCATGGTTTATTGTGTGGCGACTGTTTATGGTGGTCTTAGTGATGAATCATGGTTCTTTTAGAGAGGGCATTTGATGGCCTTGAATTTTGATTCTATAATTAAAATTGTAAAAACTAAATTATACCTCCAACTATAATTAAAATGAAAATTCCATTTCTAGTTTTCCTTTGTATTTAATAATCTGATATTCTGGTTTCAAAATTTAAAATTCCATGTTTGATCAAACAAAAATTCAAATTCTATAATTGACGAATTACAACCTTCATAACATGCACGTGCCTTAAAGAAACATGAAAAAAATTATAAAATTTTGGAATTCTAGAATTTTGATTCAACAATCAACCAATAATTCGAGAATCAATATTCTTCGATTGATAATGCAATCTCATTTCAGCAAAAAATGAGAATTTTGATTCTAGAAATCCACAATTCTGGCTTCATCAAATAATCACTTATGGATGTCAATATATCTTATTTGAATCGCTTATCCAATCTAATTAAGAAATCAGATCAGATTCAGCTTTAAGAAATGACATCTGATCAAATTCAACTATACATAAATCTTCAATCGGATTCAGATAGAGATTCAGATCAAATTTATTTTCAAGTTATTACTTTTTGAAATGACTGATGGTGTTTTTAGTAAAGGTTCGTAGAAAGACTCTTAATTGTTAGCTATCTTACAATACACCTTTCATTTCAGATCCATGACATTTCAATGGGTTCATAGATTTGAAATACAAAACAGTGGATTTCTCAACTAGCGTAGAACACAGTCCTAAGTCCATGCGAGTGGGAGAAACCTACAACCCAGTAGAGAGTTGAATATATATATATATATATATATACACACTGCAAATTATAATTCAAAATAAAATTTGCTACAATATTTTTTGCATAATTATCTTAATAAATATTTGATACAATCTAGAATATCAAAAATTCTACCTTTACACCAGCAACTATCTCTTTCTCTTTCTCTTATTAATCACTTTTTCCCTCTATTTATGGCTTTTTTTAAATCTATTTCTCTCTCTTCAATTACTCTCTTACAACCTTTTCTTTTCTCACTTATTAATAGCTCTCTCCCTTTCCCCCCTCTCCTTTTTTTTTCTATTTCTAAATCAAAATCTTTTTTTCTCTCTTTTATTTATCTGCCTCTCTTTCATTAACGTCTTAAAATATCTTCTTTCTCTTTTATTAATCTCACTCACTCTCTCTCTTTTAAAACTCTCTACTCATCGATTTTTTTTTTCTAAAAGCACTTTTTCTCTCTCTTTTATTAAGCTTACGCTTTTCTCTCTTCAATTTTTTTCTCTTTCTCTCACTTTTTGACTTCTCCATAAAATTCATTCTCTCTCTCCCTCTTTTGTTAATCATTTTCTCTTTAATTTCTTTCTTAAAATCCCCTTTTCTCTCTTTCTATTAATCTTTTTCTCTCTCTTTCTTAGGTTTCTCTCTCTTCATCTCTCTCTCTCTACGTTTTTTACTAAAAAACTTTTTTTCTTTCTTTCTCTTTAATTAATTTCTTTCTTTCTCTTCCACACCATCTCTCTTCTTCGTTCTTCTCTCTCTCTCTCTTTGATTTCCCTCGTAAAGTCTCTTTTTCTCCTTTTTATTAACATCTCTCTCCCCCTCTCTCCCTCTTGCCGATTTGTCTTTTAAAATCTCTATTTTTCTCTCGTAGTTTTAAAGTGTTTCTTTAACCGCTCTTAATCCTGATTTTCTTGATAACCATCTATTAAACATCCCTATTTGTAGTTTGATCAAAAGAGTGATTTCACTTTAGAATCACATTCTTGATAGGAATGGAGCACAAGAATTGTATGAGAAGAGCTACTTTTGTTAACGTCTTTTATAGTGACAATTCTTCCTCATAGTTTAAGCTTCCTCTCATACTTGATGATGGGAGAGGGTATTCTCATAACCCCTAAGGTTAAACGATATATTTGCTTTAATATTGATACATACATACAAAAACATCTTTCCACGTTGTGTATATTATTAACTTTACATAGGTTTCAAAAGTGCTTCAAAATAAACCCCTAAGGAGGCTTAGAACACTTACCCAATACTATTTATTGAGCCCAAGTTCCTCTTCTGCATGCATAAAAAATGATCAAGTATGTAAATTTCTAAAATTATTTTTTAAACTTGTAATCTTAATTTCTATTAAAAATCAAGAGATCTGATTATTAAAGCAAATCTGTTTTTCTCTTTCTTTTAGTAATATATATATATATATATATATATATATATATATATATATATATATATATATATATATCTTTGATTTAGTTTGAACTTTTAAATCGCTCTGACTGCTCTCTTTGTCTGTTTCTCTCTCTCGCTTTTTGATTTATCTCTTAAAATATATTTTCCCCACTCTTTTACTAATTTCTCTCTCTTTCTTTGCGATCTCCCTTTCTCTCAACCTCTCCCTCCTTCTCTCTCTCTTCGATTTTGCACTTAAAATGTTTCTTTCTATCTCTTTTGCTAATCTTTTCTACTATCACTTCAATTTGTCTAAAAATCTCCCTTTTGTCAATCTCTCTCCCTCGTCAATTTCCTTCTTAAAATCTTTTTTGTTTCTCTTATTAATCAATCTCTTTCTCTCTCTGTCCCAGTCTCATGGTTGTGGGCTTCACTATGAGACCAAATGTCTAGATGTAGCAGTCCTTGAGTGTATCATTTTGGTACAAGGCGAGCCTTGTATTGTTCAAGGGATCCATTTGCCTTGCACTTCATATTGAAAAGTCAGCCAACCACATTTTGATTATGTGGACACAACACAAAAGCCCAGGCTCGGTTAGGAAGGAGAGCTTAATATTTCTTGACCATTGCATCTTGCCAATGTGGTGATCAGGCTTTGATGGATCATCTCAATAGGTAATGGATGCATATTCGTGGTATAGACCTTAGCTACTCTAATGTATGTGTATAGTTTGGTTGAGGGGCCTTATTATTTGTCTCTAAAATGGAGCAAAAGAAGAAAAGAGATACAGTTAACAGTGGACCTGTTGCGCGGACATGACCAAGGCAGATCATGAAACAGTTCTTAAATCTTAGATTATGAAATAGAAAAAAAATCACAAGGAAAGACAAATTAACAGCAACAAGAGCAAAAAAGAGAGCGTACAAAAATATAATGAACACCAAGTCTTATAATAGAAACAGGAAAAGATAAAATGCTTAGACTCACCCCAATAGAAAGAAGTCTATGATCTCTGTAAGTTGCAGTGGATCACGTCCAGACTGTTGGTACAGAACAAGTCAGGCTCCAACAAACTTGAATCTGCAAGCAAGCATGATGTGTATGTCTGTCTCTCTTCCTTTATGCTTCGCTTCTTGCTTCTAGATTGATAAAGGTGTGTATGAGTGGGACTATTAGGAACATTTTAAGGCAAGTAGGAAGGAGTAGACACAAAATACAAATTCTATTAAATGCATAGAAATGAAGCAGTTTGCATTTTGGGATTTTTTTTCACAAAAATGAGGCTTTTTGGAAAATAAAAGATATTTTGACAAAATCAAGAGCATTTGGAAATTCAACAATATCTTGGGAACGTTTAAGGGTAATTTTGACTATTTTCAACTGAAAATTAATGGTTTGGAAATTACCATGATGTCTCGATCATTGGGCCTGAAAAGGGTCTGTGACTTGGATTTGGATATGAACTAGATCCAAATAGTAAGCCAGGCCAATTAACTATCACCTATATCACCTATCACCTGGAGCGATGCCCATTCCTATCTTTTGTCGATTCTCTACAGTCATTTTGTAAATGTAAATGTAATTGTAATTGAGGAAACTTATAACCTAGACATGACTTGTGTAAATTAAACTTGTGTAAAGTATTCTTTTCTCAATGTACCTTACTAAAAATACCATTCATTCATTTATCAATCCTTTCACAATAGAAGTAAGTTTCAACAACATTTATTTTTGAAAATGGCCTTTGAACACTTGATGTTGAACTAGTCAACTTAATTAGTAAGAAACCAAATGGCAAATAATTTAATTTTGAGAACTGCACATCTATTTGTACGTCCCCAGTGAAGCTTGAGGGTGTTTTATGACACCAAAATTGTGGAATTTAAAACTCAATTTTTCATTTTCGATGACAAGAGAACTATGGTATCCAACAAACAAATTTTTGAATTAGAATTTTGGAATTGTGATTCTATCCTAAGAGATGGAATTATGATTCCATAATTTTAAGTTTTTTTTCCATGAAGATGAAATTCATTGAAACAGACCCCAAAAAAATGGAAGCAAAGAAAAGGTCAAAGCAAGAGGCTGCCGACAATTACAGTTGACCTTTACACTTAGGCCTCTCCTCCCTCAATTTAATTTAAGCTCGATTCCAAGACTAAAGTCCCCTCATCCTGTTAATCAATTCGTATGAAATGATCACATACGCAATTAAGGGATATTCCATGATAATCGAGACTTTAAGAAGAGTGAGTTAGAACTCATTCACAGTGGCCTGCTCTTAGACGATAGCGAGTCATAGATGATAATTCCAATTCATAAATTCAAGTCTACCATTAAAAGCAGGCCATTGTGAATGAGTTCTAAACTCACTCTTCTTAAAGTCTCGACGACCATCAAGGAATATCCCTTAATTGAATATGTGATCATATCATACGAATTGATTGACAGGATGAGAGGGGCTTTAGTGTTGGAATCGAGCTTATCTTCAGTTCTTTATTAATCGAGCTTATCTTCAGTTCTCCTGTTTTCTAAATTAAATAAAGGGAGGCACTCTGTACCAATAACAAGACAATAATGTGGTATTGGAGCTAACTAAATTAAACGGACCCACTCGCTCAGTTTGATTTTTATGAGAGGGCCCAAGTCTACAAGTCAACTGTAATTTTCGGCAAGTCTTTATTCTTTATTCGCTTTGTTTTTTTTTTTTTTTTCCTTCCATTTTCTTGGAGCCTATTTCAATGAATTTCATATTCATGAAAAAAATCTAAAATTATGAAATCATAATTCCATCTCTTAGGATAGAATCACAATTCCAAAATTCTAATTTGAGGATGAGCATATAATTCTGGAATTAAAATTTTTTGTTGGATAACATAGCAATTTTTTGTTCTCTCGTACCATGGCGACATCATCAAATCTTCAACAGCTAAGTATCCATATCCCTCCATTGTGAATGTGGCCAACTTTGTTTCTATTAAACTTTCACACAAGAACTTCTTGTTGTGGAAAACACAAATTCTTGGACTTATAGAGAATCAAGATGTGATTGATTTCATTGATGGGCCAGGCGATCTCTATCTAGGCAAGAGTGACTAAGGCACTTGCACATCAAAGGGGGAAAAGGGCTGTTGCGGTCCTACCCTACACAAACCTTGCTTGACAGTCATTACATCATGTTCAATTCGAGCAGAGCGATGAAAAGTTTGATAAACTCTAGCACGAACTTTCGTTCTTTTTACCATCTTTCATGCGAAAGTTGCCATTCCCACGCGAGCTTCTACCATAGAATCTACAACGGACTCCAAGGCCGGCATATTAGCAAGAGTCTTCAACATATTACATCCGACTACCTCCAATGACTCCAAGGCCGGCATATTAGCAAGAGTCTTCAGCATATTACATCGGTCCACCCTCAGTGACTTAAGTGCAGGCATCTCAGCTACCTGCTCTAGGCTGCCACAATCTGTCACCTCCGACGACTCCAAGGTTGGCATATTAGCAAGAGTCATCAACATATTACATGTGTACGCACTCCATGACTTGAGAGCAGGCATCTCAGCTATTTGTTCTAGGCTGCCACAAAATCTCACATCCAACGACTCCAAGGCTGGCATATTAGCAAGAGTCTTCAGCATATTACATCTGACCACCTCCAATGACTCCAAGGCCAGCATATTAGCAAGAGTCTTCAACATATTACATCGATCCACCCTCAGTGACTTAAGTGCAGGCATCTCAGCTACCTGCTCTAGGCTGTCACAATCTGTCACCTCCGACGACTCCAAGGTTGGCATATTAGCAAGAGTCATCAACATATTACATGTGTACGCACTCAATGACTTGAGAGCAGGCATCTCAGCTACTTGTTCTAGGCTGCCACAAAATCTCACATCCAACGACTCCAAGGCCGGCATATTAGCAAGAGTCTTCAGCATATTACATCCCACTGTTATAGTCGTGTCCTCCAAAAGAATGCTCAACAACAATAAAAGAGGGCAAACCACCACAAAACTACTAAAAACGGAATCTCAGGGCAGCAAGCAAAAGAACGAGTTTCCAACACCACTATTGCAGCAATATACGTCAAAATATATGCTAAATAATGCAGAAAAAAAAGACACCAATTTACATAGAAAAACCCTCAATAATGGGGCAAAAAACCACGGACAAGAGAGACTTTCTATATATCAAGAAAGGGAGCCAAATACACGAGCAACAATATCTCTACTGTTTTAAGAAAAACAATGAACTCAAGAAAGCAATAACAATCTCTTATGCGAATGAAAGAAAGAGCCTCAAAGATTCATGAAAGAAATCACCCAATGAAGACTCCCTTCATTTTCTCTTTCTTCTTTGTCTTTCCTCTTTCTTCTTGGCGTGCCAATCGACCCACGCACCTTGCTTCTCCTCTTCTCTTTCTTGCCTTCCTCTTCTTCCTCTCCTCTTGATGTGAGCAGCCACAAGAGGAAACCCTCTTCTTTTTCCCAAATGAATTAACGAGAGAGAGAGATGTGTGAGGCGTCGTAAGAGGGAGGGGCACCATCGGGTGCCCTCTCCTTCACCCGCAGTGACGGGCCGGGTCGGGTCCTCTTTTGAAGCTGGACTTGACCCAACAAACTCCCCCTCTAGCCTCAAGAGAGGGATCATGCCTGCAAAATGAACAAAAATTAATACACTGTCTTAAAGACAGTCATCTCAACTAAGTCTCTACACATGTCATGCTTTTTTTTAGGTAGAGACTTCGTCATCATATCTGCATGATTCTTCTCTGTCTGTATCTTTTCTAATTGAATCAGTTTCTGCTCAAGCATATCACGAATCCAATGATACCTGACATCAATGTGCTTAGTCCTTGAGTGGAACGTTAAATTCTTGGCCAAGTGTATAGCGCTTTGGCTATCACAATGCAACACATAAGTTTTATGACTAAGGCCTATATCATGAAGAAAACTCTTCATCCACAACAATTCTTTACAAGCTTCAGTTGCTGCAATATATTCTGCCTCTGTAGTGGAAAGAGCAACACACTTTTGCAACCTGGACTGCCATGATACAGCTCCCCTGCAAAAGTAAAAGCATAACAAGAAAGAGACTTCCTAGAGTTCAAATCACCTGCCATGTCTGCATCAACAAATCCTTGTACCTCTGGATTAGATTCACCAAAACATAAACAGTAAGTGGAAGTACTTTTCAGATACCTTAGGATCCACTTCACTGCTGCCCAATGCTCATTGCCTGGATTTGACAACAACCTGCTAACTACACCAACTGCATAAGCCAAGTCTGGGCGTGTGCAAACCATAGCATACATGAGACTCCCTACTGCGGAGGCATATGGAACATTCTCCATTCTTTCTTTCTCATCTGCTGAAGAAGGACATTGTTCATTTTCCAATTTAAAATGTGCTGCTAAAGGTGTACTTGCAGTTTTGGCATCTTTCATGTTGAACTTGCTAAGTACCTTCTCAATGTATTTCTCTTGTGATAACCACAACTTCTTGGTCTTCCTATCACGAACAATCCTCATGCCTAACAATTGTTGTGCTGGTCCCAAGTCTTTCATATCAAAGAACTTGCTCATATCGATCTTCAATTGGCTAATCAATTGACAATCCTGTCCAACAATAAGCATGTCATCTACATATAACAACAAGATAATGAAGCTATCTGATGAGAACTCTCTGATGTAGACACAATGATCTATGACTGACCTGCGATACTTTTGATTTATCATAAATGCATCAAATTTCTTGTACCACTGTCTAAGTGCTTGTTTAAGTCCATACAAGCTCTTCTTCAACTTACAAACCATGTGTTTCTTCCTGGTAACTACAAAACCTTCTGGTTGTGTCATGTAGATTTCTTCCTCTAGATCTCCATGAAGAAAAACAGTTTTTACATCTAACTGATCCAACTCCAAGTCTAGATAAGCCACCAAACCAAGTATTACCCTGATAGATGACATTTTAACAACAGGAGAAAAAATTTCATCAAAATCAATACCTCTTTCCTGCTTGAAACCTTTCACCACTAACCGAGTTTTGTATCTCAACTTGCATTGACCTTCATTTTTAAGCTTGTAGACCCACTTGTTCTGCAACACTTTCTTACCTTTTGGTAGCTCTACCAAATCAAAAGTGTGATTCTTGTATAAAGAAATCATCTCATCCTTCATAGCTTTAATCCATTTATCTTTATGCACATCATCTAGCACCTCTGCATAGTATTCTAGCTCTCCACTATCTGTAAACATAATATATTCATCAGTAGAATATCTAGTAGATGATATACGTGTTCTTTTACCTCTACCCAATTGCTCTTCAATTGGTTCTGAATGCGAAGGAAGCTCTCCCTCCAACTCATGCTCATAATCAGTTTGAGTCTCCATAGGACTGCCATCTGTATACTGCTCATCTGTCTCTCTTTCCTCTTCCTCTACATCTTCATCAGTCTCACCATGCTCAGATGAAAGTTCTTCAGGTTCTGCATAGGTTGGCTCATGAACACCACTAGCATTCACACCTGACTTCGTGTCTCCCATGACATCTTCAATAGTCTGATCCTCTCTGAAGACAACATCACGACTCCTGTAGATTTTGTCATTCTTTGGATCCCATAACCTGTAACCAAATTCATCATCTGCATAACCCAAAAATATTAGAGGAATAACTTTATCATCTAGTTTGGTCCTATGTTCTTTAAGTACATGCATAAATGCTTTGCAATCAAAAACTCTGAGGTGATCATACTTAACCTCTTCATCTGACCAAACTCCTTGTGGAATGTCTCCATCTAGAGGCACTGAAGGAGACTTGTTTATTAAATAAACTGCAGTAGGTATTGCCTCTGCCCAAAAATACTTAGGCAATTTAGAGCTAGATAACAAACTTCTAACTCTCTCGATTATTGTTCTATTCATCCTTTCTGCAGCTCCATTATGCTATGGAGTATAAGGAACTGTCTTTTCATTTTTAATACCATGCTTTAAACAATAATCTCGTAAAGAAGATGCTATGTACTCACCACCATTATCTGTACGCAGTCTCTTCATCTTCTTACCAGTCTCGCGCTCAACCGCTGCATGAAAAGTCATGAAGATACTACTTACTTCACTTTTGCTTTTCATTGTAAAAGCCCACACCTTCCTAGATGCATCATCAATAAATGTAACAAAATATGATGCTCCACTTTTAGATGTCACATTTATAGGTCCACATATATCTGAATAAACTAAATCTAAAACATGTTTAGTTTTTGAAGAGCGCTTTTTCTGAAAGGAAACTCGATGCAACTTACCAACCAAACAATGATCACATGGAGATATCTGTGCACCATCTACCTTTGGTAACAAATTCTTCTTGGTGAGCAAGTCGATTCCTCTTTGACTCATGTGACCTAACCTCTTATGCCACAATTCTGACGAAGTACCACCAGTAACTGCATTGACATCCACACTACTGATTCGAGACTTCATCCCATACAAAGAGCCAAATCTGTCACCTCTAGCCAACACTAGTGCCCCCTTGGTAAATTTCCAACCTGTTTGACTAAACGAAGTACAATATCCATCTTCACTTAGTCTTCCTGCAGAAATCAAATTCATTCTTAAGTCTGGAACATGTCTCACATCTCTCAAAGTCAACTTGCATCATGTGCTCGTCTGAATGCAAACATCTCCTATTCCAACAATCTTCGAAGTGTCACTGTTGCCCATGTGAACTATTCCAAAATCACCTGCTCTATAGGATAAGAATAACTCTCTACATGGTGTGGCATGATATGATGCCCCTGTATCTAAAATCTATGTAGAATCACCATTCTGAACTGTAAGACAATCATTTTTTTCAGATAAAAATAACACTACCTCATCATCTGAAGCAACTGCAGTGTACTCTTTTGGCTTCACATTCTCTTGAATCATCTTTTTCTGCTCTTTTTCTTCTTTCAATTTCCTACAATTAATCTTCTTGTGTCCTGAAATACTACAATGAAAGCATTTACTTGTCATCTTGGGTCTTGATTTGGACCTAGAGTTTGACATGTCATGCCATTTGTTACGATTCTTCTGTCTGCCCCTGTCTCCCATCACTAGCACTTGCAAGCTACCAGTACCAAGAGACTTTCTCCTTATTTCTTCATTTAGAATGCTGCTGGTTACATGCTTCATCGTAAGCACACCATCTGGAGTGGAGTTGCTCAAAGAAACAACTAAAGTCTCCCAAGTGTCGGGAAGAGAGCTAAGCAACAAGAGAGCCTGTAACTCATCATCTAATATCATTTTCATGACTGACAACTGATTGATTATGCTCTGCACTTCATTCAAATGCTCTGGTTTTCCCTCTCTAAGTTGCTCAATATAAAAAGTACGCTGCCACAATTACCATTGACAATTAGCTCCACCAGCTAATGATAAAGAGCAGACTGCCGACAATTACCATGGACTTGTAGTCTTTGGCCACCTTCCTCTCAAAAAGATCAAGTTGTAAGAGTGGGTCCGCCTAATTTAGACAGTGGTAAAGAGTAGATGCAACTGGTTTCTCAGTCCCTTCAATTTCTATCATCTAGATTAGCTAGATTCAAATTCCTGCTTCTGTTCCCCTCCTATAGCAAGATGCTTCTCTCCAATCTCGTGAAAGTGCATCTTTATAATAGTGGGCCACATAGAGAAAAAGGTGTGTTTATGAGTGGGCCTAAGGGCCTCTTATAAAGAAGAAGAGGATGGGCCAGATGGGGTAGACACAAACTACAAATTCTATAAAATGCATAGAAATGAAGCAGTTTGCATTTTGGGTTTTTTTCACAAAAATGAGGTTTTTTGGAAAAATAAAAGGTATTTTGACAAAATCAAGTGCATTTGGGAAATTCAACAATATCTTGGGAACATTTAAGGGTATTTTGGAGGATTTTCAACTGAAAATTAATGGTTTTGGAAATTACCATGATGTCTAGATCCTTGGGCCTGAAAAGGGTCAGTCACTTGGATTTGGATATGAACTAGATCCAAATAGTAAGCCAGGCCAATTAACTATCACCTATCACCTGGACCGATGCCCATTCCTATCTTTTGTCGATTCTCTACAGTCATTTTGTAAATGTAAATGTAATTGTAATTGAGGAAACTGATAACCGAGACATGACTTGCGTAAATTAAACTATTATAATATAAATTTCGCTAATCAATATTGTCTACTTTTCGTGTTCTCAAAGCAAATGATAATCCCTTCATCGCTGATAGTGTAAAGTATTCTTTTCTCAATGTACCTTACTAAAAATACCATTCATTCATTTATCAATCCTTTCACAATACAAGTAAGTTTCAACAACATTCATTTTTGAAAATGGCCTTTAAACACTTGATGTTGAACTAGTCGACTTAATTAGTAAGAAACCAAATGGCAAGTAATTTAATTTTGAGAACTGCACATCTATTTGTACGTCCCCACCGAAGCTTGAGGGTGTTTGATGAGACCAAAATTGTGGAATTTAAAACTCAATTCTTCATTTTCGATGACATGAGAACTATGTTATCCAACAAACAAATTTTTGAATTAGAATTTTGGAATTGTGATTCTATCCTAAGAGATGGAATAATGATTACATAATTTTAAGTTTTTTTCATGAAGATGAAATTCATTGAACCCCAAAAAAAAGGAAGGAAAAAAAAGGTCAAAGCAGGAATGAAGATAACCAGGCTGCCGACGATTACAGTTGACCTTTAGACTTGAGCCCTTCCCTCGTAAAAACCAAGTTGAGCGAGTGGGTCCATTTAATTGAATTAGCTCCAATACCACACTATTGTCTTGTCAGCGGTACAGAGTGCCTCCCTCAATTTAATTTAATTTAATTATATATATATATATATATATATATATATATATATATATATATATATATATATATATATATGTTAATGTGATACAAGAGAACTTGCAATAATCTTCAAGCAACTCGATGTAGATCATCTACCTAACTGGAAATAATAGTTGTTTCTAAGATAATATATTCCTACTTCCTTTATGGTTGGGTGGAGAACACAACTCCCGAATTGGAATTATCATCTATGACTTACTATAAATTCAAGTCCACCATTAAAAGCAGGCCATTGTAAATGAGTTCTAAACTCACTCTTCTTAAAGTCGTAGATTCATATAACTAATTTGAGGGAGTCGTCTCAATGATGGACGGCCATCATAGAATATCCCTCAATTGCCTATGTGATCATATCATATGAATTGATTAACACGAAGAGAGGGGCTTTAGTCTTGAAATCGAGCTTATCTTCAGTTCTTTACTAATGGTGACAATGAAATCACTGGACATGAAATTGATGGCAAAATTACTTCACCTGATAAGGGTGTGTGAATGTGGTTGGACTTTTTTTTTTAACATTAAAATTACTTTCTGTACCACTAACCAGACAATAATGTGGCATTGGAGCTAATTAAATTAAACGGACCCACTCGCTCAACTTGACTTTTATGAGGGGGAGGGCCCAAGTCTACAAGTCAACTGTAGTTGTCGGCAGCCTAGTCTTTATCTTTATTGGCTTTGTTTTTTTTTTCTTTCTTTTCCTTCCATTTTTTGGAGCCTATTTCAATGAATTTCGTCTTCATGAAAGAAATCTAAAATTATGGAATCATAATTCCATTTCCATCTCTTAGGATAGAATCACAATTCCAAAATTCTAATTCGAGGATGAGCATATAATTCTGGAATTAAAATTTTTTATTGGATAACATAGTTCTCATGTCATAAAAAATGACAATTTAATTTTAAAATTCCACAATTTCGGTCTCATCATCAAACAACATCAAGCTTCACTGCAGAAGTACAAATAGATGTGCACTTCTCAAAATTAAATTATTTGCCATTGAAGGGCAACTACTTTCTTTTCGTTTACTAATTAATTTAGCATTGACTTAAAGGCCATTTTCAAGAATGAATGTTGTTGAAACTTACTTGCATGTAGAAGGGAGAGATAAATGAATGAGTCATATTTTTTTATTACAATTGCTTTGGGAACACGAAAAGTAGACAATATTGATTATAGAACTTCATATTATAATAGTTTGATTTGCGCAAGTCATGTCAAGCTTATAAGTTTTCTCTATTACAATTACGATTACAATTAAATATACAAAATGAGTGAAGAGAAGATTCTACAAAAGATAAGAATGGTTCTCGCCCATGGTGATAGGTGAGAGGGATGAATCTTTGGTCCTCCCTCCAGGTGATAGGGATGAATCTACAAATGAGTGTAGAGAATCCATGGAAGCTTTGAGAGAGAACCCTCCTTCTTCAAAGGCACAATAACGAAATAGGCCACTAGCCATAGCCAAGAATTGTGGCCGAGTGTCGAAGGCGGTGGAACATCATTTATAGATGTAATTTGAATTTGAACTTTCCTAACAAATGTATAAAATCCATTGAGGAAGGAAACCAGTCAACGGAGATTTGATGACTGAGATCGTCGAGTAGGAACAATTCTGAACCACGTTAAAAAATTCTGTTCATTTTTGTTCTTCTTCCTCTTTACATGGCATTTAGGAAGAGTCTTCAGCATATTACTGTTAACAGAAACACCAAGAAGGCTCTCAATGTGTATTACTTGGGAGATGAAAAGTCATGTCTCTTGAGAGATGAAAAGTCATGTCTGTTGGAAGATGAAAAGTCATGTCTCTTAGGAAATGAAAAGACATGTCTCTTGAGAGATGAAAAGTCATGTCACTTGAGGGATGAAAAGTCATGTATGTTGGAAGATGAAAAGTCATGTCTCTTGGGAACTAGAGACCCCTTATGTAACTCCTCTATATAAATGAGCCTCTCCACCAAAAGAAGGCAAGCAAGAAATGATAGACTAGTGGACGTAGGCCTATTGGCTGAACCACTTTAAAAATTTTTGTCCCTTTAATTATTTCTTCATTTTGATTTCTTACATGGTATCAGAGCTCTTGGAAGAGAGTGTTTGCTAGAAAAATATGTATGGAACTCATTGTATTTAGAATTAGGTTTGAAGATTCCCACTTGAGATCTAGTAGTCATAGGATGGACTCGTTCTTGATTTGGTTCATTTTCATTGGATTGGGTAGGCTCCTCATTTTCAAGAGTTTCAGGTTGAGATTCACTATTTGTTTCAGACTGAAGTAAGGGTTCCTCTGAAGTTGTGGAGGTACTAGATGATGGTATTGTAGGGTTTGAGAACTGATATTCATGAGGGGAGGTTAAAATTATAGCTTGGTTTTGAGTTTCTAGATCTTGAGTTCTAGTTTCTTGAGTATCAATAAAAGAAAATTTTTTCTCATTAAATTGGACATGTCTCGAAATATAGATTTTACGGGTTCGTACACCCAAACAATAATATCCTTTATGTTGAGGAGCATAACCCAAGAAAACACATCTTTCAGAACGGTAATCTAATTTATTTTTCTGATAAGCTCTTAAACAAGGAAAGCATTCACATCCAAAGATTTTGAGGAAGCCATAGTCAGGTTTCTCTTTGAACAATTTTTCCAAAGGAGAAGCAAAATCAAGAATCTTGGTTGGCATTCGGTTAATCAAATATACAGCAGTACAAAAAGCATATGACCAAAAGTTCTTAGGAATATTACCTTCTGCCATTAGAGATAAACCTGTTTCAACAATATGTTTATGTCTCCTTTCAGCTGCTCCATTTTGTTCAGGGGTATGAGGACATGATATTCTATGTCCAATCCCATTATCGACAAGATATGATTGAAGCCCTCGAAATTCTCCTCCCCAATCTGAGTGAAAATATTTTATCTTGTGCCCAGTGAGATTTTCAGAAAGTGTCTTGAAAGCTTTAAAAACATGACTGACATCTGATTTTTTTTTCATCAAATAAATCCAAGTATATCTTGAAAACGCATCCATAAAAATCACATAGTACTTAAAACCATTCACACTCTCCACTGGGGCTGGACCCCATACATCAGAATAAATGAGTTCAAGCGGGCATTTCACCTTACTTGAAATAGCATTAAATGGAAGTTTATGACTCTTAGCTTTTTGACAAGCTTCACACAAATAATTTAAACAATCATCATAATAAGACAAATCATACTTGTTCAAAACCTCTTAACAATGGAAAATGAAGGGTGACCAAGTCTTTTGTGCCACTGCCCAATAGTATGTCTTTCTCCAAGTTGTGCTTCCTTTTTTTTGCTACTAAGGTCAATCTTATATAGCCCATCACTGCTCGTTCCTTGATGAAGAATTTTTCCCGTTCCCTGCTGCTTAACATAGCACATATTAGGATGAAACTCAAAATAGACTCCATTATCCTTAGAAAAACGTTGTACAGATAACAAGTTTCTTGTTATTTTGGGCACATGAAGGAGATCATTTAAAACTAAATTTTGAGATGTCTTTGAAGAACCAATATGAAAAATTCTCAAACCTGATCCATCTCCGATTTTTACTGCATCTCCACCTTTGTATTTGGCATGAATGAACAAGTTATTGATATCATTGGTGATGAGATGAGTCGCACCGGAGTCAGGATACCAATTGTCATCTCCAATGTCTTGATTCAGAGTGCTAGAAGAAACTGCATGATATGCTTGAGGAGGCGTTGTCTCTTTTTCTTTAAGCAAGTTAGTATATGACCAACAAAACTTTGCAATATGACCAACTTTTCCACATATTTGGCACACAAAACGATCACCTTTGTATTGATCACTTTTCCGGACTCCTCCTCTAGATTGATAGTTGTTTCTACCACGACCTCTGTAGTTGGTTTGCTTGTTGTAAACTTGTTTTGAGGCAATATTCGCAGCCGGCATAATAGATTCAAAAGTTTGAGAATCATCTTCTTTTAAGTTGGCTTCTTGTATGAGAAGAAGCCCATGAAGTTCGTTCAAAGAGACAGGGTCCTTTCGAGTTTCCATACTGACTTTAAAAGCAAGATATTCACTTGGCAATCCTCTAAGAATTTGAAGAACAAGATCATCTTCATCAACAGGTTTGGATGCAATGGCTAATTGATGAGCAATAGATTTTGCTTTGTTTATATAAACATCCATAGAACTAGACCCCTTTTTCAAATCTTGAAACTGTGATTTTAACTGCATTATTCGAGCCATAGATTGAGTGGCATATGACTGCCTAAGAGCGCTCCAAACCTCTAGAGAGGTTTTTAAACCAATAATTTGGGTATGTATTGCTTCAGATAGAGAGGACTTAATCCAACTCAAAAGTAGTTGATCATTTCTCAACCATTCAATATATTCTGAACTAATTTCAGTTGTTCCACTTCTAAACATTGATGGAGCAGGTTTGCTTCCATCAATATATCCCATAAGACCAAATGAGATCAAAATTGAAGTGAATTGAGATTCCCAAATAAGATAATTTTCAGCATTTAACTTGATGGTGAGGAAATGCTGTAAATTGCTTGGGCACTGAAGAGGAGAAGCAAGAAAATTCATACCCGTATCAGAGTTGACTCCTGTATTTGATGATGCTTCTTGATTTGCCATGAGAATGAAACGCGGCAACACAAGATGTAATCCTTAGGATCTAGCAGCAACACTAACAAGGACCAGTGGCCTGAGTGCAAGCACCTCAGCTACTTGCTTTAGGCTGCGACATTGAATCAGCGTCAACAATTCCAAGGCCGACATATTAGCAAGAGTCTTCAGCATATTACATCTGTCCACCCTCAGTGACATGAGTGCAGGCATCTCAGCAACGTGCTCAAGGCTGCCACATTCAACCACCTCCAAAGACTCTAAGATAGGCATGTTAGCGAGGGTTTTTAGCCCATTACATCCGTTCACCTTCAATGACTTGAGCGAAGGCATGCTTGGCAATTCACACAATGTTGGGCAGATGTTGACCTCCAAATTTTCCAAACAGTTAATTCCGATTACTGTTGCCAACAATGGGCAACATCGCAGCTGTAGTGTCCGCAGCTCCATATAGTTGGTGGTGTCCAAATACCACGCAGGCGTATCTCCTTCATAATCACAAATTCTCAACCTCTCGATGCCATGTGGAGGTTCCAAAGCCTCTAGCAAACTTCTGTGTTCAGAAACATTATCATCCACCTCGAAGACCAATTCTACAACATTTAGCTCATGCTTCTCCTTAAGTTGTGCTTTCTCTGCATCAATTGCTTTCACCCTTCCCCCACCCAAACCTTCTATTAGCAATTTCCCTTTCAGTTTGTTCAAGTTTTCTAGCTCCCTAATATTGCATCCTCCATTGTCATTGCATACCAGAAACTTATGCAAGGTCCATAAATTGGTAAGCTTCCCCAAGCCTTCTGCCATAAATTTCAAACACACTGTTCTTTCCATCCCAAGATACCTCAAGTTGCACAGTTCGACCATTTCCACGGGCAACTCTTCAATATCACTATCACTTAAATCCAATGTTTGCAAGTTATAGAGTCTGCCAATTGACCTGGGCAATCGTCTCACCTCAGACCATCTTAGATCGAGATATTTTAGAAGTGAAAGGCATTCAATGGAGTTCGATAGCTCATCTATTCGACATTTCATCAATGATAACACCCTCAATCGCTTGAAATTGATCAATTCCACCAAAGGCAAGGATGCACTCAACAATATTGTCCGCACCTTATTTGCTGCTCCTGAGGCATTATATTTCATGGCCGCTTCTGCATTGGCTTGACCAAGTAATGACAGATGGCGGGTCTGCTCAGTAGCAAAGGCATGGCTATATTCCTTTCCACCTACATATGAGGCAAGGTCATGCAAAATGTCATGCAATTTGACACAAGTGCCCCTATCAGATCTATGTGTTTCAATCAAGCAACGCCTTCTCAAATCTTCAATGTATTGGTTTGCTGTCACTTCCACACCTACACCTTCCTTTTCCTCAACCAATCCATGTGCCACCCATTGCATGATCAATAGCTCCCTTTTGATCTCATGATCCTTTGGAAAAATGCTGCAATAAACGAAACAACACCTCAAATAAGGTGGCAAGTCATCGTAGCTCATTATCAAACCAGGAAGAATGCTACCATATTGAGAGGAAGATGATGAGGCAGGCATCTTCCAGTCCCAGATCACACTATCTGCAACTGCCTTCCACTCTGCTTTTTCCATGTTTTTTGTTCACATTAAGGACCCAACTGTTTGGACCACAAGTGGCAACCCACTGCACTTCTTGACTATTTTTTTCGCAATATCTTGCAAATTGTGACTTGCCAAATCAGTTTCGGTCATCAATGCCTTGTTCAAAAATAAATTCCAACTCTCATCATCCTTCAATATTGGCAATCTATGCATATATAAAGCTCCAACCCCTTTTGAGACATCGATATTTCGACTAGTGATCAAAATTTTGCTCCCCATTAAACCTCTCATAAGAGTGCTCTCTACCTCTCCCTGCCACCAATCTAGTTCCCATACGTCATCTAATACCAACAAAAATCTTTTCTTCCAAAGTTCTCTCCGTATTTGTGTGCACAAGTCATTCAAAGAAGTATCAAGTCCTGCTTTAGATTCCTTGCACACTTCCTTCAGTATTTTCCGCAATAAATCCTTACGTTTTGGCCTCTCAGAAACACAAACCCACCATCTATGATCCCTGAACTGTTGTTCGACTTCATTAAAGACCATTTTTGCAAGAGTAGTCTTGCCGATCCCGCCTTCTCCTACAATTGAGATAATAGAAACATCATGCTTCTCTGGCATACTACTCTGTCTAGAACAATTGAACAAGAGTTTTTCTACTATCACCCTTTTATCATTCTCCCTGCCTATCGGTGGTTGTGCACCTATGTGATGGGTTGTCTCTCGGGGGTTGTCATCTTCAACACCAATAGGGCCCTGGCTATTATCTTTTGGTTTTGTTTTGAACAAATCCACCATTGGTTCTTTTAATATTTTACTAAGCCTTTCGTTGATCGTTTTAATTTCATTCCTAAGACGGTAGGGAGCAGACACATCAAGGATCCAAGCCTTTCTTACCTTCTTCGAGCTGAGCTCAATTATGGTTTGGCATTCTTCGATGATATCTTGTGCATCATAGAAAACATCCTTCTGCTCTCCCTCCAGATCTCTGTTGCGCTTGTTGCTGAGAAAGGGCTTGCGATCTACATCTTTGAGGGCCTTCTTCAAGCATTCCAGGTTCCCCTCAAGCTGGTTGAGTTCGACTTTGGCATTCCGGATGAGCTCCACTTCGTGTTTCAGCAAATTAGTTACGGCTCCCAACAGATTAGAAATAGCTGCTTCTGCAAATACTCCCATTACTATTTCCATCTTCTCAGCTCTCTCTGTGGATGGAAGAGCAAGAGGAAGAGAAGAAATTTTTGAGTGGCAGGGAAGGTAAAGTGCTCAATATAAAGACTACACTGCCACAATTGCCATTGACAATTAGCTCCACCAGCTAATGATAAAGAGCAGGCTGCCGACAATTACCATTGACTTGTAGTCTTCGGCCACGTTCCTCTCAAAAAGATCAAGTCTTCGGCCACGTTCCTCTCAAAAAGATCAAGTCTTCGGCCACGTCCGTCTAATTTAGACGATGCTAAAGAGTAGTTGAAACTGCTTTCTCAGTCCCTTCAATTTCTATCATCTAGATTAGCTAGATTCAAATTGCTGCTTCTGCTCCCCTCCTATAGCAAGATGCTTCTCTCCAATCTCGTGAAAGTGCATGTTTATAATACGCAAGCATCACCAGAGACGCATAAATGACGCAATGGTACCTCCCTCCACGTAAAATATATATATAACAAATTTTAACTCAAAAAAAAATTTGCTACAATATTTCTTGCATAATTATCTTTATACATGTTTGATACAATCTAGAATATCAAAAATCTATTTTTACACCACCAACACACACACTCTCTCTCTTTCTCTCTTATTAATCTCTTTTCCCCTCTCCTCTATGTATCCCCGTTTTTAAATCTCTTCCACTCTCTTCAATTACTCTCTTAGAACCTTTTTTTTCTCCTTTATTCATAGTTCTCTCCCTTTCTTCTATTTCTAAATTAAAATTTCTTTTTCTTTCTTTTATTTATCTCCCTCTCTTAGATTAATATCTTTGTTCTCTTTTATTAACCTCACCCTCTCTCTCTCTTTTAAAACTCTTTCTCTCTCTCCCTCATCGATTTCTGTCCCAAAATCTCTTTCTTTCTCTCCCTCTCTCTTATTAATCTTATGCTTTTCTCTCTCATTTTGTTTCTCTTTCTCTCACTTTTCGACTTTTCTATAAAATTCATTCTCTCTCTCTTTTATTAATCATTTTCCATTTAATTTCTTTCTTAAAATCCCTTTTTCTCTCTTTTTATTAATCTTTCTCTCTCTCTTTCTTAGGATTCTCTTTCTTTGATTTTTCACTAAAAATCTCTTTTTCTTCCTCTTTTATTAATTTCCTTCTCTCTCTCTCTTTGATTTCCCTCTTAAAGTCACTTTTTCTCTTGTCTCCCTCCCTCTTTTGATTTTTCTGTCTTTGTCTCTCTTTAATTTCTCTTAAGATCTCTATTTCTCCTTTTTATTAATCTCTCTCTCCCCCTTTCTGATTTATCTTTTAAAATCTTTATTTTTACTCTTGTAGTTTTAAAGTGTTTCTTTAACTGCTCTTAATCCTCATTTTCTTGATAACCATCTATTAAACATCTATATTTGTAGTCTGAACAAAAAAATGATTTTTTTTTTTAGAATCACATTCTTGATAGGATTGGAGCACAAGAATTGTAAGAGAAGAGCTACTTTCTTCTAGTAGACAATTCTTCCTCATAGTTTAAGCTTCCTTCCATCTTGACGATGGGAGAAGAAATTCTCATAAACCCTAAGGTTAAAGAAGATTTTCTTTAATATTTGTACATATATACGAAAAAATCTTTACGTAGGTTTCAAAAGTGTTCCAAAATAAGCCCCTAAGGTGTTTACCCAATACTGTCTACTGAGCCCAAGTTCCTCTTCTGCATAAAAAAGGTTCAAGTGTGTAAATTTCTAAAACTTATTTTTTATACTTGTAATCTTAATTTCTATTGAAGATCAATATATCTGATTATTAATGCAAATCTCTTTTTCTCATTCTTTCAGTTATATATATATATATATATATATATATATCTGATTATTAATACAAGTCTTTTGTTCTCTTTCTTTTAGTTATATTAATGCAAATATATATATATATATATATATATATATATATATATATATATATATATTATTTATCTTGACCTTTTGAATTGCTCTAACTGTTCTCTTTGTCTGTCTCTCTCTGTCACTCTTTAATTTTTCTCTTAAAATATCTTTTTCCCACTCTTTTACTAATGTCTCTCTCTTTCTTTGTGATTTCCGTCTCTTTCTTTCTTTCTCTCTCTCTCTCTCTCTTTGATTTTGCACTTAAAATCTTTCTTTCTATATGTTTCGCTAATCTTTTCTCCTGTCACTTCAATATCTTTAAAAATCTCTCTTTTGTCAATCTCTCTCTCTCTTCAATTTCTCTCTTAAAATCTTTTTTTTCTCTTATTAATCAATCTCTCCCTCTCTCTCTCGGTTGTGGGCTTCACTATGAGACTAAATGTCTAGAGTGTATCCTTTTGGTACAAGGCGAGCCCTGCATTGCTCAAGGTATTCATTTGCCTTGCACAACAAAAGTGTCCCGGCTGAGTTATCAAGGAGAGCTTTATGTTTCTTGACCATTGCATTTTGCCAATGTGGTGATCAGGCTTTGTTGGACCATGTCAATAGGTAATGGATGCATAGTACTGGTATAGACCTTAGCTACTCTAATGCCGTTCATTGACCTACTCACCATTGTATGTGTATGGTTTGGCAGAGTTTCATGGTGCTTGACCTAGTCTTCATCTAGAGTTGATACCTTTATATCTTTTGTGGATTCATAGCTAGTGCATTATTTTGTTACTACCCTTTTAGCTATTTGCTTTCATCTGGGCTTCCTTGATTTCATGCACAGAAGGCTGCAGTTGAGGGTTGAAAACAATTGGTGCAAGAAGCAGAAATCCAACAATTTCATCCCACTCATTTTCATATAGTGGTGAAATGTGCAGTTCATTAAGCACCTCTACGGCTGTGGCCCATATATATAAACATATATATTTGTAGATATATAAATTTAGAACTCGACCCCATTTGAAATTTGCTTGCCGACGCATAAGGACAGCAGTTGTAGAAATTAGAGAAAAAGAATAATCAATTATCTATCATTTGTCGCGTTCCATATTCTTTTTCATCATTACTGTCTATGGACCACGGACTTCACCTAACAGCAGGAGACTCAATTATCGATCACGGTGGACTTGTAGATAATTGGTGTTTGCAAGTGGGTTCACAT
Organism: Nymphaea colorata; assembly: GCF_008831285.2. Classification (NCBI taxonomy): domain Eukaryota; kingdom Viridiplantae; phylum Streptophyta; class Magnoliopsida; order Nymphaeales; family Nymphaeaceae; genus Nymphaea; species Nymphaea colorata. The sequence goes on along the minus strand of NC_045138.2, from coordinate 5,966,330 downwards.
GTCCCTGTTTACACTTTCTTCTTGTTTCCATTCACAGAGAGAGAGAGAGAATCCCATGGGAAAGCAAAGGCCTTAAAGCCTTTGATCCACATGAAATTATCCCAATTATTGAGACAACTTCATGAGACGATAACAATTTGTTATGGTTGCCAAACGTTCACTAAGTTTGATTATATCAAACGTCAGTCGCTACTCCATCTATATTATATCAAGCCATGACAAAATGATCTAAACTTTCATTATACATTGAATAATAACCAACAAGGGTGTGTGAGAATGGTTGGATTTCTTTTTCACATTAAAATTACCTTTTTTTGTCCTGTTTTCTAAATTAAATGGAGGGAGACACTCTGTGCCACTACCACTGACAAGACAATAATGCGATGGCAGAAATTGAACGGATCCACTTGCTCAATTTGATTTTTTTGAGGGAAGGGCTCAAGTCTACTAGTCAAGTGTAGTTGTGGGCAGTTTGGTCTTTATCTTTATTTCTTGGGGGCCTGTTTCAATGAATTTCATCTTCATGAAAAAAAAAAAAAATTATGGAGTCATAATTCCATCTCTTGGGATAGAATCACAATTCAAAAATTCTAATTCAGGATAAACCTGTAACTCTAGAATTAAAATTTTTTGTTGGACAACATAGTTCTCATTTCATAAAAAATGAAAATTTAATTTTAAAATTCCACAACTTTGGTCTTGTCATCAAGCACATTGCGGAAGTACAAATAGATGTGCAGTTCTCAAAATTAAATTATTTGCCAGGGGCGGTTTCTTGGCATGAATTATTTAAGATTTTTGATACCCATGTTTCTCGATGCGACACTTCGTTCCACTCCTTTCACTTATACTCCAAGCGTGATTGCCATAATATACACTCCCTCGACTACTTCAAGTGGCCATAAATAGTACAAAGCACTTGCAATTTGCAAAGCGGAGGACGTGAAGTTTGTCTACTCTAGTCAGTTGGGGCCATTGCCGAGCCTGTTAGGCTGGCTGGGGCTGGCCTAGCTGGTGCTCAGACCGAGACCGACAGGCTGGCTGGAGCTGCCTTGCCGGCCAGACTAGGCCTGGTCAGGCCCTACAGGACCTAGCTGGCCAGTCGACGGCCGGGCAAGGTCCGGCTATGTTAGCTCTGGCTCGTTCTGGGAGAAAAAGAAGGGTATTTTCAGATTTTTTTTAACAAAAAATGAGGCTTCTTGGAAAAATAAAAGATGTTTTAACAAAATTAAGTGCATTTGGGAAATTCAACGATATCTTGGGAACATTCAAGGGTATTTTTGAGCATTTTGAACTGAAAATTAATTGTTGGGAAATGACCATGATGTCTCGATCCTTGGGCCTGGAAACGGTCTGTGATTTGGATATGGATATGAACTAGATGCAAATAGTAAGCCAGGTCAACATTGGTAGTTTTGAGTTGGAAGTGGATACAAGCAATGGATATGGGTCTATAAATGCACCTAAAGTTCAGATCTGGACTAGATCTGTATCGAAGTCTCTGAATTGATCTAGAATCAGAGTTTTGGACTTGAATCTCAGATTCGGATATGGAATTGCAGATTTGGATGTTAATTTCATATTTGGATCTGGATTGAGTAAAAAATATGGAGTTGGATCTAAATTTGGATCCAGACCGAGGGTTTGAATCCGGACAAGAATATGGATATAGATTTTGGATCTTATATCTAGATCGGCTCTAAATTGCAGCCAAATCTGATAATTGGCGTGGGTTTGAAGTTGGATTTGGATCTTGATTCAAATTTGAAAGTATATTTTGGATCTGAGTTTGGAAATGGAAGTCTGATTTGGACCTGGGCTCTATTTTGGATCTAAGGGTTTGATTTGGATCCTAAAGCTAGAATTTGGATATGAAACCTTATCGAGGGATCTACTTTGGATCTATGGCTGGGATTTGGATCTAGAAGTACATCTAGGGCTTTTGTTATGGCTCACTATATGAGTTTTTGGACTGGATCTATATCTGAATTTGGATATGGATTGTGTAATAAGTTTATATTGGGGTTGGGCTTGGGTGGAAAGTCCGGAATTAAATCCAAGTGAGTCCCAAATAGAGTTGACCATCAAATTGAATGAGAATTTTATTAATTGTTTATGCTTGAGATGAAGCATATGCATGATGTATTTATTTTTCTTAATTAATGAGCAAATGCATGACAAGAATGAGTGTTTGGGTTGTGATATTTTTATTGTTATGTTGATTTTTTAGGTTGGAATTTGTCGTACCTGAGAAAGCCCTTCACAAATATGTACTTACTAAAATGCATCTTTATACCATCCCCACGTTTAGTTTCTCTCTTAATCACCAGATTAGCAACTCCAATGAGTGCTTTATTACGTTGCTTGATTTTTATTCGATACTCAATGGTGAAAGAAATGTATATTTTTGTAACAAACAGTCATGATTTTATGTTCATGTATAAAAATATTTGGAATCATGTTTTTAAAAGAGTTTTTGAAAACAAGAATCCTCTATTATGAAGTCTTGAAGACTTAGCTTAGGCTCTTAATGCTTTAAGTTCCTTTCTCACCTATATAGAAAAATTGAAGCCCAATAATTTTCAAAATACTTTTTTGGTGTTACCATGGAGATATAAGGGTTGGACATAACCATGGACCCAAGAGGCATGAGAAAGAGGAGGAAAGCCCGGCGACAAGTCATCATCCTCTTGTTTCCCCATATGTGAGAACGTATTTGATGTGATATCATTGCATATATTCATGAGTATTGGAACAATCAATGTTTTTTTTAAGATGAAAACTATATTTGGTATGTAATTTCATGATCCAATGTGCAGTAGTTGGCATATACCTACTGATTTGAGTTTTTATTTAAACCAATCATTTTGCCAATACTGCAAATGCCAGTCGCGCCTTTCTTTTCTTCCAAGAAAATTGTGGAAAACCAATAATGTGAAGATTATTGATTATTGCAAGTTCCCTTGTATCACATTAACAATATATATATTCACTAGATTGAAGAACAAAGGAAGGGAAGCAATTTTTAAAAGGAGGGAAAGAAAGGCAGAGCAAGAACTAATAATAAAACTGGAGGCAGCCAACAATTGCCATCGACTTGTAGTCTTGGGTCGCCCTCCTCTCAAAAAGATCAAGTTGTAAGAGTGGGGTCCACAATTCTGGAATTAAATCTTTTGTTGTATAACATAGTTCTCATATCATGAAAATGAAAATCTAATTTTAAAATTCCACAATTTTGGTCTCATCATCAAACACTCTCAAGCTTCAATGCGGATGTACAAATGGATGTGGAGTTCTCATCTTTCCTTGGGTTTCTTACTAACTAAGTTAGCGTTGACTTTATTAGTTCAACATCAAATATTTAAAGGCCATTTCAAGAATAAAAGTTGTTGAAACTCACTTGTATGGTGAAAGGAGAGATAAATGAATGAGTGATATTTTTGATTAGCTACATTGATAAAAGAAGCGATGAAGCGATTATCAATTGCCAACCTGGGTTGGTATTGCTTTCCGACGAAACAAGTGCTAAAAAGATCGATTCCGTCTCTTGTGCAGTCCGTCGGAGGACGGATTTCTGTTTCCTTTTCTTGTCTAGGATCGGCGGCTTCAAAAGGATGCTCAACCATTTTCTCTAATACTATATGGAGATGAATGTCCCCATCACGCACATCGATTCATCAAATAATAAAGCGGAGATGAGAAAAGGAATACCATCTTACTTTTTTCTCTAATACTATGCGGAGATGTAAAAGGAATACCGAATACCATCTTAACTTTTGTCTCTGGAATGGAGCAAAGGAAGAAAGTACATACAGTTAACAGTGCACCAGTTACGCAGACAAGATCAAGGCGGATCATGAAACAGTTCTTAGATTATGAAATAAAAAATCGATCACAAAGGAAAGACAAATTAACAGCAACGAGAGCAAAAAAGAGAAAGCTTAAAAAAATATCATGAACACCAAGTCTTATAATAAAAACAGGAAAAGAAAAAATGCTTAGACTTACCCCCAATAGAAAGAACTCTACGATCTCTGTAAGTTGCAGTGGATCACGTCTAGACTGTTGGTACAGAACCAACTCAGGCTTCAACAAACTTGAATCTGGAAAGAAGCATGATGTGTATGTCTGTCTCTCTTCCTTTATGCTTAGCTTCTTGCTTGTAGATTGACAAAGGTGCCTATGAGTGGGACGAATGGCCTCTTATAAAGAAGAAGAGGACGGGGCAGGTGGGGGTTTCCGTCCGTAGGAACGTTTTAAGGCGTAGGCAGGAGTAGACACAAACTACAAATTGTATTAATTGCATAGAAATAAAGCAGTTTGCAATTTAGGATTTTTTTTTAAGAAAATGAGGCTTTTTGGAAGATTAAAAGATATTTTGACAAAATCAAGTGCATTTGGGAAATTCAACAATATCTTGGGAACATTTAAGGGTGTTTTTGAGGATTTTCAACTGAAAATTAGTGGTTTGGAAATTACCATGATGTCTCGATCCTTGGGCCTGAAAAGGGTCTGTGACTTGGATTTGGATATGAACTAGATCCAAATAGTTAGCCAGGCCAATTACCTATCACCTGGAGCGAGGCCCATTCCTATCTTTTGTAAATTCTCTACACTCATTTTGTTAATGTAAATGTAATTGTAATTAAAAAAATTTATAAGTTAGACATGACTTGCGTAAATCAAACTATTAAAAAAATATAAAGTTCTATCATCAATATTGTCTACTTTTCGTGTTCTCAAAGCAATTGATAATCGCTTCATCGCTGATACCGTAAAGTATTCTCTTCTCAACGTACCTAACCAAAATATGATTCATTCTTTTATCTCTCCTTTCACCATACAAGTAAGTTTCAACAACACTCATTCTTGAAATGGCCTTTAAACACTTGATGTTGAACTAATCAACTTAATTAGTAAGAAACCCAAGGAAAGTAGTTGCCCTTCCCTCGCAAATAATTTAATTTTTTGGTTGTTACTTTTAACCTCAAACTTTTGCAGCTTAATTCTTCTAAAACATTCTCCATCTCTCGCCTGTAAGAGCTCTGTCTACCTCGTTCATGCCTAGTGGTTTCATTGTCACGATTAATAAAGAATTGAAGATAAGCTCGATTCCAAGACTAAAGTTCCCTCATCATGTTAATCAATTCGTATGATATCGTCACATACGCAATTAAGGGATATTCCATGATGGTCTTCGATCATTGAGACGACTCCCTCAAATTAGTTATATGAATCCGAGACTTTAAGAAGACCGATTTAGAACTCATTCACAATGGCCTGCTTTTAATGGTGGACTTGAATTGATGTGAGTTACAGATGATAATTCCAATTCGTGAGTTGTGTTTTCCACCTAACCACAAAAGCATTAGGAATATATTCTCTTATAAACAATTATTATTTTGAGTTAGGTAGATGATCTAGATTGAGATTGATGTGAGTAACGGATGATAATTCCAATTCATGAGTTGTGTTCTCCACCCAACCATCAAAGCACGTAGGAATATATTCTCTTTGAAACAACTATTATTTCCAGTTAGGTAGATGGTCTAGATCCAGTTGCGTGCAAGAAGCAGAAATCCAACAATTTCATCCCACACATTTTCACATAGTGGTGAAATGTGCTGTTCATTAAGTACCTCTATGGCTGTGGCCCCTATATATATATATATATATATAAAACTTCGGTTCACATGAAACTATTCCAATTTTTGGGACAAGTTCATGAGACAATAACAATTTGTTATGGTTGCCAAACGGCCAATAAAGTTTGATTATGTCAAAAGTCAGTCACTGTCTATCTATTGTCCAATGTAGTTGTGTATCAGTTTCAGTAATATGGAGGCTGTTTTGTTTATGGATTTTGATGCAGAAACATGCTTTTGATGATATATCAGTTTGTCAAAAATATTTTGTGCCATTTGATTAGTTATTTATAGATGCTTTTTGTCTTGGTTTGGTTGACTTGGAGGCTGATGTTTGTTGCTGATAAGAACTCCTTACTGCTCATATTGCTTCCATTGAATTGAGTGGTTGCTCATATCCTCTATTCTTGTTCCATCTATTGCTGTTTTGTTTTATTTCAGTTGAAAACACAAATGAATATTTTCTATTAGAATATGTTAACATTTGGATGTCCCTAGTTTATGATTTCAACATCAATATTGATTGGGAAACAATTTGAAGATGCTATGCTCATGTTTCATGCCTTCAAGGAATGTGTAATGGCAATGTTGCTTGGGAAACAATTTGAAGATGCTTTTAATATTTATGTCTAGTGTAAAGGCAATCTTGCTTATAAAAATAGGTTCTCTTTAGATTCATCATTCATGATGAGAGGTATTTTGTTGTTATTGAAGGATCATTTGTTTTTATTCATTTCCTTGTATAATGTGGCTTCTTATATTATGATAAATGTTTTTATTGTAACTAGTCTGAGAGAAATTTGTTTGGCTTTTATTTAACTTCTATTGTAGTGTCCATGTAAATTGTTTGGAATTAGTCTGTTTCTTGTGATGTTTCATGTTTGATGGTTTATGATTTCTTAGTTAAGAGTTGAACAATTTCATGTGCGTAGGTTGTTTGGATTTCATTAAAAAATGAATGATATGTCTTCCCACTGTGGGAATGAAGAATATCGTCCGACGGTGGATATGGAGGAGAATGAATCGTTATCATATACTGATCAGGCTGTTGTATCCAAGGGGAAAAGAACTTCAGCAGTATGAAAGGACTTCACATTAGTACAATTTCAGGAAAAAAATTATGCAAATTGCAATCATTGTAGTGAACAATTTAGTGCACAAAGTTCTAATGGTACAAGCCACTTAAAACGGCATGCAGATAATTGTGCCCAAAAGGAACTATTTGATGGAAGACAATGAACAAGACAATGAACGTTGGCATTTGGACTTAATGAATCTGGTAACACTTCTTTAGGTCTACATGACTTTGATATGGAGACTATAAGAAAATGTATGGCCAAGTGTGCGATAATGCATGGACTTCCTTTCAGTTTTGCTGAATATGATTATCTTAATGATCTTCTAAAGGCTTGCAATCCAAGGTTTGTTCCATTTTCTAAAAAAACACTTACAAAAGATGTTTAGTCAATGTTCAAGACTAAAAAAATGAGATATCAAAGACTTTTAAATAATCACGTGCAGTGGGTTTCATTGACATTTGATATGTAGACCTCACAACAGACGTTAGGATACTTGTGCTTGACAGCTCAATATATTAATACAGATTGGCAGTTGCACTCTCATATACTTAATTTTGTATATGTGCCTCCACCACATAATGCAAGTTCTATATGTGAGGTTTTATTAGAGTGCATTACTAGTAAGTGGGAAATTCAATTGAAGTTGTTTCTGTTACTGTTGATAACTGTTCAACAAATGATAGTGGAATAAGCTTACTAAGAAGGGCCATAGAAAGAAAAAACAATATTTCATTTCCATTGAGAGGAGAATACTTCACGAATAATATGTTTAATACAAAAATATGTATGGTGATAGTGACATGAGTAATATGCAAAGGAGCAATGCATCCACTAGTACTGTGATTACAACGGAAGAATATAAAAGTATCACTAGATGTGGGTTCAAAGCGTATGTCAGCTTTGTATCTCCTGTAGCAGTTCACATAGATCTAGACAAATATTGGAGTAATCCGTTGGAAGAAATTGTACCTACTACAGACTTTGACATATTATCTTGGTGGAAGACAAATGAAAACCAATATAAAATTGTAGCAAAGACGACTCGAGATGTATTAGCTATTCCTGTATCTACAGTTGCTTCAGAATCTGCATTCAGTATATCAGGAAGAATTCTCAATGATTATCGATGCTCAACTACTCCTGAAAATGTAGAATCATTAATATGCACATAGAGTTGGATTTGTGATGCAAGCAACTTGTGTGAAATGTAAGTTGTTCAAAGTTCAATCTAATTTATTTTACATATTAACATAATAGTTTACTTAAATTAATATGTGTTACAGTTCTCGTGATGCAGAACGCCATTCTGATGAGGAAAGTTAATCCATTGCATGATTATCATACAACTGAAGCAATTCTGCCTTGTGAATGGTGATTCTATCTTTGTTTCATTGAAAGTGTGGTTTTTGCTAATGCATTAGCACTTCATTTCATCTGTGCATATGTTGGTTGCTTATTCACAAAACTTGTAATGGTTATGGCTTAGAATTTGCTGCACTACTAACTTGAAAAAACTCAGGCGTTTTATACACACTCCTGCATAGAGTTAATGTTAAATGATTATTGATGGCATGATGTGTTCTATAGTGGAAACTGAACTTGTTTGAGCTTGAAGAGGCACTGAAAATTGAACCTTCCATCAAATATGTCTTGTATGAGGTAATCATTTCAATTGACCTTTAAGTTGCTCTCTCTCTCAACTCACATGTATGCTTGCAGACGAGCACTTAGAATTCTTATTAACATTTTCTTTTTCAAGTGAAATTGCAGATTTGCATATGGACATTTCTAGCTTGTTGATGGACTTTGAAGATGTTTACTTTGATTTTTTCAAACTCTGTTGATGGACCACTTAAATTTTAGTTTCTGCTTATTGTGTCCCCTCCTCTCTCCCAGTCTAGCATAGCTCTACTGCCTTCAGTGGCTACTATATCATTGTGTTCAGTTTTGAAGGGATCTTTTCTTACTAAAAAGCTTCAGACTGTGTATCGCTTGTTGTCCAAGGAAAACAATTATTGTACTTTATCATCTTTATTCTGCTCATTTTCATCTTTGAATGATTAATGAAGGCATTGAAAGCATATCATTTCTGAAAGTTTGTAACTGAACTTGTTCCTTAAATTGTATGTGGGATCCAAAATACGTGCAGACCTCACATCAGTGTGGCTTGGTTTCCTTATAGTATATGTGATTGTGATATCTGATCATGGTTATTCTTTAATATAAGCATTATTTCTGATTTTTTATTTGAGATTCTTGAGCTCCCTGGCAGGTTCAGAATAATGGTTACTCTTAAATATAAGCATTGAACAATTTTCATGAATTATATATGTCTAGATACTTAAAGCATAAGAAGTGAGTAGCTGCAAAGACCTGTTCCCAGGCCGGGCCAGGCCAGGCCCGGCCTGCCCCACCCGCCCCGTCCGACCCGGATATCATATATTGCAAATGGGCCGGGCCGGGCCTCAGGCTAGGAAGGTGAGTCCCGGTACCCGGCCCGGCCCATCAATAAACGGGCCAGGTAACAGCCGGTCAGATCTGGCCCGTTTTATTAACGGCGAATCCAAACCGGGCCAGCCCGGCCTGATGCCCAGGCCTAATTCTGAGAATGTTGGAGAATGGTGATCCATGTGCGTCATTTATAGATGTAAATGGCTTCACACACTTTGCTTGGTATGAATATGCTCATGCATCTCTTTAATCTTTCGTATTCTTGATGGGACCAAGAGCACAGTTATGAAGTAAGCCAGGCACGAGAAGGCTGGTGTTATGCTGAAATGAAGTAGCTGGCTTTCAAAAGCAACGATGAATTCAAATCAAGTGAAGATAATGATTTCTAACAATCGGTGTTGGAAAAGGTTTTTGAAACAAATTCTGGAAAGGGAAAACGAAGCTCGATCACTGGTGGGCTGGAATCACAAATCAAAAAGAGAGTCATCTACTACTGAGGGTGATCTCCCTCCCCTTAAAGCTGGCCCAATCGTGGCAATATATGGTGCTCTAGATGGGAGGATAGATACGGGTTAATGTTCAATTTAAGCAGCAGGAACTGTTTTCGGCGGTAATTTTTTGGGTACAACAGCTTTGGTTTTTTTCCAATGGTCTTAGTGCTTTCTGGCTGTCGATGCACTGCGTCCCTGTTTTCGTTTTGAGTTTTTTTCCTGTACAAAAGTTTTTGCAGAGCTTGCTGACGTCCAGAATCACTCATCCGACAAAGGTGGAAGAGACGTCGAGCAGTAGAGGAGAATGCCACAACTGAAAGGCGATCAGATGGACCAACATTCTGAATGACAAAACCCATCGGACGTTTGAGAAGAGCAACCTTGGTTCCTGCCATGCTGCCACTTAGATCAAGCATTTGTTAGTAACAAGATCGACAGGGGCTCGGTCATTATGAGATTGAAAGGCTGATCCTTGATTTTGTTGGGTTTCCCTTGAGTTTGAAGCAGGCGCTTTTAAATGGATTAATACAGAAAAGCTCTCACGACAATATGAAGCTGAAACAGCTGGCAACTCCACAAACATATTCATTTCCACTTTTTTCGCTACGCTTTTTGTGTTCTCCAGAGATGATCTCTTATGAGCAGTTCAGAAAGCGGGGAATCTAAAGGTTCATCATTATTGTATGCATTTGGCTCAGGAGCATGAAACACGGCATTGAATGGGCGTCCATAATCTAAACGAGGGCAAGGAGGTGGAATGCGACGGACACGGGTCATCCAGCCATCATCTCGTGGCCAGTCCAATGGATTAATTCTTGATCTGCCACGAGCAATCTCTGCAGCAGGTCCCTGAAACGGGATCTCCTTCCACTTTGATCGGCAAACAGGGCATACTTGATTCCCATGCTTCACATTTGAAGCAATGCAGTGAAAATGAAAGACATGTGAACACTTTGCTGTGAATAAAGCATGACCACATATAGCACAGAAGTTATGTGTAGAAGATAAATCAAATAGAAGAGGATACAATTTTAAGTGGTTCGATCATTCAGACCTACGATAGAACACTCCACACCTGGTGTGATTTTTCTTATTGTGTTGTGCACAGAAAAAAATACATAATATAATGTTTCAATCCCATCACTGAACAAACAGGGGAACGAGCAGAGCAAAGGCTCCTTACAAGGCAACATCAGTCATTAAGGAAACTATTCGTGGCAGTTTGTAAATTTCCAAAGGAGATCATTGTCCAACGCTCGTCCAACGTTCTTCTCAACGTTAATGTCCTCCAACGTTAATGATTCAATGGGTGGGAGATAAAATTGGCAACCATCATTTTCAACACTCCCCCTCAAGTGGGGTGTAGATATTCGTACATCCCCACTTGCTCAATATTTTCGGATGTAACTCTCAAGACATGCCCTTAGTAAGTCCGTCGGCCAGTTATTATGAAATTATGATGTAGGGGGTAGATATTTCGCTTTTTTGTACTTTCTCACGAACATAGTGACAATCTATTTTTATATGTTTGGTTCTTTCATGAAAAATTGAATTTGCTGAAATATGAATAGCGGCCTGATTGTCACAGTGCAAAGGCATAGGGAGATGAACCTATAGCCCAATTTCTGATATAAGGGTTTTAATCCATGTAAGTTCACTAGCTGTTGTAGCCATAGCTCGATATTCTGCTGCAGCACTAGATCTGAACACAACACTCTGTATTTTGCTTTTCCAAGATATAATATTTCCTCCAACAAACACACAATAGCCAGTTGTATATTTTCTATCTGAACTCCTTGCCCAATCTGCATCAGTGGATCCTTGAATTTGATGATGACCATTCCTTTTGTACCATATGCCTTGTCCTGAAGTTCCTTTTAAGTATTGCAGAATGCGATGAATAATTTTTAAATGATGTTTTGTGGGTGCATGCATACACTGGCTGGTTACACTGACTGCATAGGTTATGTCTGGTCTAATAATGGTCAAGTATATAAGTTTTCCTACTAGTAGTTGGTAGCCTTCCTTGTTATAGACTGGATCATCTTGAGTAATTTCAATTTTTTGTCCAACTTCAGTTTGTGTCTTTACTGGCTTGCAACCAATTTTTCCGACTTCTTTAAGCAAGTCTAAGGTATATCTTCGTTGAGAGAGCAAGAGACCCTTGATTGAGTGAGCAATTTCAGTGACTAAAAAATAACGAAGCTTTCCCAGATCCTTTATGTCTAAAACATTGCAAAGCAGTTCTTTAGTTCTCAAAATCTTTTCTTCATAAGTTCTTGTCACGATAATGTCATCCACATATACAAGTACGATGACCATATTACCATCTTTCTGTTTGATAAATAAGGTGTTATCAGCATTACTTCTTACGAAACCATGTTCTTCTAAAAAATTACTCAACCTGTAGTGCCATGCCCTTGGGAATTGTTTCAAGCCATAGATTGCCTTGTGAAGCTTGCACACCAATTTTTTGTTAGCTTCTTGAGGATGTCCGAGAGGAAGATTCATGTACACTTCTTCTTTCAAATCTCGTTACAGAAAAGTGTTTTTAACATCAAGTTGATATAAGTGCCAATTATAATTGCATGTAACTAATAATATCACCCTTATTGTATTCATTTTTGCTACAGGCACAAAGGTCTCCTCATAATCTAAGCCTTGAGTCTGTGTATACCCTTTTGCGACAAGTCTGGCCTTATATCTTTCAATACTCTCATTGCTTTTGTATTTTATTTTAAACACCCAGTGACACCCAACAACCTTTTTTTTTGGATGTAGCATAACAATATCCCAAGTTTTGTTTTGATGTAAGACACTAAGTTCTTCATCCATGGCTTTTAACCACATCGAGTCTCTTTTGGCTTCTTCATATGTAGTTGGCTCTGAACAATTAGAGACTCTTAATATATATGCTCTATACATGTGGTTAATCTTCTCGTATTCAATATAATGTTCTATAGGATAGCTTGTAGAAGTATAAGTGACGTAATCTGATAATCGAGTATGTGGCTTGGCTTGTCGCTATGATATTCTCATAGTGATTTGGGTGACATTTTGGTTGGCAGTCACTACAGTGGTTTGGGTATCATTCTGATGATCTGGAGCTGCAATTTCAGTATTGGCCTCTTGAATTCCTTCTGCTGAATTTGGATTCTTTTTATGACCGTAAACTCATTGTAAGGATCCATAGTTGGTAGCATGATCTCCCTCTGAAGGCAAGTCTCATCAAGAACGTTAGATGTAAGAGAATTTTTTTTTTTTCATAATATGATTTTCTGGTATTGGGTGATGAAAGTTACGTGTGTTTTCATCAAACACAACATCTCTAGATATAAAAAGTCGTTTTTCTTCTATACTATAGCATCGGTATCCTTTTTGTGAGATAGAATACTCTAAAAAAATACATTTAAGAGCACAACTACTAAGTTTGTCTATGTTTTGTCGCTGCCCGGAAATAAAAGCGACACATCCAAAGGTTCACATGTGATTTAAATTGAGCTTATGTCCCTTTCAAATTTCAAGGGGCGCACGATCCTGAAGATTTTTGCTAGGCAATCTGTTAATAATATAATAGGCATTCATGATGGCATCACTCCAATAAATCTTAGGGACATTCATTTGAAATAATAAGGCATGAGTAACTTCAAGAAGATGCTGATTTTTCCTTTTGGTGACTCTGCTTTGTTGAGGAGTGCCCACACAAGTGAATTGATGATCAATGCCACATTGTTTTTCAAAAAACTCAAATTTAAATTTTTTTTATTCAGTACCATTTTCAGTCCTTAATATTTTGATTTGTTTTCCTTTGATTTTTTACCATATTATAAAACATTTGAAATTTATCGAAAACTTCATCTTTAGATTTGAGCAAATAAATCCATGTAACGTTTGAGAAATCGTCTATAAATGTGACATAATACCGAAAACCAAAATATGAAACCATAGGGGTTGGGCCCCATACGTCAGAATGAACCAAATCAAAGGAATTTTCAGCATTAGTATCGGACTTCGGAAAGGGAGGTCTACTCATATTAGCATAGTGACACACATCACAAGTTTGACAATCATAATAATATGTAGAAAATAAACAATTCAGTTTGTAGCTAGAAGGGTGACCTAATCTTTTGTGCCACAATGAGCTATCAAGTCTAGCAACCATAGCTTTGCTTTCTTGTTCCAGCACATATAAACCTTTAGCTAATCTTCTTTTACCAATCATCTTCTTTGACAATCTATCCTAAAAAACTACATCATGTGATGAGAATATAACATCACAGTTCAATTCTTTAGTGAGCCTAGAAACGAATAATAAATTTGTAGATAGACTAGGAACTACTAGAACATTAATATTTTGTTCATAATCAAGAAGATGAACATTACTAGTAAGCTCTACTTTTACCTTTGATCCATATGCAATAATCACATAGTCATTTCCAGGTGCACATTTAATATTTGATTGATCTATAACTGAGGTGCACATGTGTTCGCTTGCTCCGGAGTCAATAACCCAATCAAAGTGAGTAGAAAACATACCTGAAGTATTTGCGCTAGCTGCCGAAGCCACCATAGCAATTGTTTTTTTTTTTTTTTGCAAACACTTTGTAGAAGTTCCATAATAGTTTTCAGCTGAGCAGATACGTTAACATTTTCTGTAAAAGCAGAATGGGCAGTTGTAGCAGATTCATTTGATCGACGAGTCAAAGGTTGGCCTGGCTTCCGGTGCAATGTCCAGCACCTCTCACGGGTATGTCCGTCCTTCTCACAATAGGTACAGGTGAACTTGCTGCGATTTTGATTTCTTGGTTTATTTCCAAGGAAACCGTGGCTGTCTTTCTTTCCCATGGTGGCAACAAAGGCAATGGTATTGGTAGTAGTATATGCTGCCTTATCCGAACCATCAACTGATGGAATAGCTTGTGGCTTGTGTTGATATGAGTTCATGACACGTCTATGAGTTTCTTCTCTCATAAGCATAGATAGGATATTATTGACCAAGGGTAATTTCAGTGAGAGAAGAATTTGACTTCGGAGATGCTCAAAGTCATTTCCAAGACCAGCAAGAAGTTGAAAGGCTTTCTCATGTTCTCTAAGCTTTTTTTTATTGAGCATTATCCGAATAAGCCATGGTGCATAGGTCATATTCATCCCATAGATGTCCCATTTTACCATAGTAATCAGCATTGCAAAGAGAATCTTTCTTTAGACTATGGATTAAGCAAGACAATTGATACATCCGAGCCACATTATTTTGTTCACCAAACATTTCTTTGGCATTAATCCATATGTCACGGGCAGTAGTAGCAAGCAATTTTTTATTCTATGAAATTTAAAAGCCAAGACATAACCATCATTGACCGATTTCCATTCCTTATACTTAACATCGTGAATTTCTGGTTTAATAATTTCTTCATCAACATATTTGAGTTTTGATTTACCTCTAAGACATTAGGAAACAGATTTTGACCAAGACAAGATAATTTCTTCCATCTAGCAGGATAGAGGAGATTTTAGAACTTGGTACCTGTTCTTGAACGAGTATTCGTTCAATCGAATAATCTGACGCCATGTTTGTTGCAACCATAGAAACTTGCTCTGATACCATGTAGAAGATAAATCAAATAGAAGAGGACATAATTTTATGTGGTTCAGTCATTCAGACCTAGGTCCACGAGAGAGCACTCCACACCTCATGTGATTTTTCTTATTGTGTTGTGCACAGAAAAAAAAACCAAAGACTCTTTACAAGGCAACATCAGTCATTAAGGAAAGTATTCATGGCAGTTTGTAAATTTCCAAAGGAGATCATTCTCCAACGCTCTTCCAACGTTCCTCTCAACATTAATGTCCTCCAACATTAATGATTCAACGGGTGGGAGAGAAAATCGGCAAGCATCATTTTCAACACTCTGCTTTTCCACAAGAAGCACACAATTAGTAAAGCGAATGAAGGAAGATGAAGAGGTCGAAACAGTAAGTTCAAATCAAGAAAACCCCATCAAAGATACAGCAAAAAATCAGCCCAGTCTCCCGCGGGGAGCCAATCATATTCATCCCACCAATCGGTAGCCACTCGAGTGCTCACCAATGCCTTCCCCAAATGGCACTTCCAAATTTCTTTCGTAGCGGCAGTGGACACCATTGGTAAGGGCAATTTGTAATTGGAGATGAGTTTAATGGAACTTTAGTAGTTATTTATATTTTCTTTCCCTTTTTCAGTTAATCTAATGAGTTTTTCAGTCAATCTGATTGGACCATATTTCTCATTAAGCAATTGTGCGATAAGGAACCCAAATCAAGATGCCTCAAGTTGCATAAAGTTTACCAATCGATTTAGTCATGTAGCTGTGTCATAATAGAATAGCTTAGGTCGACAGTGGACTTGGGTAGCTCACCAATCTAAAAACCAATCAGTGATCACACTCTCAACCACCTTAAATTTGTGATTTTTGCAATATTGACGGAATGCATGCCGTTCAACAATGTCCGCAACTTATAACGATGTTGGCCAGGCATTGCATATGGCAATTTCTGGATCCTCCACATTGTCAAGAGACAAATGGCAGGTGTGCTCAGTAGTGGAGCCATGCCTGTTTTCCTTTCCACATTGATATGGATAATGTCATGCAGTTTCAGTTCATCTCTTGAGTGCATGTATCTAATGGAGCATTCTTCAATCAAGCACCGTCTTATCAAATCATGAAGATTTTTTTTTTCTTTTTGTAGGCACAGCCAGGCAGCCGGCTGGTCAGAACAGAATAGCCTTGGTCTCGACTGCCAGTGAATGCCCAGCTAACACCAAATACTGCTGCCCATCCGGCGGCCTCAGCCACGCTTGTCATCCACTCCAGCACCCAGCCAAAGTCCGACTACTGCCAGTCCTGTCTGGCTGCCCCGCCAGCATTGAACTGGCTAAAGCCTGTGTGTAGCAATCGCTGTACACAGCAGCCACGGCTCCGCTCTGGCCACTGCATGGTTGGTACCGCCTGCCATGCACCCACGGCCCACCTCCTCCCACCCCCTTCTGCCTTCTCTCCATCAGACAGACCCTTTGCTGTGCCAAGCTATCCATAGCCCCGCAGCTCTCTCAGCCATGACTTTGAACTGCGCCTAGGTACCGTCCTTGTGGACTCACAGCCAAAGAGGCTAAGTGTTAACACCCCAAATTTTTCCACATCAAAATTGAAGCAATGTGAAAATTTCACAAAAGAATTGTGAAAATTTGCAATTTCAAAGCCAATTTCGAATCTAAAGAACAATTAGATTCAAATCGTGAATTTAACCCGATACACGAATCCCAATGCAGGATTACGAGTCCAAATTCAATTGCAAATGTCATTTGAAATCCAAATCCAATTGCAAAATGCAAATTTTGACTTAGATCCAAGAATTGGATCTAATTCAGTCTAAAATGCTACGTGGGACCCACGTGTGGGCCCCACCTAGCTCGTGTGGTCAAGAGCCCCCCATGGGCCATGCCCCTCCATGTCAAAAAAATAATAAATAAATATTTTCTCTCAAATTAATTGAAGAAGAGTCATTTTCAAGAAGAAATAAAGGAGAAACCTAGGAAAAGAGAGACATTTATGTCTCTCTCTCTTCTTTAACCAGGTCCTCCTAGAAAGAAAAAAATCATTTTCAAGGAAGCAATTACTAGACTGGTCAAACTCACCTAACCAACTTAATCCAAGTAGGTTTGACCCGGGTGCACTCAAATGTGGTGCCAATTCCAGCTAGGTTCGGTCACCATGGGCTCAACACAGTCAAAACGTAAGTCTGTCTCATGATCCAATTAATGGACGAAAATAGACTTTGACCGAACCAAACCCACTTTGACTAAACTCAGTCAAAGTACAATTTAGCTCAATTAAGAGCTTTCTTGACCCAAATTTATCAAATTACCTCAAATAAAGTCAAACTACTTGCAAATGAGCTTTGACTTTGGTCAATTGGTCGAAATTGATCAATTTGGACAATTTTGCCCTTCTGCGGTCAACTTAAGATTAAAAAGCCTAAAATGGTTTATGAAAGGCAAATAAACATTTGAATTTGTCAAATGCATGAATCAAATACCAAATTTAAATTGAATTTCTCAAGTGAAAGTTTGATTCAGTTGAAATCCATTTTCAATCAAGTTTTGGATGAAAATACCCTTTTCGAACCAAATTTGATAAAATTTTTAAATTTTATTAAAATTTAAATTTAATTATCATAATTCAATGGCATTTGGAGCTTAGTAACTAGGTTTTAACCTTATAAGCTCGATTTCAAACAAAAAATAAATAAATAGTACAAAATAAGGGCAAAACCCTATGCAAGGGCATTTTCGTTCAAAATTTTAGTCAAAATGGTCACCTAGGTCTGAACCCAAGTTGACCAAACCTAGCTCGTGGAAATGGTCAATTAGAACCCAAGTTGACCAAACCTAGCCCAGCCCACCTAGCTCGTGGAAATGGGCTGAGAAATGGTCGATTAAAGCCTTTAAAGTCTATTTAACTCATTTTACAAGTCCCCAAGGTCTTAAGCAAGTTCCCAAGGTGAGTTAAGAAGGTGGTTGAACCCACCTCCTCCTCTATATAAACCTCCCCTTGGCCACCAAGGGGGAGGACGAAATTTTGGAGCATTCTATCAAATTGCTGTAGCCAAGGAGCTAGGAGGGAGAAGCCAAGGAAGAGAGAAGAGGTTCGTCCAAGCCCCCTTCCCCTTTTTCTCCCATTCTCTTCTTCACTTTTTTCTATTCTCCCCATTGATTTTGCTAAGTTAGGGTGCTTAAGTGAACCATTACTTAGGATTTTCGTGGTGAGAAGCCCTCTTTACCACTCCAAATTCCAGCAAGCAAGCTATTTCTTATTCTAGCTTTGCTAAGCTTGAATCCACGGTTGGATTCTTGCTTAGGATTGCTTGGGTTAGAAAACAAGTGAAGACGAAGGACAAACATCAAGACCGACCACAAGGTAGGTGATCTTAACTCACTTCTCTTCTACTTTAGCTTATTGTTGATTTATTTTAATTCCAGAAATTCGTGGGAGGGTTTATTTTCATTTGCTTACGGCTGGGAATGATGTCCAGCTAAGGGAAACCTACGCTTCAATGTACATGTTAATGCATAATGCATGCATATGTCAGTTTTTCTTAAATATGAACCCAAGTATCAAATTTTGAAATGGGCCCCAAGGCCACGTCCCTTTCAAAGGAACCAACTTAATACCATTTTGAACTCCCTACCATGAGAGAATCCCACGGTGAGAGAGTGATTTTGCTACATCACGTATGATGAAAATGCCTATAAGGGATGGATACGTTTTTATGAATGTGATTCATCCTTGCATGGCGAAATGATGGACGAATAAGCTTGAGTATTGTTTTATTTTCTTTCTTATTCACAGTCATTTTGATTCATGTCTTTCAATTTAATTAATCAAGGGTAGTAGGGAAGATTTGAAACAAGTTCTCAATCTTCCTACATAAAAGAACCCAGCCATGAATCATCATGATTCATGAGTCATGCGGTCCCTTGATAAAATTTCATTTTGAAAAGTAAGGTACGTATATGTATACATTGTTATATATGTACATATATGTATCTGATTTCTTGTCAAAAATTACATTCCTCCCTTAAAATCAGGTTGGAACATGTTTCCAAACCGGTCTTTAAGGAAATGGGCCATTTTTATTGATTTTTCTAGTGCAAGATTATAAATTATTTTCATTTCATTTTTACTTAATTTCAGCAAGCCCATACGTAAGATGTATGTATGTTGTTGAAATCAGACCATGTTTCATAGGAATTGGTTTAAGAATATCAAAATTTACATATTTGAAATACCAACCATCCTAGAATCATCCAAAGGAGTTGATGATTTCATTACTACGAAATTTGAAATTTGAATAGATTTGAAAAACTCATTGTTTCTATCTAAGAAACAAGTCCTTATTGGAATCAATGTCCACAATTTTCAGCTATTTAAATCAACACAAGGTCTGATTTTTAGCTATTTTGAGACAAAAGTGGACGTCATCCATGTCTCCCATCCATTTCAAAGATTGAACTTGACATCATTTATATATTTTCATCATTTTGATAATTTTATGTCAAGCCTCAAGCTTATGGACTACATCTCTAATTCATGTGCTTAATCATATAATGAGCACATATAGAGAAAGTCCTACATTTTAATCAATCTTCATGTATAGATTGTATGACGTGCAATACGGACTTTGAGAGATTATGAGGGAGTGAAGAATGTATGTTTCATATGAATGAATCTTGATGGATTATGAGAGAGAGAAGAATGAATGTTCCATATAGTTTCCATTCTCGTTTCATGCATTCACTTTCACTCAAAATCAATGGCACCACATGCACATTCTCAAGAAATTAAGTGATTCAAATTTAAGTTGCAAAAAGTGACCAAGTCATATTGCAATGAGAATTTGTAAACTTCACTTAACTTCAAAAGAAAACACAAGCAATGCATTCATAATCTTTTGGCCAAAGTGCATTTGAAAAACAACATGTTTTCTAACAATTTGGAACCTATGTTCTTTCAAAAGAATGAATTCTACAAATCACATGATTTGACAAAAAAGAGTTCAAAATCAATTTTTATCATAAGATGATCATCATCATCTAGAGTTCACAACAAAGAACTCAATTCCAAATCTTCAAAAATCCTCAAGAATTATGTGTTTCAAATAACACCAAAACAAAGGTTTTTAAACCAACTTGAAAACCCCCAATATTCAAATCCATTTATTCAAAAAAATGAATTTCGGTTCTTGAATCCAAAACCTCAATGCAAAAGCATATAGGACTTACATCAATAACTCGTATATGATCCAAATGATCCTTAGTCCTTGGTCTAATTACCCCTGTTAAAGGCGGCAGGAACGGTTGGACCTCGTACCGACGAGCGGATCCCTTTCTCTTGAAAATTTTCTCAAAACCCCAATTTTAAAAGAATTTTGCTGACTCGCATTTTGACCTTCTTGAAAAAGGAGTGGGGTGCGAACAGATGGCACACCCGGTGGGACCCGTCATTGTTTGTCTAAAGACCTATTTGGATCATATATGAGTTATTTTCACCAATGTCGGACATCAATTGCACAAAAAAAAAAAAAAATTAAATTCGCAAAAATGCATACCGACATCATGTAGTGTACATTGAGGAGATTTCATGAACCTCATTCATTTCAATTTATCCTACCCCTCCTCAATTTAAGGATTGTATGCAGCCCATGTATGCTCTCAAAATTTTAAATCCATCTCTTAGGAATGTATGCAATAGAGCCATCTATTTTGCATCTTCTCATGAATTTTGAAAAACAAATCCTTACCTATATCATATCCCGGTCATCATGTTTCCGGGCTATTTCTAGGACATTAGTCCAAGATATAGCCTTACAACTGGACCACCCAATTGGACTGAGAAGTCCCCCCATTAGTACCGAAACGGACAATAGTCCCGGTATATCGATGGGTGAACAAGGAGAAATGGAGAGCCCAAATCTAGAAAACCCTTGGAGGAGTCAATGCTAGTACCATAAATTTGGTATATAGGTATACCATAAATTTTGGATAAATAAAGAACCATTTACCCATTTATTTTCCATAGGTTCCAAGACCAATTTTCAAAATAATGCATATAGGCAAGAGTCCTAGGAATTGCATTATCAATTTTTCATTAACTGCTTGTTTGGACGCAAGTGATGTTTTACTTTGCCCCTAAGTCCATGTCCAAACCCAATGTCAAAACTCTTCTCGAGTCTCTATTGGGTCAATTCATGTCAAAGTCTAATACCTTCTCTTGTCTAGATGGACTCAGAAAGTATCTTCCCATATGACCACATCCTATTCGGGTCATGTCAAGGCCGATCCGGACTTCGCATCATCCCAAGTGGAGTCTACCTACCTCAGTGGTATCTTTCATGGTACCCAACTTTTCGGTGTATGTTCCCGGATCACTTAGAGGATTGTGGTCTTGAAGAAGCAGTCAGTCTTGCCATACAGCCTATCAATGGCAATCTAATCCATGCAATTGCTGAAAGATGGAACCCAAGGACCAACACATTCTTGTTTCCATGGGGTGAAATGACAATCACTCTTGATGAGTTCTCCAACATTATGGGTTTGTCAGAACCAAAAGGTGACCCAAGAGGTCCAATTGAAGACCAGTTCCTTGTAAACCAAGGTCAAGTCAAAACTCTAGAAGTGATTCGTAAACTCACAGGGAAAAGGAGTTGGCATTTTCTAGAGAAAGATGGACATCAATATCTTCAACTACAAGAGCTTGGTGAAACATACTCCCAATTTGTCAACCCTGCGTCACTATCTAGAACTGTTGCAGACAAGTACAAAAACTCCATGGTGACTTGTACCGTGGGTCTTATCTTCTTCAATAATGAAGAACACATAATGGATTTCCGCATAGCTCGCCTCTTCAGAAAATGGGGGCATGTCAAAGTCCGTCACATTTCCATAGCAATGGCAGCCTTGGCATTCCTTTACAGAGGGTTGGCCAAATTTTCAATTGGAGATGCAGACTCGATAGAAGGATGTGTCTTTGCACTGCAAGCATGGTTCTACAAACATGTGGGGCCACAATCATGTCATTTTCAAAACACAGACGGTCAGTTATCCAGTATGGAGCACTACCGCAGAAAGATGGAGGAAGTTGATGACTCCACCATCATTTGGGACTTCTTTGATCGAGAGGTCATCAAGTCAAGATACACTTACAACTCAGTCAGAGGAAGTCTTCTATTGGGACCGTTTTTCATAATTGAATATCATCCGGAGCGTTGCCTCAGGCAATTCTCACTGCGTCAGAGGAAGGCATATCCAATTGAGTCGGAAGGAGCCATTGTGGAGTGTGAACTAGACACTGAAGAGTGGTCCGGGATATACACATATGCCCAGCAACGTTGAGAATCATTTGCTCACTTGTATCTTGTCCTTGGTCCAGGAATGGGTCCCGAATATGTAAAATGGTGGGATGAAGTCCGCCCATCCATCCTTCTGTCCTAGATTGTCATGTCTAGTTCATTGTCATTAAGCCAAAATTTGTCAAGTTTTGTCAAGTTATGTTAAACTTTGTCAAGTTTTGTCATTCTCATCTTTCTTTTAATATGTAATCAAAATTTGTCATCTCTCATCAATTCACATCCTAACATTTTCAATTTTTCTTCTTGCAAGGTGAACATCCGCTTTATGGTTGAAACCAGAAGCCAAAGCAGGAGAAGGAGTGAAATGGAGCTTGATCAACCTTTTATAGGAGACAGGGGAGAAGATTCCTCCTCAGAAACACCTCCCAAGCTGGAAATAAATGACCCAGAATTTGAGGAATACAGAAGATTCCGGAAATACATGATCATGTTCAATGAAGAACAAGCGCAGGCAGAAAAAGCCAAAAAGAAAGGGAAGAAAACAAGAAAGTACTCATCAAGCAGTTCAGACTCTTCTGAAGACGCTACAACAGAATCTAGTAGTGAGGAAGAACCGAAAACTCCCAAGAAAAAGAAGAAGAGAGAATCCTGGAAAACAAAAATCCAGGAAGTTGAAAAGAAGTTAAATGCAGTACAACTTAAAGGCAAGAACAAGAGGAATTTCACTTGCGAAGATTTCTACGAAAGCTTCGAAAATGACAAACACATAAAAAACTTGCCCAAGAAATTTATCAAATTTGATGGCCATAGAGACCCAAAGGCACATTTGGCCATGTTCTTTGCTGAATGCTACAAATTCCGCCACAATCATAGGGCCCTCTTTCGATGTTTCCCTAGAAGCCTAGAAGGAATTGCAGCACAATGGTATCGGGAACACATCAACCCAGTGGAATTGAAAAATTTTGACATGTTAATCAACCTTTTCATCGAAAGGTTCATTCAAAACGTTGAAACTGCACCAACGATCACCACATTATGCTACCTAAAACAGAGGCCAGGTGAAAAGGTGAGAGATTTTATTCAGAGGTGGAGGTCTTCTTGCAACAAGATGAGAGACCCAATCTCTCAATCCCATGCACTGGGATTGATCGTAAACAATTTGACACAACCATTAAGGAGCCTCATTTCCAATGCTCCAATCAAGTCTTTCATCGATCTCACTGAGAGGGCAGAATGCATTGAAGCAGGAATTGAGAATGGAGCTTTTGATGCTGTCATCCCGGTAAAAGTAAGGGAAGATACAAAAAAGAATAGCAGAAGTCAGAATGCTCCAGCCAACATCGTGGCCAACGCTGCAGCCTTCAAGAAAGAAAAGTCCGAATATCCCAAGAATAAAGGGGTAATGGACAGAGCTAGTGGCAGTAGTAGTGGCACAAAAAACAAACATCCTGGATGGGGGTACGATAGAAAATTTACCCCATTACAACAAAGTTATGAAGAGGTCATGCATATGCTAATCGAAAGAGGTACTCTGTTTCTCCCAAAAGTCTCCAACCCCCCACCAATGATGGGGAAAAACAAAGAGCAATTCTGCAAATTTCATCGCGCTCCAGGACATGATACAGAAGACTGCCTTGTACTTAAAAATATTGTGCAAGATGCAGTTGACAAAGAAATAATCAAAGAGGTCAGTGAACAGCCGGACATTCTCAAGAATCATTTTCCTAAACATGGCAAAGGAATAGTTTCGATGGTCAGATTTTCAACAGGTCGTCAATTATGGTGACAAACAAAAGGGATACAGCGTCCCTGGATTTCTTTGGATTGCTTTTCAAACATGATAAAGGATCCATCAATGCACAAACCGGACTGGTTAAACAAGACCATCTGACAGAGATTGATCAGAAGTCACAAGTGTGCGACCCTGAACCATTGGAATCCATTTTCAATGAATTGGACCCTTACCTGAAGTCAAGAAGGGAGGGTTTAGCCCTAACAGGGGGAATGAATGAGCTTTTGAATTATGTGAAAATAGTCCGATCATATTCTCTGATAAAGATCTACCAACTGGAGGTGCATCGCACAATGACGCCTTGCACATAGTGATAGAGACAAGGGGCACCAGAGTCTCCCACGTTTTAATTGATGGTGGAGCAAGCCTGAACATCTGTCCACAACAAACAGCTCGTGAGTTGGGCATAAGACAGGCTGACTATACTCCATCCAAAATTTTCATCCATGGATATGACGGGACAGGACAACCATGCCTAGGATGCATATGTCTGGATTTGAATATTTCTGAGACGTATCATCGGGTTTTATTTCATGTGGTGGATATAGAACCCTCCTTCAACTTGTTGCTTGGCAGGCCATGGATCCATGCTACCAATGCAGTTCCCTCCACTCTACATCAGTGTGTCAAATGGACTCACAACGGGAATTCTATAACCATCTATGCAGAGGATAGGGAAAGTCGGCTTGTACACCCAATGATTCCGGTACCAACATATACAATTGAGGTACCCAGTATTCGAGTCTGCAAAGAGGAAGAAATATCTCAAAGTCTTAGCAGGTTGGCCATTCAGAAACCAAAGAAACAGGTATGGGTGAAAAGGGGTACCAAACTTGAAACAAGTTACAAAAGTCATCCGTTGTTCAAGAAATTCTGCCAGAATGAGAAAGGATTGGATTTACTCATACGCCATGGCTACCAGCCATTTACTAGCCTTGGCAAACATGAAAATGGAATCTTGGAACCAGTTACCTTGACAGGACAACGAGGCACTCAAGCCTTGGGGTGCCAAAGCTATGAAAAGTGGATGTTGAGGAAGAATTCAAGCCAGTACCTTTCGTCAAGAGCAATACCATAGGCGGATGTTCACCATCAATTTGAATCAACAAATCCGTCATCATTTTGTCATTTTGTCGTCATTGTACTCAAATAGACCAAGTGTCTTCATTTTGTAATACCTTCAAAAATACAATGACAAATGCAAATTACTTCCATATACAATGTCTCAAATTTCATCTAACTTCTTTACAATCTTTAGGATGGCATTTGAGGATCAAACATCAAAAGCTTTTAAGGAGATAAATCCAGAACTCACTGAGGCCGAATGTCCAGAGTTCATCCAAATGAGAAAGCAAGATCAACCGTCACCTCTGATTAATGATCCGATTGAGGAAATTAACATTGGCACGGAAGAGAGTCCAAAGATTTTGCAATTTGGAACAAGTCTCTCAGCAGAAGAAAGAAAGAGCTGATAGACTTCCTCAAAAGCATCAAGAAGCCTTTGCGTGGACTTATGAGGACATGCCAGGACTTGATACAAAATTAGTCGAGCATCGACTACCATTGAAACCAGAATGCAAGCCAATCAAACAAAAGTTGAGGAACTAGACCCTCGTCTTGAGGGGCAAGTTAAGGAAGGCTGGAAGACCTACTAAGGCAGGGTTCATCCGAACAATCGACTATCCTGAATGGTTAGCAAACATTGTGGTAGTCCCAAAGAAAAATGGCAAAATTCAGCTCTGCATTGATTTCAGAGATTTGAATAAGGCTACACCAAAGGATGACTACCACTTCCAAACATTGACTTGTTGGTAGACAGTACGCAGGTCACGCTATGTTCTCCTTTATGGATGGATATTCTGGTTATAACCAAATTAAGTTGGCAGCTCAAGATCAAGCCAAAACATCATTTACAACCCCATGGGGTACTTCTGCTATACAGTAATGCCATTTGGTTTGAAGAACGCTGGGGCAACATATCAAAGGGCTATGGCAGCTATTTTTCATGACCAAATGCATCAAATCATGGATGCATATGTAGATGATCTACTAATTAAGTCAAAACAGGAGAATCACATCAACATTCTCTCTCAAGTTTTTGATAGACTCTTACAATACAAACTTAGATTGAATCCACAAAATGTGTATTTGGTGTGGAATCCGGTAAGCTTTTGGATTTTGGTCAGCAAAAGGGAATCGAGATGGATCCTTCCAAAGCAAAGGCGATCATCGAAATGTCACCCCAACAAATCTTAAGGAGCTACGCAGCTTGTAAGGCAGAATTCAGTCAATCAGAAGGTTTATATCTAATCTCGCATGAGATGCGAACCTTCAACCATTTACTGCGGAAAGGAGTCAAATTTGAATGGGGGCATGAATGTCAAGCCTCATTCGAAAAGATCAAGAAGTATCTTCTTTGCCCACCAATTTTAAAACCTCCAATTTTAGGGGAACCTCTACTCCTTTACATCACAGTTAACGATTCAGCCTGTGGTGGATTTCTGGCTCAATATGAAGAAGGATGCCGAATAGAACATGCCATTTATTACATCAGTAAGACATTTGTGCAGTATGAAAAGAACTACTCGCACATGGAAAAAACTTGCTTAGCCTTGGTGTGGATGTGTCAAAAATTAAGGCATTATCTATTGGCTTGTGAAGTTAAAATTTTATCCAAACTTAATCCACTCAAATATATCCTCGAACAGCCATTTCTGAATGGAAGGATAGCAAAGTGGCAGGTTTTGCTGATGCAATATGATTTGGAATATGTGTCACAAAATCAATCAAGGGCAAGCCATTGCAGACCAATTGGCAGATTTTCCTCTATATGAAGAAATTAGAACAAATGATGATTTTCCATATGAGCAAATCCTGACAACTGAACCAGAGCCGATTTGGGAGATGTACTTGATGGATCTAAGAGCACAGCTGGGGCAGGCATTGGGATACTTTTCATTACACCAGAAAGGGAAATGATTCCTTACTCTCTCAAATTGAATTTTTCCTGCACGCATAATATGGCAGAGTACGAGGCCCTAATCCAAGGACTCAAAATGTTGCTCAAATTAAAGTGCAGAGAGTTCGCATTTTTGGAGATTCTCTCTTAGCTGTCAGTCAGGTCAATGGAGATTGGCAAGTCAAAGATCAAAAATTGATCCCATATCAAGAGTTAGCAGCTTCCTCTTAAGACAGTTCGAGAATGTCAACTCTTACATGTCAAAAGAAATTAACCCAATAGCAGACGATTTAGCCAGTTTAGGCTCTACCATTGCCTTCAAACCTGGAGAATCTATCAGATCTTTTGAAGTTGGAAGACTCGAACAACCATCTTTTGTCATACCAGAACAGTGTTGCAAGCAGAAAGTAGAGAAACACCATGGTATCAGAACATCAAGGATTTTCTCCAAACTGGAACACTTCCACCAGAAATGTCTCGAAAAGAGCAAAGAGTTTTGAGACACAGTCTTCAAGATATTTCATTCTAGCCGACATCCTATACAGAAGAGGATTCAGCACAGAATATGCTAGATGTCTCTATGCAAATGAGCACTAGAAGTCATTCAAGAAGCCCATGAAGGAATTTGTGGGGGACATGTAGGGTATCAAACCCTCGTCAAGCAGATAGTCAGAGCAGGGTACTATTGGCCCACAATGCAAAGAGACTGTCACCAATTTGTCAAGAAATGCATCAAATGTCAGTTGCATGCACCATCAATTCATGCTCCAGCAGCGTACCTTCATTCGGTCAGCTCACCATGGCCATTCTCCATGTGGCCTTCGACGTAGTCGGTCCAATCAATCCACCTGCCTCAAATGGACACAGGCATTTTCTTGCAGCTACAGATTACTTCACCAAATGGGTGGAAGCGATTACTTTAAAAACAGTCGAAGGACAACACGTAGTGTCCTTCATTCATAAAAATCTTTTGTGTAGATTTGGCATCCCGCATGATATCGTTTCTGATAACGGTACTCATTCAAAAATGAGAAATGCGCAATCTTGTCACAAACACACAATACAACATCACTTTTCTGCCCCATATTACCCTCAAGGTAATGGTCAGGCAGAAGCAACCAACAAGATTTTGATTCGTGTCTTAGAAAGGACAGTTGAAACAGGCCGAGATTGGCACGAGAAAATGCACAATGCACTTTGGGCGTATCGAACCACAATTCGGACACCCACCAATGCTACACCAGCAGAATTAGTATATGGAACGGAAATTGTCCTTCCATTACATGTCCAAAAACCAGCAATGAAATTTGCTGCTCTCATTGAACTCCCAATTAGCAAATATCAAAAAAAGAGACTTGCTCAATTAGACCTCTTAGACGAGAAAAGACTACAAGCGGCAGAGCATGCCGAAGTCTATCGTAAGAGAGTCGCCCGACATTATGCCAAATCAGTCATTGAAAGAAAATTTCAGGTAAATGATCTTGTTTTAAGATCCATAGTTCCACTCAGGAGTAGACCCAAAGGAAAATGGGCGCCGAACTGGGAAGGACCATATGTTGTCAAAGAGGTTCTACCTCACAATTCTTATCGACTGATTGATGCCGATGGGGTTGAAATCCCCGATCCAATTAATGCTTTGCATCTCAAAAATTCTATACTT